>NC_067400.1:523063545-523771045 GCF_016432865.1 Antechinus flavipes
AATGCTGCTCTAGCTGGCATTCTATTAACCAGAGGCAGCATATCACCTCTGCAAAAACTTCTTTCTTTGTCAGGCCATTCTTATAATCCCTTCCTAGACTCAACTGACCTTTTCTGTGGGAAAGCTATCCTGTGGTTTAACCTAGCCATGTGTCCCGGAATGAGCAGCTGGGGCTCATTTAGAAGGTAAATGAAAGATATCTTTGGATTATCTGGAGGTGTGGGAGATTATAAAACCTTTTTTTAGTAAACACAGAACTCCTAGAATGTCAGAATCTAGTTTAGATGGTAGTGTCTAGCTTCTCCGATTTACAGATAAGGTCCAGAAAACTTCAGTCATTTATCCATGATCATAGAAGTTGGAAAAGTTAAAGGAAGGATCTGAATGAATGAAGAGGATGATCATATTCTTGACCACTTCAGAAAACGCTCTTTGAGAGGCTATGCAGGAGGAAGTTACCCACCCCTTCCCTCTCTTCTTGTTAACAGGCTTTCTTTCTTTCCCTTGATGCCTACTGTTAAGCCTGATCAATGAGAACTGTCTAAAAGTTGAAGGAGTTGTCTTGAAGGGAAGTGAGTTCCTCTAGTCAGTCATATATTGATCAATCAACAAGCATTTATTAAGCACTTAATATGTGCCAAGTCTCTTCAAGTAAAGTCCAGATGACCATTTGTTGGCAATATTATAAAGAAGGAAGGACTGCTCAGGAATGGGTTTATTGAGATGCCTTCTTTCTTTTCTTTTTAATTGTCCTTCACAATTTAATCTTTTTTTCCTTTAAATTTTTTTTAAAATTTTATTTTTTTATTTTTTTTATTTAAAGTTTTGAGTTCCAAATTCAGTCCCTCTCTCCTACCCCTCCCTGACATAAGCAACCAGATAAAGGTTACACATGTACAGTTATGTAAAATATTTCCATATTAATCATTTTGTACAAGAGTATTTGAATAAAAGAAAAAAAAAGAGAAAAGGAAAGGAGGGAGGGAAGAAGGAAGGAAGGAAGGAAAGAAGGAAGGAAGGAAGAAAAAGAAAGAAAGGAAGGAAGGAAGGAAAAGAAAAAAAGAAAGAGAGAGAGGAGAAAGTGAAAAATAGCATGCTTCGGTCTGTATTCATGCAATATCAGTTCTTTCTCTGAAGGTAGATAATATGCTTCATCATGATTCTTTTGGGATTGTCTGGATCCTTGTATTACTGAGAATAACTAAGTCATTCAAAGTTGTTCATCAACAAACAATATTGCTGCAAAACATTCTCCTAATTCTTCTCACCTCACTTTGCATCAGTTTACATAAGTCTGTTCAGGATTTTCTGAAATCATTTCTTGTAATTTTTTACAGCTCAGTAATATTCCATTACAATCATATACTACAACTAGCCATTCTTCAATTGATGGACCCCTTTGATGTCCAATTTTTAGCTACCACAAAAGGAGCTGCTCTAAATGTTTTTGTATGAATAGACCCTTTCCCTTTTGGGGGAATGTCTTTGGGATAAAGACCTAGCAGTGATATTGCTGGATCAAAGGGTACCCACAGTTTGATAGCCCTTTGGACATAGTTCCGATTTGCTTGAGATGCTTTCTCATAAAGTTCTTATTAGATATTCTGTGATGTAGGGGCTCAGATAATGACCTTCCCAGCAGTGGCTACCCCAGCTCATGGGGCTAGCATCCTTCTGCTATGTGATTTTTCTAAGTAGCATATAATGACAGAGGCCAAGAAAGACTCAGATGGAAGAAGAAGAGCTAAGAGTTTTCAGCTCAGCCCCTGGTAAACTGGAGAGTTTTGACTATTGGGGAATTAGAGACTGTCAAGGGCCCTTTGGAAACTGAATTCAATATTCATGAAATCCATTGATCTGAGGATTGAGTGTGGCAGCCAGTATCAGACCTGGATCTACCACTGACTCACTGTGTTGTTGAGTCTTTCTCCACCTTGGATCTTTGTTTTTGCCTCAGTAAAGTAAAAGAGAGAATCTCTAAGGTCCTCCTTCTATACTTAACATCCTCTCTTTGTTCAAAAGTGATATTCGGTTTGGTATGTTGCAATGAAAAGATCTGCAATGAAAAAGTTCTTGAATCCTGACTCTGTTATTTACTCCTTGTGTGATTGGGTACATATGTCCCAGACCTCTTCAAGGAGAGACTGGCTGACCATTTGTTGGCAATATAGTAGAGAGAGAATTACTGCTTAGGAATGGATTTGGTCAGATACCTTCTTTCTTTTTCTTTTTTTTTTTTTGTCCTTCACAATTTAATCTTTTTTCCATTTAAAAATATTATTTTTATTTAAAGTTTTGAGTTCCAAATTCCATCCCTCTCTCCCTCCCCTCCCTGAGATGGTAAGCAATCACATATAGGTTATACATACACAGTTATATAAAACATTTCCATATTAGTCATTTTTTACAAGCAGATGTGAATAAAAGAAAAAAGAAATATAGAAAGTGAAAAATAACATGCTTCAATCTGTATTCAGTCAATATCAGTTCTTTCTCTGGAGAGTGTTCTTCTCTGTAAAATGAGGAGACTGACAAGATGACTTCTATGGTTCCTTCCAGATCTCATCCTTGGAATCAATCTTGGCTCTAAGGTCCTGTAATTTCCCAACTTCATTTCATTAAGCCCCTGACTCTGCTGTCAGCCCATCTCTCTGATGTCATTTGGCTGTGAAACTCCTACTGTTTTGTTGAGCTAATTTAATTGGCCCCAAAGTCCCTTGGTCTGGAGAGGGGAGGGTCAGGAGAGGGGAGAACTGTGCTCATCTCAGAGCAGCATCTCCAGCAGGATGGGCTCCAGGTCCCTGGGCATGGGGGTTCCCTTGAGATGCTGTTGTCCTGCATATCGGAGAGTGCTCGGCTTCCCAGCTCCATGGGAGGATCTGTACACATTAATTTGAGTTGGGGAGCATGTGCATACATTAAAATAAAATGCGTGTTTTACCCCAAAATCAGTAAAAATGTGGAAATGTGTATGGGAGGACTTGGTGCTTTTTGTGTGTTTTAGTGTTTTGAACATGAAGACTGTGGATGGGGACATATTTGGGAGCAAGTATATGTCTGTGTGGATGTATGTGTGTGAGACTGTGTTCTTCCATGTGTGATTTAGTGTTTGAATATGAAGGCTTGTGAAAGTGGGGATGTATTTGGGAATGTGTGTGTGTGTGTGTGTGTGTGCGCGCACACATGCACGCTTGTGTCCTTCAATGTGCGTGATGACGTGTGAGCATTAGAATGCAGTTGTATGTTTGTTTGTGTGTATTTCTGAGTGTGTATGTGTCAATTGTGTAGGAGAATATCTATATAAATGAATTTTTCTGTGCATAATTATGTGTGTATGTGCATTCATAAGAGGCGTCCTACTGTACATGCACACCCATAGTGCACACACACTCACAAGTTCTCACAGAAAAACTTCCTAGTTGTTTCCAGACCTCGTCATCATGTGCACTCCCCCCCACTTTCTTGTTTCACGGGTCTTTTCATGTGCACGCTTTGGTGTTTCTTTGTGTGTATGCTTGTGTCTGTGTTTGTGAATGGCTGTTGACAGACAGACACCAAAGGCCATGGGAATTGGAACGTGGGCTCATTGTGAGGAGCGATTGCTTCATTCTTTGCACTAGCATCTCCAGGGCTTGGCATACAGTAGGTGCTTAATTTAAAAAAAAGCCTGCCAATTGATTGAGGGCCATCTCCAGTCTTCCTGATCTCTATCTGGCTGCTGGACCCAGACGGCTCTGGAGGCAGGTGATCTTGCACAGCCCCCTCTCTTAAATCTAATTCTCTTGCATGTCATGGCATCCCCTCCCTGAGGTCATGGTCCTCTTTGAGAAGGAAAGACAAATACAGCCAGTTGGCTGATTGCTGCCCAGACCAAGACGTTGGTCACTGAGTTGGTTCCACTTTATGACTCCACCTTGCATGGGCTTGTTCCTCTGCCCTGGCTAGGAATCTGGCCCCAGAGTGGAAACCTAGAGCTGAGCAAAGAAGAGAAGAGAAGATCTTAACTAGAATGAGCCCAAGGTGTTTGAAAATCACATGCAAATGAGACTGTGGTCTCGCCACAATCCCTGGCCCAGCTAGCTACTCCTGGGGGAGTCAGAGATGGTGCCCATCAAAGGGCCATCTCTACCCACTCCCCACCCACTGACCATCCCTGGGGAAGGGGAGGAGAAGAGTGAGAAGTCTTTCCCCACCCCACCCTCCCAGGCCCAGCTCTTAATGGCCATCACTTTATAGCCATTTGGCAGCCTCTTTCTCAGCAGTTCTCCTTTCACCTTTCTGCATTCTGGACCAGAATCTTCTTCCTTTTCTCCCGTCTCTGACACCTCCCTTTCCTAACCAGGAGGTGCCTGCTGTAGCTCCTACAGCCTATGGAAGAGGATTCAGGCTCTCCATCATTGGAGGCTCTTCACAGTGTGGTCCTGTCCTTTCTATCACCTTCTCTTCCTGCATCCCTCGTAGATTATCCTTTTAGCCTTTTTACCATCCCAAGCTTTTGCCCAAGCCATCCCTTTACTATGAATGTCGCCTTCTGTCCCCTCTATTTCCATTCATTAAGACCTAGCTCAGGTCTCACCTCCCCCAGGAACCCATACCTGATTACTTCAGGCCATGGTTCCTTACCTGAACCCTTCCACTCTTCAGCCCAAAAGGATTATATCTACTGAGGGCAGGTCCTTGTTTTCAGCACTGTGGATAGGGACTCCAAGATGAAGTAAGCCAGAGACTCTGGCTCATTTGGCAGAAGCACTGGATCCAGTCACAAAAATCTGGGTTTAAATCCCAGCTTTGCTACTTAAAATCTGTATAAACTTGAGGGAGTATCCTCAGACCCCTGACTGTAACACATTGTACTGGAGGAATTAGGAAGGGGGACCCATAGTAAGGGATGTGCTCCAACTAAAGTATGAGTCAGAAGATGGCCTGGTCATATAGGGAGGGCTCAGGCTGATCAAGAAACAATGCACACGCATTGAAGATATCCTTGCAATGTGAAGAGGAAGGCTACCAGCATAATGGGTGGGCTTCCTATAGAGAACTTACAAGAAAAATATGGGTAAGAGTCACTTAGAATGGGCAGTCAGGGGCAGACTTTTGTCAACATCATTAGAAGGAATAACCACATCCAGGAAATAGCAGAATTATGAAAGCATTTGAGTACTGTGCCTTCACTAGCGGTTCTTATGAAAGTCAACAGGGTGTCAAGTACTGGAGAAAAGGTTACCTATTGTTGTTAGGGTCCTTTGAGTGCAGGGACCTGTCAATTATTTAATCAGCCAATCAATAAACATGTATTAAGTGCCTACTTTGTGTAATGTGCTATGCTAAGTGATAGTGATAGTAAGAAAGGAAAAATCCAGTCCCTACTCTCAAGGAACTCAGAATCTAACAGGGAGACAGCAAGTAAACAACCACAAATAAACAAGATCTTTACTATAGCTGGGATTTGAAGAAACTCAGGAAGGCCTGGTAAGTTCATAGATAAGGATGATAGGAGATAAGGTGTGATCAGCACAAACCTGATCCGTTATACTTTTTCAATGGACTTGCCTCATAGAGTTGGTCGGTCCCCCAGCAGAAGCTGGATGCTTAGGCCAGGAGCTGGTATCAGGGATTTCTGCCCAAAATCTTCCTGGATCATAGTTCTATCCAACACCTGAGATTCTGTGATTTTATGAGGCAAAGTGGTGGGATGAGTTGGAGCTCACTTTTATCTGGAGACCTGGGAAGGCTTTGAGGCAGGCCTTGAGTTGGACAGTGAAGAAAGAGAAGAATATTTTCCTGTCATCTTAGTCAGTCAGAGAGTGTTGTACCTCAGAGTTGTCCTAATTTGCATTTCTCTAGTCAATAGTGAGCATTTTTTCATATGACTAGAAATGGCTTTAATTTCTTTGAGAAAGAGAAGAATGTCAGAGGAGAAGAGGAGGGAGTTACTTCCTGATGTGGATTCTGTGCATGGAAAGGAGAGAGCAGGATGAGATCTAGACAGTGCAATGTCAAAAAGGGCATCCTGGGGAAATCAGGTTGCAAATGGAAGCAGCAAGACTTTGACTGCCAGGCCAAGGCATGTTTATCCCTACTAGGAGAGCAGTAGGGAGCCAGTGAAGTTTCCAGAGCAGGAAAGATACATGGTCAGACTTGTAGGTAAAGAAGATTAATTTGGCACAAGTCTGATCATGTCTGTCTTCGCTCTGCAGTAATTACAGAGTGCACCATGTTAAATGCAGTGATAATGTGGCTAGGGATGCTTCTGGGCTGGGTATAAAAACTGAGGTATATCCATCTTTCCACTTATCTTCTCGGGGAGAGCATGGGGCACATACTCTGCAGGGATATCGGAATGAAGGTGAGATGGGGCACAGAGGGGGGACACTGGGGAGAATGGTGACTTCATCAGAACAGGGAGGAGGTTCAGTATTTAAGAGATCAGCCTGTAGGAGAGGGTCGGACTTGTCCAGCTTGGCTCCAGAGGTTCTAACTGGAGCAATGAGAAGCTGCCGAGATGGATTTCAGCTCAGTGTGTAAGGAATACTAATAACCAGAGCTGCTCCTATATGGACTGAGCTGCCATGTTGGGAGGAAATCTCTGAAGGTCTTTGCAAGCAGGCAGGATGAACACCTCTTTATCTGGCAGCAGCCTCCCCAAGTGGGTTGGATGTTCCACCCTTTTTGTGATTCAGAGAAGAATCACAGAAGAAAGAAGGATCAAAGAAAAAAAGGCTGGAGGGGATTTGGGGCAGGGGCTATGGGGAGGGAGGGAAAAAGGGAAGCAAACAGAGGAGAGGGACTCTGTAGTCTCAACTATGTAGCCCTGAATTTGTCCCTTTTTCCACAGACAGAGAGGATGTCAAGAGCTAGTGGGGCTTTAGACTTCATTAATAAAGTCAGCATCCAGAAGGAGGGAGGTGATAGTCTTGTTATCTTCTGCTTTGCTCAAAACTCATTTGCAATAGTATATTTAATTCCAGGAATTACATTTTAAGAAGGACATTGATAAATTAAAATGAATTCAGAGGGAAGTGATCAAGCTAGTGAAAGAGCAGGCTATGGGAGGTGGATGGAGGGAAGCAGAAACTGTACTTACTCAACCTGGAGAAGGGGAGATTCAGGGGAGACAAAGTAGCTGCCTTCTTATTCAGTTATCTAAGGAACTTCCCCTCCTTCCCATCCACAGGTAAGGAAGTTAAAGTTCAGATTGGGGAAGGGCTCAGGTAGTAAATAGCAGAATGGGATTGGAACCTGCCTTTATCCTCCATCCTTTCAGATGTTCTGGGTAGCTTCTCGGGCAGAGCTAGTTCATACAGTCCAATGAAAGAAAGACCTTTCTACTGATCAGAGCAATTGTATTTTGGAATGATAGCCTCTGCAGGGAGTGAGCTTCTTATAACTGAAGGTGGCTAAGTAGAGGCTGCAGGATCCCTCTGCCCATACCCACCAGAGTGCTGTGGGGGGAAATCCCACTGAAGGAGAAAGGTTGAACTGGGTACCCTCTGAGTCTGTGGTTCTGTGGTTTTTTCAGTTAGACACACACAGAGACCACAGTGACTTCTGGGTCAGAGATTGGCAGGCACAAACATACCTGCCAGGGGTGCAGATGAGGGGATGCTTTGCCTTCTCTTGAGTAGTGCAGCTATGAGCCGAGGGATGAGCAAAAAGGGTGATGTATGTGTGTGTGTGATATGTGGATATGTGTATGTGTGAGTAGAGAGGGATATTGTTCATTCTTGAATAAATTGGAGTAGAGCGTAAGACGTATCTGAAGCTATGATAAGAATCTTGAAATTAAAATTAGGAGTGTTGCTTTGCACCTGATAGTTGCTAAATAAAATTGTTCATTGAATTGAATGAAGTGCTGGTTTGGATACTTACTAGTTGTATAACCACCATCAAGTCACTTCACCTTGAACCTCAGTTTCCTCATCTGTAAAATGGGGATGATTACTTGCACTAAATGGGGAAGTTAGTATCATCTCTCTGGATCAGCCTTGGATGGTTTTAGTACATGGTTTTAATTTGAATGGTGGGAGGAGGATTTATAGGATGGAAGTAGAGGGGAGACTGTTTTCAGGACTTTTTTGGTCTGGGTATATATGTTGTAGGAAGGCGGTTCTTGAGGGAAGGGATGGAAGGAGTGAACTGGCTTAGTCAGGGGTCCCTGTCCCCTTCCAGGTACACTGTGCTCAACTCAGTGAGGGGGATGAGCAGAGCCTGCAGGCCATAGAGAAGCACGTGAGTAAGGCTCGAGCCTCTCCCATTGTCTTCAGATGGAGCAATCTGGATAGTACAGATTGGATGGGGGGGGGGCTGAGAATGTGAGGGGATGAGGTGTGGGGTGAGGGTCAATACCCCAAAGAACCACGTAAAGGTCAGGAGAGGGTGACTGTCTGATCTGCTGTACACCCTTGGGTGCTGCCTTCTCAGTCTGGGCCAGAAGCCTCTGAACCATCCTCTGGACCAATTGAAGTTTCTTGAGAGACTCTTGGGATCCTGGGAGAGGGGAAGGTGGATGCTTTCCACATAGGGAAGAGAGTGTCTGAAAGGGAGGGATGGGAATGGCCAGTGCTTGGGGTCCTTAGGCCCCTGATGCTGCCCCTCATTTCCAGTCTGTCCCCCCAGACGCTTGTAGCCTTGAAGAGGCTGCGGACCCTGCAGCAGCGTCAGCCCCGGTCCCGGCCCGTGCCAGAGCCCTCATCCCCGCCCACCTCACTGGCCCGGCCAGATGGAGCCGTGTCTGTTGGGACAGGCGGCTACAGTGACCTGGACAGCCGGATTCTGCAGCTGTGTGGTGAGGCAGTAGGGAGGGCTGGGCTGGAGGAGTGAGGGGAGAGGATCGGGTTTGCAAAACAGATCTTGGATCCCAAGTCCCAGAGCTTGGGAAGAGTTAGAGTGTGTGTGTGTGTGTGTGTGTGTGTGTGTGTGTGTGTGTGTGTGTGTGAGAGAGAGAGAGACAGAGACAGAGACAGAGAGATAAAGACAGAGACAAAGACAGACAGAGACAGACAGACACAAAAAGACAGACAGAGAGAGAAGTAGAGAGAGGGAGACACAGAGCGAGAGGAGAGACAGACCAAGAGAGAGAGAAACAGAGAGACAGAGAGACACAGAGAGAAAGACAGAAACAGAAAGAGACAGACAGAGACAGAGAGGGAGGGAGAGAGGGAGGGAGGAAGGGAGAAAGAGAAAGGGATAGAGAGAGAAACAGAGACAGAGTGACAGAAAGAGAGACACACACAGAGAGGCAAAAAAAGAAACAGAGAGAGAAAGAGAGACAAAGGCAAAGAAAGAGGAAAGAAGGAGAGACAGAGCGAAGAAAGAATGTGACACAGAGAGAGAAGAGATAGAGAGAGAGACCAAGAGACAGAGAGAGACAGATGAATAGGGAAAGATCTTTGTGCAATGGGGTGGGCCAGGAGCATGAGGAGTTGGGGATGGTTTTCACCTCTGCTTCTCCTAACTTTGGCCCCCTGCCCCTTCCAGGGGAACTCTATGACCTGGATGCCTCTTCCCTTCAGCTCAAAGTACTCCATTATGTGAGTTGGACTGCTTTTCTCACTTCCACCCTTCCAAATCTGCACCATGGTCCCCTCCATCCCTGTCCTTTAGTCATAAACAGAACTCCCACTGGGAAGGGAATTCAGAGAGCCATTCCTCAGGAGGTCTTGTCTCTGAGGGCCAGAGAACTCTTCTTAGAAAGGGCAGATCCCAATTCTGGGAGGCCATGATCTGAGGGAAACAGCAGGGATCTTGCATATGGGGAGTCCGCTCATCGCCTGAGGAGGAGCTAGATCTTAGAATTAGAAACAGAGAAGGTTGCCTAAAGGAGGAGGATTAGTAGGCCCTTTGATTAAGTAGGTGGAAAAGGGTTTGTCTGAGGCCTATTATTTCATTACTTTATTAGTTTTGCTTTATTACATTATTTTATTAGTTGCAACAAGAGACGGAGTCTTCAACCTGCTGCCTCCTCCTTGTTTCAGAGGATAACCTTCAGCTATCCTGCCAGGTAAGTGCTTTGGAGAGATAGGGAGCAGGGAGGGAGAGAAGGAGGGAAAGAGGGGAAGGGAAGGAGGGAAGGAGAAAAAGAGATATGAGAGAGACAAGGCAGAAAGAGACCAAGAGAGGAGAGGGAGGGAGGGAGACAAAGCAAGAGAAAGAAGAGAGAGAAGGAAAGAGAGACAGAGATGAGACACAGAGAGATAAAGTGAGAGACAGACAGAGAGAAAAGGCAGGTGTCTGTCAGTGCTTATGGTCCCTTGTTCTCTAACACTCATCGTTGCTCCCCCACACACTCCCTTCTCTCTTCTCTGCCTCCTAGGTCATCGGTGACAAAGTGCTTGGAGAAGAAGTCAGTTTTCCAGTGAGTCTCTGGCACCCTATCCCTGGTCAAGGATCCACTGGAGACATCTAGGAATCTCTTAGTGATCTCCTGGGCTATGTCAGGGCCATTTGGGGTATTTTAGAATCTCCTTGGGAGATAGGGGTTTTTTATTATTATTGAGCCCATTTAGGATCTCTGAATGTTTGAGCATCTTTTCATCTAGGACCTCTTGTGGAATCCCTGGGTGGGGAAGGGACTAACAAAATGAGACTGGTTCTTTTATCTGTTTCTTGAAGACGTATTAGAATCTGTTACATTATTTTCTGATCTATTAGTCTGTTCTAGGAACCCTTGCTTGGGGTCTGTCTCTCTTGACTCTCATCTCCAAAGATGAATAGGATGGTTCTGAGTGTAGTAAGGTTCTCTCCCGGGCAGGGAGAGGATCTGTGTCAGGTGGGACCCTTCTTGGGGACAGCGGGGGAGCAGGGACCAGAGGCATCTTCCCAGCCCTGCCTCACCTAACTCCAAGTCACCCTCCTCCCCTGACACTAGGATCCTCCTGCTTCCCTCACTGACTCTGTGCCTGTCTCTCCCGCTCCTTCTTTCTGCCCTTGCCCTTACAGATGACAGTGGGCCGCCTGGGCCAGGTGGTGAAGAACAAGGAATCTATTACACTGAAGGACCTCACTCCTGTGAGTGATAGCTCTGGGCACACACCTGGGGTGAGGGTGGGGTTGGGCTGAGCTGCTTCCCTTTCATGCAGAGATTCCCCCCTCCCTGATGCCCTGGAGATAGCCAGAATCCCCAAGGCTTCCCCCATTTCCCTGGCCCTCCCGCTTCCCAGAGCTGCCTCTAGAACAGAAAGCCCCATTCTCGCTTCCCAGAGCTGCCTCTAGAACAGAAAGCCCCATTCTCACTTCCCCGGGGGAAACTGAGACCTTCAGAGATCCGTGGCCATGGTCGGCACTGAGTCGGCAGAGAATAGAACCCAGATGTCCCAGCTCCCAAGAGGGAGAACCAGGAGCTGCCACTGGAATTTCCAGGACTGCTCCCCTCACCTGGGCTCTCCTCCACTTTGTAGGAAGAGGTGACCCAGCTGCAGAACCTCGTGGGATGTGAATTGCGGTCCATGCTCTGTGTCCCTGTCATCAGCAGGGCTACCAACCAGGTGGTAGCCTTGGCCTGCACCTTCAACAAGCAGGGAGGAGAGACGTGAGTGCCATCGGAGCCTGAGGATGGGAGGGAAGCCAAAGAAGGTATGAGCCGGTGGCCCCTCAGAGGTCAGACAGGAGGAAACAGGATGGCTGCTGGGAATACTGGGTGCTTTGTGGCTCAGAAAGTCGCCTCCTTACGCATTCGAGCTCGCTGCCCATATCCACCATCCATCATCCTCCTTCAACCCAAACCCCATAACCAAATTTCAGATTGTCCCCTATTACTCCGCTGGGTTACCTACTCTGTATATTGCTCAGGCCAGTTTCCATCCACTTTCTGGATATCTCTCCATGGTCCTGTTGTCAGCCTAGTTCTCCAATGACAACTTAAAGGTGACATTCCCAGGGACCTCTGAGTCCGAGACAAAGTGAAAGCAAGAGAGGAGCTCCCAGAATTTGGAATGTTGGAGCTGGGGAAAAGGAAGCATTTTAGGACAGAGAAGAGGTGAAAGGTGCCTTAGGATACAGTGTTCAAATCAGAGGAACTTTAACCCACCTGGTCTAAATTCCTCATTTTACAGCCTCAGGGAGAGAAGTGACACATCCAGAGTCACCCAGTAACTATGGAGGCTAGAATTTGAACTCCAAATCTGGCTCTTTCAGATCTCCAGGATTGGAAGGGTGCAGCCTAGAACCAAACACCCTGATTCTGGGCAGCGAGTATGGGAGAGGGCTGGGACTCAGGGCACTTGGTGTCTCCGTCCTGGCTTGCCACTTGAGCAAGTCATCCCCCAAATCTTGTATGTTCCTTCTGACTCTGCGCATCTGATATTGAATGAGTGTACTGATCAGGGCCCCAGAGACGGCATCCGGGAGGAAGGCCTTGGGGAGACTGTCCTGAAGAGAATGAGTTCAGAGTCCAGAGCAGGGGGAGCAGTGAGAGAGACTGTGGGCAGGTTCACTGATCCCCAGTAAAAAGGCCATCCCCGAGTTTGAGATATCAGGAAATAACTGGATAGGGAACGGAAGTGCTGGGAGGTAGTGAGGGCAATCCTAGAAGCTGGTAAGACTCAGGCATAGGTAATTATAATGTGATAAATGCATAAGAGGAAGGTCTAAGAGAAAAAGCCTTCACTGATATAGAAAATCGGGGAAGGCTTCCTGGAAGAGGTGGTATTGGGCTTTAAAGGATAGGTAGGATTCTGTAGCCAAAGAGCAAAAAGGAGAGTTTTAGGCACTGTGTAGGCCTTGGGAACAAGGGTGCACAGTATTTTTAGGTGAGGGAGGGGTGGGCAGCCGAGTTTTGAATGCCAAGAAAAAGAGAATGAACTTTATTCAGTAGGTGCTGGGAGGCCATTGAAAGGTTCAGAGCAGAGGAAGGACTCATTTAGAATAAACTAAGGAACATTAGCCTGAAATTTTGAAATTCCCACCTGGGAATCCAATCAGAATGGATTGGAGGAAGAAGTGGTTGTGGAGAGAGGCAAGAAGAGATCATGGGGGCCCGGACTCTGGTCATGGCTTGAGAAAAGAGAAGAGAAGGCAAAAGTGAGAGGGGGGGATCAGCAGGGCCTGGTAACTCATTGGAGAAGTGAAGAGAAGGGTGAATAATAATAATTTAGATATTTAGATGGTGCCTTAAGATTTACAAAATCTTTCTTATAAGTTATCTCATTAATCCTCTCAACAACCAGATGAAGTAGGTCCTATTATTAGCTCCATTTTACAGATAAGGCTACTGAGGCTGTAGGGGTCCGCGATTTGCTCAGGATCTGAAATGGGATTTGAACTCAGATTTTTCCAACTACAGCATTTTGTTGGTTAGCTGAAGAGTGGGACCACTAAGAGAAGGAGGCAGAGGTTTTAGGGGAAAGATAAGAAGAGATTAGATCAGGAATCCTGGGAACACAGTAAACTGAAGAACTGATTCTTCAGGGAGAATGGGCAGCAAGCATTAGTAGCCAGATATTACTGCCTCTAGTACTGAAGTGTGGGGTGATGAGAGGGACACTGGCTTCTGGGGGACAGGAGTGGACAAGCAGAGGGAGGGAGATGGGGAAGAGGGCTGCTTCTATCCTGGGTAGCAATTGTACTTTAATTTTAACTCCCTTTAACTCCCCTCCCCACCATGGAGTGGGAAAACCATTGTCCCAGAGCACAAAGCTTGGGTCTGAGTCTTGGCTCTATTTCTTATTAGTTAAGTTACCTTGAATAATTAACCTTTCTGTAACTCTTATCAGAAAAATAAGGGAATTGGACAATATGACTGTTTAGGTTCCTTTGAGCTCTGAAGGCTGAGATCTGTGATTTACCCAGCTTCCCACAGCTGGCTCATGATATATCATCTAGCCATGGGATTGAATTACTGACTCTGGAGGATTGGGGAGCAATCTTGTTAGGCGAGAAGCTGGCTCCCATTAGCCTGGGCGGGCGCCTTGCTGGACAGTCCCTAATCACCCTGCTTCCCTGGACACATTAGGATTGATTGGGAGCCCTGTGGCTCAGCAGACGGAGAACCGAGGGCAGGGAGGGTACAGACAGGAAGGATGGGCTTAGTGAGGAGGAACGGTCACCTGCAAGAAGTGACCTGTCTCCCCTGATTCCCTCCCTCCCTCCCTCTTCCCAGTCTGGGAAAGGACTTCTGCCCTCAGTCAAGGAGGTCTTAATTGGAGGGGAAGGGAAGAAAGTCATGGACTCTACCCTCAGGCAGCCCCCGTAAAATAAAAGAGGGATGAGGAAGGCATCCTAGAGCAAGGGAGGAGACAGGACACAGATTCTTCCAGTGGACAGACACTTGAGGAAATGACTAATAAACAAAGTGGGGCCCTTGGTGGTGCCCAGTGGATGGAGAGTAAAGAAAATGCCCATCTTGGGGTCATCAAGGAAGGAGGCCTGTAAGAGGTAGATATAGATCCTGATTTAGAAGGAGGAAGGGAGCAGTCCTGGGGAGCCAGGAGTGACATCTCCACACTGTCCCAGGCTGACTGAAGGTACTTAATTGCTGTGTCCTTGATCCTTCATCGCCCTGGATCTCCCTCACAGCCTCACCCTCCCTGCCCTGCCAGGTACACAGATTGGGATGAGCACAAGATCCTCCACTGCTTCTGCTACACGGCCACCGTCCTCACCAGCACCCTGGCCTTCCAGAAAGAACAGAAGCTCAAGTGCGAGTGCCAGGTGAGCCTGGCTGCTGCCCAGGGGACTAGGGTGACTTCCCCAGCCTCTCCTTCCCCTTCCTCACCCTCTCTGTTCTCATCTTTCCTTTCTCACCCTGATCTCATCCTTGCCAATGTTCTCATCTCCATGACTCCCTATGATTAAAAGTCTGACCAAAGATGTTCTAGGCAGGTCAGTTTCCTAATATTATGTAGATCAGAAATTTAAGAGGATTATAGAATGTCAGAGCCAGGAGGGCCCTTAGAACACAGGATGTCAGAGCTGGGAGGGTCCTTAGAACACAGAATGTCAGAGCTGGAACCTTAGAACACAGGATGTCAGAGCCAGAAGGGCCCTTAGAACACAGGATGTCAGAGCCGGGAGGGCCCTTAGAACACAGGATGTCAGAGCTGAGAGGGCCCTTAGAACACAGGATGCCAGAGCTGGGAGGACCCTTAGAACACAGGATGTCAGAGCGGGGAGGGCCCTTAGAACACAGGAGGTCAGAGCCGGGAGGGCCCTTAGAACACAGGATGTCAGAGCTGAGAGGGCCCTTAGAACACAGGATGTCAGAGCCAGAAGGGCCCTTAGAACACAGGATGTCAGAGCCGGGAGGGCCCTTAGAACACAGGATGTCAGAGCTGAGAGGGCCCTTAGAACATAGGTTGCCAGGGCTGGGAGGACCCTTAGAACACAGGATGTCAGAGCCAGAAGGACCCTTAGAACACAGGATGTCAGAGCCAGGAGGGCCCTTAGAACACAGGATGTCAGAGCCGGGAGGGCCCTTAGAACACAGGATGTCAGAGCTGAGAGGGCCCTTAGAACATAGGTTGCCAGGGCTGGGAGGACCCTTAGAACACAGGATGTCAGAGCCAGAAGGACCCTTAGAACACAGGATGTCAGAGCTGGGAGGACCCTTAGAACACAGGATGTCGGAGTGGGGAGGGCCCTTAGAACACAGGATGTCAGAGCTGAGAGGGCCTTTAGAACACAGGATGTCAGAGCTGAGAGGGCCCTTAGAACACAGAATGTCAGAGCTGGAACCTTAGAACACAGGATGTCAGAGCTGGGAGGGCCCTTAGAACACAGAATGTCAGAGCTGGAACCTTAGAACACAGGATGTCAGAGCCAGGAGGGCCCTTAGAACACAGGATGTCAGAGCCGGGAGGGCCCTTAGAACACAGGATGTCAGAGCTGGGAGGACCCTTAGAACACAGGATGTCAGAGCCGGGAGGACCCTTAGAACACAGGAGGTCAGAGCCGGGAGGGCCCTTAAAACACAGGAGGTCAGAGATGGAAGGGCCCTTAGAACACAAGATGTCAGAGCCGGGAGGGCCCTTAGAACACAGGATGTCAGAGCCGGGAGGGCCCTTAGAACACAGGATGCCAGAGCTGAGAGGACCCTTAGAACACAGGATGTCAGAGTGGGGAGGGTCCTTAGAACACAGGATGTCAGAACTGGGAGGGCCCTTAGAACACAGGATGTCAGAGCCAGGAGGGCCCTTAGAACACAAGATGTCAGAGCTGAGAGGGCCCTTAGAACACAGGATGCCAGGGCTGGAACCACAGCCAGAGGCGAATTAGTGCCCATGCGTGCACACATGTGCAAACACAGAGATATGAACTCGTACACACACACAGGCACACACAAAATCTTGGAGCCAGCGGACACAATAAAAAGCCCATTTTTACCAAGGGGAGAATGGAGGGCCAGAGCGGGGCTGGGTTCCCCTAGAGCCCCCACTGGCGGACCAGAGTTTCTGACCCCCTCCGGGGAGCAGGACATTCCTGTCCTGTGAGGGCAGGGCCGTCTTCCCCTCCTCCCCCCACCCCCCAATAGCAACATTTCCCAGAGACCGCTATCGGCGCAGCCTGCGGCCGTGGGCTGGAGCCTTGGTGCCCGTGCCCCCTCTGGTGGTCACTGTTCGGTGCTGCACAACACTGGTGAATGACCAGACGCACTCACCCGCTAGGAAGGGGGAGAAAGGTGGGAGGGGGCGCGGTGCCCGTACAGACCTGCCCGCAGAGCCGAGTCTGCATGTGGGAGCGCCTCCGCACGCACGGCTCTCTCTGGCCGGTGAATCTTTCACGGACTCACAGGGGCCGGGGCGCAAGGAGACTCCTGGGCATCGGCGGCTCCGACCGCCCCCTTTGCAGGCCGGGGAAGGGTCTCGGTGGGGGCGCGCGGCAAGCGGAGGCTAGATCGGGACGAGCGCCTCCTTCCCCTGAGCGTGAGGAAGATTTGCGCTCAGATTCCGCTTCAGGCACTTGCCGTAGGTGTAACGGGCCGCTTTCAGTTTCTTCATTTGTAAAAGGAGTTTAACCGCGGCCCCTGACTCCCAACTTGTTGTGATGACATTTGATGATGATATTTATTAAAAATATTTATAAATATGAGATGATATTTATAAAATACTTTGCAGATCTTAAAGTACTAATAAATACTGGTATTATTATTATATTGTATGTTAATAACAATTACATAATATACAATGTAATTATATAATGTTATATAGTATCATTACTATATATAATATATCATTATTATATCAAAGGCTAGGCTGCATCTCCCAGATTCAAAGGCCTGAAGGCTGACAGGGAAGAAGAAGGGAGCATTGTTGGGGTGGTTGAGGGCTTTGTGGAGCCTGCTGATTTAGAAGTTGGGCTAGTGGAGACTGAAATCTCCGTTTTTTGCCCCCATTCCCTATTCACCCCTTTCTAGGCTCTTCTCCAAGTGGCGAAGAACCTCTTCACACATTTAGGTAAGTCTCTTTCCATCCGCTTTGGGGAGGGGGAGGCAGGGATGGAGCTAGGGGTGGGGAAAGGCTTAGGGAGGGACAGAAGCCCAGCTTGGGTTTCCTTGGAGAACAACATCACATTGTGAATCTGTACCCCTCAGATGATGTCTCTGTCCTGCTCCAAGAAATCATCACAGAAGCCCGGAACCTCAGCAACGCAGAGATGTGAGTGAAGGGGCCCAGGGGAAGGGACGGGTCCTTCCTGGAGATGCATTAGGATCACTGAAGATAGACCAGGGGTTCTTAGCCCATGAACTCATTCTCAGAAACAGGTTTCTAAATGCATAAAATAAAATACATGAGATTGCAAAGGAAACCAGTTACATAAAATACTGTTATTAAAACATTTTTTTAAAGTTCAAGATAAATCAAACTTCTTCCTTTTACAGAGCAGGAAACAGATTCAGAGAAATTCAGTGACTTAGTACCCAGGGTCTTCTAGTAGAGAGGTTAGGATAGCAGAGAGAGGAAGGTGGGAAGACAGCAGCTTTGGGCAGTAGCTACAAGAAGCCCATCCTTCTCTGGCTTCTCTTTCCCATCTCTTTTCCTCTTCTTTCTCTCAATAGTATCCCTTGGCCAGTCTTCAAACACTCCCAGGGAAACGGTTTTGTTTGCTAGCTTCAGGCAGCTTGTGAAGAATGTGTAACCCCAGAGGGGTGTTGTTTGAGGGGATAATCCACAAACTTAACTCCATTTGATAATTCTCTTTATTCTCTATCCCTTTCCGGAGGAGAAAACGCTGCTCTCTAGTGGGAATGTGGGTGGAGAACCCCCAACCTTCCAGCAATTGGCAGGCTTCCTTCACTGCTGCTTCCTTTGTGAATAAGTCCTAGAAAACAGACTTTTGTGGGCTGTAGTATATGGAGTCAAGGGAAAGATGGAGTGGATGCCAAATTTGCAACAGGACACTTGAAATTGGCATCCAGTCCCATCTTTCCCCTGACTCCATATACTACAACCCATAAGTTTGTTTTGTAAGCTGTCTTGTGACAGAGGTAAGTGCAGCCGAAAGGTAAATGTAATAAGTAAGGGATGTCCAGTCTCTGATCCCAGAAAGCCAAGTAGAATAGGGGACCAATAAAGTCCAAATGACTTGGAGAGTTTAGATTGATCTCTGGCATTAAGGGATTCTAGAAAGTATTGAGAGAGAGAAATCCTGATGCCATAGTCCCTTGGATGTCCCTCGTCCTCTCCATTGCTTTTTATATAATATATATGTATTTATATATAATATATATATATATACACAAAGAGACAAATATATATATTTATAATTTTTCCAGTTATGTGTAAAATAATTTTTTAAATTTGTTTTTAAAACTTTGAGTTCCAGATTCTCCCTCTTCCTTCCTCCTCACTGCCATCCCCTTGAGAAGGCATATGTGAAGTTATGCAAAATATTTCCATAAAAGTCACATTGCAAAAGAAAATATAAATCTCCATCTTCCCCCCCAAAAATACTCAAGAAAAATAAATTTTTTTAGAAAAGTATACTTTAATCTGTATCTAGATACAATCTGTTCCTTCTCTGGATATGGATAGCATATTTCATCATAAGTCCTTCAGAGCAGTCTTGGATCACTGCACTGCTGAGAATAGCAAAGTCATTTTCAATAACATTGCTGTTATTTTGTATGCAATACATTTCACTTTTCTTGAGTTCATGGAGGACTTTACAGGTTTTTCTGAGAGCATCCTGCTCATCATTTCTTTCAATATCTTCCATCATAATCACATACAGCAATTTATTCAGTCATTCCCCAATTGATAGGTATCCCCTCAATTTCCAGTTCTTTGCCTTGAGAACCTTGAATGTCTCTATAGAGCTGGTTTAAGGTCAGGAATCAGATGGGATTCAGGCCCGAGTTCTTAGATGGGATCTTTTGTTCAGCCCTAACCTGGAACTAGGGTTCATTCCCTCATCAGGATATTTCTCAGAACTGTTGCCTTCCAGCTCCCATAGTTCAGCTGCCTAACTACCCTCTCTGTGAGATTGCCAATTTGAGATCAATGAGGAGGGAAGTTCAATGAGCTGCACACACTCTCAATAATTAGCTCTCCCCCATGCCTTCATGAAGCCTTTATTCCCAGGAGTGCCTGGGCAGGTGTGAGCATCAGGGACCTTCCTTACTCTTTGGTCTCCCTCCAGCTGCTCTGTGTTCCTCTTGGATCAGAATGAGCTGGTGGCCAAGGTGTTTGATGGCGGTGTTGTGGATGATGAGGTAAGGGCTCATGGGGATGGGGGCTTGGGGGGGACCACATAGGGATGGAGAATCAGATTCGGTGGCGGGGTGGGGGGGACTTCAGGGGTGCTGGTTCCTAGCTGATAGAGTCTGGCACTCACACCTATTTCCTCCTGTCCTGGTTTGCCCAGACCTATGAGATACGCATCCCTGCAGACCAAGGGATCGCAGGGCATGTGGCCACCACTGGCCAGATCCTGAACATCCCAGATGCCTACGCGCACCCCCTGTTCTACCGAGGTGTGGACGACAGCACGGGCTTCCGCACCCGCAACATACTCTGCTTCCCTATCAAGAACGAAAACCAAGGTATGTGTGCCCTGTACATTCCTACAGCCCAAGGGGGGGGCCCTCAGAGGACCACAGGGATCAGCCAGGCCCAAAGGGGTAGAACTGTGGGAGCCATGGGGACACCTTAGATGTAGGGAGCTAGGAGGACATGGGAATGTCTCCCACCCAATGCCATTTCCCCCATTCCTCCAGAGGTGATCGGTGTGGCTGAGCTGGTGAACAAGATCAATGGCCCTTGGTTCAGCAAGTTTGATGAGGACCTGGCCACGGCCTTTTCCATCTATTGTGGAATCAGCATCGCTCACGTGAGCTCTGAACCCTGCCCTGAAAACTCTTCCCATTCCCAGTACCTTTGAGTTCTGAGTCTTCCTTTCCCCCTCCCTCCACTCTCCCTCAGACCCAGGGAAAGGAGAAACCCAGCCCTCTGGTCAAGTCAACAAATCAATAAGCATTTATTAAACACTTACTATTTTCCTTCCTTTGACTTTATCTTCCTGTCTTTTGTAATTTTGTAATCCCGGAGTGGGATTGGAGCCCTGGTATCATCCCTACTACTTTAACTCTTGTTTTCTGGACCCAAGGTTATCCACTAAACTAAGAGTGGTGAAACCCATGAACCAGTCCCAATTATGCTACTGACCTTTCTGTGTGATCTTGGACAAGTCATTTCTCTTAAGGCCCCAGACTTCCTCTTTGTGAAAAGAGAATAATGATCATTTTAGCAGTGTGTAATAAAATATCTTATGCCAATCTCCAAAGCTGGAGAAATATAGTCCAGACCAGGGGTTCTTTTGGCAGAATAATACTTGTATATGCATAAAATAAATTACACAGGAGTACCAAAGAAAATGATTATCAAAATATTTTATTAAAATAAAGTTTACAAACACCAGGTTAAGAAACCTTGGTCTAATCAGTAGTACAATTATATGGATTTGGAACTGGTCATATGGCTGGACATAGAAAGTGGTTATGATATCAACTTTTAGCTAGGTCTTTAATAGAGTGTTCCAAGGATCTGTGCTTAGCTTAGTCCTATTTAACATTTGAAAAATTACTTTGATAAAAACATAGATATAAAATACACAGTATCAAGGAAAACAATTATATTTAAAAAGTTATCAAAATATTTTATTAAAATAAAGTTTACAAACCCTAGGTTAAGAAACCTTGGTCTAATCAGTAGTACAATTAAGTAGATTTGGAACTGGTCATATGGCCATAAATGTGTCAGGGTTAGTTATGTCATTGTGGCCATTCTCTTCACTAGTGCAGATAGCAATCCCTCTAGGCCTTAGTAAATATTTGCTGATAAAATGGAATTTATTTGAGATAAATATATGTTCTACATTTGGATTCAACAACCAACTTCACAACGGCAGTATGAGGAGGAATGTAAATCAAAAAACATATCTTAAACTTCCCAGTGTGTGAAAAGTACTTTATTAGGTAATAAGGATTTGAGAGATAAAAATTTCTCCCAAGAAAATGGATAGGGAGTTAACAGAATTTGAAGAGAGCAAAAGCTCTATTACTCAAGAGGATGAAGTTAGACAAGTTGAACCCAAGTTAAATCTCACTAGGGAAAGAGCTATGGATAGAAAACCATTTGTGGGGGGGGGAGTTGTTTTTTGTGAAAAAGATCTGGAGGTTTCAACACTATGACCTGGAGACCAGAAAAGTTCATATGATATTAGAGAGAGCACATCTAGGGTCAGTGAGAGGGAAGTGATGGCGTCATCCTCTGCTTGGATCAGACCATGTGTGGACTATTGGATGGGAGCTACATTTTAAGAAGGACATCAACAAACTGAATAGTTTCCTTAGAAAAATGTTGGGGGATGAAAAGGATACTGGAAAATATGTGATTTGAAGATTGGTTGAAGGAATTGGGAATGTTTATCCTACAGAAGAGAAGTCTTGGAGTGGTGGGATGTGACATCTGTCTTTGCCATTTTCAAAGAGTAATCATGTAGAAAAAGGATTTGTTCCAGTAGGCAGAATTAGAAGCATATTGTGTTGGGGCCAGCTTGAAGGAGCTCCAGAGAGTTGATTGTTAAATTTTCATTGGAAGTTTTTATATCTCACATATGGGCAAACACTATAAATAAAGACTTGATTTATTATATTATTGATTTTCTAGACATAAGAAAGTGAGGGAGTAAATGTCAATAATTCAGATTGAATTTATGTTGATTTTTTTTGGAGAGCCATCTATTAAAGGCTGTACCAGCATAGCCTTGATTTAGCAGCCTCTTCATTCAGCTGCCATCTCAGGCCAGTTTCTCTTTCTCTCTGTCTTCACTCTTTCTCTGTGTGTGTGTGTGTGTGTGTGTGTGTGTGTGTGTGTGTGTATGTCTGTCTGTGTGTGTGTGTCTCTCTCTGTCTCTGTCTCTCTTTTTCTGTCTCTTATTGTCTCTCCATCTTCTCCTCTTCTTCCTTCACATTGTCCTTTTCCTCCTTTTCTCTCTCTACCTTTCTTTCCATCCCTTTCTCTCTCCTTTCCTTCCTCTCTCTTTCTCTCCCTCCCTCTTTTTCTTCCTCTTTCTCCCTCCTCTTCCCTCACCTTCCCACTCTTACTCTCCTTCCCTCTTTCTTTCCCTCCCTCTACCCCTGCTTTGAAGATTGGGTCTTTCTATTTCTTCCAAGTTAGAATTTCAGTGAGTAGTCATGGACTCTATCCTTGTTGATCATCTTGAAAACCTGAACCTGCTCTGTTTCCAACCTGAACCTGGTAGCCCCCTTTTCCCAAGAGCCTCGCCATTTGGGTGTCAGACTTACTATGAACACTCATTTGGCTTTGGCCCTACTATTGTACCTCAAAGTTCAAAAGAGCCATCAACTTTAGTTTCCATAGTAGCAGAAATCATAGGCACAGATCATTCTCAGCCTCTTTTTTTGAGAAATAGGTTATTATTGATGTCTTTTGTTTTTTCTATCATCTGTATTCCCACATATATATATAAATGGGCATATATAAGTATATATACATATATGTATTATGTATACACACAAAGATATAAATGCGTATTATATATACCCCTCCACAAGTTTGAATTGGAATAGTTGATGGTGCAGTAGATAGAGCACCAGTCCTTGAAGTCAGGAGGATCTGAGTTTAAATCTGGTCTCAGACACTTAACACTTCTGTGTCCCCCTGGGCAAGTCACTTCACCCCAATTGCCTCAGCAAAAAAAAAAAAAAAAAAACCCTCCCATCTCTCAGATTCTTGACTCATCCCCTGCCTTGACTATCTCCTTTGGCTGTAGGAGAGACAATATCAGGAAGCACCACCTGAGGACTTTTGTATCCCTTCTCCCTAAGGCTCCCAACCCCCCTCCCAACTCCCCTTCTCGAGTCACATTGCCACCAGGCCAGCCTCTTGGGTGAAAGCCCTAAGAGAATATCAGTGCATGGAGACAGCTCTTGGCTGGAGTTCAGACACCTGGTCCCCTGCCTCCCCATTCAATAGCACTACCCAAATCTCCCTCCTCCCTCCCCCTCCCAAGTATTGGTGGAATAAAATACAAAGGAGTGGGGTAAGAGAGGATTTTGTGACTTAATTAAGGGCCTGGAAAGGAACAGGAGGAAGTGAACATGAGAATATTCTGAGCAAAAAAGCCTGGATTAATGTATTTTTTGATCTTTCTTTACTCTTAAACATGCCAGATGGGATGGGAATGATAATAGCAATTCCTGTTTATTTAGTGTTTATAAAGTATTTCCCTCTCGGTAACACTGTGAGACAGGTAGTAATAATAATATTATCAGTGTTTAAATAGCTCTTCATAAAATTTGTAAAGTGCTTTGCATATGTTGGCTCATTTGATCCTCACAACAACCATATGATGCTATTATTAGCCCCATTTTACCGATGAAATGGGTGACAGAGAGTGGGTGACTTGTTCAATCTAGGAATTGTCCAAGTTAGGATATAAATCCAGGACTCCTGACTCCAAACCAGGCTCTCTTTCATAGCTAGCTGTCGTGGAGAAAAGGATGGGGTGGGTACTGGCATTTCTTTAAGTCTCCATTACATGCTTCCTCTTCTCTCCTCAGTCTCTCCTATACAAGAAAGTGAATGAAGCCCAGTATCGGAGCCACTTGGCCAATGAGATGATGATGTATCACATGAAGGTAAGATCTTCCCCATCCCCTCATCTACCACCTGCAGATGAGGGACTGAGAGCAAAAAGGGGAGGAGCCAGCCTCTGGCACAGCTTAAGGAGTCAAGGGCTACATTGGGAGAGGTCCAAGTTGAAGGCAGGACAGTCAGTTCAGCTTGATGTTTGAGGAGAACAATGGAACCTGTGGGAGGACTGAATAAGGAAGCCACTGTATACAATGGTATTACAAGGATGGTCGGGTAGAGCTGCTTAAGTTTCATGTTTGGGAAAGGCAAGCCTTATATGGACTGATGATTTGTTTAGATTTAATTAGATATTTATTTTTAAGTATATCGGGTCTTATTATATCTATTTATTTATGTATACTTTCTAATGATCAGAGCTGTCCAAAAGTGCAAAAGCTTGTCCTGGGAAGTAATGAACTATTTAAGCAGAAACTGGAGACTACTTGTTGGGGATATTGTAGGAGGGATTCCTCTTTGGGTAAAGGGTAGCCTAGATTCTCTAGCAGTCGCTTCTGACCCTGAGATTCTGGGCAAAAGGACTCAGATAGAGCTGGGTTTCTTAAACTTTTTTCTACTCACGACCCCTTTTTGCTTGAGAAATTTTTACACGATCCAGGGCATATAAGTATATAAAATAGGAATACACATCTAACACTTACTGATAATAAATCATAATTTTGATTATTAAACCTGAATTTAAATCTTTCCCAACATTCAGTTAAGCAATCCTATGTGGGATTGTAATCCACAGTTTAAGGAGCTTTGGCAAATGAGAGCATCTTAAAGGGAAAAAAATATATCTTGTACTTTTGGGTAGGGTAATGTAGCTATAGATTTACTCATTTATTTTTGCATTAGTATTCCTTCTCAGTCTTCTTTCACCCTCTCCCTACTGTCAAAGACCCTAGCATTGTAATGACAGACACTTTGTCTCACATATCTGTTCTAGTTTAAGGGAAGGAAGGACAGCACCTTTGGATACAATAAAAAGCAGAGGAAGGACAGTGAAGGGGACTGACTGCCCTGTGCCTCAGGCTGTACCTTTCAGAGTACCAATTCTTCCTCTCTGAGCCAATTTAAGAAAACTTTCCTTTGATTCCAGGTCTTTCACTTTTCATTTTCTTACTCAAATTCCCTGTTTTAAGCACCAATCCAAGACCCCCAAACCCCAGGATGTTCGGACCCTGGGCCTGTCTGTCCCCCTGGGCTTAGAGATCTAGGGAACAGTGAATAGAAGTACTGGCCCAGAGTCAGGAAAATGTGAGTTCAAATCCTGTCTCGGACAATTACTGGTTGTATGACTTTTATGAGCCCTTCTTTATCTGTAAAATTAGGAGTTTGAACTGGATAGTCTCTAAGGTCCCTTCAGACTTTGAATTGCTGAGTCCATGACGTGCTGTTCCTGATTTCCAACCACCTGCCTTTCTCCTGCTCCTGCCATTGTATCTCCCCACCCTAGTCTGGCATCTCTATTCCTGGTTTTGAAACATTTCTGAGCACTTACTATGTGCAGAACCCTGTGTACAGCCCCATCCTCAAGGAGCTCACCTTCTACTGGGAGAGGCAAACAAGTATGGAAGGTTTCGGCTCCAAGTTAGATGGAAAAGTTCTGTGATCCTTAGGTGCAGCAGCAAAGTAGGCGATAATGCCCTTTTTAAAAGTTATTTTCACCATAAAATCACGTGATTTTATGATGATAGGCTTTCTCAGTTGTTCTATGCAGGTACAATTTCTCCCATCTTGATCCTTTTATAGTCACAAAAAGTTTGGCTCCTAGTCCCCATCTCCAAGTAGAATGAAGGACCTCTTTTTAAAAAATGTTTATATTTTTATTTTCCCTAGTTACATGTAAAACTTTTTTTTTACATTTGCTCTTAAAATTTTGAATTTCACATTCTCTGTCTTCCTCACCATCCCTCCACCCTCATTGAGAAGACACATGTGAAATTATATAAAACATTTTCATAACAGTCATATTACAAAAGAAAACATAGATCTCTACCCCCTCCCAAAAAAAAATTAAAAAAGTATGTTTCATCTGTATCCAGATACAATCAGTTCCTTCTCTGGATTTGGATAGCATTTTCATCATAAGTCCTTCAGAGTAATCTTATATCATTGTATTACTGAGAACAGCAAAGTCATTCACAGCTGATCATCCCACAATATTGCTATTACTTTGTACACAGTACATTTCACTTTGCTTGAGTTCATGGAGAACTTTCCTTTTCTGAGAGCATCTTGCTCATCATTCCTATAGAACAATAGTATTTCATCATAATCACATACCATAATTCATTCACCAATACTCCAACTGAATAGCTCAATTTCCAATTTTTTGCCCCGAGGAAATAACTGCTATAAATATTTTTGTACTTATAGGTCCTTTTCCTTTTTTAAAAAATCTCTTTCTGAAATTCATGTCTGGTAGTGATCTAGTTAGGTCAAAGGATATGTATGATTTTATAGCTCTTTGGGCATAATTCATATCTTTTGATCATTTATCAATTAGGAAATGGCTTTTTTAAAAAAAAATAAATTTGTTCCAGTTCCCTATACATTTCAGAAATGAGGTCTTCATCAAAGAAATTGGCTTCAAAGTTCTTTTCACAATTACTATTGATGACTATTTTCTCCCTATTTATTTTATTCTCTTTCTCCTTTCACCCTGACTTTCCTCAAAAGTATTTTGCTATTGACACGTTCTCCCACAATGTGCCCTTTTTTTTTACTCTCCCCCCTCTCAAATCCCCTTCCTCTTCTACTTTCCATGCAGAGAGATTTCCAAATCCATTTGAATGTATTATTTCTTCTTTGAGCCAATTCTAATGAGAGTAAAGCTTATTCACTTTCCCCCTCTTCTGTCTCTTCCCTCCATTGTAAAATTTTTTTCTTGCTTCTTATGGCAGACGATTTATGCCATTTAACCTTTCCCTTTCCTATTCTCCAAGCACATTCCTCTTTCACCCCTTAATTTTTTTTTAATTTTATCTCTAATAAAGGATCTCTTTAGCCCCATTTCATCCCCTCAAATTTGAAATTAACCAACTTGGATGGACTGGATTAGTCTCTCTCTATTCTACCACCTTTGGCTCACTCACTCAGTTAACAAATATTTATTAAGCACTTATTATATGCTAGGCACTTCACTAGCTGTTAGGAATACCAAGACAAAATTAAAACAGTTTCTGCCTTCAGAGAGGTTCCATTCTTTTGGGGAAGACAGCATGTTCACATACATGCAGCCAAAATAAATACAAAATAATTTGTGAGTTTTTTGGTGGGAGGAGGGGGGAAGATACCAGTAGCCAGGGAGACAATAAAAGGCTTCATATAGGAAGTGTCATGAGCTAGAGAACGAAATGGCCAACCACTTCAGTATCTTTGTTAAGAAAATCCCAAAATGGGTTTAAAAAGAATCAGGTATAACTGAACATCACCTCTACCACCACCTCCATGAACAACAGAAGGTGATGTTGGAACTGAATTTTGAAGGAAATTAGCAATTCCAGGAGAAGTCTGACAAATCATGAAGTCTTCTGGCTATTACACTCAAACTTCCATATAACCATTAGACAAACTTGTTAACTTTACTTTATGGGATTTATAATCAGAAGGGATCTTAAGGATTTACTTGTGTATCCTCATGAGGAAACTAAAGGGAAGTGATTGGGGTGGAGGGAGGTTGTTTAAGAGATACATAAGTAATAATATTTTTGAAACCAAATGCAACATTCATTCTACTCTTCCATATAGCAGGAGTTATTGTTCCCCTTTTACAGGTGGGAAAACCAAGGTACAGATCTTAAAAAAGATATTAATCTCTTTGGTTTTTATTATATCTACATATGAAAAACTTTAATTGGGCTCACTTAACTAGTTTGCTCAGTTAGGTTCATTCACTAATGAGCCTAACGAGACAACATTTTTTAGATATAGGTAACATGTTAGAACTGAGTTTCAAATCCAGATTTCTCTGCTCAAAGAATATCACTGTTCCTTACTTGAAGTTGGCTTGGGGGTATTTAGAGAGGGAGGAAGATGTTTTAACGTTATGGTAATCAGCCCAGTTGAGTAATAATGTGATGGATGAGGAAAGGGGTCCTTGGTGCCCTAAACTCCGTCTCTCTTAGGTCTCAGATGATGAATACAACAAACTCCTCGGAGACGGGATCCAGCCTGTGTCTGCCATTGACTCCAACTTTGCCAGTTTCACCTACACCCCACGTTCTCTTCCTGAGGATGACACCTCCATGGTGAGCTCACCCCTCCTTCAGGCCCAGTTTATGGGCAGTCTCAATCTGCCACAGGAGTGGGATATGTGTAACAGGAGGGACTTGGTTTAGATAAATGGGTCATGGAAGGGTTGTCCTGGGACCCTGGGAGTAGATTTGCTCTAGGATCCAGAGGAAAAAATAGGACTAACCAAAAGGGAAAATGATAAAAATAGGTAGGCACATTTCATCATCATGGAAGAAAGAGCTTCCTAACAATTAGAGCTATTTCACAATGGTCTTAGCTGACTTGGGAGATACTCAGGTATTAGAAAGTCTGTACAGAGTCTGGAGAACCACTAGTTGGAGAGACTATAGAGGGATTCCTGCACTGGGGGAGTAGGGAGAAAGATATGGGACTAAATGTGGTTTCAGAGATCTCATCCAGTTCTGTGGGGTCTGGGGAAAGAGTAGTGGGAAAGGGGCGGGATGCTGTTAGCCTGCTGACCTACTTCTTTACTCTCCAGGCCATCCTGAGTATGCTCCAGGACATGAACTTTATCAACAACTACAAGATTGACCGACAGACACTGGTCCGGTGTGTGCTCTGGCCCACTGATTCCCTGTGTGGGGAATGGAAGGGAGATTTGGCCCTTGTCCTTAGGAAGCCTCTGTCTAGAAGAGGAGAGACTTCCTGTCTTTGGGAGCCCCTAGTGTGAAGGATGATGTGGCCCCTGCCCTTGAGAACTCCTAGTGTGGGATATGAAGTGGCCCCTGCCCTTGGGAGTCCCTATTGTGAGGGGGCAGTTATATCTACTGCTCTCAGGAAGTCTATAGAGTGAGGATGGAATGGGAACAGGATAGGGAAAATTTCCTAAAGGTGGGTAAATAATGCTGAGCCCCTTCTGGTGCCTCCTTCCTGTATAGGTTCTGCCTGATGGTGAAGAAAGGCTACCGAGACCCTCCCTATCATAACTGGATGCACGCCTTCTCTGTCTCCCACTTTTGCTACCTGCTCTATAAGAATCTGGAGCTGTCCAAATATCTGGAGTGAGTGGTTCCAGCCCCCAGCGCCATAAGTTTCTCTTCCAGTTCATTTGAGTTTCCCCCAATTCATTTGAGGGAACTGAGGCTCAGTAAGGGTAAAGCACTTCACCCATGGATATAGATCTAGATAGATAGATGGATAGATAGATGGATGGATGGATAGATAGATAGATAAATAAAGGGGCAGAGCATAGACCAGAACTCAAATTCTCTGATTCAGAATGCTTGAGCAGGAGAGAAATTTAGTTTATAATCTGATTCGGTTCTACCATTTTACAGATGAAGAAATTGAGAGCTGTATAGGAACCAAAAGTCAGACAGCTAGTGTCAGGGGTAGAACAGGGCCAGCTTTTCCCCTCCCACTCAATCCCTCATTTTCCACTGTGAGCATTAATACCTTGGAGATCAGCTCTCCATTTAGTGTTTGTTGATTGTCAAGATCACAGATATCAAAGACAAAGCACTCTGGAATGCAATTAGGAAATATTTAACAAAGTACATAAAAATATTATAAAACACAGGTATATGCATTGTAAAACTAAGCCAGTCTGCAGCCTGCAGAGTCCTTATGTATGGACTTTTTCTATCTGAATTTGGTATCACTTATCTAGGCTTAAGAAAGAGATGGGAAAGATGATAGTAATGCATCTGAAAACTCTCTCACCTGGAAGGTTCAGAGTGGACTTCCTGAAGAAGGCAGGGCTTTGAAGGACTGAAGAAGGGGCTTTTGAAGGCTCTATCCTTTCCCCTTTCCTTAGAGAGTGGGAGGGGCAGAGAGGAGGCTGCATGGGCTTCCCTCTGAGGGTTTCTTCTCCTGCCACAGTGACATCGAGATCTTCGCCTTGTTTGTCTCCTGCATGTGCCATGACCTGGACCACAGAGGCACTAACAATTCCTTTCAGGTGGCTTCGGTGAGCATCTGGCCCCTTGGGGCATTAGCCCTTCCACTGAAGAGCACAAGGGGGTGCTTTAGCTTTCTCTAACCAATCAAGGGATAGAAGCCCAGAGGCTTATCAGGGCAGGGTTCCTGGAGGAGAGGGTGCTGGCTGTGGGAAACAGGTGACCAGTCCAGCTTGGGACTTGATGAGGGTGATGGGAGGGATGTTTCTGGGGCCGGGTGGGTAGTGCAGGAAAAGGCTTGTCCTGGGATATAGAGATGTGGCTGCTCTAGGGCTGGGGCTGACAGCCAGATCCCCTGGGGTATTTTTCAGAAATCTGTGCTGGCCGCGTTGTACAGCTCCGAAGGCTCCGTCATGGAGGTAATATTATAAAAATGACTTCCTTGCCAGTTGCTTTCCTCCCAACAGCTCTATGAGGTAGGTGACGTACGTATGATCATCCCCACATTAGAAAAGAGGAAACAAATCCAGAAAGTGGAAGTCCAGAGCCTCAGTGGGAAGACTGAGACTTGAACCAAGATCCTCTGCTTCCAAGATTGAGCTCCTTTCCCTTCCACATGCTGCCTGTCTCCACGGACTTCTCCGCGGAGCTGGCATAAAATTTATAGGGAGCCAGTACCTGCAACCTTTCTTCTTTATCTTTATTTTCACAGCTAGCTCAAGAGAGTCATGGATTGTTCTCTACTTCCCTCTCCATCTCTCTCTTCTTCCTCACACCTCTACCCCACCAACCAACTGAGCACCCAGGGAGAAAGTTTACAGAATAAGCCTCATTCATAACTCCCTGAGAAATAGACTTTGAGAATATTATAGGATATTTTTAGAGTTAGAAAAGCTCTTATTGGGGCAGCTGGATTATGCAGTGGACAGAGCATTGACCCTGTGATCCAGAAGACCCGAGTTCAAAACTGGACTCAGACACTTATCACTAGTTGTGTGACTCTGAACGAATCATCTAACCACAGTTGTATCTGAAAACAAAACAGAAATGTTTAATTGATAATTTTATTTCTTTTTTTAACTGTTTTTTTCCAAATGACATCTCACCTTTCTCCTTCCCTTTCCTTTTCTACTTTCTTTCTCCTACTAGTAAGGAAACAGACTTGGGACCCAGAGAATATCAGTGACCAACCCAAAATCATCTAGTCAGGGTCAGGGTCAAGACTTGAATGCATTGCTTTTTCCTGTATGCTATGTGACTGCCCCCACAATTGATTTCAGACCAGAAGAGACTGGGAGGACTTCACGTAGTGTAGATGATAGTCTGTTCTACCTCTGAACAATGGGAAGGAAATTAGAATAGATGGAAGGCAGCATAATGTACAGAATAAGTACAAAGTATTTATTAAAGTATACAAAGTACAAAAAAAAGTACAGAACATTGTACTTTGCACCAAGCAACTTGCAGTGGAGTGGGGAGTGAATCAAGCCTGCTATTTTCAAACTGTCCAAGCTGTAACCTCTCTATGCTTCGGTTTCCCCATGGATCAGATGAAGGGAATGGAATAGACTTCTTGGGAGGGAGTAGATTCTCAAATCATAGAGAGTGTGAAGCTTGGATGACCACTAATAATTAACCTGAGACCCACAGGGCTAGACTGGAAGGGACCTCAAAGGTCCAGAGCCCAAGACCCTCATTTTATAGGTAAGGAAAATGAAGGCTAGGGAAGTTAGATGATGTGCTAAGGCTCCACAGAGGCAGATTTCAGAATGGGGATCTCCGCTCACACTCCAGAATGTGAAGGAAATAGTTAACAAGTGTTCCTCATAGCTTGGAGATTCTGAGAAATTCAGACATCACTGAGAGGGTGGAAGAAGTACATTTATTTCCGAGGGTGAGAAAACTTTCTTGAATGATAAATGGGGACAATATTTAATGATCCAGTCAGACAAATTTGAAGTGAGTCAGGATTTGAACTCAGATCTCCTGCCCCTCAAACCAGAGCTCCTTCTCCTTCCATGTACTCCTATTTCCTCTCTTTCCTTATGCACAATTCCCCTGGACTGACATAACACTTACAGAGATCCTGTGGGTCAGTCTGATTTTTTCTTTTTCTTGTCCATCATTCACCAAATATCATTATCCCAGTTGGCTTAGTAGCCAGACCAACCCAGTGCTAGCAACCCATATTTCTTTGGCTAGAATGAGTCTCAGCATCTCATGTTGGGAGGGGGAAAGAGGAGGACAATGGGACAAAAGTATCCAGATGGATACTTGCACAGGACCCCATGCCTACCTCTTTTTCTCCACAGAGACATCACTTTGCTCAGGCGATCGCTATCCTCAATACTCAAGGTTGCAACATCTTTGATCATTTCTCCCGGAAGGTAATTTCTGAAAAAATATTCAGTCCTAGGGTGTGTGTGTGTGTGTGTGTGTGTGTGTGAGAGAGAGAGAGAGAGAGAGAAAGAAAGAGAGAGAGAGAGAGGAGACAAATAGAGAAATAGACACACAGAAAGAGAGACTAAGGGGGGAGAAGGAAAAGGAGAGGAGAGGGAAAGAGAGAGACAGAGGGAATAGAAAGAGAGAAAAAGAAAGAGAGAGGGAGAGAGAGAGAGAGAGAGAGAGAGAGAGAGAGAGAGAGAGAGAGAGAGAGATTGGGGATATCTCAGAGTGGGAAGAGGAAAGTGAGGAAGGCAGCAGCAGGATTGGGGCACAGGGTGTGAAGGGTGGGAGATCTAGGGGCCTGAGGGAGGTAGACAGTGACCTAGTGCCTGTCTCCTGGCCACCACAGGACTACCAACGGATGCTAGATCTGATGAGAGACATTATCTTGGCTACAGACTTAGCCCACCATCTGCGCATCTTCAAAGATCTCCAGAAGATGGCTGAAGGTATATCTTTCAGAAACCCAGATGTTAGGGGTACTTCCTACCCTTCCTTTGAACTCCTTAGAAACTCTAAGTATTAGAGGTGGAGGTGGTAAGTGGGATGGAGGAAAATCTAACAGATGATTTGGAAGCTAGCATCCATTTGGCCTGGAGAAAGTAGGTGAGGAAAAAGAACCCTTTGTAACAGATTTTTTTGGGGTCTCAGGCCCCTGATTCCCATCATTGGTCACCTGAGACACCAATTTTTCCTTTTAGCACTTTCCCAAGAGACATTTACTTTCTAATCCTTTTACTTTTCACTACTTTCTAAAGATGCCTGATCTCTGAATCCCAACTCTAGGCATCCCCTGCATCTGAAGATTGGCCTCTGAGCCTGCTTGGATCTAAGATTTACTCTATCAGACCTTTGTCAGCTTCCCCCTCTCCCGATACAGTCACCTAGGTAACTGGATGTCCTTAGCACACCATCTTCTGTTCCCCTCTCCCTCTTCTTCATCGCCTCTGTACTCTCCATACTTGGGTATTTTCTTGACTTAATTAATAAGGAAAAAAGAAGAGAGAGATGGAAAGATTTGGGAATGATGCACCAGAAATGCATACATGAAAAATCCCCCCCCCCAGAGTCATAAACATCAATTTGCAAGGGGGAATCTTAGTGTCTAACCCCCTCATTTTATAGATGAGTGAGATTTAGGAAGGATATTAATGGCTCATGGTCCTGCATAGAGTGTCAGAGGAGGGATTTGAATGTGGGTCTTATTTCATAGGCTCACTTTGGCCAACTGCAAATTTGGCTTTCCTTCAGAGCTCAATTAAGGCAGTGTCAGAGCTCACCTCCTACTCTGACTCTGAGTTCACTTGGCCAATTAAGAAGCCTCCTGATGGCTTTGTCCTTTACCCACAGTAATGGTTCATCCTTCAGGTGAGAGAGCTCATGATGGAACAAAAAGGAAATGGGGCAGTTTTAATCACCTGGAAACAATGGGATATAGTAGAAATAGTGATGGGTTTTGAATCTGAAGATCTGGGTCCAAATTCCACCTCTGACACATTGGGCAAGTTGTTTGATACCTCTAGGCTTCAGTTTTCCCATCAGTAGCATGAGGGGGATTTCAGAGCTCACCTCTTACTCTGACTCTGAGTTCACTTGGCCAATTAGGAAACCTCCTGATGGCTTTGTCCTTTATCCACAGTGTTGGCTCATCCTTCAGGTGAGAGAGCTCATGATGGAACAAAAATCATGATGGAACCTCTGGGCTTCACTTTCCCCATCAGTAGCATGAGGGGGCTTGATGAGCTGCTATGACCAGAAACATCCCCTCCCTTCTCGTCTCCCTGATGATAAGCCTTGGGATGAAGGATATGTCACACTGTTCATCTCAGTCTCAGCCCCGAAAGCCTGTCCAACTTGCTAAGACCTGTCATAACCTGGGCTTGCCTGCTTCAGCAGGATAAAAGTCCTCTGAGGCTAGAGTGGGGATATCTGTGTGTAAGGGCAAAGCACTAGTCTGTGACTACCAGGTGTTCACATCATATCCATGTCTCCAGAAGTAGTCCTTTATAAGAAAGTAGACAAGGCTTTGTTCCTTGGATGCAAAGGAGATTTTTTTATTTTAATTTTGGAGAGGCTTCATGCCTTCCCCTCCAGAGAATTCCCCCCAATAACTGTCTCTCTTCCATTTTCTACCTGCAGTGGGTTATGACTCAAAGAATAAACACCACCACAGTCTCCTGCTCTGCCTGCTCATGACTTCTTGTGACCTCTCCGACCAGACCAAGGGCTGGAAGACCACGCGGAAGATTGCAGTGAGTGCCCCTTCTTCCCCTTTCCCATGAGGCAGCATGTTTGCATCCTGCAGCTCTGTATTCTGGCCCTGAGAAGGGATCTCATTCAGATGGCTCTGCTCTCCGTGCTGGGCTTTGCCACTCTGAGATGAGGATTGTGATCCTTTAGAGCAAACAGAGCATCTGAGTTAGAGCTTGAAGGGCCAGTGGATTTCTGCCAAGGAAGCTGGGATTGCAGTGGGCAGGACACTATCATGTCAACCAAACATCAGAGGAAGGCCATCAGTAGTGAATATGGAAGATCACTGCTATTACAAAAGAAAAAAAAAGAGCTGTTAACTGCTACCATGGACAGGGCCATGGGGTGTGCTATGATATGGGAAAGACGTGACTGGTAAGAGATCCTCCCACCCTTGGAGAGCTCCCAGTCTTGACAGAGAACCAGAGAAAGCTGAAATAACAAATGGGGCTCAGAAAAGATGAGGTCACTTATGTGGCTAGAGGAGCTCAGAGAAGACAGTGGACACCTGGGCTATGCCTTGAAGTATTGATATAGTGATAGGAGAAGCATCCCCCAGAGAAGAGGGAGGAAAGCATTCTCAATTTGAGCAAATTATGGTCCCACAATCCCGAGCTGAATATCAAAGCTTAAAGGGATTTTAGGCACTGGATTTGGACAGATGTGAGTTTAGATCCCAATTCTGCTATTTATTCAACTGTCAATAAACATTTATTAAGGGCCCATTAGGAGTCAAGCATTGTACTGAGTGTTGAAGAAACAAAGAAAAGCAAAAGCCATTCTTATTCTTGCGATGCTCCTAAGAAGCTCACTTTCTAATGGGGGAGGCAACATGCAAAGTAGGGGTGAATTTTCTATGTGGAGATATAAAAATACATATGTGTGTGTAGATGTATAAATACACACATACATATGTATACATATATGTGTATATGTCTGTATAAGGAGATTTTCACAATGGATCCTGTAAGATTAGTCCAAAGAGTGCTTCAGAAGTTTGATAGGAAGAGACATAATGTTACAAGATTTACTTTGATCTTATTAGTGTTTAAGAAAAGTTGAATCACTAATGTAATGCAAACATATACACATGTGTATTACTAAACCTAGACTGCATTGTACATAGTATACATATAGTATATGCTTATATTTGTGTATATGAACAGGTAGGTGGTATAGTGGATAGAGTGCTGGGCTAGGAGTCAGGAAAAGTTCTTGAGTTCAAATATGACTTCCTAGCTGTACAATGCTGGTCAAGTCACTTCATCTCATTTGCCTCAGTTTCCTCATCTGTAAAAGAAGTTGAGAAGAAAGAGGCAAACTAGTCTAGTATCTCTGTCAAGAAAATCCCAAATGGGATCGTGAAGAGTTGGAGATGACTGAAAAAGTGTATATACACAGTGCATATATGTATATATATACACACGTAAATGTATACATGTATATGCATATATGATAAAGTGGAAATAACCAACAAAGGGAAGACTTTAAAATAAAGGGGGATCAGGTTTCCTGTAGAAGATAAGATTTTAGTCGGGACTTAAAGGAAACTGTGACTTGAAGCAAGTCATTTTCCCTTTATTGTTAGCATATTTTGCCTCTTTAGAATGAGGAATTGGACTAGATAATCTCTAAGGTCCTTATAAGGTTATTTATTTATTTTGTATTTCATTTATTTATATTAATTAATTGATTTTTTTGATTAGCAAAAATATACTTTATCTTCCTCTCATCTCCCCCACCCTCAATTAGGAGAAAGGAAAAACAAAATCTTGGTAACAAATATACATAATCAAGCAAAACAAAGCCCTGTATGGACCAAGTTTCAGCCTGTATATTGAATCTCCTTCTCTTTTAGAGGTGCAAGCTTTGTCATGGATTTTTGAATTTTAGTTGGTTATTGCATTCATCAGAATTCACTAAAGTCCTTTCCAGACCAAAATCTTATGATCATGGAAGTCAATCTTTCTAATTTTACTGAGGAGGAAACTAAGGCACACACAAAAAAAGAAAATCTCAATTTAATGGGTGGAGCTAGAACTTGTCTCCTCCTGTTTCCTAGGAGTTCAAGGTGTTTTCCCATCTATCAGTCAGTCCCCCTCATTCTGAAGAGGTCACAGTTTTGCCAGGAGAAGCTCTGAGATCAGACTAAGGGACCCCAGTTTGATCCCTGAAACAGTCAGGCTCAGTTTTTTAGGGAACATGGTGGGGGGAATCAAGGACATTTGGGAGTTCACAGATCTGCATTATGCTTTCAGGAGCTGATCTACAAAGAGTTCTTCTCACAGGGAGACCTGGTATGTATGTCCTCCCATCTTACCCACCGATCAAATGGCTAGAAGGACCTGGAAATCTCCATATTTCCCAACCTAAACCTGCCCTGGTTAGGGCCAGAGTTCTAGAGCTCTGGGGGAACCTTGGGGAGAAGAGAGGCTGGTCAGAATAGGCTCAGTGCTTTTCCAGACTTGGTAGAAGGCAGCTGAAGACCAGGAAGGGAGCAATAGGAAAGAAATGTCCTAATTTAGGGGGTTCCCAGTCTTAATGTGAGAAAGGATTCCTGCTCCCAGAGAGCCTATGGTTTGTGAGGGGAAACATGGATAATATCTTTAGGGAGTTCCTGATCTGAGGGGAAGTTAGGATATTTGCCCATAGGAAATTCCTAGAATCCCTAGACAGAGAGAGGGGCTCACCCCAGGCTTCAGTAAGGGGAAGCCTGACTTGTGGGAAGTTTCTAGTCTTTCCAAACTGAGGTTTAATTGGATAGCCATTCTAGGATATGGGAATGGGGCCTGGGACAAAGCTGGTGTTGGTTGTGTCTCTCCCAGGAAAAGGCCATGGGTAACCGGCCCATGGAGATGATGGACCGAGAGAAGGCTTACATCCCTGAGCTCCAGATCAGTTTCATGGAGCACATCGCCATGCCTATCTACAAGTAAGTATTCGGGAGCCTTGTCTTCCTGTGTCCAGGGCTAGGGAAAGAGGCCAGAGGCAGCAGTTCAACAGGATTCAAATTGGTAAACCTCAATCACTTGTCTAATGTGTGCTGAGTTACAATGATGGGGGAGAATGAGGAAAGAGAGAGAGAGAGAGAGAGAGAGAAGAGAGAGAGAGAGAGAGAGAGAGAGAGGGAGAGAGGGTAGAGGGGAGACAGAGACAAATAGACAGGGACAGAGAGAGAGAGAGAAGAAAAGAGAGATAGAGAGAGAAATGGAGAGAGAGACTAAGAGACAGAGAGACACAGAGACATTCAGAGACAGAAACAGAAACAGAAACAGAGACAAAGAAAAGAGAGAGAATGGGGGGAAAGAGAGACAAAGGAAGAAGGGAGGAGAGAAAAAGAATGAGAGATACAGAGAGGAGAGAGAGAGAAAGAGAAGGTAGGGAGGGGGAGAGACAGATAGACAGGGATAGAGAGACAGAGATAGAAACAGACAGAAAAATAAGAGAGAATTAAGGAAAAAGAGAGAGACAAAGGAAGAAAGGGGGAGGAGAAAGAATCAGAGAGGTTAAGAAACACAGAGAAAGAGAAAGAGAGAGGAGGGGTAAGAGAAACAGATACAGAAAGACAGATAGAAACAGAGACAGAGACAGAGAAACAAGAGAGAAAGAGAAAGAAGGGAGAGACAAGGGAAGAAAAGGGGAATAGAGAGAAAAAATGAGATTGAGAGACACACAGAGAATGACAATGAGATAACAGAGTAGAGAGAATGAGAAAAAAGGAAAGAGAAACAAAGGGACAAACAAAGGAAGAAAGGGGGAGGAGAGAGAATGAGAGAGATTGAGAGATACATTGAGAAAGAAAATGAGAAAGACAGAGAAAGAGAGAGAGAGAAGAAGAGAAGGAGGGAGGGAGAGAGAGAGAGAGAGAAGAGAGAGAGAGAGAGAGAGAGAAAAAGAAGAAGAAGAAGAAGAAGAAGAAGAAGAAGAAGAAGAAGAAGAAGAAGAAGAAGAAGAGAGAATGAGAATGTGTTATTCCTACAGTCAGACAGCTCAGTCCTGTATTGAGAGGTTGGGGGAAAGATGATAAGTACACAATTGTAATATCATACAGAAAGTGTGAGGGAGCCCCAGGATACAGCTGCATGGTTGTGGAGAACAAAAAGGAAGAAAGGATTTACTTCCAAGGGCAGTAGTAATCAGGAAAGCTTTCCCAGACCACATCAGTCACATACAACCTGAGTCCTGAAAATGGGTGAAATTTTAGCAAGTGGTGATGGAGGAGGGGAAGATCATTCCAGGAGTAGGTATATGACGTGAACAAAGGCCTGGAGCCCAGAAAGTTCAATACATTCAGGAAAGGACAGATCACCCATTTTTCCTTGAACGATGCAATATATGATGGGGAGGAGGAGAGGAAATTGGGCCTTGACTGAAAAGTCTGGGAGGGAGCATAGAGCAGTGGGAAGAGGACAGTATTTGGAGTCAGAAGAGTTGGATTCACCTGCCTGTGCCGGTCATCATCCATGACTTTGAGCAAATCCTTGACCCTCTCTAGCCTGTTTTTCTCATGTAAAGTCAGCGGGCACGAGCTGGATGGGCTCTGCTCTCTGTGGGAGCTGTAGCAGGTTCCTGAGGAGGGGAAGGCCTGGTGTGCAATGAAGAAGGGGACTTCGGGCCAGGAGGGGATGCTGCATTTGCCCAGACAGGAAGACCTGAAACTTGGAGCTTAGTGGGGGCCTCTGGGGGTAGGAAGGAAGGGATGGGTGTGGAGGTGTTGGGAAAAAAGGGCCAGAATTTGGAGGCTGATTGGTTGCAGAGGGAGGCAGGTGATGAAGAATGGGTTGATAGGAGGGAGCGGGTTTGGGTTGGGTATGAGGGGGGCTCCCCTAACTCTGTAGCTCAATGTGGGGTGGCTGCTCTCTGGGGGTCCCTGATGAGCCTCATCCTCTTCCATCCCCGCCACAGGCTGCTGCAGGAGCTGTTCCCCAGAGCTGCAGAACTGTATGAGCGGGTTGCTACCAACAGGGAACAGTGGACCAAGGTATCACATAAGTTCACCATTCGAGGTCTGCCCAGCAACAATTCCCTGGACTTCCTGGATGAGGAATATGACATTCAGGAGCCCGGGGATGATGGTGACAAGGTCAATGGGTGCTGCAAGCTGGACACGGAAGAGTGAGAGACATTCTCCCCTTCCCTCTGGGGTCCAGGAAGGGAGGAGCAAGAGAAAGGATGTTCCCACTGTCCCTTACCCTCACCCCTCCATCCCCAACCCAGAGGCCCCTTTTAAAAATCTGTCCTTAGCTTCTGGCTTGGACGGTCATGTTTATTTAAGATATTCTTGATGCCATCCCCTTTGCCCCCACGCCCAGCCAGGAGCTGTGGGGGCCTTAGGGGTGACGCGGCATCAGCTCCCGAGCTCCCTCTCTCTGGGGGCACCTTGGATCCCGGCTGTCTCTCAGGCTGGATCTCTGTAATACCCCTTTGTCCGGACTCACTCACTATTCACCTTGTCCCTTGGGGCAGCCTGGGTGATTTCCCTAACATTACCTTGGCTGGGGGCTCCTCCTGGATCTCTGGGGGATTTGAGAGGGAAGCTTGTGGTCCTTATGGATCTGGCCTTGCAGTGGTTCAGTTGAGCCTTAGTGGAGGGATGAGGAGCAGGGAGAAGAGGAAGGAATCAGGTTTATTATTGACTTGGGAGCTGAGGGGTAAAAATCAGAAGGACAGAGCTGATTCTCCCATCCAGGTCCCCTTTTTACAGAAGAAGAAACTGAGAAGGGGTTTTGTCCAAAGTCACAAGAGTGGCTAAATGGCAGAATTGGGATTTGGACTCAGGTCCCCTGACTCCCAAATCAAGTTTCTTTCCACTGTACCATGCTTTGTCCCATATGTGGGAGAAATCTAGCATGAATGCTTCAAGGGTTTAGTGCTCTAAAAGTCACAGAACACTTTCTGTACTGCTACCCTATAAGGCAGGCAATGCAAGTACCCTTTTTATAGGGGAAGAGACTGGGGCTCATCAAGGTTGCCCAGGGGTCCTCACAACTAAATACTGGAGAGATGTTCTGAGCCCAGACCTGTCCAGACTCGAAGTCCATTGCTCTTTCCAGGACACCACACTCCCTCTTGTGAGGACAGGATACTGGGTGCGAGACCCTCTCCTCCACCCATCCTGAGCCCAGTATCTTTTGATACCCCTGAGATTGCTCTAATGAGGCAGCTCTCGGAACTTGCTCCCCTTCCCCAAAGTTCAGGGGAGAGACCCCACCGTCCCCAAGAAGGAGGCTACTGCCTCCATCCAGGCTCAGGGTCCTGATTGGAGCAGGTCCATTTCCCCCTTGCCCAGGGACAGCAAGGGAAGCAGTTTATCATGGGTGGGAGTGGGGTGGGTGGAGGATCGAGTGTCCTCTTCCTGCTCTCTTCTCCCCCTCCAAAAGGGCTTCAGGCTGGACAGTGGCCACAGAGACACCCCTACATTGAGTAGGGAGTGAAATGTCCCAACTTCTGGGATGGATTCTATCACTGACTAGCTGGGCATCTTGCTTATATTCAGAGGTGGGAATTTCCTTATCTATAAAGGGTAGTGATGGGTGGGAAGAGGTTGAACCTGGTGATTTCTAAGGCTAGAGCCCCTTTTGTGTGGCTTTTGGAGACCCAGGAGGGCGGTCTCATCACACTTAGACAACTTTCCAAGAGACGGTCTCTGCCCCAGTGAATCCCAGAGACCAGAGCACATCCCCATCACACCAGAAGTTCTTAGACTTCCAAGTACAGACTCTGGCCAATGAACAGGAGCCCTGGACCCTCTGTCCTTCTCCACTCTCATTCCTCCCAGACAAGTCATTAGCTTCTCAGGCCTGGGATCGCCATCCCTTCCTTGCAGCCATCCAGAGAGAGGGACCCAGTCCTCGAGCCCCTCTGGGCCTTGCTGCATATCTGTGACTTCGGCCACAGCTGGGACTGGACTCTTCTCTGTCCTGAAGGCCATATACACCCCCCCTTTCCCTCACCCCCTCTGGCCACTGCCCAAGGGCCTGGGGAGATGCCGTAGGAAAGAAGTGTTCAGCACTCCCGTCCCCATCCCCGTTTCTCTCTTTTTCTGTCTTGTCTCTGTCAGTGTCTGAGTGGGTGTTGTTTGGGCTGGGGCAGAGCTGGGCAGGGAGGGTGCGGGGTGGGGGGTTGGGCGGACTGGGGAGAGAATGGGTTCATTTGCCTTATCTATTCTGAGTTGCCTTTAGAGAGACTCATTTTTTTGTATCTGACAGTAGGGCTCTGTGCAGATGTTGTAAATGGTCCTGTCGGCTGATCGCTTTGTACATGAGAATAAATCTATTTCTTTCTATCAAATTCCTGGAGAGAATTTCTTTTAAGGGCTGGGGTGGGGAGGGAAGTTGGGGAGGTCGCCTGGAGCTCAGGAAAGAAGCAAATGGATTTTTTCACTCATCACACACTGGTGCTAAACAAACAAATTAGTTCTTTTCCCCAAATAACAAATGCTTGAATGCTTGAATATATAGTGCATCCTTCCACTCTCTTCTCCCTCCCCCCCATTCCAATATCTTCCCCAAGGGAAACAGCCCCACATATTTGAAATAGTCCTCATCAGCAGGTATGAACTGAAGCTATTATATCCCCCTGGTGAAGGGTAATGGATTACAAAGCTGCCAGCTGGCACCTGTGCCCCATAGGGATGCCCTGGCACATGTCTAAGTGCCCCAGTGAACTCTGGAACCTCCTCCAGCCTTGGTGCACAACCTCCCCCTGGGTGCTGGGGTGCTCTGTGTATGAACCAGCCTTCACAGACCAACCTGTCTGCCTCTTTATGTTGACCTAGGCTGGACAAAGACTCCCTGGGACTTTCTCAAGATTTCCCCCTCAGGAATTGGTCAGGTACATTTTCTAGAATGGTTAGGAAAGTGTGTGAATGGAAGCTCACCACACTGCTTCCTTCCCCTCCACCATCTTGGCTCCCTGTGTCCATAATAGTTTTCTATGATGGAATTCTTTTTTGTTTGTTCATTCTTCCAGCCTACTTCCTGACTCCAGACTTGATGTTGGACTCTGTTTCATTCTGAAGGAAAGTTTCTGTCTTCTTGGACTATTGAGTATCCCAGGGATCTAAAGACAGATAGGAGACCTGCAAGCTTTCAGTGCCCTCAAAGTGGTCTGGTCCAGGGCAAAGTACAGTTTCAGTCCCATCCCCTGGTGTGCTCTGGACACATTTGAGTCAGAGCAACAAGAGAATGCTGCTAGACTCAGCCTCGGTCAGCCAGCTGGAAAGCTCTGCTGGCAGACTGCCGCAGAAGTGAAGGGTTCCTTTTGTGCTCTGATTCTTGTCCTGGTTATTCCTCTGCAGGCTGAGCTAAATCTCCTAATGCCTTCTTTTATAAATTTATGTCTCGTCTGAACTATCTGGGAGTTTCTTGTTTCCATTCCTTGTTCTTCGAGGAGTCAGGAGAATTTATCATCGTGTTCATTTTATTGAGACACTTAGTATGTTTACTCCATTTCCCTTTTGTCTTTGAGTCTCACCAGTGGTTGGGAGATGGGCTTAACGCTCGGAATTCTCCTCTCTTGTACCTTCATCATTGTGGCACACGTGTTTACTCAGCACAGATGCCTCAGCCTTCCAGATGGGATGTGTGAAGACTTTGTCCTGGGGAAACTCTACTGGGAGGATGCAGTAGCAGCTGGGGATTTAGTTCCACTTCCCTGGGCAAGGAAATGCTTTCCCTTCTACCTTGCTCTGCCCATATCTTTGTTTCTTTCCTTCTCCCCTCTAGTTGCAGTTGTGTGGCTGAGCAGGATCAATATTTCCCTCTTTTTTTTTTTTTTTGAGGGAGCAGGTGTGTGTGTGTCAGATTGAGTCCTGGGGAAGACTTTTCTGATAACCAGAGCCATCCAACACTAGCCACAGGCTGCCTCAGGAGAGAATGAATGAGTGTCTCATTGCTAGAAATGTTCAGGTGAAGTCAGATCAGCCGTGGCAGGGGCAAGGAGAGTCATCAGAATGGACAATTAACTTTTCAAACCATCCTTATATTGATCATGATAGTATTTTCTCAATCTCATTTTCAGCCTTCTATACTTAGAGTTGCTCTGAATGAAAACATTCATCTCACTCTGTCTCTCTCTCTCTCTGTGTTTCTCTCTCTGTCTCTCTCTCTCTGTCTCTCTCTCTCTGTGTCTCTCTATCTCTCTGTATTTCTCTCTCTTTCTCTCTCTCTTCCCCTCTCCTCTCTCTCTTTCTTTCTCTCTCTCTCTCTGTCTCTCTATCTCTCTCTCTGTGTCTCTCTCTATCTCTCTGTCTCTCTCTCTCTGTCTCTCTATCTCTCTGTCTCTCTCTCTCTTCCCCTCTCCTCTCTCTCTTTCTTTCTCTCTCTCTCTGTCTCTCTGTCTCTCTATCTCTCTCTGTGTGTGTGTGTCTCTCTCTCTGTCTCTCTCTCTGTGTCTCTCTCTATCTCTCTGTCTCTCTTTCTCTCTCTCTGAATCTCTGTCTCTCTCTCTCTCTCTCCCTCTCCTCTCTCTCTTTCTTTCTCTCTCTGTCTCTCTGTCTCTCTATCTCTCTCTGTGTGTGTGTGTCTCTCTCTCTGTCTCTCTCTCTCTGTGTGTCTCTCTATCTCTCTGTCTCTCTTTCTCTCTCTCTCTTCCCCTCTCCTCTCTCCCTTTCTCTCTCTCTCTCTCTCTCTCTCTCTCTCTCTCTCTCTCTCACACACACACACAACACACACACACACACACACACACACCCAGACACACCAGAGGCAGAATTTGAATTTAGGTTTTCTCAGTTCCAAAGTTCATTATTCCACTTAGCTGCCTAGTGTATGTAGTTGACCAAATATGGTAGGGATTTAGAATACTAGACAAAGGCTGGAGTTGATGTGATTGAAATTTTGGAGATTAAGAGAGAGAGGAGCATCATTCTTGGTCAGCTTTGGTCTTCTCATCATTGTTGGCTGGCTTCCAAATCCATCACCTTGAATTTCTGCTGTTATGGAGAAAATCAAGTGTCTGACATAATAAAAATTTATTGTCTGATTAGAGATTTTTCTTTGTGTTCTGCTATGTACTTGTTCTTAGTAGAACAAACAGAAATAGAACAAATGTGTTATTCTTTCTCCTCTTTCTTCTGCTTCTTCAGCTTCTCCTCCTTCTCCTCAATATAATTATCACTACTCATAGTTTCATCTTTGACAGTTGAGTTCCAATAGAAAAGCATTGGGACAGATCATCATTTTGCTATTATTTTATAACTCTTGTTTAGACAACAGTAGGGGTTGATAAAAATAACTGCCTTTTGTATTTGACTAATCCCTGTAGGATTACTGAAAGTATAGAGACATTGAATTTATCCTAAAATTACTGAGGTTTTAAGCAGAAGAGCTGGGATTTATTCCCATGTCCTCCGGCTACAAATTCAGTGCTTTACTCTCTGCTATGCAGTATCCAAATGTATTATTTCTCACAAATATAATTATTTTTCTTCTGCTGTTCCTTACACAAAACCTCTCCTCTCCTGATACCATGCATTTCTTTTGCCTAGAATGCTCTTCTTTCTCCTTTCCAACTCTTGACTTTCCAAGTCTTAGCTAAAATCCCATTTTCTATAAGAAACCATACCTATTCCTTCTCTCTGTTGATTATCTTCAATTTATCTGTACTGATCTTGTTTTAATATAGTTGTTTGCATATTGTCTCCCCCATTATGGGGTAAACTCCTAGAGGACAAGAACTGTTTTTGTCTTTCTTTATATCCCAAGGAATCAGCACTACTTATACTTAGCACTTGATTAATGCTTTTTGATTTAACATGACTCATGACTGTAATGTCTTTCCTTTCAACTGTTTAATTCCTTCTATTTGTCCTTTAAAGCATAATTTAGTCTTATATAGGATGCTTTCTTTGACCCCTATATTTGTTAAGAAATTTCTCCTTGGGATTTCATATAACTTTTTTTTCACTGCTCACATTCATTTTTCACATATTATCCTTTTTTTTCCCTCAACACATTGGGTTTAAGTAACTTGCCCAGAGTCTCACAGCTAATAAGTGTAAAGTGTTCAAGTTCAAATTTGAACTCAGGTCCTCCTGACTCCAGTGCCGGTGCTCTATTCACTGTGCCTCCTAGCTGCTTCAATATTATCCATTATAGTATTATTTATTTAAAGGAATAATTCTAGGCAAAGATTCTACTTTATTGTTGATAATTAGCTATATCTGATTCGTCATGAATTCATTTGGGATATTCTTGACAAAGGTACTGGAATGATTTGTCATTTCCTTCTCTAGATCATTTTACAGATAAGGAAATTGGGACAAAAAGGCTTAGATGATTTGTCAAGTCTTACAGCTACTAAATGTTTGAGGCTGGATCTGAACTCAGGTCCTTCTGACTCCAGGCAGTCTATTCATACCACAAGTTAGCTGTCCCTGAAAAAGGTTCTATAGTGACTTTTGTTTCTACCTACTTTCACGCAACTCAGTCAATTGACAAGTGAGTTATAAGAATCATAGAATACTAGCGCTAGAAGAGGTCTTAACATAACTGATTGATTTCCCTTCATTTTACTATTAGGAAACCAAAACCTAAACAGATGAAGTGACTTGCCCAACATCACATATTTAATGCCAAAACCAATGTTGTTTGCTTGGGATTTGACTGGGTTACTTCATATGTATCTAACATTGACTACCCTACTGCCCAAGAGCCCAGTATTACATTTTATCTTTCCTTCAGGGCTCTCTGATGCAACTAATAGACTTGGGGGATCTTTCTTCCCTACCTTGCCTCAAGTCCCTACAGATTATGTTCTTTTAATTTTTTACGGGTCCTAAAACTCTATTTCTATTTAACTACTACAGAGTCAGATTAAATTTTATGGAGTTATATTTGCTTCAAGGGAATGACAAGGACAAACAAGTATCTCTCCCAGCACCTACAGGACATTATCCCTTCATTCTCTATCAGTCTCTAAGGAAAGACTTTCACTTAGTTCCTACATATTATGGTCCTATGAAGTTCCCAATCCAAATTCCCACTGGGATTACATACCAGCACTTGACTTCTTACTCCCTGCTTAAATAACAGCAACATCAGGCTTGCAATCTTGGCTCCAAAGTTATCAGTGCTCAAACTCCCACATCATGGACTCCACAGCTTACGTATGGAACTGGAAAGGATAAGCCATGTAGACCAAAACCGCTAGCCCAATTCTTGAAGCCACAGGGACAAAGACAAGGTATCTCCCACACTCAGCTTAGTGCCTGGTACATGGATGGATAGGACCTTCACCTCTGGCTGCAGCTGGAAAGAAGGAGAGGGACTGATCCAGGCTGGTAGTTTTAAAGATATAACCAAGGCTATGCAGTCAATGGGAAGAGGCATTTCTTGCTCACCTGTTAAGGAAACAATGTCTTATCCTGACATTTCCCACATGGGCATCTCAATTTTAGGTGAACTGGGCATGATCAAAACCTGGTTACAAATCATAGACAGTCAGACCTGGAAAGAGGCTCCTCAGAAGTAATTAAGTCCAGCTCTTCCCAGAGAAGGATGGAAGGGAAGGTTATCTATTTCTCCAAACATTTCCCAGTGCAAGATGACTAATTTTTCTCTAGTTAGATTTCAGGTCACGCACTGGGCTAGGCAAACAGTACATGCTCATACGTAAGTATATATATCTCATATAGCACATCAGAAATGGCTATCCAAAGGTTACCCTGAATTCCCTATCTCTAGGAGGGTCAAGAATATAAACAATTCATTTCTCTTTAAGAAAAAATGTCTCCTTTTACTTCATAAATATCCTGGACCAGAAGGGAAATGTGAAGTAAATATCAAGCTGATTTCTCCTCTGTTGGCACTATGACAGAAATACCCCTCTTACTTCCTGCCCTTGGTCCACTACTAAGAGAACAGAAGTCGGGTATTGGGACGGGATCCTTGATGTGTGAGGACACCTCACAGGGAGAGGCAGAAACAATAACTTGGTCAGATCATTGTTAAGGAACATTGGTAAGTAGGCTGGTCAGAATCAGGAAAACCTGAGTTTGGATTCTGCCTTAGACACTTACTATCTGTGTGACAGAAAGTCTATCAGCTATAGATTCCTCTTCTATAAAATTGGAATGATAATGATAACACCTACCTACCATAGTTCTTATAAAGTTTAAATAAGATAATATGGATAAAACACTTTGTAAACCTTCCACTTCTCTATAATTGGTGATGTTGATGATGATGATGGTGCTCATTTTCTTGTTTTGTTTTGTTTTGTTTTAATTTTTTTTGATGATGGTGCTCTTTTGAGGCTATGTGTTTAGCTTCAGGACCTTCTCTTCCATCCACTTTCTGTGCATTTTGTATGTAGCTTGATGACAAGGACTGTTTTTGCCTTTTCTTGTATCTTTAGGAGGAGGAGGAGGAGGAAGAAGAGGAGCACAGCATAGTATGTACTTAGTAAATGTTTAGGGCAGCTGGGTAGTGCAGTGGATAGAATACTCAGCCTGAAGTCAGGAGGAGCTAAGTTCAAATCTGGCTTTAGACACTTCACACTTCTGTGATCCTAGGCACTTAACTCCAATTGCCTCAGCAAAAAAAAAAAAAAAATTAATTAACTTCTTGCATGTTTGTCTTCAGTGTTCTCCACATCCCCATGATGCCAGTAAAGACAATTTTCAACATTCATTTAAAAACAGTTTGAAGTTCCAAACTTCCTTACCTGACTCTTCCCTGAGACAGTTAGAAATTTGATATGGGTCATATTTGCCCAATCATATAAAATATATTACCATATTAGTCGTGTTGTAAAAGAAGACCCAGACTCAAAAGAAAATAACACACACACATATGTCCTTGCTTTTTCCTTTGTCAATGATCATGCATAAATGTGTGTATAATACAATGTTTTTCCATGTTATCAAAGAGGTTCTGATTGGTGGAGGTGAGCACTGGATTATAGGATATAAACTCAGTCCAGACTAAGTTAATACGAAAATATATGAAGTTGAAAGATGCCACAAGCTGAGAGTGGGTCATGGACCAAGCCAGGCCTAGTGAATGAGAGCTGAGTAGAATTGCTTAGGAAACGTAGGGAAACCTCCCAGAGTTTTCTGTGCACTCTAATGGCTCTACTCATGGAACTTCTTTTTTAAAATATATTTTGTTGACATCTTTTACACAACCTACATTTCCCACTAGATCTTTCTTCCTTCCCTCTCAGAGAATCATAATAAAGATCTTTTTAAGGAGGAAGAAAGAAAAAAAAGTTCCACAAAACTAACATCTCAACAAAATATCATGTCAAAAGTAACATTCTCCATCTGTTATTCCCAACATCCACTAAGAAGTTGGAGGAGATATCAATCTCTTCTTTGGAACTGAACTTGGGCAACATAACTTTATATCATTTAGTTTCTATTGTTTTGTTTGGGTTCTATTTCCAATATTAGAATCATAGTCTATATTATTTTCATGAGCAGGCTTCACTTGACTTTGCATCCATTCATATAAATCTCCCTATGATTGCTTTATAATGTTTTAAGTCTCAATTGTCTTATAAACCTTTGGAAGCATTTACATATTCGTGATTTGGAGGGTAGGAAAAAGTTGTTTGAATGAAATACTGAAATACAATAACAACAATGGAAGCTAAAGCAGAAGTTGTGGGAGGCTATATTTTTTTGTCAAGCAGGTTCACAGTCCAAGAAAGCTTAGGGAGCCCAGTGCCATAGACTGGAGTTTAGATAGAGGGAAATTTAGAAATTAGTGATAAGTAAAAGATTTAGGGTCAAGGAGAAGATTCTCTTGAATTGCTCCAAAATCCTGGGAAGCCAACTGAGACAGAACATCAAGCCCTAAGGCCCAGAGCCAGGTTCCAAAACTTCTGAAATCTTTCTCAAAAAAAAAAAAAAAAGGATATTTCAAGTAACAGTTATGAAGCTAGTATTGTTTATGTTTGGTGTTTCCCCACACCTTGGTGCTTTATTTCTTTTTTGTTTTTAAGTAATATTTTATTTCCCTCTCATTTACATGTAGAGATTTTTTTGTTGTTGAGGCAATTGGGGTTAAATGACTTGCCCAGAATCACACAACTAGTCACATAACTAATTAAGTGTCTGAGGTCAGATTTGAACTCAGGTTCTCCTGACTTCAGGGCTGGTGCTCTCTCTATCCACTGTACCACCTAGCTGTCCATTCATTTTAAAAATGTTTGAGTTCCAAATTTTCTCTCTCCCTTCCTCACCTGCCCATCACTAATTTGATACAGGTCATACATGCTTAATCATGCAAAATATATTATCATATTAGTTGTGTTGTAAAAGAAGACACAGACCCAAAGGAAAATAACACACACACACACACACACACACACACACACACACACGCAAACACATGTGCGTGCACAATTTACATTCAGACTCCCTTGTTTCTCTGGAGATAGACAACATGTTTTATCATGAGTCCTTTGGAATTGTCTTGAATCATTGTATTGCTGAGAAGAGGTAAGTCATTTCCAGTTGATTATTGCACAGTATTGTTGTTACTGTGTAAAATTTCTCCTGATTTTGCTCACTTCACTTTGCATCAGTTCATGTAAGTCCTCTCAGGTTTTTCTGAAATCAGCCTACTCATCATTTTTTATAGCATAATATTCATTACATTCATATACCACAACTTGTTCAGCCATTCCCAATTGATGGGCATCCCCTCAATTTCCAATTCTTTGCCATCACAAAAAGGGTTGCTATAAATCTTTTTGTATAAATAAGTCATTTTCCCTTTCCCCACTTGTGCTTTCTGTAACCTTTCCCCCAATTCTTCATCACTCTTAGGAAAGGAAATGATCTTTATACTCCTTTCTAGATGTAATATTCCAAATGAAAATTATCTCATATTAGCCACTTACACCTTAATGTGACATCTTTTTTTTCCTCTTAAAACTATTTTCTGGGCAACTAGGTGGCAAGTGGATAGAGCATTGGCCCTGGTCAGGAGGATCTGAGTTCAAAGGGGAAAGAATGAATTTGGGGTTTCCTAGATAAGAATGGGTCCCCTTCTTTCTATCCCTGGACTCCTTCCTTGGGTCCTCTAAAATCTCTTTGGCTTATTCTGCCTCTCTGAATAGAATCCCAGAAAAGGAGAGAGACTGAGGTTCCCACCCTGTCAAATTTAAACATAGAAGGGATTCTGTAGTCTGAAAAAATCATTTTCAAATTTTACAGATGAGAAAACTGAGATCCAGAGAGTTTAAGTGATTAACCTGCTATCTCTCCTTATAGGTGCATTTTAATCTGCCCAAATTTTAGCAGTTGCTCATTTTCCCCACGAGATGGTGCCAGCATTCCAGAAGCTTTGAGAATTAGATCATTAATGGTACACCTCTTCTAGGTTTCCTGGGCAAGGATGGCTCTAGGTTACTTACTCTGGTCTTTTACACCGGGACCCAGTGATTTAATTTATAAATAAAAGTGTGGTTATCAAAACATGCAATTTCCTTAATAATGGATTTTCTAGTGATTTATTTATATTATGTACATTATTCTCCATTTCCATGTTGACCCTAACAGGTCAGCTTCTGTGCAGACTTTTAATAATCCATGGCTGTAGAATTAGAAAGGGTCCACTATGTTCAGATTGTTGCAAATCAAAGGATTCTAGCTGAGGTCAACTCTTCTTGCCATAGCCAGAGTTAGGAGATTAAAGGATTAAAATTTGCATTCACATAAATGTTATTTTAGTCTCTTTTCTTCCAGAAAAGTATGAGTTTGAGTAGACATCACATCTACTAATTATTTAGACTAATCCGTCCTGAGAGTTGCCCATTTAAATGGAAGTGGCCCTTATCTTACCCCCAGGAGGCTAGAATAGTTTATCTTTCTATTATTAATAGCACTAGGCATAGTTTTTTTGCATTTAATTAACTTTTAGAGGTTTTTATTTTTCTCTTCTCATCCATTTTCCATTACATTCCATGTAATGATTTTAATATAAACAGAAGCTTAAGAGACTGATATATAGATGCTCGGCAAATTTTGTGAAAGGGAGATTAAAAATCTCAAGAGGCTAGTGAAATTGAAGCACAAAGACTTTCCTGTTCAGTCTTAAGTTGTCTGGTATAACTTAGAATTATTTTGATTAGTTGGCAAGTGCTGTTCTAATTGCTAATTTTTTAATTGAAAAAAGAAACTTTCAAGACTTCAGCACTGGACAGCAACCACGCTAGAAACTCAAGAAGAGCTTCGCTTGAGGTGCCATTGTCTCAATCAAACTGAGACTTGTAGACGACCTGAATTTCAAAGGCCAATGTCTCCCACTTCCTCCCAGCCATCTCCTTCTTGATCTTCCTGGCTAGTGAACGATGGTTCTGGGAGGGAAAAGTGAAACAAATGACCTTACACAGACTTCCCTCACTTAAATCCATTTCCCTTGCATGTCATGTCATCATCTCCCTGATATTATGGTTTTCTTTAAAAATGAAGGACAAACAGCAGCTAACAACAACCTACAGGAAACCCTTCTGCTTTAGAGAGGGTGCCATGCTATCACTGACATTTTCCATCTTCCCAGCCTTGATAGCATGCCAGATAAATAGCTTCCAGATCTTGAGCTGAGGATTTGTTTGGTCCATGAAATTAAGTGATTATTAATTGAAACCCTTTGATGAAACAAATTGCTAACTAAACTTTCCCTTATTTTATACTTTGAAAATGTGTTTTATCATCTTATAATGTTTTCTTTGTTTAAGAATAAATTGTGACTTTAAAATGACGTGTTAAGGCTTTTGTCAGTTTGGATATTCCTCTTTCCAAGCTAAAAAATATCTAGATTTGTAGTAATCAAAAATGAATAAAAATGGTTTCTGACAGTCTTTTGTCTACAACACAGAATGTAACTTTTTCCCCTTGATAACATTTTAATATTTTTATTTTATTAAATATTTCTGACTACATGTAAAATAATTTTAACATTCTTTAAAAAAAAAAAAACCTTTGAATTCTTATACTCAAAGGGCTATGAAACTGTGCATACTCTTTGATCCAGCAGTATCATTGCTGGGTCTATATTCCAAAGACAATCCCAAAAAGTGAAAAGGATCTATTTGTACAAAAATATTTACAGCAGCTCTTTTTTTTTTGAAGGCTAAGAAATGGAAATCAAAGTAATATCCATCAATTGGGGAATGGATAAACAAGCCATTGATTATAATGACAAGCAGAATGATTTCAGAAAAAAAATTAGAAAGATTTACATGAACTGATATATAGTGGAAAGAACCAAGAGAACATTGTATAAAGTAAAAGCAGTATTATTCAAGAAGAACAATGAATGATTTAGCTGTTCTCAATAATATGATGATCCAAGATAATCCCAATGAATTAATGAGGAAGTATACTATTTGCCTCTGGTGAAAGAACTGATATTGATTGAGACTAAAGCATGATAATTTTCCACTTTCTTTGATTTTTTTTCAGTCTCCTTGCATAAAATAACTAATATGGAAATATTTTGCATAATTGCACATGTATAACCTATATGCTTATCCTCTTAGGGAGAGAAGGAGGGATAGAATTTGTAACTCAAAACTTTAAATCAAAATGTTTTTAAAAATTGGAAAAAAATAAAGTGGGGGAAATAAAAAAAATTTGTTTTCCTTCTACCATTCTGCTTCTTGAGAAGGCAAGCAATTTGATATTGTTTTATACATGTGAAATCATGCAACAATTAATTATGGACAGTATGCTTTTTAATATGTACGTTGGTCAAGAAGTACCTTGTACATACATTGGTCACTTCAGATTCCTTCCTCTTTACCATCTTATTAGAAAAATTTTTGTTTAATGTTTAGAATTTCATTTTCAAGATTCCTATTCCTCCTACACTATCTTTCCCTCTAGACTTTTAGAACACTGGAGCTTACTTATCTTCCTTCTAAACTCTTTGAAATCTGTTCTCTCTGAATATAGGTTTTGTGTCAACCTATTTCTGGCTTTCCTCTTTTTATCACAAATTGTAATGTGGAGTAATAAAATGATGACCAAGGTTTCACACATTTCTACTCAATAAACCAGTTTCTCCTTTTTCATCAGAATGAGGACCCACATATCTATGTTCATTTTATCATTTCCTCTACCTTAGGATTAAATTACTATAAGTCAAACTAAACATTAAAATTTCTTTATTTTATTTTTATTGATGTTTTTACATCTTTATTTCTAAATCTATCCATCCCCATTTTCTTGTTATCAAGTCATCCCTTTCAATAAATATTAAAGAAAAAAAAGTTGAATAAAACTAACTGAATCTGGCATTATGAAACCATTCCAATCACATCTAACAGTATGTACTACTGCACATACACAGTCTCTACCAATGCAATAAAGAGAGAGCTGCATTTTCTCAACTCTTCTCTGAAGTAAAACTAATTATTACTCTGGGATTAGCAAAAAGAATGTTTAGGAAATGTCCTTATAGATATTCCTATATAACTATTATTCAATTCTTCCATGTCAGGTTTGTGATCCATTTTTCAAGTTCCTTATCTAATTCTTCCACATTGTCTATAGGACAATCCCACTTTGTTTCCCATTGCCCTCTTCATTGCTCCTCCCCAAAATGCTCTCCCTAATTCTTTTAATTCCCAGTTCTTGTATTTACTCATTTGAGCAAATCTTTTTTTTTTGTATTTTTAAAAAATCTGTAGCCTAAATACAAAATGAAGGAAAAAATAAATATTGTCATGTTCAAGCAGATCATAACAGAGGATTCAATATAAAATAAAAAATTTCCATTTGAAGAAAACCTATGTAACAAATACTATGCATTGTTTTCAAAGCTATCCAGCTTTTCTTTGCTTCCTTTTCTTTTATTCTCTGCTAGGAACTTGTTACTTTATTTTTCTCTTTCCTTCCTCCCCCCATTTTAAAGAAGTTTACAATTAAGTATGTGTATGTATATATAAAACATAGATATTTATAAACATATACACTCATACACATATATGTAGATCTGAACTATGCCTTTTTCCACCTGTCTTCTGTTTCTCTGAAGGTGGATAGCATCTTTCATTATAGGTCCAAGTCTTTTCATGTTTTTTTTCTTTCTTTCTCCAGAAGGTAACATTACACACACACACACACACACACACACACACACACACACACACACATCTATAAACACACTCTATATATACATATACTCTTTTACATATATATGTAAAATAGTACTATGCTTATTTCTAATTTTCCATTTTTTCCCTAAATCAGCCAGTTCATCATTTCCTACACCACAGCAATATTCCAAAGCAATCACATCTTATCTGAGAGATTGTTTGTGAAAGCTTCTCCCCAATTTTCTACATTCCTTTCATTCTTGGCTATTATTAATTTAAAATAATCAACATTATTTTTTTCACACCTCAACAATACTCTCCCTTGTTTAAAATCTGATACTGTTAAATCTACTTCTTTGATATCTTTTTTCTGCTTTCTTTTTTTTTAATTTAATTTTATTTAATAATAACTTTGTATTAACAGAATCCATGCGCAGGGTAATTTTTTACAACATTATCCCTTGCACTCGCTTATGTTTCGTTTTTTCCCCTCCCTCCCTCCACCCCCTCCCAAGATGGCAAGCAGTCCTATATATGTTAAATATGTTGCAGTATATCCTAGATATAATACATATTTGCAGAACCAAACAGTTCTCCTGTTGCACAGGGAGAATTGGATTCAGAAGGTAAAAATAACTCAGGAAGAAAATAAAAAATGCAAATAGTTCACATTCGTTTCCCAGTGTTCCTTCTTTGGGTGTAGCTGTTTCTGTCCATCATTTATCCATTGAAACTCAGTTAGGTCTCTTTGTCATAGAAATCCACTTCCATCAGAATACATCCTCATACAATATCATTGTCGAAGTATATAATGATCTCCTGGTTCTGCTCATCTCACTTAGCATCAGTCCATGTAGGTCTCTCCAAGCCTCTCTGTATTCATCTTGTTTCTTACAGAACAATAATATTCCATAACATTCATATACCACAATTTACCCAGCCATTCTCCAATTGATAGGCATCCATTCATTTTCCAGTTTCTAGCCACTACAAACAGGGCTGCTACCAACATTTTGGCACATACAGGTCCCTTTCCTTTTTTTAGTATCTCTTTGGGGTATAAGCCCAATAGAAACACTGCTGGATCAAAGGGTATGCACAGTTTGATAACTTTTTGGGCATAATTCCAGATTGCTCTCCAGAATGGTTGGATTCGTTCACAACTCCACCAACAATGCATCAGTGTCCCCGTTTTCCCGTTTTCTGCTTTCTTTCAAGTTTTTGACCTTTTTCTCTTGCAAATGAATTTATTATTTTTCTACCTAAGTAAAACAATTTAATTGGAATGACTTTGAATATATTAGTTGAGTAAAACTGTGACTTTAAAAATTATATTGGTTTTTCCATGAATAATAAATATTGCTTCAGTTATTTAGATCTGATTTTATTTATACAAAAAGTGTTTCATGTTTATGTTTATATATAGTTCCTATATCTGTTTTGGCAGTTATGTCCTCAAACATTTTATACTGTCTAGGTATTTTAAATGGTCTAAAATAATTTTGAATAATATTTCTCACACATAATGTAGTTTTTCTATTTTTTCATTTTTTATTAATCTATTTTAACTTATTTTGTCTGAGATCATGATTATTCTCCCTGTCATTTTTACATAAGTTCTATCCCTCCCCTTTATTTTTGTGTATGTCTCTTATTTTTATAAAATTTCCTGAAAGCAACACATTGTTGAATTCAATTTTTAATCTGCTATTTCCAGGTTTTCCTGAGGGCATCCTACTCATTATTTCTTCCATCATAACATACCACAGTTTGTTCAGCCATTTCCCAAATGATGAGCATCCCCTCAATTTCCAATTCTTTGCCACCACAAAAAGAGCTCCTATAAATATTTCTGTACATATAGGTCCTTTTCTTTTTTAAAAAAATCTCTTTTGGAATATAGACCTTGTAATGGTATTGCCAAGTCAAAGAGCATGCATGGTTTTATAGCACTTTGGGCTCTGCAGAATGCTTGAATTAGTTTACAACTCCACCAACAATACATTAATGTCTCATTTCTTCTATATCCCCTTCAACATTTGTCCTTTTCCTTTTCTGTCCTATTAGCCAATCTAATAGATATGAAATCGTATCTCAGAATTGTTTTAATTTGCATTTCTTCAATCAATGGTGATTTAGAGCATTTTAAAAAATATGACTATAGATAGCTTCATTTGAAAATTGTTCATAGCTTTTGATCATTTGTCAATTGAGGGATGACTCTTATTTTTATAAAATTGATAGACTTTATCAAAGAAACTTGCTTCAAAATTTTTTCACAGTTACTATTGGTAACTAAATTTCCCTTCATTCTTTCTCCCCTTTATTCTATTTTCTCTCTCCTTTCAAACCACCCCTCTTCAAAAGTTTTTTTTTTATTATCCCCTCCCCCAATCTGCCTCAACAAATGGCCCCAATTGATTGTATACGTTATTCTGATGAGACAACTCACTCTCTTTCACCTTTCTCCTTCTTCCCATCCACTGTAAAAATGTTTCCTTATCTTTTCCATGTGAGGTAATTTGCCCCCTTCTACCTCTTTCTTTCCCTTTGTCAAGTACATTCCTCTTTTACCCTTTAAATTTTTTTTAGATATCCTTTCATATTCAACTTACAACTCACACACATTAAGTAAATACTCTATTCCTTCTAACTGCCCTAATTATGAGAAAGTTCTTATGAGTTATAAGTATAATCTTTCTGTATAGGAAAATAAACATTTTAACTTTAAGTTCCTTGTGATTTTCCTTTCCTATTTACCTTTTTATGCTTCTCTTGAATCTTGTATTTGAATATAAAATTTTCTATTCAGCTTTGGTCTTTCCATCAAGAATGCTTGAAAGTTTTCTATTTGATTGCATATCCATTTTTCCCCTGAAGGATTATACTCAATTTTGTCCAGTAGGTGATTCTTGGCTATAAGCCTACCTCTTTTGCCTTCTGGAATATCATATCCCAAACTACCTGATCCATTAATGTATAAACTGATAAATCGTGTTATTCTGTCTGTGGTTCTACTATACTTGAATTGTTTCTTTCTGGAAGCTTGCAGTATTTTCTCCTTGACCTGGGAACCCTGGAATTTGGCTATAATATTCCTGGCAGTTTTCATTTTGGGATTTATTTCAGTAGTTGTATAGTGGATTTTTTCAATTTCTATTTTATCCTCTGGTTCTAGAATAAAAGGGTACTTTTCCTTGATGATTGTTTGAAAGATGATGTGCAAGCTCTTTTTGTGATCATGGCTTTTAAGGTGGTTCTTTAAAAACCAGAATAGTCAATCAAACAAAACAATCAAACAAAACCCCCCAAAAATTAAAAAAAATAGAAAGTATTGTGAAATATCTCATTGGAAAAACAACTGATCTGAAAAACAGTTCTGCCACTGTAGAATTTGATTAGAGTCATTATTTAAAGAGATTTCTAAAGGTTTGGGAAGAGCTCAGGTGAGCCCCTGCCTTTATTCTATCATCTTGGTTCCCTGTTTTGAATTTTTTGCTGGGAGAATGTTCTGGGCTGAGCCTGAATCAGGTTAGTCACCTTTAAGTTCATATTAAATGTGAGTACATGAAAAGAGACATAAGTCATTCAACAGTTAACAAGAGAAAACTTATTTCGTCATGGAAACAGAAGGATGTTCAGTAAGGATTCATTGAGATCTCAAGTTGATGCAACTGAACAAAGCTCTTCAGCTTCTGAGTTGCCCACCACCAAACGTTAAAGTGAGCCTTGGAACTCTCTGTGGCCATTTCCTACTTTGGAAACCAAGAATGTATTTGAACAGTCTGAAACTTCAGTTTAATTTTAATCAAAGCTTTAATTAAGTTTCCCTTACAGAATTTCCTAGAAATTCCAAGTCCACTCCCTTATTCTTTAGAAAATCATTTGTATTTACTTCTAAAATATCCCACTGCTTAAAAAATAACATCTTAAATATTTTATATACAAATATTTACAAAATATTTTTACTTTGTAAAGTTATTGCTAACCCTTATAAAACAATTGGATTTTGTTTTATTGTTTGCAATGATTATTCCTTGTGTTTGACTTCAGAAGAATAAAGAAGCAGCAAGGAGCAGCAGGGACTATCCTTTTTTGAAACAGGAAAGGGAAGGTGGGGCAGCAGGACTAGAGACTAATAATTATGAAAAGCCCCTTCTTTTGTGTCTTCTTTCTGTCTCTGAGGACTTCTAGCCAAGGGATAGAGGTATGACTTCTCTCCCCTTCCTATCTCCCTTATCAAAGACAACAGGTTGCAGCTTATAGATGCTGAGATAAGCCAGAAGGAGCCTGGAATCTCTGGCCTCTTCTGCTTTTCCATTTCCTTCTTGGAGCACAAATCATTAACTAACCATCTGCAGAAGTAAACATTTTCCTCCTCTGGTAGAAGCCTAGAGGAGGCAGATTTCCAGAGTTCTGGATTTGGTTAAGAGTCACCAAAAAGGAGGCTCCTCCAGGAGCACAGATCTCACAAGACAAGATGGCTACCTCTAAACTGAAAGATTAAAGAGTATCATGTCAGGCTGGCCAGGAGATCTGGACTCATTTCCAAAGTCGTACCATGCAAATATAAGGTTCATCTGAAATACCCATTCAGAGGTTCCATCCTCTATCCTCCCTCCTCAACAACTTTGTAAGATACAGAATGGAAGTATTATTATGGCCATTGTACAGATGAAGAAGTGAAAACTCAGGAAAATTCAGTAATTTGGTCTTCTCTTGCTAGCTTAAAAGGGGAAGAACGTTCAGTCTTATATATCTACTCTAGCCAAAATGTAAAATTTACCCCACATCTAATAATGATTAAGAAATCCAATGAGAAAATTGCACAAAAAGTCATGTAGAATCCAATGGGCAGAAGCATAGGGGGATACCCAGAAAGCCAATGCCAGCATAGGCAAACACGTGACCAGTCATGGAACAGAAACACATGGGTAAACTGTAAGGCTATGTGTTTGGAGGTCACAAGAATGAAGAACCCCCAGAGAAAAATGCAGAGTGGTTAGAAAGGCCCAGGGAAGATTTTGGATCCCTAGAGTAATTTTAATAAACAGAGCAACACAAAAGTGCTCATAATATATATATTGAATTTAACATATACTTTAACATATTTAACATGTATTGGATTACCTGCCATCTAGGGGAGGGAATGGGAGGAAGGAAGGGAAAATTTGGAACACAAGGTTTTGCAAAGATCAATGTTGAAAAATTACCCATGCATATGTTTTGTAAATAAAAAGCTTTAATTAAAAAAGAAAGAAATCTATCTTACCCTACAGAAAAGGAAAGAAAAGGGATAATAGAAGTTGGTTGATAGACGGGAGAGCAAATTGGGGATGGGGTAGTTAGAAACAAAACACTCCTGAGAAGAAACAGGTGGAAAGGAGAAATAGAATATAAGAAAAGAGAGGATGGAGGGAAATATAGTTAGCAATAGCAACTTTGAAAAAAATTAAAGTAAGTTTCTCTGATAAAGGCTTCATTTCTCAAATAGAGAACTGAATTAAATTTTTAAAAATTAAGTCATTCCCCAATTGATAAATGATCAAAAGATATGAAGAGTTCTCAAATGATGTAATCAAAGCTATGCAAAGGCATATGAAAAAAAAAACTTTAACTTTTTAAAAATTTTCTTTTTTGAATTATACATGTATATTCTTTTTTACATATTTCTGTAGGAATCATGTTGAGAGAGAAAAATCAGAACAAAAGGAAAAAACAAATGAAAGAAAAAGACAGACAAAAAAAGGTAAAAATAGTGTGTTTCAATGTGCATTGAATCTTTATAATTTTTCTCTCTGAATGCAGATGGCTTTTTCCATCCAAAGTCTAACTCACTGGGAAAAATGCAAACTAAAAGAATATTGAAGTGCTGTCTCAAAAATATCAGACTAGTTAATAGCTGACAGAATGGGAAATAACAAATGGTAAAGCTCGTGTGAAAAAGAATGAGACATTAATACGTTATTGATGGAGTTGTGAACTGACTCAAAGATTTCATAGAGCAATTTGGAATATAAAATCATACGTCCTCTTGGACCTAGCAATGCAACTACATGGTCTATATATCTCAAAAGACAGAAAAAACCAAGGGATGCAAAGACTTTGATGACCTGGGTGGTCATTTCATTTACTGCTGGACACATGTTCAGGCAAGGATCTTTGTGAAAGATCCCTATAAGACAGAGACAATCAAAACCATTTTTGCAAGGGTGAGGCAGTTTGGGAACAGTGGCAGAGCCGGAAAGGAAGAGCAGCAAGTTAGGGAACCCCCTTGACAAGAGGCCTCCCCTGGAGCTTTTTGGAAGAAAAACAGTTGGAGAATTGCTGTAGCAGAAAGCAGCAAACCTGAGGGAGCTTGGTGTTCTAACCAGGGCCAGTGACTGGCTGCATTTGGCAGGAGTTTGGGACCTGGATGGAAAGGAAAGGAGCCCACAGGAAACCAGAGGAAATGATGTGCAGGGGTCATGAGGGAGGCAGAAGGACGGTGCTGAGGCCCAAAGAGAGGCCATGGATGGGCCTAGAGGAGGGATCCAACTTGGGTCATGGGAATGGACTAATGACTCAACAATGGCATAAGAAAGCCCAGGAATGATGAAGCACAAGATGGACTACAGGGAAAATGGGAAAGGTGCATTGGGACGTGAAAGGAATGGGGTTGGTGAGTAGGGGAAGGAGAGTGAGAAAGTATAAGGTCACAGTGAGTGAGGTATGAAAAGCCCACAAGAGGATGACCTAATGTAGGGGAGGCTCCCCAAAGTGCCCTCTTCCAAACCCCATGGCAGTTGTTAGAGAAACCAGAAGAGAGAAGTTGGGACAGGGGTGGCCCTCCAGAATCCAGGAAAGATGGGTTATGACCTGAGTCAGAAGCCCCCTTGGGAGGTAAATGAGTTTGTATTTCAACCTGGTCCATCCATCGTGGTCTTTTCCCTCTTTCCGGGCTCTAGCTGGGCTGGGCTGGGACTGCAAAGAGAGGGCCTGATCAACCCAGAAAAGGTCAGCAGAAAGAGGAGGTGTGTGGGGGGGGGGTGTTTGTGCCTTGCTGGGAGCAGTGTGACAATGAGGTAACTGGGGGCAGAGACTAGGAGGCTCATGTCCTGGGGGCCAACCAAGTCAGGGCAAGAGGCGTCATTTAGGCTAAGTGCAGACCATGAAATCACAAGGGAGAATGGAGCGGTACAATAAGGAAAATGTCAAATAACTCAATTCCAAGTTCCAGCTCAAGCCTAGAGGAGGAAAGGCTCGCTTAGGTGCATTGCCCAGAAGGGATGATTTCAGGCCCAGGAGAGAATCAGGAGATGAAACAAGGCCCACGTTAGTTAGGCCTGGTCTCTGGCCCTCTGGAGCTTCAAGGGTCCAAAGCAAGAGGAGTTTCTTCTTTGGCTGCTCTGGGGTCTGCTGCTAGCAAGGTCAAGCATTGCAGCAATGGATGGTATCACCATGGTAACAGAACAAAGGGTTGCTAAGGGGCAGGAAGCTGAGGGATTCAGAACTATTTTAATCTGATTCTCAATGACTCCTTCTCTGTCTTTCTTCCCACAATAAATTTCATTGTTGCAGGTATCTTTTGATTTTGGTAAATCCCTTGTCCTTCATCATGCTACTCACAAGGCATCCCCTAGAGTTCATGACTGTGAGAAATACTCCAAGTTATATTCTCATGAGATCCCAAGTTTCAAGGTAATGTAAAGATAACAAGCACTACTGAGCAGTCAGCTTTCCAAAGAAGGAACTAGCCTGATGGCAAAGTCCTGATAAAGGGGGTTAGGCTTAAACCAGCCAGGATCAAGGACCAGGAGAAGGCTTTTCTTCCTTGTACTTGCTTTACAGGCTCATTGCACATAATCTGACACATCCCCAGGCCAGGGGTAGGGGCCATTTTTGAACATGGGATGTATGACCAGGAAGAGAGAACATATCTAAGAACAATATCTAAGAGTGGACGAGGAAGATTATAAATCAGGACTTCTGAGCCAACCAGAAATCTGAAGGGAGAAGTAGGACCAACCTTAGAGTATAAAAAGCTTGTTCTCCTTTTTGTATCAGTGTGTGAATTCATATGAAGTTCTACAGGAGCATATTAAAAGTTTAAACTGCTTCACTCATTCTGAGGTGGTTCAGTTACTTCATCCTTTTGGGGTTCAGAATTTTTTTTAAATTTATAACAATGGCCCTCCCAAAATGAGCCCTTCACCCTCATGGCCTGAATGAAGTGCTCAGACTAGAGAGTGTTTTCAATCGCATTCTATGTGCTGATTATCTAGTTGCTGACTATACCACAGAAGGCAGAGCTGGTAGGACCGCCAACTATGAAGCACAAGAGTTGAGGGGACATTTCTGGAAGGATTTCTAGAGGGTCGACCTGGATTATCATTTCTTTTATTGCCAAGCAGCTGCTGAGATAGCCTTTGAGTTAGATCTACATAAAGCAGAGACAATCCATTGTGTTCCATGATGAGGCAGGAGCAAGGGCAGAACAGGGAAGCCTCCCCTGGAGCTCTTTGGAGGAAAAGTAGTTGTGAGGTAGTGCTGAAGCAGAAAAAAGCAGTTGGGAGGTAGTGCTGAAGCAGAAAAAAGCAGTTGGGAGGGAAGCTGGGGGAGTTCTGACAGGTCGAGGGGCCGACTGCATTTGGCAGGAGTTTTCTTGGGAGTTTGGAGGAGGTTTCTGTGGGTGTAAGGTGAAATGGATGGAAAGGAAAGGGATCTCAAACTGGGACTGAAATCCCACAGGAGCACCAGAGGAAATGGATGGTTATGACATCGAGTGGATTTCTTTCTGATCCAAGAGAGTCTTTGGCTCCTTTCTTCTCCCAAGGTGCCTGGGTTGGTCTGGGACTTCAAAAGATAAGGAAAACAATATTCTGAACTAAAAGAGGTAAAGTCCAGGAGAAAACGGTGGTGGGAATTGTGTTTCTGCCTTGCCTGTGAGGGTTCAACAAGGCTGGGGAAGTCGGAGCAATTCAAACTGAGATAAGAAGGAGCAGAGAGACAATTGAGGGTGGGTTAGGCAGCAATTTTGTGGGCAAAGCATACCTGGAGAAAAGGGGTCATTTGAGCCCCCACTTCTTAAACTGTAGCTTGAGAGTCCAGATTGGGTCTCATTATTAAATATGGAGCTTGCAAAATTATGATTCATTATCAGTAAAAGTTTGATTTGTATACCTGGTTTATATACTTCTATGCCAGGGTCACATAAAAATTTCTCAATCAAAAAAGGAATGTAAGTGGAAAACGTTGGAGAAACCCTGATCTAGGTTAGGTGCAAACTCATGTAATGAGAATGGAGAAATTGTCAGGTGCCAAAAAAAAAAAAAAAAGTGTCAGGAAATTGAATGAAGCAAGTTCAAGCCTTGAGGAATAAAGGCTGATTTAGGGTGCATTGCCCATGGGTGTGATTAAGGAGGGATGAAATGCAAGGCCCAGGCGAGGATTGGGAAATGAAACTAACATGGATTATTGAGATCTTTGCCTTTGCTCCTGTCGCTAAAGAAGATTTTGATTTTGAATCAGCCTCTTTGTTCTATTATAATTTGGGGGATTTGAGCAGGGTTAGTATGTTTGACTATCCCCAATGATCCTTTCCCTATCTCATTTACTTTTACTTCCTAAAAACAATGATTCCTACAGAAGAATAGACATTTGATACTAACATGTGAATATCTTAACTTGAAATAAATATCTCACTTCAAGGAACACACTCTTTATGTTAGTCAACACATATTTTTTCATTTTCTCTTGTATCTCCACCCTTCCCACCTCATGCACCCCTTGTGCACAACAGATAAGCACAAACTCAACATCCCATGCTCAATCCCCTGCAGACACATTGTTGGGCCCATGAAGCTCTCCTTCTCTTGGGTCCCTAGAGGTTGCTTTTCAATCAGCCCCCTCCTTTCTTAACTTCCTGAGCCATTTTAAGGCTTAAGGTCATCCCCAGGTAAGAAACTAATGGCTGGCTTTTTGCTTCTGAATTTGCTTCTATTGCTTATGATAAGGACCCGCCCCTTCATGGTTCTTTGCTCCTTATAAACTTGACTCTCTCTCCATTCTGCCAGCTACCTCTAGGACTTGAATCCTTTTACATTCTAGTTACAATAAATCTCCACATAAATTTTCTGTTTTATTTCACATCTGTTTTGGAATAACACTACTACATTTTGGTGGCTGCTAACCAGGAATGGTCTCAGTTGGGATGAAGGCTGAGCAATGTAGCTGTTAAGAATAATGACATGATGCTTTGGTCAATGAGGATAGAGAGTAACATTTGCCCTTATGAGATGAAGCTGCTTCTGAGATTTATAATTAGATCCACAATTGCTGCCAGAGCTATTGTAAGATCACTTGCTCCTTTTCCCCATTCAAATCTACTTTTTCATTTGTTCTGGAATCCGTGGATGTGGCCTATGTTCTTTGTTCTGGTCAGTGCATAAAAGGCACAATATTCTTCCTAGAACTTTCTTTCCAAATATTTCTTCTCCAATATAGCATATCAAATCAATTTGGATTAAATGCATTCTTCCATTTGAAGAACACATTCTTTCTCTTACTATCCATTGACAACATTATCCTGACATTGACATTGTCTTCCATGTGAATTCATTAGAAGATGGAAAATGCACATCTTTTGCATGTTCATCAAAAAGCCTTATAATAGCTTTATCTCTATTTCCCAGACAAGCCAAATTTACAAGAAAACAAAAAATGTAAATATCCTATGGTTGACGTTTTCACACAGAACAAGTTTCCCAGAGGTCCCCTCATTGGTGAATCTCAGCATCTCTTTTATATGTTCTAGTGCTTTTCAGCATTTGGCCCATTGTTTCTGAAGAACAAAGGCCATCCATTGCATTGGATTTGCAAAGGGGTGAGATGTCAGGATTTCAGTCATTTATAATTATTCTTTTTAATTTTTTTATCTCCTTTCTACCAGACTTGAGTTCTGAGCAAAAGAACTCGCTAAACCCAGAGGGTATGGTAAAAAGGCTTTATTGTTAAAGAAATACCAAGAGGGATTCTGGGAGGGGAGCATATCATTCTCAAGGAGAGATTTGCAAATAATCATTTTTTGCAGACCCATTTTATGTATGAGTCTAGGGGAAGTTTGATAATTCTCAACTGAATGTGAAATCTTGCCTGGAGTTGTGACTTCTTGACAGGACAGCTTATCTTGCTCTGAGAGGATGTGAGGCCATTTGGGGCTCTAGATCAAAGGGACATGGTTTTTTGTGATTTTACATAATTTTACAGAGCTCACTCAGGTCATACCGAGTTCACTCTCAGCATCTCCGTGACAAATTCCATCTCCTTTGATGGTTTTCTTTCGTTCTCTTTTGAAAGCAAATTCCATTCTACCTCCAACCCTTTTATCTTTTAAGAGTGTGTTGGCAGAGTCCACCTTATTGGGAACAATTTCCTCTTTTTTCATCAGGAAATTTAGAAGACATCTCTGTTTCTTACTCTAAAAGCTTACCTCTCTCATATGCTAAATGGAGTGTTTACATTAGAGAGCTTCATCAGTTTGGGTAGAGCTTTGATGTCCTGAGTCATCTTTTGAATTCCTTTCACCTTCTTCATCAGCTCTTTCAAATGTCTTTTTAAAAAGGTATTTATTTAAACTTAAATTCAAAATAAGAAAAGACAGAATAGGAAGAGAAAGATAGAAAAAGAAAAAATATATTGTCATGTATCCAACAGAACATGAGAGAGGATCTAAAATATGTAACAATAAATTTTCATTTCAAAAAAGTATAATTATAAAAGACATTATATTCAAGATTGTCCACATTCTCTTTGCTTCTTTATAAGTTTTCTTTCTCTGTTGCATAATTTTTTCTTCATTCTGTCCTCTTTCCTTTCCTGCTCTCCCAAGCAGGCTAAAGTTAAGCACAGATATATTTTTGTTTATGCACATATATACACACATACATATGCTCACACATATCTCTACATACACATACATACATAAACATACATACATGCATGGATACATATATATACAATACATATACATACATACACTTAAAACTATTAATACGGCTGATATATAATATAGATTTAATATTTTAGAGTATTGTCCAATAAGTAATTAGCCTTAAGTGCTCAGTTGTCTATGCATATGTTCAGTTTCAGCCCTTTACACCCTTCTCCTGTATTCCCTCCCTTATCATTTCTCCCCACCTTTTTTCTTTTATTTACACACTTTTCAATATCCAATCTTATTCTATTACATCTGTTCCCCTCATTTCTTTATAGGTTTTAGAAGGTGGTGTACCCTTCTTGATATATGTATCATTTCCTCTTCAGCCCATTCCCTTTGTAAGTAGGCTTTCAGCTCTCCTTCCCCTCTAATTGCTCTGATTTGGTTCTTGCTCTTGCACCTCATTTGTATATCATAATTACTATTTTTACCTTTTCTTGGATGGTTTTGCTTTTTAAAGTGACATCATACTCAGCTCTACCCAATCTTTGGACTACCCAATATCATTTCTAGAATATGGTTTATATTTCCACATATTAAACATAAATATTTTGTCTTTATAGAGTCTGTTCAAATTAGTCTTTGATGTTGGCTATTATATGTTAAATTTTCTATTGAATTCAGTTTTATTTGAGATAAAATCCTGAAATCTGATAGTTCATTGAATGTCCATTCAATATTATACTAAATTTTGCTGAATATAATATTTTTGACCCCAATCCTAGCTTTTTCGATTGTCAATATACCAGGACCTATAGTCTTTCATTGTAGATGCCGATAAATCCTATATAATTCTAATTATGGCTTCAGGATATTTGACTTTTATTGTTTTTTTTTTTGTGGTTACTTGTAAAATTTTCTCTTTGATCGATGGGTTTGAAAATTTATCAATGATATTCTTGTTGTTTTCCTTATGAGATCTCTTTGAGGTGGTGATTGATAGATTTTTTTCTATTTCCATTTTCCCCTCTTTTTCTAACACTTCAGAATTGTCTTTTTTTATATATTGAAACATAATTATTAATTTTGTTTTTTATTGAAGTTTTTTTTATTTTCAAAACATATGCAAGAATAATTTTCCAACATGACCTTTGAAAAACCTTGTGTTTTCATTTTCCCCCTTTCCTCCCACTCCCTTCTCTAGATGGCATGTAATCCAAAATATGTCAAACATGGTAAAAAAATATATGTCAAGTCCAATAATGGCATACTATTTATATAATTATCTTTCTGCACAAGAAAAATCAGATCAAAAAGTTTTTAAAAATAAGAAAGAAAATAAGTTCAAGCAAACACAACAAAAAGAGTGAAAATGTTATGTTGCAATCCACCCTCCGTTCCCACAGTCCTCTCTCTGAATGCAGATGGCTCTCTCCATCACAGGTCTATTGGAACGTGCCTGAATCATTTCATTGTTGAAAAGAGCCACATCCATAAGAATTGATCACCATATAATCTTGTTATTGTCATGTATAGTAATCTCCTAGTTCTGCTCATTTCACTCTACATCAGTTCATGTAAGTCTCTCCTGGCCTCTCTGAAATTATCCTGCTGGTCATTTCTTACAGAACAATAATATCCCATAACATTAATATACCATAACTTGTTAAGTTATTCCCCAACTGATAGGCATCCATTCAGTTTCCAGATTCTTGCCACTACAAAAAAAGGGCTGCCACAAGCAGTTTTGCACATTTGGATCCCTTTCCTTCCTCGAAGATCTCTTTGGGATACAGACCCAGTAGAAGTACTGCTGGATGAAAGGATATGCATATTTTGATAGCCCTTTGGGCATAGTTCCAAATTGCTCTCCAGAATGGTTGGATCTGTCAGGATAATTAGGATAATTTTCGTTAATTAGTTCTTATATTATTGTGTCAAAGTTCTTTTTTGGTCTTAGATTTTAGGTAGTCCAATTATTATATTATTATTTATATTTTTTATTCATGTTTTACAATTTGTTTAGCCAGTCTCTAATCAATAGGCATCTACTTTATTTGCTGAGAGGAAAAGTGGAACTTTTTTCTTATCTTTGATATCCTTGTACTGTAAGTGCTGAGTAGTGGGATCAATGATTCAGAAAGCAGGGTCATTGAAATATCTTTCTTAGATTCAAATGTTTTCTCCACACATACTAGAAGTCTTTAGTTCTTCAATACTATGTAAGCAGTCATTTCAAAACATTTCAAAATCATTATTATCATTTTTGCTAATTGGATTTCAAAGAAGTGCATTTCCTTTCCCATTTGTAATGTGCTTTTTTGTAGTGATTGTTCTTAGGGATTGTCTTTATTTCTTTTCTGGAAAACCATTTGTTTATATTCTAATTGACTAATTATCTACTAAAGGGCAAAAAAGTGATATGAAAAACTATATATATATACATATATACATGTGTATATATGTGTATATATATATATATATATATATATATCTTATAGCTACAGTGGGAAAGATACAGTCCTAATAGCTCCAGGGCAAAAAAGAGTGCTTGAGGTCAGATTCTCAGAAGGATTTCTGAAAATAGTTGCCCCCAAAACCCTGAAACTTAAGACAGTGATCCTCCACCCTAGAAACAGAGGCCTACTTTAAAGAGTTAAAGGACAAATAATAGGCTAGGAAAATGAGAAAAGTTTCTGAACACAGAAAGTTACTACAGTGACAAGGAAGACCAAAGCACATACTAGGAAGATGATAACGAAGTTAAAGATTCTACATCCAAAGCCTCCAAGAAAAATCAGGATTGGGCTCAGGCCATGAAAGAGCTCAAAAGGGATTTTAAAAATCCACCAATCACCTCCTGAAAAAGATTCCAAAAGGAAAATTCTCAGGAATAGCCAAATTTTGGAACTCCCAGGCCAAGAAGAAAATATTGCAAGCATCCAGAAAAAAAAACCAATTCAAATATAGAGGAATCATAGGATAACACAAGATTTAGCAATTTCTACATTAAAGGATCTTGGGAACCCTGGGATTGAGAACTTGGAATCTGATATTCTGAAAAGCAATGGAGCTAGGATTACAATTAAGAATTGCCTACCAGCAAAATTGAATATAATCCTTCAGGAGGAAAAGTGGATATTCAGTGAAATAGAGAATTTTCACGCATTCATGATGAAAAGATCAGAGCTGAATAAAAAACCTGAAGCCCTCCTGGGCTCTCAAAGACTTGAAAAGGCTTATTTCTCAAATATAGAGGGAACTGAATCAAATTTATTTTTTAAAAAATCCATGCCCCAATTGACAAGTGATTAAAAGATATGATATGTGCCCCAAGGGCTATAAGTTCATGCATACTCTTTGATCTAACAACACCTTTATTTGGCATGAATGCCAAAAGAGATTTAGGGAAAAAAAAAAAAAAAAGAAAGAAAATGACATATATGTACAAAATATTCATAGTAGCTCTTAGGCCAAAAAAAAAAAAAAATGGAAATTGAGAGGCTGCCCATCAACTGAGGCAATAAACTCTACTGTGTGTTTATGATGGGATATTATTGTTCTATGTGAAATGATGAGCAGGATGCCCTCAGGAAGAAAAAAACAACTGGAAAGTCCTTCATAAATTCAAGCAAGTGAAATGTACTTTATACAAACAGCAAATGTTCAAGGATGACCAACTATGAATGACTTTGCTATTCTCAATAATGCAATCATCCATGATTACTCTGAAGAATTTATGATGAAAAATTCTATCCATATTCAAAGAAGGGACTGATTTTGTCTGAATACAGACTGAAGCATTCTCTTTCTCTCTTATCTCTCTCTTTTTTAAAAAAAATTTAATTTTTCTTAAGGATTTTTCTTTTCATTAGGGTGGGAGATATGTTTTTCTTTTGCGACTTTTTTGGAAATGTTTTACATAACTCCACAAGTGGTTTCTTAATTGTGGGTAGACAAGGGAGAGAACCTAGAACTCAAAAATTTTAGAAACAAATATATTAAAAATGTTTTACATGAATGTTATAAAGATTTTTTAAAAAAATCTTCCAAGTACCACCTCATGTTTCAGTTTATTGCTACTTTAAACATTTTGGGGATAAAAGAGAACAGACTTGAATGTCTTCATTCATATCACCAATGTGATACTTATTATTTAGGTATGTGATCCTTGAGAGCTGAACCTACCTAAAATTATGATTATTGATTATTTGCAATACTTATGTTATATAAAACTACTTTTTGGCTTGAAATCTTTTGGGATTGTAACTGAATTTGAATTCAGGTATAGATGACATTATCAAGTCAGTAAACCCACCATCCCAGAGGAATGCCACAGAACTCCTCAGAAAGTACAGGTGTGTCATTTGTGATTCATACCTGAAATCCAACAGTTAAAGACTCTGTCATAATCAGATCTTGCTATTTTTTATCTGAAAATGTATTATCATTGGGTAAATGAATATTTGTCCTAATCATCTGCCTACTATGAAATTTTTGTATCTTAGTAGAAAGCTTTTCTCTCATGGCAGGGTGAAAAAATCCAAGGCCTTGGGACCACAGTGGCAAGCATTTGAATCTGGAATGTAACAGGGGAAAGCTCTGGCAATTTCTCAGGAATGGACTACCCCATGGTAATATTGTGGAAGGCAACACTCTCAGATCTACTTTGCCTGGGAATCGGGCAGGCACCTGTGCACTGATCCAATTGACTATTCCTTTTATTCTGGCATTTGAAAAAGAAAGTAAGACCAAATTAGGAAGAAGTAAGCAAAGGGGAATGCCTGATGAATTCAAGGCTAGAAATCAAATTGCTTCTATATTTGAATCATTCCTAGTTTGGTGGATAACTATTATTGGATAAATAACACTAAAGATGCAGTAAAGGGAATATAGCAAAGCAGTTAGATGCCACTAGCAGAATGGCATGGGAAAATAAAATGGCTTTGGACAAGTTGTTAGTGAAAAAAGGCAGGCTATGTGTCATAATTGGAGGTAGTTATTGTACTTTTATTCCTTATAATATTACTCCAGATGGCACCATTACTAAAGCCTTACAAAGCCTAACAGCCCTGTCAGAAGAGTTGGGAAATTAACAATCCATTGCCTGAGTCCTGGTTTGTAAAATGAAAAGTCTCATTTTGACCTCCTTAATAGTAGTTGTTGGAGTGTTAATGGCAGTAGGATAATGTAAATATCCTATGTAAGAAAACTTGGGCAGAGTAATAGACTCACCTGAGGAAAGAAAGGAAAAAGACTTATATGAAGAGGAAAGGAAAAAAAAAAGCATCAGCCAACATATGAAAGGTTAGAAAAGGATATGGACAATAAATTATGAATAATAAAAAGAGGGGAGATGTGATAATTGGGTGAGGGTTTCCACAAAATTAGGAAACTTAGAGAAATGCAGAGGAATGAAACTTAAATCATAGAAACAAAACTGAAATCTAAGAAATGAAACCTACAAAGACAAACCACAATTTGGAATAAGAAACATCAAGCTTGGACACTTGCTCTTGAAAGACTGTAAAATAAAATCCTTTCCTGGCTTCATCAGCCCTTCTGTAGTTCTTGGTAAGAGGCTTGTCTCTTACATTTGAGACTAAGGTGTTTTTCACTATCATATTATTTTCCCAATGTTGAATTATGTTTGTATCCTGCCTATAATGTCAACCCAGTTATAATGAATTCTCTTTCAGAGATATTTTCTATACATTTTCTGTTAGGAATAGTGTGTCAATAATCATTAAAGATACTAGTTGATGTGGAACAAGAACTTTAATCAGTACATTCTGCCTCCCTGTTCAAAATTTTAATCCATTCAACCTGTTCCCATTGTCATACACAAAGGTGGGCATCTACCCATCCTGTTCCCATTGTTATACATAAAAATAGGCCAAATCCTTTTGACTATCTTGTTAGCACATCTAAGACAGATTCAATCTTGTGCCTGGTCAAGTAGATGCACCAGTGAGTTTGTTCTTAGTAGAACCCTTCTTGATCTCTCTCCAATTCCTCCCTAATTCCCTAGCCCTTTCCTTACTTCCCTCACTCTCAGACTTTAAAAGTCATTCAGAATGTTTTTTTTAATCATATATGATTTAGTCTATGAACCATTTTCCCACTTGGTATCTGGTGACTTCATATATCTGATACTTCTTCACTAGTAACTGATTATCTTTTGTTTCTCCCTCCATAGATTGGGTACTAGGAGATATTTGTCTCACTCATCACACAAATTGGGTTAAATGTTTTCTTTTTCCATTTTGAAGAATAATTTGTCTAACTCAGATACTATTTTCTTTTTACATATTAGATAGGTTTGTCAAGTAATTCTGTCTGGACTAACAAGGGTTTTCCTTTGTGATAGTTTCACAATTCACTGTTCATTTTTGTTTCCTAAGATTGCCTGTAACCTCCCACTGAGATTACTGATTGCCAGTCTTATCTAATTCCAGGTCTTTGGATATTTCTGGCCATTGCCTCCTCGAGCAGCGATTCTTTGTTCAACAAGAATACCCAGACACAGGAGCTTGCAAGCTCAAGTTTTTATTCCATGTGATCACATCCTGTACTATTCCTACACCACTCCTGCACTCCTCTGCACTCTCCCTGCTTCCTGGTCCCCACTACTAATATTGGGCCTATGAGGTCACATGCACGCACAGCCAATAAGAGAAGGAGCCATCTCCCGTTGATGATGCATTCTCAGTGCAACTACAATTCCTGCTCATGCTCACGAGATGGTTCCTGCTAGCTGCAGAGATCACATCCAAGTACCTCAAGCATCAAAGCCTTTGAACTTGTTGCACTGTGCAAGATTCCTCTTCAGACCCTTACAATTTCCTGCTTTGATACCTCCAATTTTTAATTAATTTGGGCATTTTATATTGCTCCTTGTAATTCCACATTTCCTGTTCTGATTTTTCTAGAGTGTAATTGATAAGAAAATGTATTAGAACTTTTAAATTTCTTCCATTTTCTGTGATTTCCTTCCCCTTGGTCATTTTTCTTTGTAAGAGAAAATGAAAATCAGTTTCACCACCATTATTCCAACAAAGATGGCATCCTATGAATCAGGATCACCACAATTTCAGACATTCTGCTTCAAAGCATGTGTGTGTGTGTGTGTGTGTGTGTGTGTGTGTATGATGTGAAGTCTGAAACCAGTCTACTTTCTCCTCTTGTCAGGAAATGCTAAAACACTCTTCCTGGGCACTTAGTTTCCTAGACTGTCTTATTATCATAATTACCATAATGTATCCAGTCTGTCTTGGATAGCATCTTTAAGATACCTGTGTTGAGAACCCAGTTTTCTCTCCTCCTTACTTCCTCTCTTTGTTAGTATTTTCAAGACAGTCTCAAAATCTCAATTCACATCCTAGTTCCCACCTCTATTTCCCTTCCTCCCCTGAGATGGTGTGAAACCCTACGGATATGTTTCCCTATAAAAGATGTGCTTATAATGAAATTTTTGCTGAATCCTTTTCCAGACTAAGCTCTCCATAAGATACTCTCCATTTATAGCATCTTCCCTCTAATGGCTTCTGTGTCCTGGTTAATCATGAGTTCCATTAGGGAACTTATCTTTTCCCTTATTAATTCACATAGTAAAGAGCATAGTTTTGTAATCTGTGACGGATGTCTTGTCATAGTTGTTCTATGTTGTGAACTTATATAATATTCTTTTTTACAATTTATTTCTCTCCCAAATCTAATTTTATTTACCGTTTCTGATGCCTATTTGATCCCATCATTAAAAAATAGGCATCCGAAGCACCTCATTGCACCTTAATACCATGGGAATTAAGAGGTTCAAAATAAATATAAAAAAAAGAACATTAAACACATCCTTCTCATACAATAACAGAAAAAAGGTATTAATACTGGGAACCTCAGAGACAAACCTAAAGATCTAAATGGAGCCTTAATATGGTATGTGTGCATACATGCGCATCTTTGTGTCTATGTGATAGACATACATCAGTAACCACATCTGGATTATGAACAAGCCACTGAAACCTCCATTAACAAAAGTTTGAGTGTAGACTTTTTGTTTCATTAAGCCACTCATGACAGTATACCATATTAAGGCTCCATTTAGATCTTTAGGTTTGTCTCTGTTCCCAGTATTAATACCTTTTTTCTGTTATTGTATGAGAAGGATGTGTTTAATGTTCCTTTTTTTATATTTATTTTGAACCTCTTAATTCCCATGGTATTTTGTTAAGGTGCCACGAGGTGCTTCTGATACCTATTTTTTAATATTCTCGTTCAGAAGTTATGATCACCAGTCTTTCAGACCTCACATATTTAACCAAGTTCTATAACTTTTCTCTTGCTCTCTCTCTTGTAGCCTTATCCAGCTTTGAGGAAGAATGTTGAGGTTCTACAACCTTGGTGGTCTTACATTTGGATGATGGTATAACAATTCAATTTCCCCTTATAAATTTAGATACTATGTAAAGAGGTAAAATAGGCACGAGGAGTGGTAAATAGAAATAGATTCAAGAAAGCAATAGATTTAAAAGAATATTACATAAAAAGTTTGCAACATGGAGAAACCATAACAAGACATATATCACAGGTTACTAACATTTTGCTATTTTATTATGTGAATAGCACACAGGAATTGGCAAAGAAAGGAGTTTTAACAATTAACAAGGGGAAATACAAGTTCCCTAATGGAATTCACAATTAGGAAAAAGAAGCCGTTAAAGGGAAGATGCTGAGAAGTGGGGGTAAACCATTGACTTGTGGGCTAAATCTATAGAAAAGTTTAACAAACTAACCCCAAAAGGAAGTTAGCAGGGAAAGGAGACTATACCATTAATTGGAAGGCTATCTCTAAAAGTAATTTAGAGAGTAACAAGGAGAAAGATGCCATGAGACAAGAGAACCTCATGGTGGGCTAGCTCCCATTAACCAGGAAGAAGAAACCATTAAAGAGGAGATGCTATAAAGTGAGAGAGAGTACCTCATAGCAGGCTTAGTCCTGAAAAGGCAGTAGCAAAGATTTATACCATGAGTGGATCTTTTACAGGGAAACCTTGGGGATGGGGGGAGGACTTGACATAATAATTTGGTTTTCTGATAGAATAAGTAAAGATGGAGTTTCTAGAGATCTCTACCTGGAGTGGGATTGTAGTTGAAAGGTCAGTTGAACAAAAGACTGACTTAAGAACAAAAGGCTCACTTAAGTGCCCTTCCCTGCTTGCCTCAGAGAAGGTTATAATTCTATCAGTGCTTCAGGCTATCTCTGTTAACTCTCACCTAGCTACCTAGGAACACTCCACTATGAACATTGCCGCATATATGTTGAGCACATTTTTTCATTGCAAATACAGTATCCTTGTTTAGCTGTCAACAGTTGTGCTTTGTCTAAAAGCATGTCACTCTTTGGGAGATGGATAAGAAACATGACTTCATGTGAACGAGATTTTTTTCCAGTCCTCTAGTTTTTTACTTAAATAAGTCTTCGTTTTTTTTCAGATGTTTCTTCTATGTAGCAAATGGTTACATTTTTTCCCTCTTATCCTGCACTTTAAAAAAAAAAAAATCAAATTTGTCTTTAAGTTGATGTTTGTTAGGCTAGTATTTGTCTCTATTTCTCTCATTGCCATAGATATTTCAGCGAAAATTCCCTCAATAGAATTCTGATGATTCTAGTCGAGTTAGATGCCAATATCCTTTCAGAGATCCTATCTCATGCCTGCCCTTGGCTGTTTTTGTCTTCACTGAATTCTTCTCCTACACTTTTGAACCTTCTCTTTCTCTTCCCACCTTTTTAAATGGCCCTGCCCTTTTCCAACTTTTTCTTTGTAATTCTGGCTTCCCTTCTGGTGTCTGCTGATTCCATGCACTCCATTTTATATCTTTGGGGTGCAGCACAGTGACTAGATTGCTGGGTTGTTTGGAAGATTAATTCCAATATGATCTCAGAAACTGTTGGACTCTATTTCTTCAAATGTAAAAATGGAGATGATAACTATTTCCCAGGATTGTTGTAAAGATCAAATGAGGTCTATGTGAAGTGCTTGCTCAGCACAATGCCTGGTACCTGGGTGCTTACTGCTTCTTAACTTCCCTTTCGTGTTCCCACCTTTATCTCCTTTTGAGGCTATCCTGTTTATCATTTTCCTGCTGTGAATGAATTAATGAAGGGAGCCATGTCCAGAGGAAACAATGTCTTAAAGCAGGAGTCCCACTGTCATGAAGGTGTGAGCATTCCCCTATTACTCTTCCTAGCTGATAGAAGTACCTCCATGGTGGACCACTGATTGACCCCCTTCTTCACTGGGACTTCCTTTGTATGTAACCACTGGCTGAGTCTGCTGCCCTGAGGTTTGGGAAGAAGAGGTTAAGCTATTGGTTTAGCACCCTTCCTCTAATACAGGTGTGTCAGGTTAAGAATTGTTACTAATCAGTGTCCTTATCAACAAGGCGTATTAGTACATACCTGCTGGCTGACTGCTCCTGCCCCTGCTCAGTCCCCCCAGCCACAACTAGGTAGAAAGGTGGAGACTAGGGCACCTAGGCTCTCCATGTGGTACCAGCCTGCTACCCAAGCCACTGTCATCATGGACAGCGCACCTGTGGGTCTACAGAGCAAGGAGACCTCCCCCAGTGTCCTCCCCCATTGATACCCCTGTGAGTAATTCATAAACTTTAAGTGTGTGTGTCCTTTCTTGATATTTGGCCCCTGCGGCTCCCTCTCAGTGGCCCAGCCTGTCCTCTCCCTGATTCCCGGGCACTGCTAAAGCCAGGCTGTCCACGCTCTGTTTGTCTCCAGGCATCCCTGGAGTCTTGCTGCCCTTGGAAATTCCTGAGTCTCTTTCTCCTGTGGGAAAGTTCAAGCTGCTTATTGTGTCTGAATCTTTCCCAAACTGGAGTGCTAAGAGATTCCTCCTGTATGTTTGGTGTTGAGAAGGATGTCATACAATAAACTTAGTATATCAGGAAAACATTTCAAAAGCTATAACATAATTTTCCATTTGCCCCTATTCCCCCAATGCAATTTTTATTATCCTGAAAGACAGCGGGATGAGGGGAGAGAACAAAAACGTGTGCACTTTTCTGATCATGGGGAGTAATTTTTGTGGTAGAGCAGCTATTTGGAAAGAGACTCATGGTGGGTGGAGCCAAAATGGCAGAGTAAAAGCAGGGGTTTACTAAGCTCTTCCCCCAAAACCTTCCAAATTCTTTTAAATAATGACTGTAAAAAATTTTTTAGAGCATCAGAATACACAAAAAAGATGGAGAGGAACAATTTTACAAACAAAGACAACTTAGAGGGTCAGCAGGAAATGTTTATGCAGCAAGGTGGGAGTCCAGCTTACAGTCCAGGTGTAAATCCCAGCAGTGCAGCCTGGCCTCAGCCCAAAGCAAGAACATGGTTTAAGGCCTCTGAATTATGGCAGTAATGATTGTTTCCAGATCTCCCAGCCAGAGACACCAAGGACGGCTTGGAAGGTCAGCAGGTCTGCATATAAGTCTTTCCAGGTTTTTCTGAAATCTTTTCATTTCTTCAAGCATAATATTAATCCATTACATTCATGTACCATAATTTGGTCAAATCATTGCCCAACTGTTAGGCATATTACTGGATCAAAGGGCATGCACAATTTGGGCATAGTTCCAAATTGGCCTTCATAACTGTTGGATCAGTTCACAACTCCACCAACAATGCATTAGTATTTCCATTTTCCCACATCTTCTCCAACATTTAGATTTTTAATTTTCATTTCTCTAATCAATAATGCTTTGGAGTATTTTTTATCTGACTATAGATGGGCTTTAATTTCTTGATCTGAAAATTGCCTATTCATATCCTTTAACCATTTATCAAATGGGGAATGACTTATATCCTTATAAATTTGATCCTGTTCTCTATAAATTTTAGAAATGAGGCATTTATCAGAGACACTGGCTATAAAAATTGTTTTCTAGGTTTCTGCTTTCCATCTAATCTTGGTTGCATTGGCTTTATGAAAAACATTTTAATTTGATGTAATCAAAATTATCCATTTTGCATTTCATAATGTTCTTGATCTCTTGTTTGGTTATAAATTCTTCTCATATATCTGACAGGTAAACTATTCCTCATTTTACTAATTTGCTTATGGTATCTCCCTTTATATCTAAATCATATACCTATTTTGACCTATCTTGGTATACTGTGTAAGATGTTGGTCTAAGAAAGTGGTAGGGAATGGCCTGTGGGCCATAAAAGGCCTGTGAAATCATTTGGTTTGGCCCTGCCAAGGAAATCATAGGTGGTGATGATCTGGAAGCTAGGTACAACAATTTCCCCATGCTTGAGTTCTTACAAGTTGATAATTTTGTACAGCTTACAAATGATGTTATAAATGTCCAAGTGACCCTTGGCAGAAAAAAAAAAGGTTTCCCTCATTAGTCTATTCTTGTTTTCTTACAAATAATATTATCCAGGTTTTTTTTTTTTTAACAGTTTTTGTCAAATAGTGAGTTTTTATCCAGAAACTGGAATCTTTGGATTGATCAAACGGTAGATAACTATAGTCATTGTGCACTATATCTGGTGTACCTAATCTATTTAACTGATCCACCATTTTATTTCTTAGCCAGTATCAAATAGTTTTGAGGATTACTATTCTGTTGTATAGTTTTAGATCTGGTATGGCTAGGTTATAATCCTTTGTATTGGGTGAGTTAAAGCTAATGACTCTATGAGACATTAATTCCTTGACAAAATGAGAAGAATGAAAAAATAGAAGACAATGTAAAATACTTCAATGGAAAAACAACAGACCTTGAAAATAAATCCAGGAGAGATAATTTAAGAATTATAGGACTACTTGAAAGTCATTCTCATCAAAAAGCTTACACAGCATTTTTCAAAAAATTATCAAGGAACACAACCTTGTTCCCCTAGAATGAGGGTAAAATTATCATTTTAAGAATCAACCTATTCAACTTCTGAAAGAAATCCCAAAAGGAAGATTCCAAGGAAAATTATAGCCAAATTCCAGAATTATCAGGTCAAGGAGAAAATATTCCTAGTAGTCAGAAGGATACAAATTCAAAGATTGTGGAAATATAAAGATGTCTGATATCTATATTTACTACCATGAAAAAAATCAGAAATTCACATATAACTCATTGATAATTATGCTGTATTTACAAGTATCACATGATACTAGTATGTTGTAACAGTGACCAGATCCTAGAAATAACCTATCTCTTATAAAATCAAGAGCAGAGAAATATCCAAAGTTAGAGGAAAACACAAGTTCCCTCAAAATTATGTATGGGTTTGCTGCCTTCATATTCTGAGTATGACCCAATCTCAGTAAGTGCCTTCCTTCTCCCCAGTGTTCTTCAAGGGCTTCTTCCACTGAAATAATAATGGGCAGGATAAGGATAGTTCTTCATTGTCTATATCCAAGTCTCATTGTAACTGGAATTAGTTTGAATTCCTCGACACTGCAAAACCTTCATGTAAAATATCATCTTCCTCAGATAATGTAAGCTGGCTTTTCTCCTAAAATTCCACCTTGCTCTTTTCTCCTCTCCTTATGCTTTCTGTGAAGTTGACTAACTCCTCCATACATAATAGATTATTTCAGGGAACTATATTTGTGGGTCCCTAACATTCTCTGGTGGCTTGATGGCAAAGTTGATAGTGTGTCAGGTCTGGAGGTGGGAAGATCAGCTATAAAATGAGGGGGAGAAAGAAGTAGCAAACCCCTCCAGTAACTTAGCCAAGAAAACTGGAGTCTGAAAAGACTAAAAAACAAGAGACATTTTCTAGGCTTACTAGAAATAAAACTGGCCCATTTCTCAAGTCTTTGTTCAAAGTTCATATGAAATCACTTTCTCTTGATTCCCTTTACACAATGAATGTCTTGGAGTTACATGTGAACTTTGGGGCAATTTGCCTCTAACATCCATAGAATGCTCATCTCAGTTTAAAAACGGTGTTTTGGTTTGTTTGTTTTTTTTTTTTTTTTTTTAGAAATCCTGAGTCAGCAATGAAAAAAAAAGCAAAAAGAGACTTGACAATCTCATCTTTTTTGTGGACAAGGATGTCACACCCTTTGATGACAAGGATAACAAAACCCAAGAGCATTACATTCAGAAACATTTGCAAAGGACAGTGAAGGGCCCGGATTCATCCTGAGTATTTGTGCTAAGGTGAGGGACCTGACTTTTTCATAGTGCTAGGGACTAGGGTTCCAGTCTCTGCCTGAATCCTGTCAGCAGTGGGGTGCAGAGTTGTATCACCGGAGAATATGGTATTGGAATAGAGATCCTCATTGATAGCAACATCACACTTCAGGATTGAGTTGAAGGTAGCTTCATGGATTCAGCAGGATTCTCTTCATTAAAAAAATGGTCAGCTGACAGGTTTTGGAACACCTTAATCTCTCATTATAAATAGTAATAACCCAGAGAATTTGTCATTCTTATCTAGAAAAGAGCTTGATTCAGCAGCAGCTTTTTCCTGCTTGAAGTCCAAGGCAAAGTAATATAATTTTTCTCCTGGCTGTCATGCAAAATATCCCCCTCAGCTTTGCTAGTATAACTATCATCTCTCTCAGTAGCAGCTTCATAAATTAGTCTCTCGGGTCACAGCCAGCCAAATCCAGATGGAGGGCAGATGCTTTCAGATGTCCATAGTCCCACCATCTCTGGTGCAAGGAGAGGCACCGAAGACCAACACAACCTGGGTGGCAATATTGGGATAGTCTTAAAAATAATGTGTCAACTTCTCTCTCTTGGCTTTGGGCTTCAGGAAGGCTTCTGTGAACCACACAGGGCGCCCTTCAGGGGCCGTAAAGAGCTTCTAATAGAAATTCTGGTGATAGGGCTAAGGTATGTTGTTCCAGAGATGAAAATATCACCTCAAGAAATACTACAAAGTCAGAATCACTCTCCTGCTCTGGGCAGAGGCCAGCCCTTAAAAAGCTGTCTTCCTGGCCCATGGTACACCCAAGAGCAGAGCATCATCCCCAGCAAAGCCAGCTTTGCATGTTCTAAAGTGAAGGCAGCAACATCATTATCCATGGATATGTTAGCGGGCAATCCTTTAAATCCTTCTGAGAGAGAAGGGGGGAGGAGGTGCACCGGGTAGAAGAGCTCCCAGTTACTACTACACTGACAATAGTGCATACTTCTGCCATTTGGATCCTGAATGCCAACTTCTTTTTCTCTGGTCCCATGATTCTTGTTTTTTCCAGTGAGGGTGATATTGATCAATTATTTCTACAGACTCCATTGAGCATCATAGGCTTTGATAAGACAAGATGCATCAGAAATGCTTTTGGATGCTTTGTTGCAGACCTTTGCTTTCAGCATACTGAGCTTTGCTCAAAAAGCTTCACCTCTGAAGTAGTGAGTCATATAACTACATCAAGACTAACCAGGTTCCCTACATCCAAAACATCTTGGTTCCTCTGAGATGGGGTGAGACAATACATTTTTCCCTCTTCCTGTGGTTTGTTCAGTCCCCATCTTTCAGTTTTTGGACAATCCACCCAAACTTTGATGGCTTTTCTCCCCTTTTGCTACTGTTTGAAATAAATTGCCTCTAAGTTTTTTTTTTATATTTTCCATATTTTTAGAATAACCAAAATTGCTTTGCAAGTGTTTTTACTCCAGCAAACTGACTTCAGGGTGCTTTGAAATTGTCCATCAGTTTCTTCCACTTCTCCGGGTCCCATCCCTGCTACTGATGTACTGTTTGAGTGAATCAACCCAGCTTTGCCTAATCTGTTTGAAGAGACATGTATGTTTTCCTTTAAGAAGCTCCTCTGTTGATTGAGTTCATCAAAATTTAACATCTCAGTTCCAGGTACTGTGCTATATATTGGAGATATCTGTTTGAGGTAGGGTCAATCTAGATATTGGTCAATGCAGATACTTCTCAGCATCTTTAGCTGTTCCTATTTCCAAAGAGTCCACTGGCCATGAATCCCCAAATACTCCTTCTATGAACCATAGAGTTGATAGGAATGATAGATCTTCATCAAGAGGCTGCCTAATGATCCATTTTCAAGTATACTCCAAAAACTTTCTCTCACTAGGGATTCTCAGATAGGTGATTGATTCTCCTCTTCAGGTAATTTATGGAAAACAAAAGGTTTGATCCCTCTGCTCCTCTTAGTCAGCAAGTACTTCACATCTCCCCAGGGTATCAAAAGTATTTTCAGAGCAGTCTCAATATTATCCTTGTCTCTTAAGTTGAGACATTTGAACTGTTACATTAGTTACAATGCAGTACATAAGGTTCCTAAAGATTCATCATTGGTACTACTCACTTTTGTTTTTCACATACACAATCATATAGACAGCATTGCAAAAGATAGTTCCTACATAAGTACTTAATGACCTTGGGAATGTTTTAATGGAGAATGCCAGCTACATAAAACATTTTGGGTAAAATCACATCAAAACTTTTTAAAAGGATTCTATATACATACACAATAAGGTATGTTCATATTTAACTAATATTGTTGTGTTAATATGTTTTTATAAAAGGTCATACTAACAAGAAATTCTGCTTAAGTCCTTTCTTTAAACCCTCTTTTAGTATTTATTATTTATAAGTTTCTTTCTGTAAAAAGTGCCTGGTTATGTGCTATTATATGACAAGATAGGAAAAGAAAGGAGACTTCAACTAAATCATTTATTCCCAGACCTGTTTTCTAGGTTAGCAATAAGCGTTTTTCAATTCCTTTACTCTCATTCCACTTAAATATTATTTTAAGACACTGATAAAATAGCACCTAACTTGATTCCAGTAACTTGAATTAGAAAGGGTTGCTTGTGTATAATATCACTTGCCTTTCAACTGGACCAGTAATAGTCCCGCTTTTTCGCATTTCACATATTTAACCTATACTAGATTGCTTGCTCTCTTGGGGAGGGAAGAGGTAAAGAAAGGAGGGAGAAAAATTTAAAACACAAAGTCTTGAAAAAAATGAATGTTGAAGACTATATGTATTTAGAAAAATAAAACACTATGAAAGAAAAATAAAGTTCAGCTTTTCTCCATCTAGTTCACCTTCAACTTCCTAAAGGCTGTGACCATGATTTCTAGCAATGTACTCATCAATTTTTTAAAAATTAGATATTAGAGCTCATCATAATGGATGAGATTTTACCTGTAATTATAAGGGTAGGTGAAGAAATCTTTGTAATACATAAACTAATGATATGAATTATTAAAATTGTCAGGAACTCTTTTTAATTATATCTTTTCTTCTGCCTGAAGGAAATTGAATTAAAAAATGAATAAATTTGTTCTTCCTATGAACTTCTTCCAACTGTTCTATAAAAGTAATGAGAAGCAAAATTGTATAATAGATGGAGGACTGGCCTTAGGAGGACCTATTAATATATAATTAATAATATTATTAATATTTTATTAATATATGCAAATATATACTAGCTCTGTAACCATGGGCAAGTCATTTAAACTGTCATGATCCCCTGAGTCCCCAGTGCAACTCCATGTGTTTCTCATTGACACTGGTAGAATTTTCACCCCACTAGTTCCCTATACTGATGATATATTGGTCTGGACAAAAATAAATTTTTCACTGACAAGTCAGGTTTACTATGCTGATGGTTTATTTCATCAGATACATTGCTGAAAAGGAGGAAGAATCATTGTCTTGGGGCTTGCTAGTCCATTTTACAGCATCTCTTTCTACTTTACAATCAAAATGGTGAACAAGAATAAATAGTAATGTATTGTTTCCAGAAGATTATAAGTATTACAATATGAATTTAAATACATATGTAAGGATTAGGGCCTCTGACTTGAAATGGAATAATATTTAGTTTGACTATTGATGTTTGCCTACTTGTTATTAAAGAAACATTACTATTACTTTTATTTAAGGGAACATTTATATCAAATAAATCTGCCATTTAATGAAGATAGCTTGGTGAAAGATTTCATTTTGAGTCCTGTTTTCTAATATTATTATTAGTTCAAGAGTGAAATGAACTTCAAGATTTAATTTTAGTTACTGGATTTTGGAGCTCCTGGAGTAGACTCATGGATTGTACATTATAGACTTAGAGAATGTTTGAATGTGAAAAAACTTTAGATATCATCTGATTCAACCCATTCTTTATATATAAAATGAGGCCCAGAACAATTAGCTACCTGCCAACTTCACATAGCAAGATGTGTAATGGTAGAAGAAAAACTTGAATCTGGTTTTTCCAAGTACTTCATCCATTTCTGAGTTGGAAGGCCTGGAGCTAAAAGCAGCAAATTTGGTCTAATGCGAGGTGTTTTTGCCTGACTTTCTGGAGAGAGTTCATAGTAAACCTGACTTGTCAGTGAAAGCAGTATTTTTGTCAGTGTCTTTCTCTGTCTTCCTAAATCACTTTGACAGGAAAGGAACTTTGTTCTTGCTATTTACCTTTTTGGAACTTGGCCATATTTTTAAAACTGATTTAATGGATGCCAATGGTTTTAGCCACATATTCATATTTAACAAACAATGATAAGAGACTGTTATACAGTTTTATAGCTTTTCTTCATGGTCCATTGATGTGTGTTGTTAGATACAATAAACTCTCAGATAACAATTTTTTTTCCCTCTCCCAAAGGGAAACTCCAAGAAAATTGAGGAAATCATTTTTATTGGAAGCCCACTATGTTTGCTGCCAGAAGCTAATTTTTCCAGTTTACTAAACTTTTCACTTAGCCTTTTCAGTAAAATAGATTGAAGGGGGCTTGCTAGCTATCTTCAAGATTTGGTAAGCAAAATAACAACAACAATAATAATAATTTGTATGTTTTTATGAACATTTTATGGCAAAATGGAAGACATTGCTCATATAAATACTGTGATACTTTGCAAATAATGAATTATGTTTGTAATGAGTCACGTAATATCAAAGAGAAAAAGTAAGTGAAAATTTAAAATACTCTGTGCCAAAAAAAGGGATAGTCCATGCCAAAAGAGGAGAACAAATAATTTATATCCACCATTATCCATTCAGTGATGGCTATTTTCTTACTGTAGAAGATTTCTGGAAATTGCTAAATCAAGAAAAAGACTGTGTACTTAAAGCCTCATCAAGGTATAAAATCTTAAAACTTTATACTGTGAGAGCTAGATGTAACTCTTGCAAGAGCATATCGAAGACATGAAATGTTTTTTCATGAGTTCCTTCTTATTTATTCACTCATTTTTCACTCTAGCATCTTCTAAGAATATGATTGTTTTGCCATTTGAATTATCAGACTTACTCTTTTCATGGTGCAATGTGATATTTCTCATTGAGTTATTGCAAAATGCCCTCAATCTTGCTAATACATGAAGATAAGAATTAGAGTAGATTACATTTCCAGCAATAGTTCTAAAATATTAGGTTATCAAAGATCATGGACCGAAAGAGAGTTGAGAGTTTGCAAACTTTTGAGAAAACAGACTATTTCTACCCTTTGCTAGTAAGTTGAGAAGAAGTTGCTGCTAAAACAATTTGGCTACCACTTCTGAAAGTTGTAAGACTGTATGGAAAGGAGGGATATGGTGAAAACCTTATCTGAATTGATTTTGCATTTTAGAGCAATTTGTCTTGAGGTATGATGTTGGAGGAGATGTCAAAAGAACAAAGCCCACAAGAATAACTGAAATGAACAGGCAGGAACAATAAACTCAGCCCCTTTCTCTAGGATTTGTAAAGTTGCCAGATTTTTAAAAAACCATTTTCTGAGCAAGTTCATCAAACTCAGAAAAAGAACTTGTTTTGGTTATATAATTCCCAAACAACTTACTGGGAATTTGTAAGGTTGTTACATGGAAATGATTTCTAATGACCGGAGTTTTTTTAAACACCAAGATGGGTTTAAAACTCAAGGAAGTTGGATGGGGAAGAATTTGAACGTGGAAGAAGAAAAGAAGAGAAATGGCTGTGAAAGAAGAATGGATGGGAATAGGTCAAGGAATAGGAAGGGGCAGAAAGCCCAATTATAATTCTTCTAACTCAGCTGGATGTTTCTATGGTGGAAAATGTGAACACTTCAAAAAGACCAACTTATTGTCATATTAAGTGCCTGAATTAAAGGAAAAAGGAAAAGTCGTCCCTCTCATCATTTTTGATGAAAAATAGGGAGGTAAGAGGGCTTCCAAAAAGTTGGTCCCACCGGGAAGGACTTTGTGGTCAGGAATAGGGATAATAATGCTTGCTCACTCTTCTAAGGTATGTTACTACAGTTGCATAATAAAATAAAACTTTTAACTTCAACCCTTCTGAGTCCAAAAGGTTTATTTCTCACATCATAGCGAACTAGAACTGAATTAAGATCTATTTTGTCAGGGCTTTTTAACAGAGAAGGGGACTTTTTAAGTGAATTTATCAGTGTTCAGGAGTAGAGGAGATCCCCAAAATATATTGGGATTCTGGACCAATGTTGCAGTTGTCCCAAAAAATTTAGGAACTTAGATAATTTCTAAGACAAGAGACAAAGTTTTATAATTGTAATACAAATTAAAGTGGGCTAAGTTCCAAAAGAGGAAAATAGCCAAGAACAAGGAATAAGCAGGTAAAGTAGAGGAATTTGGAAGTAAGGAACAAAAAACAGAGCAGGATAAATGTCATCATGTGATTGGAGTTCACTTGATTGGTGGGAAGTCTGATCATGGACAACAACTCCTTTGCTTCTTTCATGAAACTAAGAACATTGTTTTGAGTTCAGAGGTAAGAAGTAGCCCAGATCCTTGTATAACAAACCAGACATCCTTGAAAGATAGTTTAGTGGAATAAAGGCATTGGACCCAACTTCCTTTTTTTCACACACATTCTCCAAAGTTGTGTTCCATGACTCCCAAGTTACATTCCTGAGGTGACTACATCAACCTGAAGCTTCTCTGAAACCCCATTCATTCTGGTATTCCTAAAAGGAACAATCTCCAGAGGACCAAAGGATTGCATCAGAGGATGTTTCAGAGACTGGACAGCTATATGAGAGAGGATGAAGCAATTTATTCCCCAATAGCTGATTTCTTTGGGTAATTTGAGATGGGCTTACTATAAACTATCAATCTGAGTTGTCAAAATGATTGAAATTTTTTAAAGACTTTCAAGGAAGCCACATAGGATCAATGGGCCACTTCAAAATCATTGCCCTGTAGCTCTTGTGAGGATGCCTCAGTTCTGCTGCATGTTTCCTGAAAAAGTGTTACATTAAGGGCATGTACCTCAGAGCTTGAAAAGTTGTAACTGCTGTATCTATTTAAAACCATTAGCAAATATCACATATAATGGGGACAAATTAAAACCATTCCAAATAAGATCAGGGGTGAAACAATGTTGCCCACTATCACCATTATTATTCAATATTGTATTAGAAATGTTAGTTTTGACAATAAGAGAATTAAATGAGAAAACCAAATTATCATTCTTTGCAGATGATATGATGGTATACTTAGAGAACCCTAGAGAATCAACTAAAAAACTCCCAGAAACAATTCACAACTTTAGCAAAATTTCAGGATACAAAATAAATCATCAGCATTTTTATATATTACCATCAAAGTCCACCAGCAAGAGCTACAAAGAGAATTCCGTTTAAAATAATTGTAGATAATATAAATATTTGGGAGTTTATCTGCCAAGGCAAAGTCATGAACTATATGAACACAACTACAAAACACTTTACATACAAATAAAGTCAGATCTAATCAATTGGAAAAATATTAAGTGCACATGGGCAGGCTGTGCAAATACAATAAAAATGATAGTATTACCTAAATTAATCTACTTATTCAACACAAAACCAATCAAACTCCCAAGAAATTATTTAAAGATCTAGAAAAAATAATAACAAAGTTCATCTGAAAGAAAAAAAGGTCAAGAATTTCAAGGGAATTAATGAAAAAATGCAAATGAAGGTGGCCTAGCTGTGCCAGATCTAAAACTATATTACAAAGCAGCAATCATCAAAACCATTTGGTACTAGCTAAAAGATAGAGTAGTCAATCAGTGGAATAGGTTAGATTCACAGGACAAAATAGTCAATGACTATAGTAATCTAGTGCTTGACAAAGCTAAAGATCCCACCTTTTGGGATAAAAATTCAATATTTGACAAAAACTGCTAGAAAAATTGGAAACTAGTATGGCAAAAACTAGGCATTGACTTACATCTTACACCCTATCCCAAGATAAGGTTGAAATGGGTTCATGATTTAGAAATAAAGAGTTATAAGCAATTGGAAGAACAAAATATAGTTTCTCTCTTAGATCTGTGGAGAAGGAATGAATTTGTAGCCAAAGAAGAACTGAAGATAATTACTGAACAAAAAATAGGTAATTTTGATTATATTAAGTTTAAAAGTTTTTGTATGAATAAAACTAACGCAGACAAGATTAGAAGGGAAACAATAAACTGGGGGAAAAAATTACATTCAAAAATTCTGATAAAGACCTCATTCTAAAATAGAGAATTGACTCAAATGTATAAGAAGTCAAGCCATTCTCCAATTGATAAATGGTCAAAAGGTATGAACAGACAATTTTCAGATTAAGAAATTGAAACCATGTCTAGTCATATGAAAAGGTGCTCTAAATCACAATGATCAGCAAAATGCAAATTAAAACAGCTCTGAGATACCACTACATATTTTGCAGATTGACTAAGATGACAGGAAAAGACAATGACTAATGTTGGAAGGGATGTGGGAAAACTAGGACACTAATACATTGTTGGTAGAATTTTGAATGGATCCAGCCATTCTGGAGAGCAATTTGAAACTATGCCCAGAGGTCTATCAAAATGTGCATACAACTTGGCCCAAAGTTTTTGGGCTTATTTCTACTGGGCTTATATCCCAAAGAGATCTTAAAGGATGGAAAGGGGCCCACGTGTGCAAAAATGTTTGTGGCAGCTCTCTTTGTAGTGACAAGAAACTGAGTGGATGCCCATCAGTTGGAGAATGGCTGAATAAGTTCTGGTATATGAATGTTATGGAATATTATTGTTGTGTAAGAAACGACCAGCAGGATGATTTCAGAGAGACTTAAAGACACGTTACATGAACTGATACTAAGTGAAATAAGCAGAACCAGAAGATCATTGTACACGGCAACAGCAAGATTATACAATGATCAATTCTGGACATGGCTCTTCTCAATACTGAGACAATTCAGACAAGTTCCAATGACCTTATGATGGAGAGAGCATCTATATACCCAGAGAGAAATGTGGAAACTGAATGTGGAACACAACATAGCATTTTCACTCTTTTGGTTGTTGTTTGCTTACATTTTATTTTCTTTCTCATTTTTTCCTTTTTGATTTGATTTTTCTTGTTCAGCAAGATAATTATATAAATATGTATGTATATATTGGATTTAACACATATTTTTACCATGTTTAACACATATTGGATTACTTGCTATCTAGGGTCAGGGGTAGGGAGAAAGTGAGGAAATTAGAACACAAGATTTTGCAAGGGTTAATGATGAAAAATTATCCATGCATATGATTTGAAAATTAAAAAGCTTTAATAAAAAAAGAAAAGTTGTAACTGCACAGTTCATGAAATATATTTCTTCTTGTCTTTCTTCACCACAATGGGTGACTGTCCAAATTGCTTGAATCATTTACATAAACTCAAAAGTTTTCCAGGACTTGTATGTAGGGATAACAATGCTTGCCCAGCTAGGCTTGAACAAATGCCCCATGGACCCACAATTTACTTATCTCATAGGGCAGGTACTTGTCACTCATAGTTCCTGGTTAGTGAATCACTTCAGACTTTTATTGCATATTTAGTATATTGTGAATTAGTATTCAATCAAATGGAACATAATCAGTATAAGTTGTACCCATTTTTCCTCTTCTCAAATGTTCCCTTTGCAGCACCTCAGTAAGAAGACTGTCCCCTTCTAGGTTTTTCTTGTGCAGGAAAGGATTGTCAGCCATGAAGTTGGTCTGAAACAAGCCACAAAAGTCCTGGGGTCTTTCTGTGGATTAAAGGGAGGAAATGTTTTAAAAAAAAAAAGATTCATTTGGACCCCTACTCTATTCCAATCAGCATTAATCAGTTTGATATGATTCAATAAGGGTAATGATTATAGATTCTATATCTGCAGATTAAGTTCACTTGCTTAATGATTACAGGCTGACTAGAGCCCCTCCACCCTTGTTTTTCTTTGCCATGGTGATCCCAGTATGGTAAAGATATCTCAATTCTATGGAAAGTACCCTATTTTATTTTTGAACTTCAGACCATTTGTCCAATATGATCAGATGACCATCTTATGACCACTTTGTCAGTGGAGATCCCTCATGCTTGGCCCAAGCTGCTGACAGGCCATTTTTTACATCCCTTTTGGCCTGCCAAGCAAGGTCTCTCAATAAATGTATTTTATATAGCCCATCTATTCAAGTGTCAAATCTGGTATTAAGCTTTATTTAAAAAAAATAGTAAGACCCTGGAAAAGGCGGGCAGGCATCTCAGATAGTGAGGAAAATCAGAGGGCCACTTCATTAGAAGAGACCATGGATTTTTTAATCAAGTGCATGGACTCAGAACTCTGCCTCACTTGTTTTTCTGACAGATGGAGTGATTATAATCCCCACATACTTTTACCTTAGTCAGATACGCATTTTAAACTCAATTTGTAGATTTATGGTCTGGGGAAAGATGAGTACTTTTAGTGCTATTAAGAGAGATCTCAAAATGGCAATTGCTCTTACAAGATAAAGAATAGGTAATTTGCTTTTTTTCCTTTGTGACTCTCCCTCCTTGCAGTTTATGGTAGCATGAAGGGCAGAAAACCACAATGAAGTGAAGATTCTTTGGGATATGATTGATAAATACAAGAAACAGAACTCATGCCATTTAAAAGGGCAATGTGTGTGTATGAGGGGGTAGACATGACCCCTCTGGAGAAATCTAGCAAAGGCAGACAAGAAGTAACCTTTAATACTCTTTATGTTTTCAGTGCCTGTATTTATGTGTTGCTCAGACTTCTCAATTGTGCTCACAGAGCATTAAAAGGTAAAATTTTGCTGGCAAAGCTATCTATGGTTCATTAACTAATCTGAACCTCAGTAAATTTCCCGTAAGATTTTCTCTTCTCTTACATTCCTGAACTGTGATTGGGTTTTAGATTGTAGAAGACAGGAAAAAAAAAAAAAAAAAAAGAGGGAACCTTTTCTCTTCAGTTCTTAGTTTAAATGCTTTTATAATTGTCAAAATAAATGCTACCAAGCATTTGAGTTAACATTTTTTAGAATGTAAGGGATTAAGAGCATTTCCCACTCTCCCCCTCAAATGATAGAGTCACTGTTTTACAATTAGAGGAAAATGTCATAGCATTGATTGTAGAGAAGCTTTAAATTTTAAGGTAAAGAAAAAGAAAAGTTTGAACAAGAATAGGATTGGAACTTAACACTTTCCTGTCTGGCAAAAAAATTTTTAAAAGAGGCAAGGTAATTCGAGATTGATTGGAACATTCAGTTTATAATTGTGTGAATCTGACAAACTAAAAAGAAATGCCCATCAATTTATAATTAACTTTTTGAATTGATATTTTTGAAATTGGAAAAATTGGCTATAAATTATGAGATTCCTACCCTTTTCTTTTACAATAAATAGATTATGTTCAACTAATTTTAAGAATTGTCTTGCTTCTTCCCTACAAAAGAACTTATTTAAAGGAATAGGAGAGACAAACCCCAAGCCCTCCTGAGAACTCCCAGGTAGACAAGCTACCCTTGTTTGAGCACAAGGATGTCAGTGATTCCAATACTAGGTGATAAAATTCAGTGCCTACAACCAGCAGGGTACCCTCTCCTCAGCTACTGCACTCACCGGACATTTACTATCTCCTCCTCTCCCCACAATGTCAGTGCACAACCACGGATATGCTTAGCATCCTTCGACAAAGAAAGCTCCCTCCCAGCCCAGATGCTCTCTGGATAACTTGTTTGTTGCTTCTGAGGAATTGGCTTGAAGGCCAAAACTTAATCTTTGCAAGTTGAATATTTATTGGGTCTTCTTAAGTTGTTTTAAGAGGACAACTGCTTTCTCCTAACTCTGGTTTATTTTTGCTGCTCTAAGTTTACACTGAAGCAATGTTTTGTCTTTTTAGTGGGGGAAATTTGAAGTTTTCTGACCTACATTGCTATCATTTTCCCAGAATCCTCTAACCAACTTAGTCTTAACAGGCTCCAGTCTTGAAAATATTTTTCCTTTAAAGGGGTTGGTAAGCTATCATAGATTCACTCTCTAGTTGAATTTACTGAAGGCAAATACTTTTTTAAAAAATTCTAATGACTGTCTTTTTATATTAGGATTTATATTAAAACTGTATTTAAGAGAAATGCTAGAAAAGGGGAATGTTAAGCACTATCATTTGCATGTTTTTTTAGAAATCCTGATAACTTTCTATTTGTTAATATATTACAACAATTTGAGGTGACAATGATTGTGTCCAGCTAGAGCTGTGAGTTAGGGAAACTTGCCATTTATGGCAAAAGCACTTGGGACTTCAAATGTTAATTTGTGTTTTAATTCAGGGACAGTTGTCTGATGATGGATCATTAATTCAGTAATTCAGTATTTCAGGAATATCCCACAAGGTACTCAGAGGAAGTGTAATCTGTTACAGGTGGAAAGGTCTGTAATTGGGAAAAGGGTCTGGAGGATGATCTAAGTATAGCAAAGATTCTCCATTGTGTGTACTCCTTTTGTACAGAAATGTTTCCTATTATACTACCATATATGTGCCCTTAGGGTTAGGCCTGAAGGACCAGTTTGTTGCCGTAGGGAAATTTCCAAGAAAATGTCTATAATCCAAGCACATGAGCAATAGAAAATATGAGCACAGAGCAAGTATGTAAGATCATCCTGCTTTCAAACTGAATGTGAAGTCATTTCATATCCTAAACTACTGAGAAAATTCATACTTAAGTTTGGGATATCTCATTCTGTCACAATGTAAGAGTTAAAGAAACTTCTTCTGTTTTAAGGAATAGAATTTCATTATCATCAGTAATCTCAGTAAAGAACAATGTTTGTGAAACAACTGAACATGTTTTATTACAAGCAACTCAGTTTGCTACACAATGTTCTCAGTATATGATTGAGAATTACTTAAGTGTACCAACACATCCCATCCCAAATCTTTTGTTATAAAGTCAGCTTCTTGTAAGTAAATTCATTTGTGTGACCATCAATCATAGTGATGAAAAGCCTCTACCAGCAAAGAGTTTTGTTACCTATGTTCTTATTTATAGGATTAGATCCTTAATAGCATCTTATGCTCCTACAGGAATTATAATTCCATGGAATGGATAAGTTTTGAGAAACTAACAAGAACCTATATGACCTATGTAAATGATTCTAATGGTACATGTAAAAACCTAAATTCTTTGAAGTTTCAAGTGAACTTGAGATCCAAAATTTGTTGTTCCTCTAAAAACTCAATATTCATAAAATCAGAAATAAAAAGTTCTAGCTGATTTTCACTCCATGAATTAGTTATTGGGGAAAATTTTAAACTAACTTGTATTGAGATCTGCTTTTGTAAAAGATTTTAGCAGGAATAGTAGCTAAGGAGTCTCCTCAAGAAACTTGTAATAAGAGAAGCAAATCTTTTGATGAGATATCCCTGAGGACAGGATATTTTCCACATTTCCCCAAGAAAAGATGTTCCAGAGACCAATTACATGGGGAGAGACAAAATGTGTTGCTCTAATTGACTTTGGGAGTAAGTTACTAAATGCAAGCAGGAATAAGATTATGTTTATTATTATATTATTACTTTAACTTTTTGTTTATATCAGTATACTGAGTTCTCTTGGTGTCCTGTGGTTTCAATTGGTCTGGAGTTTTAGACACATTTCCCATGGCTTAAAGTCTACCATTGGCAAAAAAGGGAATATTGAGAAAATCAAATAGTTCACATCCCACTTCGTAACTGGAACTACCCAATATGTTGTAAAATTGCCCAATATACATTTCTTTTTCTCTGAACTTAGTGTGGAAATTCAGCTCCTCCCTATCCCTCCTGGGGGCCAGCATCTTTGAATCAGGCATCCTCAGGGTCTCTTGTTAGCTTTCTGTCAATTAAGCTTTATCTTTGTTAAGTGTTTCTTTGACTTAGCATCCAGATGCTCTCTCTGTGGACATCAATGTACCAAAGGTTGCCTTGACCACATAGGAAGAAGGTGGAGGAGCTCCCTGAATGTTTCTTGAATTACTACCTAACAGTATGGTTGGGAAAGCTGAGTCAGCTTTGTGGCTCCAGCCAGCCTAATTCAGACTGATAAACCTATTGGTGGAAGTAGGACTTTTCTGATAATCTGATCATCCAATTTTCATGGTCAAGTAGTTCCCAAAGAGGCCCCCCTTCCATGCTTATCTTATTAATCAATTCTAAGGAATTCTCCCCCTTTCACCCTCCCATTCCTGTAACACCCCTCTAACCCCTACTCCCATTTCTTGCTGTAACATAACCTCAAGGCTTAGCCAGTAATGGACTCCTTTGTGCTTGGTATAAGGAGTTCCATTTTTGCTTTCTCCAGTAGTAAGTTACTACTTAAGTTTTTTGAAGTTTGTGACTACTGGTTGACAGCTTAAAAGAATGTCACTTTTGGGTAGTGGACAGGGGGATAGAAGAGGATTCTCAGCTCTCACATGGAACATTTTTGAGGGTCTGAACCCTACCCTCCAGTGACATGCCTGTAAGTAATAAACTTCCTTGAAGTGCTTATGGTCTCTTCTTGATTGATATCTTGTCTCCAAAAGCTCCCTCACAAAGGCCCCGCCTGTTTTAATAAAATTTTACTGTAAGCACTCATAGAGTGCAGCTGATTCTCTATAAAACTCTCCATGGTAAACATGAAGAAGAGTCATGTTCCAGTTTATGAAAAAAAACACACACTTCTCTATCATTCCTCAGGAAAAAGTGACCCAGTAAATCCTGGAAAATGTGTTTTAGTTTGTTTAGCGTGGCCTAAATGTGCGCTGTGTTGTGTTTCCATTTCCAAACTTCTGAAGAAGCCGAAGTGTTAACGCATTATACCATAATGCAGACTGTGTTCAAGTTGGGGTCAAATCTTTCCTGTAAAACTGCAAAACTTTCCTGTCAAACTTTGAATAGATGGAGCTGCCCAAAGCAAGCCTAGAGACAGGTTTTAGTGATCAAGTAGAGGTTTAATCAATCACTTTCAGAATGAGGAATAGAGTTTGCAAACTGAAAGTTCTCCTGAGCTGGAGATCTCTCCTGTTGCAGCATAGGTAGAAATTTTATATACACAAATAAGTGGAAAGGGAGGAGGAGGAAGGTAGATTACAATACAATTACTTTCAGGACCTGGGTGGTTTCCCATGAGCCTAAAAGTACAGGACAATATGAGTTATTCTCTAGTCCTGTGGGGACAATTCTTAAATGATTGTTTCAAATCTTGGAGGAGGACATCAAAGCTCTGTGACAGTAACAGGTGTGGCAATCTTTGATTCACTTCACTTAACAAAGACTTCCAGAAGAGCATTGTCAAGAACTGATCATTTCAAAGTGCATTGTCAGACTAGATTTCTCAGTGCTATCTTTCCAAGCCAGAAAAGGCAGCACTGAGAAATCTAAATTATTAGTATATTCATCATGTTGATAATTACTAAAATTATATTTGCACTGTCCTCTCCCTGGTTCTTGGCCACTGCTAAGGCCAAGTCATGCTACTCTCTGTTTGTCTTTACAAAACTCTGGGTTCTTGCTGCCCTTGAGAACTAGTGACCTCTTCTCTTTCAGAGAAGGTGCAAGCTCTTTGTTGGATCTGAATCCTTTCCAAAGCAAAAAGCTAGGAGCACCCTTTCATATTTGATTTTCAGCCAGATGCCATACTTAGTGTATAAGGAAAAGTCCTAATATAATTTGCAATCTGTCCTCACCCCTCACAATACAATCAGAGTTCACTACATTGAAAAATAGAGAGATGAGAGGATAGACAGTAGAAAAAGGTGCAGTTGGCTGATCATGGGGAGAATTTTTATGGCAAGGCAACTAACTGTTCAGAGAAATGCTCATGTGAAAAATACTTGCAGGACTAACTTGTTTTTAAGTTACTAGAAAACACCTCACTTCTGAGAAATGATTTGTCTTTTAGACTGGCTGACTTAGGTCTTCTTACATGGTTTTCCTGTATTTCCACAAACTGCCTTCTTTTTCTGAGGTGCTCCTGCTGCACCCAGGTGTTTTTCCTCATTCTAGCTATTCTTCAGCTCTGGCTATCTAAAGGACCACCTGATTCCCTATATAGGATCCACTAGAGATCCTGTGGTTTTTGCTTATTCACTAGTTCTTTGAGACCATCACACTTTCCACTGAAAACAGTTATAATTCAAAGCCTTATCTCCCCTCCTTTGGAGAAATTACCATCCCCAGGATGCTCAGGGAGCCTCTTCTTTCAGACTGCTTCTGTCTTGCAGCTGTAATCATTAGCTGAGGAGCTCTAGTCTGGGTCAAAAATTTCCTGACAACGTGACAGAGTGAGAGAAATCTGCAGTTCTACAACACTCGATAACAACCATTCTCTTTCTATTGTGTCTTTTTTTTTTCTGCCTTCTTTTTAAATTCTTGTCAGGTTACATAGCATCACCATAAATATTTCTGATGTCTATCATTACCACCATGAAAAAACAATCAGGCTTCACATATGCACTATTGACAATCATTCTGCACTTACAAACATACTTTACAGTCACATTAAACTGATGTTATAAATGTGACCACGTCTCAGAGACAACATACCTCTTATACAAGGCAGAGATGTACAGTAAGATGACAAAACAAGTCCCCTCAAAATTCTCATGCACAGACCTGCTTCCTTCACATTCAGATCCTGTACTTGTGTAGCCCAGTCTTTGTCAGTGCCCTCACTGTTCCCCAAGAGTTCTCTCTACTGGAATAACAATACATAGTGAAAAGATAGCTCGGAGTACCACTGTTCTACACTTTTCTCAGTTCTATTCTCAGGTCTCCCTAGAACTGAGCAATTTGTATTCCTTGACCCTGTAGAAGGTAGGAGCATGTGAAACATCATCTTCTTTTGGTAATCTAAACAGGGAAGCTGGCTCTTCTCCTAAGGGTCCAGTTTATGATTTTCTCCTTTTGCTGACTGAGAAATTGACTAACTTCTGCAATTCTAAATAAACCAGTGTTGTCAACTGAAGAGTTCATCACCTAGAATCTCTTAAGTCTTCTTTGCCCAGATCCTCCCCATCCTTTCCCCACTGGCTTTGAAGATTGTAAAGGGCTGAAACTCTGAGCAGATGCACTTGGACAGCCGAGCATTTAAGGCTAATTACTTATTGGACAAAACTCTATTAGCATATGATTGGAAAATGGCCTGCCCCACTATTCTGTGCTGGCTTGATCTGTTGGTATAGACAGAGAATTGTAAGAGGGGATTAGAGGGTGGAGTAAGACAAGAGATCGTTACTTTTTGGCGGTGGAGAGAGAGAAAGAAGGTGTGGAGATTCCTATGTCCATTCCCCTGACTGCTACCCCAAAAGACCGAGAATAAAGACCAAGGACTTTGCTTATCCTGACTCCAGCTGATTCTCAGGTATCCAGGGTACTAACTCGGTCTTAACAGAAGATTTCTTCATTTTCTTTTATTCCTAATCAAGGGAGAAGAAGAATGGATGTAGTTTTTTTGTCTGCAGGAAAGACTTATTAATCAGGGAGCATCAGAGCTAAGGACTAAGATAAAGAATAGAAGGAGTCTGAACAAGCACACACATGCTCCCAAAGCAGACTGAGAACTTGTCCTCTTCAAGGGAGAGGCTTTTTAATCCAAGTAATCCTTGTGGACAGATGTAGCTAGCTCAAGGAGCTAATAAATGAGCTGAAATCACAGGACTCTGGTAGATGGTGTACTGGAGGAAATCAGGTGACCCTCCAAAGAGCCAGAGTGGAGAAAAATGCCTGGAAGGCAATATTTTTAAAGAGAGGCTTCTTACAAATACCAATCCTTATGGCAACTTTTCTCTCATTTCCGTTTTCCTGGGCTGCCTCATATTCTTTGAGCTTTTTGATTGCTTTCAGAATCTTCTTCCTATCATGGCTATTTGTGACAGTAAATCTCTTTGAAAAGAAAATGGGAAGAGTTATTTTCAACTTGATGACTCAGATATAGTCTTGAAAATTTCACATATTGAATATAAAAGTGAACCTTCATTAGTATTCTATTTGGATAAACTCGGGTTTTCATCAGGAAAAATGTTCTAGAGGGGAACCTATTCCACAATTGTTGCTGAATAAGATGAGGTGCCACAATAATAACAATTTTTTGGAAAGATTAAGATTAAACCTGGAGAAGAGAATCTGTATGTACATGTAATTAAACTTTATTTTTACTATATACATACATGTATGACATGGGAAGAACCTCATGTTCTAAACTAAAAAGGATAAATTTAAAGAAATGACTATTAATAAAATCAGAATTTTGAAAATAACTTAATTGACTTCAATGTTAATTGCTGCTATAATGCAAAGTGGAAGAGAAAGAAATGGGATGCACCTTGTTTTACAGTGTATTGTTGAAAGAATTCATATCAAAGGGTATCAAAGTCATAAGACTTATTAAGTCTCATGTGACAATCAGCTTAAATCCTTTCTGAATGATTAGTCAGAAACAAAATTTCCCCCAAAAAGCATCTCCTGAGTTTCAGTAGCAAGGAGTCTTTAACCTCTGAGAAAAAATCATATTGTAAATAAAACTTTGGGAATCATAGGAAAAGGAAGCAATATCACTTAGTCCTTCTAGTCATTACTTTCGAATTTTGTAGAGACCCACTCCAGAATGCACCAACTTTTAGATGAGAAAATATTCAGGGGCAGCTAGGTGGCACAGTGGATAGAGCACCAGTCCTGAAGTCAGGAGGACCTGAGTTCAAATCTGACCTCAGACACTTCATACTTCCTGGCTGTGTGACCCTGGACAAGTCACTTAGCCCCAATTGCCTCAGTGAAAAAAGAAAGAAAGAAAATATTCAGAGTAGTTCCCCAACAATCTACAAACCACAGAATGTTATATGTCAGGACATTTGCTCTAAAGCCTACATTGAATAGCCAACTTTTGCTTATTAACCTCACATTTTAAAGCCATTCATTGGCAATTATGACACATAAGTCAATGCACCAATGAAATATGTCTTTGGGAAAATATGTTTTGAAAACAAAGTTTGAAAACAAATCTACATGACAAATTCACTAAGGCAAAAATTTACCTTCAGCTGGATTTTCTGTCTTTTTTGACCCCTTGCTTTCCTATGGGTTCTGAAATCCTAACAAACAGTTAAGGATGCCTGGTAGAAATTTAGTCAGATTACACAATAACACAGAACCAAAGAACTTTTATCTGCTTTAAGTCCTGTATTCTAACAAGAGAGGAGGTACATTAAAAATGTATACATGTGCACATGCGTGCACTGATTAAGGAGATCTATTAATGTTCAAAGAAATAAAAGATAGTTCTTTCTTTCCCATAATAAATTCTTAAATATTGATCCCACAGTCGGATGACACTTGAACATCCCAATCACTTTCTGGTGATTCAATCCTGCACACAATCACAGGAGTACATCTGCTTGTCCTTGTTGTATAATTTGCCAGAAGATAATAAGGCCATAGTTTCAGACATTGCGTGTCCTTTTAGTCCTATTCCCTGATATTTAAGATGAGGAAATTGAGACCAGGAGAGGATATTCAAAACTTTTCTTATGAGCAAACAGGTAAAATGGAAGAGCAAGCATTTAAACTCAGGTCCTCTGTCTGCACACATGCAGAATTCTTTCAACTTCTCTATGATCTAGTTGAGGACAACTGAAATACATGAAAATCTTTGGATTCCTAAAAGAGTCCTAAAAGGACTCTTAAGAAAAAGAGAAAAGAAAACAAGTTTGGTGACTTAAACAGTTCAAACCAAGCAGGAGCAAATCATTTTTCTCAATTCTTTTTGTTACCCATCTACAAAACAGATCTTACTGAAAGCATCTTATGGGCTACTTCAGTGGTAATCCTCTGGAGCAAAGATGCTCTTTTTTCCCATTTTTTATCTAGAACAAAGAATTCAACAAGGAAAACTTTGAAAATTACCCCATTTATTATCAAAAGAGAAGAGCAATTTGTACTTCAGTCATGAACTTTATTTAGTAAATAAATAATTAGTACCCAGTCTGGTGTAGTATTTAGAACACTGAATTAGAAGTCAGGAGCCCTGAGGTCTCCATTCAGTGTTAGTTAAGTAATTCATCTTCATGTGCCTCATTTATTTCACTTAAAAAATAAGAACAGATTTGAATTACAGGAGACAGATGGTTAGAGAACACTCAGTCTTAATCAGTGAGTGGTGATTCACCATAGAGAAATGAAAAGTGTTCAACTTCTGGGAGGGGCATCAGGAGAGCACTGTCATGAAAAATGGGAGTAAAAAGAATCTGTAAATGAAAAGGGAAACTTCACTGTGTCAAAAGTGATATGGTGTCAAGAAAATGGAAAGACTGAGAAGTCATAAAATTTGAAAGTGAAAAGATTGTTGAGGATGTGGAGTAGAAAAATTTGAATTCAGAGATCCAAAAGCTCCATCCATTATTACATGGCAAAACGTATCATAAAAGTTTTCCTTAAAATTCTTTGCACATAATTTAAAAAGAAAAAAATAAAAGGCAGATGAGAGGAAAAGGTGATTAATCATGACGTTAGAAACAAGAGAATACAAGGAACTTAATGGAGAAAGATTTCTTTTTTGTCCTAGAAAGAAGGTAACATTCAATTCCACCACAGGTAAAATAGAAGTAAAACTTAGAAAGATGCAGGATTCTTAGCTCAGTAAAGTGGCAAATGAAATTCAGTTTTATGTTGATAGTAACAATCCAAAGTGTTTTTATAATATACTGAAGGCTATTTATGGACCAAAGACCTATGGTATATCTCAACTACTCAGTGCTGATGGATTAGGGATTAGTTTGATTAGTGATAAAGACATAATCCTAGAGAGATAGGCTGAATGGTTTTTGTTTTGTTTTGTTTTGTTTTTTTGAGGTAATTAAGCATTGGATGTGTTAGATTTTTTTTTTTTTAGGATCATGAATACAACCATTTTATTTTATACAAACATTCAATAATGCAAGATAAATTTTACATAAGATCTGAAGGCAGATTTGCAAAAAATTTTAAAAATCAATGTCAATTTTTTTTTGTTTTGTTTTTTTTAATAATTACAACTTTTTATTGACAGAGCCTATGCCTGGGTAATTTTTTACAACATTGTCCCTTGCACTCACTTCTGTTCCGATTTTTCCCCTCTCCCTCCACTCTCTCCCCCAGATGGCAAGCAGCCCTATACATGTTAAATATGTCACAGTATATCCTAAATACAATATATGTGTGCAGAACCAAACAGTTCTCTTGTTGCACAGGGAGAATTGGATTCAGAAGGTAAAAATAACCCAGGAAGAAAAACAAAAATGCAAACAGTTTACATTCATTTCCAAGTGTTCTTTCTTTTCTTTGGGTGTAGCTGCTTCTGTCCATCTTTGATCAATTGAAGCTAAGTTAGATCTTCTCTTTGTCAAAGAAATCCACTTCCTTCAGAATACATCCTCATACAGTATTGTTGTTGAGGTATATAATGATCTCCTGGTTCTGCTCATTTCACTTAGCATCAGTTCATGTAAGTCTCTCCAAGTCTCTCTGTATTCATCCTGCTGGTCATTTCTTACACAACAATAATATTCCATAACATTCATATATCACAATTTACCCAACCATTCTCCAATTAATGGGCATCCATTCATTTTCCAGTTTCTAGCCACTACAAACAGAGCTGCCACAAACATTTTGGCACATACAGGTCCCTTTCCTTTCCTTAGTATCTCTTTGGGGTATAAGCCCAGTAGTAGCACTGCTGGATCAAAGGGTATGCACAGTTTGATAACTTTTTGGGCATAATTCCAGATTTAGGCTGAATGTTTCTATAGTATTATCAACAGACCATCATTAACCAATGTTGAAGCCACTGACCATTTACCTCAGGTTGAAATCAAACTCTCCCTAACTGAAGTTCAAATTGAAAAGGAGGTTTTGAATGCCATTAGGCTCCTTTCCTATGGCAAAGCACCTGGTGCTGGTTCTATTCCCACTGAGATTTACAAGATCTGGGAGTCCATTGCTCATGAAACAGCTGACTAAAATTTTTCTGAGCTATATGGCAAGAGGTTTTATGCCCAAGGAGTTCAAGGATGTTTCCATTATCTGTCTCTATAAAGGTAAAGGAAGCAGATTGTCCTATAACTTTCAGAGGAGGTTCTCTCTCCTTGTCACTCTGGTAAAATTCTTGTCAAGAACACTCCTCTTGACAAAGCTGATATAAGTATAGGCTGATCCTATACCTGGAAGAAAGTAATCTGAGAGCCAACATGATTTCAGAAAGGGCTGAGGAACAGTTGATATGGTATTTGCTGCCCAAAAGCTCCAGGAGAAATGCCAGGATCAAATCAGAGGTCTGTACACAATATCTGTGATCTGACCAAGACTTCTAATATTATTAGTCATAAGGGCTTATGGAAAATTGTCAAAATCTGGTTGCTCAGAGAAGTTTATTAGTATTATACATCAATTTCATGATAGACTGATTGCCTGGTTCTGGACAAGAACAATGCTCTTGCTTTTTGACGGTTACCAATGGGATTAAACAGAGCTGTGTGCTTGCTCTCATATTTTTAGCATGATATTTTCAGCCATATTGTCAAATACCTTCATTAAGGTCAGCTACCACACTGACAGTAAACTTTAACTTTAAAAGCCTACAAACCAAAACTAGAGTGGAGGAAATGTTGGTGCACGATTCTGTTAACATAGGAAGAATTTTATCATGCATCAGCACCTGTGCTGAAGTCTAGAGATACAAAGAAAGGCAGAATAGTTGCCTCCCCTCAATGAGTTCTCATTCAATTGGAAAAGAACTCTTCAAGAATTATAGATTTTTCTTATGCATCATAATAAATGTGGAAATACATATAGAAATAGTACACATGCTTAATATATGTATGGTTTAAGGGAGGAGGTGGGAAAAGGGAGAAAATTTTGGAATACAAATTTTGCAAGGATGAATATTAAAAACTATCTAAGCTATTATTTTAAAATTATTTTTTAAAAAAGAATTATACATAGGAGGAAAATAATCTCAGAAAAAAAGGTGGGGTATGGATCCAGAAATCGCACTATGTTTCAGAATGTAGAATTTGAATCTTGTGGAAAGCCAGGAGGTATACACAGAACAGATTGAGAAAACATGGAGCTAATTCAGTTTCAATTGATCAAGGATGGACAGAAGCAGCTACACCCAAAGAAAGAACACTGGGAAATGAATATAAACTGCTTGCATTTTTGTTAAGGAAACAAAAGAACAAGGTCCTGGTCTCTTGAATGGGTGGGGGCCTATTGAAGCCACTGATAGTATTATCTGCTTTATCAAGGAGGCAATGGATTTTATGGACTGCAGCAAAAATGTTTAAAAGATCCCTAAGGCAGGAATGGATTGAAAAAACTCCTGAAATCATCTAGGAATGAATAGAGGATCTCTGCATCAATGTGTTGAAAAGTAGGCAGAGACAAAGGGATATATAAGAGAAATATTGTGTAAGTAGAAATAAGAAGATTTGGCAAGAGATTGTAAGATAGTAGGAAAGAAGAATTTAAGAGAGAGACAAAGCCTTGGGGAAGAGATCCATCCATGTTTGAGTGGGGCATGGCCTGGATGTATATCTTATAAAAGAAGACTCAATTGGACTAACAAACCAATAGGAGAAATCCCAGATTGAAAGCAGTGTCACAAAAAACTCAAGAAGAATCTTTATTCAATAGATTAGGATGATCAGTGCCATCAAGTTGGAAAAAAATCCTGAGAGACATACTTTTGATTTGGATCAGAAGTCATCATTGTTATCTCTGAAGAATACACTTTTAGTGCTATCAGAAAGGACATACTTTCAGATTTCAGAGCAACCTAGATGAAATGAATGGAAATAAAAACAATACTGAAAGACTGTCATTTTCTTATTGTCTTGAAAAACTCTAGCCTCAGGCTAGAAAACATAAAATTGAATATGGTTCTCTCGATTCTCTCCACCTGGGAGAGAGAATATGGTCTACAAATTCAAGTATTTTCTATTCTGTCAGATGCACTTATGCTGTCAGGTTTTGTTGAACTGTACAATTACAAGACATTGCTCAATGTTGAAATATTGAATGGGAGGCTGAAATCATATTACACATACATATCTCCAGGCATCCTGGGCTCTATCTGGTCACCGGACTCAGGTGGCTCTGGAGGGGACAGTGAGACAGGTGACCTTGCACAGCCTCCCTCACTGAAATCCAATTCACCTGCATGTCATGACATCACATCCCTGGTCTTCTTCAAGAATGAAGGATAAACATCTAGGGGAGGGAGTGGAGGGAGGGAAGGAAAAAGTTAGAACAGAAGTGAGTGCAAGGGACAATGCTGAAAAAATTATGTTCTGTCAATAAAAAGCTATAATTAAAAAAAATTAGTAATGGATGCTGTGCTTTGTCAAAGACATTTTCTGAATCTATTGAGATTATGATATAGTTTCTGTTGATTTTATTATTGATGTGATCAATTATGGCAATGGTTTTTCTGGTATTCAACCCGCCCTGCATTCTTGGTGTGGATTCTGCTTGGTCATGATGTATTATCTTGCTGATAAGTTGATGTAATCTCTTTGCTAATATTTTATTTAAATATAAATTTAAATAAAGTAAATAAAATTAAAATTAAAAAAAAGAATGAAGGACAAACAACCTCTGTGAGCCGAGCTGCCCCACAAACTGGAACTGGTCAGTTGGGTAATCCATTTTCCCTTCCTCTCTTTGTCCACTCCCTCTCTCCTTCCTTTTCCCTCTCCCTTCCCTCTCTTTCTTCCCTCCTACTCTCCCTCTTTCACCTTCCTCATTCCTTCCCTCACTCTGTCCCCTTTCCTCCCTTTCATATCCTTCTCTCTCTCCCCCTCTTCCTGTCTTCCCTTCCCTCTCTCTGTCCACATAGGGTATCATTCCCTTACTTACAGATGTTCTTAAAAGCTTTTTTTCTCTTTTGAATTGTCCCAAGATATCTTGAGGTTTACTAGGTAGATTTCTTTAATAAGGATGAAGGCTTAAACCAAAATCACTCTGATTCTTATTGATTGGCCACCAATAGGTCCCAGGCCAAGCCCCATTTGGTCACTGTTTGGATCCTGATTGATTCAGATTGAATTCATTTCTGCTTTGGCCGAAATCCTGAGGTCTTCCCCTCCCATATTTATTTATTTGGTTGGTTGGTTTATTTGGTTTTTTACCTATCCTTAATCATTGAATAGGTGTAACCTCTGTCAAACTGAGACCAGCTGAAGATCTTAGCTTAAAAAGGCCATTGCTATCTCCATTCTCTTGATCTATAGCTGGCCACTAGACACCCCCCTCCCCATGCCTCTGAAAGGGAAAGTGAGGCAAATGATCTTACACAGGGCTGTCTCACTTAAATCCAATTCACTTGCATGTCATGGTATTACTTCCCTAATGGCACTGTCCTCTTCGAGAACAAAGGACAAACAACAATATTAAACTTTCAAAATCACTGTCCCCCAAAATAGCTGATAAGGTGGATTTCATTACTAATGTTTCAAATTGTTGAACCTGGGAAGAGTGTTTTAAGTAACAATCTTTTTTGGAAAGAATAGTGAATATACAGGATGGGTTTCATGATGGTTACTAGTATTTCAAATTGTTAAATCAAATTAATGATTTAAATAACAGTCTTTTGAGAAACAATAGTGAATATACTATACTATACATACATACATATGTGTGTAGTATGTATGTATTACTAATACTTTTTGAAAAGATTAACATTACAATGTTGAAACAAAATTCTTCCCTAATTCAGAATTCTTGGAACAGGGGACTCTTACTGCCTCTGTAGAATCATTTGTTTTTAAGTTTGGGAATTCTCATAAAACTGCCAGCAACCATCATTTTGGGGACATTGCTTTAAAATCTTTTCTACATCCTCCTCACTACATCCCAAAGTTTTCAAGAGAGTACATAAAAGTAAACTCTAAACAAATCCTTTTTGAATACAAATGTTGGAACTGGACTCTTTCACATGCTACATAAGTCTTTGACGTCCTTGTGGAATTTCAGTATTTTGTATTCCCAGTCTTTTTTTTTCTTTGAAGCTCCAGTTTTTGGAATTCACTTTCTCTGGAAAAACAAAACCAACAGCATAAGTGTTTTAAGTGGGGAGAGTGTACTCACTTCAATATCAAGAGTTTTCCAAGTTCTTCCATTGATACAATTCCTTCCTTCCTTCTTCCTTTCTTCTTCTTCCTACCCCTTCCTACCTTTCCTTCCTGTCTTCCCTCTCTGTGTCCACACAGAGTATTTATATCCTTACTTATTGGTGCACTTAAAAGCTTTTTTTTTCTTTTGGATTTCTGAACTCTCTCAAGATGTCTTGGCTGGACTTCTTTCTTAAAGAGCAAGTCTTAAACTAAAACCACTCTGATTCTCATTGATTGGCCACCAATTGGTCCCAGGTCAAGCCCCATTTGGTCATTATTTGGGTCCTGATTTACTCAAATTGATTGTAAATAACAATCATTTCTGCTTTAGCCAGAACCCCTCCCATATTTATTTATTTGGATTTTTTTTTTGAACTAGGTGAAAGAGGTGATTCTTTGTCTCAGTTGCTATCTAGCCTTAATCACTGAATAGGTGCCACCTCAGTCAAACTCAGACCTATTGAAGATCTTAGCTTAAAAAGACCAAGGTCTTCCATTTCATTCAGGACCATCTCTAAACATCTTGATCTAGATCTTGCTATTGGACCCAGATGGCTCTGGAAGGGAAAGTGAGGCAGCTTGCCTCACTTGCACAGCCCTTCCTCACTTAAATCCAATTCATTCACATGTCATGGTGAAGCGGGTTGTGGTCCCTTTAAGAGAGTGATTTGTGATCCTTTCTGATTGATTTGTGATTCAGATTACTCCCAGCCCCTCCTGGCTGATGCATTATCAATTCAAGAAGCTAGGACCTTTGATTCACAAACTGATCAAAAGCATCCCTTTGAATCCCAATAGGAGATCTGGGCCCCCACCAGATCTGAGCCAATTTGGGCTCTCACAGCCCCCATCGGATCTAAGCCAAATTGGGACTCCACCCACAGGCCCCTTTAGCTAAATCTCTCATAAAAAGCCAAGCTGAAATCCTCTCTTTGCAGAGGTTCCAAACATGCCAGCACCATGCTTGGCACCCCAAGGGTCTCTGCCCACTGAAATACTGTTTCCAGTGCCTCTTTACTCTCACTTATTTCCTTAACTAGACTTTAACCTTACTTCCAATCCCCATAATAAACCTCTTTTATCAGTCTAGGTTTTCAGGTCTGTAAATTCTTTTACAGAGGACCTTGTGCCACCATTAGACCTCATTTAACTCCCTGACCACCAGAACCCTAATTTCATTTGGGTACCCCAAATCTAAACCTCATCAGTGGTATTATCTCCCTGATGTCATGGTCATCTTCGAGAACAAAGGACAAACAACAATCTGAATAGTATTTACTTGCTAGGGGCATCAGGGAAGACTTTCTGGAAAAGTCTTATTATTCTTGTGTCCCTTGTAATATTTTTTCTATTCCACAATCTACCTAACATTTTTCTTTTTATTCAAATTATATAGGTACAGACATGAGAAATGGATGAGGTTTTGGTTTTCACAAAGTTATGAAAATTAAATTGGAGAAATGAAACTTGAATATAATCAGGGATGCAGGTATTAGATTTAAATAGCAGATCTCTAAACTTTGCCTACTCAGGTTATCTTCCCTCATAAGAATGTAAGTTCTTTGGGGGCAGGGACTGCTATGTAAGGAGAGGTAGAGATTCACATTCCTGTTATTTCTACAACACCCAATTAATGGAGAATCAATGGAAGGATTTGCACTTCTGGATAGGAAATAAAACACTGCCTTTGTGATTCCAAAAGTATGTCTACTAATCCAAGCTTCCATTCTTGTTTGTAAAATGAATATTTCCTTCAATTATCAGGGAGTCCACAGAAATATTTCTATATTTTCTCCTTTGAATACACTCTTCAATTTCAATTCCTGATATCATTCTTTTTTGTTGATCATCTAATTTCTTCAGTCAATTTTAACTTGCCAGGCATCTCCAAAATGTAACTTCTCTTTTTACCTCTTTGCATAATACATACCGTTTGGTTTGTTCCCAATAAAGGGATGACAGCAACAGAGGTAGGGTACACTGTTATAAAAATAACTTGGCCAGAATGCAGATTCAGTTTCCTCAGAGATTTTATAATACAACTCTTAAACCACATTACTGGTACACAAGCGTACCTGTTTTTCCAAAGAAATCCCAGAGTTGAAACATTATAAATAAAGTGTTCCTTGTTTTCCTCTTCCACAGTAATGTGTTCTAGTTCCGGAGCTTCATTGTTTTCCTATATAAAAAGAATCTTTTTGAAAAGAGCAAGATAAAAGATATTCCTAAAGAAAAAAGACAAATTTGTGAAATCAATAAAGTGAAACTATATTTTTCAGACAGAAAAGAGTTCTGAAAGAGATAGGTTATTTTCTCAACAACCCTTTTAAAGGCAAAACCTGTGAAAGTTCTGGGAAAGTAATATGGACTTTGAACCAACTAGGAAAGAATGTTGGTTCAGGCAAAAAAGAGTCAAATGCATTCAGGCTGCCAACTTGATAGAGGGGAAACATCTTAAGAAACATACAGGAATCAACTTGGCCCAACAGTTCAAATTGACAAGCTCAGAAAAGAAATCCTACAGACATATCTGCAAGAATTATTTCTAAATCTGCAATTCAATACAGATAATTTTATAAACTTTAAACAGCAAGCAAAACCCTGAGGAGGAGATAATAAAAAAGAATCTTTGCAGAAGGAGGAGGTAGAAAGAAATAAAATACTGCCTATATTTTCAAAATTCTTTCAAAGCATTAACTGTTAATGCCAATTGTGTTCCTTCTTTTTTATTGTTTTAAAATATTTTTATAGGAGGTGAAGCCAAATGGTGGAGAGTAGAAAGGTCATTGCCTGAGTGAAGCTGTGGAGAGCTCAGACACTCAGAATCAACACTAGATAAGCCTCTAAATGGATTTTGGAGTGACAGAACCCATAAACATTCAGAGTATAATAATTTTAGAAGTTAAGGTATCTTGGAAGGACTTCAGCAAAAGTCTATCTTAAGTGAGTAGGGGAAAACATGGCTCAGTATAGGTAAAGCACAGGGAAGCCCAGCATGGGGAATCGAGTGGGAGGCTCCTAGTCAAAAATACAGTAGCATTGGCTACTCTGCTCTGACTCAGAAAACTAGTAGATCAGCAGATCAGGTGTGAGATCTCCAATGCAACTACAGAAGGCAAATAGTGAGCTACTGAATCCCAGCATAATAGGCAGGATTTGGCCAGGCCACTCTGCACAGAGGGGAAGCCTACAATACCATCCTTTCTTTGCAAAATACATAATACAGTGTAAAGTTCTTATTACTCTGAAAAGAAAGCTCGAGACAATCTTCTTGTGCTCCAAGAGCAGACCTCAACCTTTAAAAATGAGCAAAAAAGCAAAAAGAGATCTGACCATAGAGAGCTATTATTGATACAGGAAAATCAGAACACAAACCCAGAAGAGGATAGCAAAGGCAAAATGTCTTCAGGTGAAGCCTCAAAGGAGGATATGATCTGGTCTCCAATTCAAAAAGCTCTCTTAGAAGAGTTCAAAAAGGATCTTTAAAAGAGAGATTTTAAAAATGGGAAAAAAGAAATGAGTGTTACAGAAGAGTTATGAAACTTTTGGGGGAGAAAGCCAATACCTTTGAAAAGCACAAAAATTGAAAAAAGAAAATAAATAAATTTGGTGAAATTGAAAGAAAATAAATATACTGAAGAAAACAACTCCTTCCCTTAAAAAACAGAATTGGTAAAATGGGAAAAAAAAATTCACTGAACAAGACAACTCCAAATGCAAAAAGAAGTAAAAAATGCTAATTGAAGAACATAATTCACTAAAAATTAAGTTGGATAAGTGAAAGTAAATGACTCAGTGAAAAACTAAGAATCAGTCAAACAAAATCCAAAAAATGAAAAAATTTAAGAAACTGTAAAACACCTCATTGGAAAAGCAACTGACCTAGGAAATAGATCCATGAGGGAGAATTTAAGTATTATTGAACTACCTAAAAGCCACAATGAAAAAAGGAGCCTAGACAACATATTTCAAGAAATCATCAAAAAAAAAAAAAAAAAAAAAAAAAACCTGTCCTGATACCCTTGCACCAGAGGATAAAATAATCATTGAAAAAAAATCTATCAATCACCTCCTAAAAAAGACCCCAAAAAGAAAATGCCAAGGAATTCCAGAATTATTAGACCAAGAAGAAAATACTTCAGACAGAAACAATTCAAATATCAAGGAACCACAATCACAATTACCCAAGACCTATTTAGCTTCCACATTAAAGGATCAGAGGGCCTAGAATATGAGACTCTGGAAGCAAAGGAGCTTGGACAACTTCCCAGCAAAATTAAGCATCATCTTTCAGGGGAAAGATAGAGAAGATTTTCAATATTTCTTATGAAAAGACCAGAGCTGAACAGAAAATTCAACCAGAGCTGAACAAAAAATCTGATCTCCAAATGCAAGACTCAAGAAAAGCATAAAAAGGTAAACAGAAGAAAAAAATTTTTTAAAAAAATCAACCAAAGTTGTAAAGCTGTTGAAGAAAGTTCTCTCGTTCCTCTGGAAAAAGGTTCTATTTCTTCCTCTTCTTCGCTACTATTATCTTCTTTTTCTTTTTCATCATCTTCTTCCTCCTCCTCCTCCTCTGCTTCACTGCTAGAGCTATCCTCTTTCAATTCAGTTTTCCAGTTATTAGGAACAGTTTTCGGGTTTTGGTGAGGATTCACTAGAAATTTCATGGACATCTTTTCTGGGAACTGAAGTAAATTTGCCATCTTTGAAAGAGCGAACTAGAATATTGTCCTTCTTTACTGCAATATCATCACTGCAATCTGGGCAAACCACCAGTGCTGGAAACCACAGAGCTTTCTTTTTATCCAAGCTTATATAGTCTACACATACAACTTTTCCTAGTAGCTCATCAATTTGTTTCCTATCATTTATTCAAGGTTGAAAAATGTACCATATTTCATTATTGCAAAAGTTAACTGATAAAAAACACTTTGCAGATAGTGAGAAGGAAATAAAAAGTTTATTTTTAAACTCATTACTATAAATTACTCTTAACAATACTTTGCAAATTCAGTATTTCAAATTATATTTTATTTTTCTAAGATTGCCCACAGTACTGGAAATTCCTGAAAATATAGCAGCAGAGGAAGTCCATTTCTCATTCAATGCCCACATACTTAACAACATCAGCCTTGATATAAGTGTAGTGAAAAACAGCTCTTCACAGTCTGGATGGCTTTCTTAGCAAAAAATATCTATCATGGGATCACTATTAATCACTAAAACTTTTACATTGCAGTTTGGAATGATTTGAAAATTATTATTCAATTTAAAGAGGAAACATTTGTTTCTTAGGACATTGACATAGATATAGTGCTGAAACCTAAACTAGGAAGGGCCAAAACAAAGAATGAAAATTATAGACTTTCTTTGTTTTGGACCTTCCCAGTTTATTTCCCTAATGAATATTGATGCAAAAATCTTAGATAAAATATTACCAAAGAGATTACAGCAACATATCTCCATAATAACACATTATAACCAAATAAGATTTTATTCCAGGAATGCAGGACTAGTTCAATATCAGAAAAACTTGACTATATCTACATCCAATATGATTAGATTATAGATTAAATCATATGATTATCTCAACTGAAATAGAAAAGGCATTTGACAAAATACAACACCCATTCTATTAAAAACATTAGAAAGCATAGGAATAAATGGAAATCCACCTAAAACCATCAGCAATGAGATAATGAGATAAATGAGAAACATTCCCAATAAAGTCACAGCATAGTTGCCCATTATCATCACTACTATTCAATATTGTACTAGAAACATTATCTTTAGCAATAAGAGAAGGAAACAAAATTGAAGTAATTAGAGTAGATAATAAGGAAAGAAAATTATCACTCTTTGCAGATATGATGGTATACTTAGAGAACTCTAGAGAATCAATTGAAAATAATTGTAGATCATGTAAAATATTTATGAGTCTACCTGCCAAGACAAAGTCAGGAATTATATGAACACAATTACAAAACACTTTTCATACACATAAAGTTAGATCCAAACAACTAGAAGAATATAAAGTGCTCATGGTAGACTGAGCTAATAATAAAAATGAAAAATTCTACCTAAATTAATCTACTTATTCAGTACAATACCAGTCAAACTGCCAATAAATTATTTTATAGAGCTAGAAAACATAATAACAAAATTCATCTGGAAGAAGAACAAAAGGCCAAGAATTTCAAATGAATCAATGAAAAAAATACAAAGAAAGATAATCTAGCTATACTAGACTTAAAACTATATTATAAAGCAGCAGCCATTTGGTACTGGCTAAGAAATAGAGTAGTAGGTAGATGGAATAGGTTAGGCACACAAGACACAGTGACTGCAGTAATCTAGTGTTTGATAAACTCAAAGACTCCAGTTTCTGGGCTAAGAGTCTATTGTTTGACAAAAAATGCTGGGAAAACTGGAAAATAATATGGTAGAAACTAGACATTGATAAACACCTAACACTCTATACCAAGAGAAGGTAAAATGGGTTCATGATTAGGACAAAAAGAGAGATGTTATAAGCAAATGAAAAATAGTCTACCTCTCAGATCTACATAGAAGAAAAAAAAATTATGGCTAAATAAGAACTAGAGAACATTATAAAATGCAAAATGGGTCATTTTGATTATATTAAATTAAAAAGATTCTGTACAAAGCCATTCTCCAATTGATAAATAGTCAAAGGATATGAACAGATAATTTTCAGACAAAATTAAAACCATTTCTAGTCATATGAAAAAATACTCTAAATTGTAATATTCTCTTCTCTAAAGTATAATCTTCACTGGGAGCAGGTTTCTTGGGGGGCTTCTGAAGGCAGCCTTAGTTTCAGTTCAGTGTAATCACCTCAAAATGCAGCCAGGAGTTAAAATCCAAATCCTTTATTGTCTCTTCCAAAATCTTATCTCCTTCAATTGGGGCTCGGGTAGTTTTCTGGAGGCCTTCCAGATCTTGGTTTCAGGATGGCCTGCCACCACTTCTCTGTCTTCCTCTGATCTGCCTGATTGCTGTCTCCTCGACTGAATCCTGGCTTGTGAATCTCCCAGAGTCCATCCTGGTTGAGGCTCCTAGCTTATATATGCTACATCTAGAGAACTGTTAAGCACCCTACTAAACAACCATTATCTCTATCCATTCCACTAACTTAGCATCTTGTAAGAATTCTAACATAAATCACAATGAATCAGAGAAATGCAAATTAAGACAATTCTAAAATATCACTACACACTTTCAGATTGGCTAAAATGACAGGAAAAGATAATGATAAATGTTGGAAGGAATGTGGAAAAACTGGTACACTAATACATTGTTGTTGGAGTTGTGAACTGATCCAACCATTCTGGAGAGCAATTTGGAACTAGGCCCAACGGGCTATCAAACTATGTATACACTTTGATCCAGCATTGTGTCTACTGGTTCTATATCCCAAAGAGATCATAAGAAAGGGAAAAGGGCTCACATGTGCAAAAATTTTTGTAGCAGCCTTTTTTGTAGTGGCAAGGAACTGGAAACTGAATGGGTACTCATCAGCTGGAGAAAGACTGAATAAGTTATAGTATATGAATATTATGGAATATTATTTTTCTATAAGAAACAATCAGCAGGATGATTTCAGAGAGGCCTTGTAAAGAGCTGAAACTCTTAAAAGATGTGTTTGTATCAGACAACCGAGCCCTTAAGGCTAATTACCCATTTGACAATGATTCTATTAGCATATGTTTGGAAAAATGGCCCTTCTCACTGTTCTGTGTTGGCTCCATGTTTGGTGTACACAGATAATCATAGGCAAGGATTAGAGGGTAGGGTGAGGCAAGCCAGACTCATTTTTTTGGCAGGATGAGGAGGAGAGAAGTTGGTGGCAAGCCTCATGGCAGTTTGTCTGTCTCCTTCACTTCTCCCCATAAAGACCAAGGACTTTTACTTATCCTGGCTCTTCTATAGAATCTGGCTGTTCCTGAAGCTTCCAGAGAGCTAGCCCAGAATTTACAAGGCCTGGAAAGACTTACATGAATGGATGCTAAGTGAAATGAGTAGAACCAAAAGAACGTTGTACATAGCAATAACATGACTATACAATGATCAATTCTGATGGATGTGGCTCTTTTCACAATGAGATGATTCAAACCAGTTCCAATTGTTCAGTGATGAAGAGAGCCATATACACTCAGAGAGAGGTCTATGGGAATTGAGTGTGGACCACAACATAGCATACTCACCCTTTCTGTTGATGTTTGCTTGGGTTTTTGTTTTCCTTCTCAGGATTTTTTTTTCTTTCTAGTTCCAATTTTTCTTTTGCAGCAAAATAACTATATAAATATGTATGTGTATATATATATATATATATATATATATATACATATATATATATATATATATATATGTATGTATGTATGTATATACTAGGAGATTTTGACGACTTACACTGGAGTGGTAGTACTGTAAAGAGAAGGGCATGTAGACAAGGGATATTTAGAAGTTGAAACCGCAAGACTTCACAATGAATTTAGTAGGTAGGATGAAGGATGCCACTGAGGTGATGAGCTTGGGAAACTTAAAGTGGTGCCCTTGACCATAATGGGGAAGTTTGGAAGAGGGGAGGAAGAAAGATAATAAGGTTTTCTTGCCTGTGTTGAATTTGAGGCACCTATGGACTTAGAATTTACCTGATGAATAAAGTGAATATCTTCACTGGATACTTTATTCTTAGATCAAGAAACAAATAAACATACTAAACAACCTGCAAATGTTGCTCACAAAAGAATGGAAATTGGATTTCAGATACTATAGTTCTAATTTATTTCTGGGAATGAGTTGGAACCAATCACAAATGATTTCAAACAAAATTTAAGAGAAAAATAAAATACATAATGCAAAAAAGAAGAAGAAGAAGAAGAAGAAGAAGAAGAAGAAGAAGAAGAAGAAGAAGAAGAAGAAGAAGAAGAAGAAGAAGAAGAAGAAGAAGAAGAAGAAGAAGAAGAAGAAGAAGAAGAAGAAGAAGAAGAAGAAGAAAACTGCAAAGAATGAAAAAAAAAAAGTAGTAAGATTTGACAATGAAAAGATTGTGGAAGATTTTCAATGGAAAAATTAGAAGAAAAAATAGGGATCCAAAGGGCCCACCCAAGATTATACAATGATCAATTCTGAGGGACATGGCTCTTTTCAACAGTGAGATAATTCAAGCCGATTCCAATGATCTTGTGTTGAAGAGAGTCATCTACACCCAGAGAGAGGACTGTGGGAACTGAGTCTGGATCACAACATAGCATTTTCACTATTTTCACAACATAGCAAATGTTTGCATTTTGTTTTCTTTCTCATTTTTTCCTTTTGATCTGATTTTTCTTGTGCAGAAAGATAAGTGTATAAACATGTATACATATATTGGATTTACCATGTTTAACATATATTGCCATCTAAGGGAAGGAGTTGGGGGAAGAAGGGGGGAAATTTGGAACACAAGGTTTTGTGAGGGTCAATATTAAAAACATTAGAAAGCATAGGAATAAATGGAAATCCACCTAAAACCATCAGCAATGAGATAATGAGATAAATGAGAAACATTCCCAATAAAGTCACAGCATAGTTGCCCATTATCATCACTACTATTCAATATTGTACTAGAAACATTATCTTTAGCAATAAGAGAAGGAAACAAAATTGAAGTAATTAGAGTAGGTAATAAGGAAAGAAAATTATCACTCTTTGCAGATATGATGGTATACTTAGAAAACTCTAGAGAATCAATTGAAAATAATTGTAGATCATGTAAAATATTTATGAGTCTACCTGCCAAGACAAAGTCAGGAATTATATGAACACGATTACAAAACACTTTTCATACACATAAAGTTAGATCCAAACAACTAGAAGAATATAAAGTGCTCATGGTAGACTGAGCTAATAATAAAAATGAAAAATTCTACCTAAATTAATCTACTTATTCAGTACAATACCAGTCAAACTGCCAATAAATTATTTTATAGAGCTAGAAAACATAATAACAAAATTCATCTGGAAGAAGAACAAAAGGCCAAGAATTTCAAATGAATCAATGAAAAAAATACAAAGAAAGATAATCTAGCTATACTAGACTTAAAACTATATTATAAAGCAGCAGCCATTTGGTACTGGCTAAGAAATAGAGTAGTAGATAGATGGAATAGGTTAGGCACACAAGACACAATGACTGCAGTAATCTAGTGTTTGATAAACTCAAAGACTCCAGTTTCTGGGCTAAGAGTCTATTGTTTGACAAAAAATGCTGGGAAAACTGGAAAATAATATGGTAGAAACTAGACATTGATAAACACCTAACACTCTATACCAAGAGAAGGTAAAATGGGTTCATGATTAGGACAAAAAGAGAGATGTTATAAGCAAATGAAAAATAGTCTACCTCTCAGATCTACATAGAAGAAAAAAAAAATTATGGCTAAATAAGAACTAGAGAACATTATAAAATGCAAAATGGGTCATTTTGATTATATTAAATTAAAAAGATTCTGTACAAAGCCATTCTCCAATTGATAAATAGTCAAAGGATATGAACAGATAATTTTCAGACAAAATTAAAACCATTTCTAGTCATATGAAAAAATACTCTAAATTGTAATATTCTCTTCTCTAAAGTATAATCTTCTCTGGGAGCAGGTTTCTTGGGGGGCTTCTGAAGGCAGCCTTAGTTTCAGTTCAGTGTAATCACCTCAAAATGCAGCCAGGAGTTAAAATCCAAATCCTTTATTGTCTCTTCCAAAATCTTATCTCCTTCAATTGGGGCTCGGGTAGTTTTCTGGAGGCCTTCCAGATCTTGGTTTCAGGATGGCCTGCCACCACTTCTCTGTCTTCCTCTGATCTGCCTGATTGCTGTCTCCTCGACTGAATCCTGGCTTGTGAATCTCCCAGAGTCCATCCTGGTTGAGGCTCCTAGCTTATATATGCTACATCTAGAGAACTGTTAAGCACCCTGCTAAACAACCATTATCTCTATCCATTCCACTAACTTAGCATCTTGTAAGAATTCTAACATAAATCACAATGAATCAGAGAAATGCAAATTAAGACAATTCTAAAATACCACTACACACTTTCAGATTGGCTAAAATGACAGGAAAAGATAATGATAAATGTTGGAAGGAATGTGGAAAAACTGGTACACTAATACATTGTTGTTGGAGTTGTGAACTGATCCAACCATTCTGGAGAGCAATTTGGAACTAGGCCCAACGGGCTATCAAACTATGTATACACTTTGATCCAGCATTGTGTCTACTGGTTCTATATCCCAAAGAGATCATAAGAAAGGGAAAAGGGCTCACATGTGCAAAAATTTTTGTAGCAGTCTTTTTTGTAGTGGCAAGGAACTGGAAACTGAATGGGTACTCATCAGCTGGAGAAAGACTGAATAAGTTATAGTATATGAATATTATGGAATATTATTTTTCTATAAGAAACAATCAGCAGGATGATTTCAGAGAGGCCTTGTAAAGAGCTGAAACTCTTAAAAGATGTGTTTGTATCAGACAACCGAGCCCTTAAGGCTAATTACCCATTTGACAATGATTCTATTAGCATATGTTTGGAAAAATGGCCCTTCTTACTGTTCCGTGTTGGCTCCATGTTTGGTGTACACAGATAATCATAGGCAAGGATTAGAGGGTAGGGTGAGGCAAGCCAGACTCATTTTTTTGGCAGGATGAGGAGGAAAGAAGTTGGTGGCAAGCCTCATGGCAGTTTGTCTGTCTCCTTCACTTCTCCCCATAAAGACCAAGGACTTTTACTTATCCTGGCTCTTCTATAGAATCTGGCTGTTCCTGAAGCTTCCAGAGAGCTAGCCCAGAATTTACAAGGCCTGGAAAGACTTACATGAATGGATGCTAAGTGAAATGAGTAGAACCAAAAGAACATTGTACATAGCAATAACATGACTATACAATGATCAATTCTGATGGATGTGGCTCTTTTCAACAATGAGATGATTCAAACCAGTTCCAATTGTTCAGTGATGAAGAGAGCCATATACACTCAGAGAGAGGTCTATGGGAATTGAGTGTGGACCACAACATAGCATACTCACCCTTTCTGTTGATGTTTGCTTGGGTTTTTGTTTTCCTTCTCAGGATTTTTTTTTCTTTCTAGTTCCAATTTTTCTTTTGCAGCAAAATAACTATATAAATATGTATATGTATATATATATATATATATATATGTATGTATGTATGTATATACTAGGAGATTTTGATGACTTACACTGGAGTGATAGTACTATAAAGAGAAGGGCATGTAGACAAAGGATATTTAGAAGTTGAAACCGCAAGACTTCACAATGAATTTAGTAGGTAAGGTGAAGGATGCCAATGAGGTGATGAGCTTGGGAAACTTAAAGTGGTGCCCTTGACCATAATGGGGAAGTTTGGAAGAGGGGAGGAAGAAAGATAATAAGGTTTTCTTGCCTGTGTTGAATTTGAGGTACCTATGGACTTAGAATTTACCTGATGAATAAAGTGAATATCTTCCCTGGATACTTTATTCTTAGATCAAGAAACAAATAAACATACTAAACAACCTGCAAATGTTGCTCACAAAAGAATGGAAATTGGATTTCAGATACTATAGTTCTAATTTATTTCTGGGAATGAGTTGGAACCAATCACAAATGATTTCAAACAAAATTTAAGAGAAAAATAAAATACATAATGCAAAAAGAAGAAGAAGAAGAAGAAGAAGAAGAAGAAGAAGAAGAAGAAGAAGAAGAAGAAGAAGAAGAAGAAGAAGAAGAAGAAGAAGAAGAAGAAGAAGAAGAAGAAAACTGCAAAGAATGAAAAAAAAAAGTAGTAAGATTTGACAATGAAAAGATTGTGGAAGATTTTCAATGGAAAAATTAGAAGAAAAAATAGGGATCCAAAGGGCCCACCCAAGATTATACAATGATCAATTCTGAGGGACATGGCTCTTTTCAACAGTGAGATAATTCAAGCCGATTCCAATGATCTTGTGTTGAAGAGAGTCATCTACACCCAGAAAGAGGACTGTGGGAACTGAGTCTGGATCACAACATAGCATTTTCACTATTTTCACAACATAGCAAATGTTTGCATTTTGTTTTCTTTCTCATTTTTTCCTTTTGATCTGATTTTTCTTGTGCAGAAAGATAAGTGTATAAACATGTATACATATATTGGATTTACTGTGTTTAACATATATTGCCATCTAAGGGAAGGAGTTGGGGGAAGAAGGGGGGAAATTTGGAACACAAGGTTTTGTAAGGGTCAATGTTGAAAAATTATCCATGCATATGTTTTGAAAATAAAAAGTTTTATTAAAAAATAAAGAGATTATGTAAGAAAGGTCATTCCAATTACCCTGTTCTCTAAATCATTGATCATATTATGTGTCACTTTTAGTGCAAGGACATCAAAGACATGAAGAAGATTCTATACATACAATCCAATTTTCCTCTCAGCCAACAAAGTAAATGCCTATTGTTCAGAGATTGGCTGAACAAATTGCAGAATATAAATAAAATGTGATATCATATTCAGAGACCCAGGAAGCATTTACTGATCATTTATCATGTATTATTGATTGTGCTGAAATCTAGGAATACAAAGAAAGACAAAACTGGAGTCATTATCCTCAAGAACTCAAATTCAATTGGTAAACCACACATTCCAGAGAATAAATTGTAGATATTTAGACCATAAATATGTAGAATACCTTAGCTAATTAACCAGATGTAACATAATGTGATAAGAATAATGAAACCATTTAGTGTAACTAAAATTAATATAAATATAAGCCATATTGACAAGTTTACTTTTCTCTTATTAATTGTATTGAAAGATAGGAGCCATAACCTAGAAAACAGCAAATTAAATAGTTTCCTCCTCTCAATAGAGAGACTATGGGCTACAGCACAGATGTTCTATCAAATGAAGTACTATTGGCTAAACTCTAATTATCAAGCATCTATATATGTATGTATTTCTATGTCTGCATGATTACAATGATATATGTGTATGTATATAGGTGTGCATGCATTTTTGTATTACAAGAACTGTTTCTCAATTGCAAAAGCAAAGATATGCCTTTGGAAAAAAAGTAGCTTATAAACAAAAATATTTCAATAAACCCCTCAAATCTCCACTCTCAAAAAGTGATGTGATGAATTTCAAAACATTTGCTGATATTTTAGGTTGTTGAATCTGGGTAAAGAAATTTGATTTAAAGATCTTTTGAAGAAAGGAGAATAATGTAACAAATTATGTTTTTGTGTCCTTTAGAGGCAGTTCACACTATATTAGAGTGATCAGGAAAACATTTCTTTTCTTTCTCCTCCTGCATAATATGTTTGATAGATTTCTCCATTGACTTGAGATTCTTTGGTAATTAGAATTCTAGAAAGCAAAAAACAGTCACATTCCATTTCTAGTCCATAGAATAGAAATAGTGATAGTTCAGAGTACAGGATTTATTCAAAATTGCCTATTTGGTTAAAGAATGCAGAGCAGTAAAACCTAAAAGTCATCCTGGCTTCTTCCTTATTTCTTTTACAACTTTGTAGGGTGTTACCCTACAAAGTGAAGCCCCAAATTTTCATTATATAAAATTCTCCCCAAACTATTTCTAATTGCCTGACTCTCTCAGAGTTTGGTCCATTAACTATAGTTGATAAATTCTTTTGCAACTATAAAAGAATCTCTTTGAATTCTTTCAAATTATTAGCCATGACTCACATACTTCAAAAGGAACAAACTGAATAGGCAACTATATGACCTTTCAAGGTTTTCAAAAAGCTTTTCAGGCTGTAGTATTATTTAATTAGTAGAAGAATAATTAATCAATAAAAAATAAGTCAAGAAGTAAAAATCATTATAAAGTTCTCCAACTGTGCTTTTGGAATCTCCATTTGGCCTCTGAACAAAGTATAACAATGGGTCCTAAAATTTCATACTTTACTGAACAAAAGAATGTCATGTATATCTAACAACAACAAAAGGTAAGAAAGAAAATGCTATTCAATACTATTTCTTTTCTCCTGATTTTGTACTTTTAATTTCAGTGAAATTTTCTATACAGAAGAGATAACAATCTTTTCATCACAATGAATGTAGGAAAATGCATTTACCTAACACTATCTTCCACTTTTTCAAATACTGTTGGAATCTTTACAAACTGTTAAGTCATTAGAGTTGACAGAGACAATAATTATCTAATTTAGCATGATTCAGTATGATTGATCTAATCCTATAAGGAGATGTTATGGGCCAGAAGAAACAAGGTACTAAGTAGAACTAATTGATACTTTACTCATTGGAGTTCACAAGTATGGGAGATTCACAAAGTAAACTTTGTAACTTTGTGAATTCACACCTCCCTTAGGTGTACCTCCAGAAGGAGGAGTCAACCTTTGGGAAATCTTATATAAAGAGGCTCTTAACTTCAGGTGAGTTAGTTACTTCGGGTTAGAAAGAGTTCAGCTGAATTGGATTGAGAGCCAGGAGCACTCTGGGAGATACAGAAGCCCACAAGCCCTCTCTCGGAGGCAAGAGAGATTCATTCCATTTTCCACTTAGCTGGCTGGTGGCAGAAGAGAATTCAGCTGAATTTAGATTGGAAAGGAGCACTCTGGGAGAATGAGAGCCAGAAGCCCTCTCTCAGAGGCAAGACAGATTCAATTTGGTGCTGGCTCTGGAGGCTGAAGAAAACAGAGGCAGAAGCAAAGGAAAAAGCTGCAAGTGCTCTTAGAACCAAGCAGAGAGATAGGCCTCAACTAACCGGGCTATATTGGAGGCAATAAAAGATCTGAACTTTTATCACCTGGCTTCATTTTGAGTTGATTATTACTTTCAACTGCAACTAAGGCTGCTTCCAGAAAGCCTCCCTGAGAAACTTGCTCTCACCCAGAGATAACCATCATATATTATATTTTAAAGAAGAAAAACACCACAGAATACAACCTGGATTTTTTAAAAAAATCAATTCCATTAGATCAATACCATTCAAATTAATTATATGATCAAATAGTTACAAATAGTTCACAGAAAGACCATTGCTCATATATCCATAAAATACAATATTTTCCATACTTTCAAAATCCAGAATTTCACTTGTACAGACAACACACACACACACACACACACACACACACACACACACAGAGACACACAGACACACACGTGCACACACGTGCAACTCCAAAGCAAAATAGATTCTGAGAGCTGTGAGGGCCACATTACTTAATCACTATTTAACCTTTAGGGGCATATCTTCAATTGCACTTATCCATACATTACTTCAACTGAAATACTTTTCCATTTCACCAGGAAGCATCATAAATGAACTTTGATGAAGGGTATTCTACTCAAAGACAAAGATATCTGAGAACTCAAGGTACATGCATACACTTTCTCTCAAAATGAAATCATGGGTATTTCCCTTTCTTTGTTGCAAGTAATGTAAATCAAAATGCAAATACTGTCTTTAAAAGCTGATATCAATTATTCCACTCAAGTTCCATTATCAAAAGGGTGGGATTTAGATAGAAAACAGTTGATTTAGAATCTGCTACTTCATCACCACACACTGAAAAAACTTCTGTTGACATTTAGCAGAGGAATAAATGTTTCAATTAAGAACAAGAGAAAGAGTGGATCTCAGTCCTTCATCCTGACATGGGCAGGTTAGGCACAAGTAGGAAAAGCAAGAGAGAGGCAGCTAGGTGGCACAGTGGATAGAGTACCAACCCTGAAGTCAGGAGGACCTGAGTTCAAATCTGGCCTCAGACACTTAACACTTCCTATCTGTTGACCCTGGGCAAGTCACTTAATCCTAATTGTCTCAGGAGGAAAAAAGGTAATAGGGGATGGCCTCAGAGGAGAACAGCAATAGTGAAGCAGAAATGGTTCTTCCTGAAGTCTTGCTGAATTATAATCAAAAAAGTTCCATTCTTATATAAGAACACTAATATTTCTAACATTTACCTTCAAGTCAAGAATTAAATATACTAACATGCTTGGTTTTATTTGGGAAAATATGAGAAAAAGAAAGTCAACTTAGTTAGACTTTTGAGCTGAAAACCATTATCATGAACATGAGCAAGAGAATCTGTAATTTGATGTCATTTAGCATATATCGTATAGACCTGATTCCTATAAATAATATAAGGCTATAATAGGCTGGGATTATTTAATGGAATCTTTTCTTAGCTAACAGTTTGTGCATTGTTATATTACTTTGTAGATACAAAGGAATCCTATGTCCAGGCAGCCTGATCTTGAATCAATAATTGGTTTCTAACCTAGTCAAACCTCAATTATTTCTTTAGACTCATTTCCTGAGAGGATAATTATTCTACCTATTCAATTAAATTCAAGGACTGTTTTGGTCACATTCCATAAAACATTTGAAAGACAGACCTTCTAAATGCTATATGTTCTAGAAGCAGATGGAAGCCCCAGTAACACCTTCTGAAGTAGAAGTATTGGGAGTTTAGAAACTGAACCCCAAAATATATTGAGATTCCAGGCCAGTGTCACAAAGTATCACAAAAGAATTTGTAGGCTTAGACTAAATCCAAAACAAGAGGCAAAGATTTTATTACACCATTGACTGAAAAACTAAGTTGCAAAAGAGAAGTTAGTAATGAGGAATAAGCAATATATTTACAGAGGGAAAGGTTTTTTGGGGGTGTTTAGGTTATTAATTTTAGAATACTAATTTCTATGGCTTGAGCTCACTTAATTTCAAAGAAAGCCTCAGATATGTTAAATTTATGGATGCTAATGAATCTATTCTAGAATATCTATAGATATGCTAATATTATGGCTAAGAGGTTAGCTGAAGTTAGGGTTAGGCATCCTTCTTCCAGAGCCAGCATCACAGGTCATAAATTAAGTCATTCCTTTTTGAAGCCAATATCCCTGTCATAAAATCATAATCTAAAAGATACAATACTACTAAAGCCAGACATCATGAAGTCAAAAAGCATATACTTAAGACAATCTAAATGATCAAGACAACCTGGAATCATGGTATAGTGTTCCTGAGAATACAATCACATATAATTCAATATTTAAACAACATTCCTGAGATTATAGATGTATGGGTTTGGGCTAGTCTTTCAGACAAAAAAGAAAAGCATCAAAGGAGATGGAATTTGTTGTGAGAAGAAAAGAGATATAAAGTCAGTGGATAATTAAAAATCTTTCAAAAGACTGAAATTCTGATATGCAACCTCTTTTCAAATCCAATGAAATGGTTTGCCTTTGTTCTTCAGCAACAGTGGCCCAAATTCTGAAAAGCACTAGATCATATCAGAAAGATTCTAAGGTCCACTAATAAGGGGACCTTTGAGAAGTTTGTTCTTTGTGAGACCAGCCATATCATATTGTGTTTTTTGTATCCTGCCTTTTGACAGGGGACATTCTCAAATACCTGTTAAGGAAGGTTTGGATGGCTCAGTTTGGTAGGATCCTCCTTTCTGAAATTTGCTATTGGGTGAAATATAACTTCAGCTTCCCAGAGTAATCTCCTTTGTGAGAATCTTGGCTATTCTCTTTGTTTGGCACTCCATTTCTAATCAACATCTTAGCCTTAAGTGAGTCTTTTGTTCTTAAGTAGGTTTTTTGTTAAAAAGACTTTTAATGGAGATCTCTCTCTGGATAATCCATCTTACTCCCTATACTTTTGTTACTTATGCGTTTTCTTTATCAACTGAATATATGGTCTCTCCTAAAACTAACTAGCTATTTACAGAAGTCTGTCCTGCCTGGTATACTCATCTTAAGAAAAGATAGAGAACATTGCCCAAAGATAAGAAGGTTTTTGCCACTAAATCCTCTCTCTCTCTCTCTTGTTCTTCCTGCCTCAAATTTTTGGCCAAATTTCAGGTAAATATTTTTGAAGGCCCTAACTAGGGGAATGTTTCCAATTGGAAACTCTCTCAACCAGTCATTTTCTGCCCCTAACCACTGCTTGTTGGGTTTGTTTTCTTCTAGGCTTTAGATAATTTATCTTCAAATGACCAGCACTAGACAGAAGTATTGATCAACTTCAGGTATCTGACTCAGAATTCACTAGATAACATTTCAACTCCATTGTTTTTTGGAAACACAACTTTTTATCTCAGGAAGATGGAGGAGTAGCATACAGGATCTAAGAAGTAAGAGGAGGAACCATGAATGAATTTGGTAGATCAGAGAGAGAAGAGGGAAATAAGGGTGGTGATATCTAGAAGGTGAAAAAAAGGTGTATTGAGATGTTGAGACTTAAAGACAGTCTGGAAAAACCCTCAAAGTTGTCTCAAAAGTTGTTGACTTTCTTTAAATATGCTAGACAGTGGGAAAATCCAAGTTCCCACCAAGGTTATCTCAAAAGTTGGAGACAGAATGGATAAATTAACTATAACCTCTGGCTTCATATCAATCTATACAAACATGACAGTTTGGGAAAACAGACTTGATTATGATTAATAAAGAAATAGGATCATTTTTCACAATTCCTGAGGATAAGCTGGTCCAGCTCACAAGCTGAGGGGACATTTTTGGAGGGAGGGGGGAAAAGGGGGAATGGCAACACTTTGGCATCTTGAGTCTTCTTTTGGATTTATTTCCTATCTTCATCAACTCTTTTAGGTGTCTTATTTCAACTTGATGAAAGGGACTTTTTTTGCTTTCCCTTCTTTAATTGAAGTGTTTTGATTTAATCTGTTTCCTAGAAGCTGTAATAGTAGAGTCAACGTGCTTAGCAAAAAAAGGTCAAAATCATCTACTAGAATAAATGGTGAAATTGGTTGATTTGTAAAATTCAGCTTGGTTTTCGGTTGTTGTTTTGAGTCTATGAAGTCAAGAGTTGTCTTTCTTCTATGTTCAAGAGTCTTTCCACACTAATTGCCAGAATACAAAACTGAAAAGTAAAGTGATTTTTGCCTCCTTTGCCATTAAGGTTGTTGAGTATTACACTGCATTTCAGAGTTGTAACAAGACACTTCCTTTTTCTTTGTTTAATCCTCAGTGATGGACTTAAGAGATACCTTGCAAGACAGGTCCATTCTCTCACATGGTCAAAAGATTCTTCCATTTTTTCTGATTCAAACTAACTCAGTAAAAGTGATCATTCTATTAACATAACAAATTTTTTAACACCAAAAGAGTTATTTCCTTAAAATATTAGATCATAGATCCATGTCCACGTTGATAAATTGGTATACATTTCCTCTCTCATCCCTTTTGTTGAGTATTACATTAAGTTGAGTTAAACATGATTAATATTTTTATAATTATTGTTTAGTTATTCAGTTATGTCAGACTCTATGGGTCACAAAGGGCAAAATGCTTGTGTTGACTTAGCAAAAACACTGCAGCAACACCTGAGATTTCATAATTATTGTTATTGAGAAGCTCTGACTTAATTGTAGCAACATCACAGCTTTACATGCTCCTTTTCCACAATAAAATTCATTAATTTTGAGTTAGCCATGGAATAGCCCTGCAGAAGTATATTCTAACAAGCACATAAAAGGACAAAAGGCTTTCAAGAAGTCTTGTAAGAGGATTTTTTCCACTATCCAGTTTTCCAAGAATGAAAGAGTATGATTTGATCTTCTAAAGTTCAGTTTGTGAATCTGTGGCATAGTGGAGAGTGTGTTGGGCCTGGATTCCTAAAGACTTATTTTTGGGCCTCAGATACTTCTGGTGTGTGACCTTAAGGAAGTCACTCAATTCTGTTCGCCTCTTAATTCCTCATTCATCAAATGAGATGGAGGAAGAAATGGCAAACCTTACTGTAGTATCTTAGCCATGAATACCACAGACAGGGTAACAAAAAGTTGGACATCACTGAAAAAAGGACCAAACAACCACCACAACAATTATATCAAAGATCATTTTGTTTGTTAACTTTAAATATACTGAGATTCTCAGCATCTTCTCTTTCTCAAGCTTACCCCCATTACAGATGTTTCTTTAGACAACAAATTCACCCTATATAGTTTTCCATGAAAGAGGATGTAGAATAGTAGGTAGAAGATCTCTTTCTCTTTATTGAACTAATTTTAATACTCATTTGCATTTGTTTCTCAGCAAACAATATCCTTGCTGCCATCATCCATGCTATCCTTTGAGGGTGAATTTGCAGAGCCGACCTTTTCTGAGATTAAGTCAGTTGACTTCTCTCCATGTGTGTATATGTATGTGTGTGTGTATATACATATGAAAAAGTAGAGGGATTTTACACATAGATTACTTACACATATAAGAAAAGGGTAGTATAAGAAAAGAGTAGTCATCATAGACCTTATCTGCTCTTGTAACTGGAAGAGTAGAGAACAGTAAACTTAAAGAGAATGAGTTTTGCACATATTTAAGTGTGTATCTATCAAATGAGATACATAGAGAGCAGATGTAATATAAAAAGAAAAAGCATAGAGGCATGCAAAATTTCACAGGCCACAAAAATCAAGAAGAGACACTAATAATACTATGACCTCAGATACATGTCTGTTATGTCATTTTCTAAGAGTGTCCATGCCAGACCAGGGAAAGGCTGCCCTCAGAACTTTTGACTTCTTTAAGTAAAGCTTTCCTAATTCCCATGATCTCTTTATGCTTCAGGACCCTGGGAAAAACTGAAGTTGACCTTGTATTTCATAGGGAAAGATAGCACTTTGCTCAGATCTTTGATTGGTCTTCACTAATTTCACAGGCAAGGAGAAACCAATAAGTAATTTTCAATGGCAGTTAGATTGTTCTTGCCAGGCAATGTTTGGAAAAAGAAGAGCGGTGTTAGGCAATGAAAAAGAATGTTTAGCTAGGATTGAGACAGACTGGCAGACACTGGATCATTAAAAACTAGAGGTGTGTGTGTGTGTGTGTGTGTGTGTGTGTGTGTGTGTGTATGAATGTAAACAATGAAGATATTTCAATTCAATGTGTATTATACTCCTTAACATAAATATTGTTTAATGTAGAGGGCTGGAACTCTGAAAAGGTGTACTTGAATCCAGAACAGGAGAGTACTTAAGGCTAAGTATCTACTCAATGTGAGGTAATGGTTCTATTATAAACATATACTTAGATGATATGGTGATATGATGGCTCTCCTCACAAGATTGATGCCTGCTGAATGTAGTGTGGTGAGGTAATCATAGGGAAGGATTAGACAGTTAAGGGAGAGAATCAAGAGTCTCTCTGCCACAGCATATTTAGCAGGGAAGACTTTAGGCTCCAGACTCCAGAATCCAGGATCCATCTCTGACGAACCACGTGGCATCTTGTTTGCCTCCTTCACTTCTCCTCTTAAAGACCAAGGACTTTGACCGATCCTGACTCTGACTGATCCTGAGGCTCTCCAGAGAACTAGCCCGGACATTACAATTTAAGATAATAAACGCTTTAGGATATCATGAAACCCAAAAATAGTTTTTATATCACAAATATCAAAAATAGTTGGAGAGTCTGTTTTGCCATAGGAGTTGTGGAATTGTGTTGATAAATTGAAAATTATTCTTGAAGAGAGGAGAGCTTTTTCCACCATGACCAATGGATTTTCTATCATGAAAAAGAGAAATTTTACTAAATAAGTTAATGAATGTTTATAAATTTATATGACACAAATTTAAATGTCTTTGTCATCTTTAAAATGTTTTTCTTTCTGATTCCAATGATATCTGGGACTGTTCTACTCAAGGAAGTTTATCTATAATATGATGCAAAGTGTCAATAATGCAGATTTACTATTTTTAAAAATAAAAATAGGTATGTTATGAATTTCTTTGTATAATTGCTTATTTCACATGAGAGGCAATCCTTAGACAGGTGTATGTATATTTACATATCTGTGTTACATTTATTTAAATGTATTTATATCATTTATACATGTAAACTGTCCTTGAATCACTTTTATAGTCACTAAATGTAGATTTCTCTTTTCATAAGTATATAATGGAGAGAATGTTTTCCAAATAAAACTTTAGAATTATTCAATACAGGTAAACAAGGAATAATAAAAATGAGTCTTTAATTTCCAGTTTCCCCCTTGAATCATCTCTCCATAGGAACATCTAATAGCCATCTCACTTCCCTGGCTAGCAAAGTCCATTCCCTATGCTGCCACAGAAGCTACATGTTGCAGATTCCTTGGTCTTCAGGCCTAGGGCTAGGTTGGCCCACTGTACACCTTTCATTGTGACCTTTCCCTTGTTTTAGGAGCTATTACAGAAAAGGCCAAGGCTACTGTACATACTTTGGACAGCCAGGTGATATAAAGTGCCAGTGTAGGCCTGGAATCAGGAGAAACTGAGTTTAAATCCAGCTGAGTAGTTACCTAATAAAGCTTTCTAGAATTGAGTTCAGTTGTATAGGAAGAATACTTATACTCTGAGTTAGAAACAATTGGCTTCCCAATTGACTGACATTATAGAAATTAAGCCCTTCACAAAGCAGGACTGTCCTGAATATGTGTGACTTGATTATTCTTAGCATTTCATGAAATGATTTAGGTTAGGACTTCATCTGGAGTTTTTCTGCTTTTAGACGAAAACCACATCAGGATCCTGCTTCATTCTTTCTATCAATCAGCAGACATGGAGAAGAAGGAACGTAGTCTTTTCATCATAAAGATGATGGAAGCCCAGAAATCTGGAAAGTGAGCTTGAAGTTCATGTTGAAACTTAAAACAAATTAGCTTTATAAAAAGAACTTAGGAAGATTTTGAACTGGGCCATTTTAATAAGTGGGTACCATTGCTAGTTAAGCATGCACATGTGCATAAACACACACACACACACACACACAAATCAAGGTCATGGAAATCTCTCTCTGAAGTCATCCCTCCAAAATCATCTGTAACAATATTTCTCATTACACAGCCATTGAAACTGAATGGAGTCTTTATTTGTACATCATCCCATCCCTTCTGATGTGTAAAATCTCTCTGCCATTCTTTTCTAAACAAGCATCCTTCCTCTGAACATGTTTTAAAAGAGGAGATTCAATGGCACTTTCAGGAGCCACTAGGGCACAAAAATGGGTGTTATAGGACACCCATAACAAATGGATGTTATTCTCCATTAGCTACATTTTGAAAGATTTAAAGAACTTATACAAACATATTTCTAGTAAAGATATCTCTCTAGTAACAGGCAGATGATAAGGCCAAATATTCATCTATCCAATAATAGAAAAGAATCATTTACCTAATTACCTAACAATAATGATTTACCTAATAATAAAGAATCATTTACCTAATTTATCTAATAATTTATCTATATATTCTCAGATAAAAAACCAGCAAGACTTTACATGCTTGGACTTTGCTCATGGCTTTTAAAATGATCACTTGCTCTGAATATAGAAATTTGCTAAGCAACAAGATTATGTGATGTTCAACTGTGATGGACTTGGTTCTTTTCAACAATGAAGTGATTCAGGCCAATGCCAATAGACAGGGATGGAAAGAGCTATCCACATCCAGAGAGAAGACTATGGGGACTGAATGTGGTTCACAACGTTGTATTTTCACCTTCTTTGTTACTGTTCACTTGTTTTTTTCTCATTTTTCCCCTTCTTGCTTGATTTTTCTTGGGTAGCATGAGAAATGTGGAAATACATTTAAAAGAATTGCACATGTTTAAGTTATATTGGATTACTTGTTGTCCAGAGCAAGGAAGGGGTGGGGAGGAAGAGAGAAAAATTTGGAATACAAGGTTTTACAAGGCTGAATGTTGAAAATTATCCATGCATGTATTTTGAAAAATAAAAAGCTGTTAATTATTTTCTTTTTTATTATTAAAGCTTTTTATTTTTCAAAATACATGCATGGATAATTTTTCAACATTGATCCTTGCATAGCTTTGTGTTCCAAATTTTCCCCCTTCTTCCCCCACTTCCTCCCCTAGATGGCAAGTAATCTAATATATGTTACACATGTTAAAATATGTTAAATTGAACATATATAAACATATTTGTACAGTTATCTTGCTGCACAAGAAAAATCAGATCAAAAAGGAAAGAGAATGAATAAGAAAACAAAATACAAACGAACAATAACAAAAAGAGTGAGAATGTTATATTATCATCCATACTCAGTTCTCACAGTCCTCTCTCTGGGTGTAGATGGCTCTCTTCCTCATGAGATCACTGAAACTGATCTCAGTCATGTCATTGTTGGAAAGAATCACGTCCATCAGAATTGATCATTGTATAATATTATTGTTGCCATGTACCATGATCTCCTGGGTTCTGCTCATTTAGTTATAGTCCCCTACCCAAATTTTTCTCTCTCAAATAGCCATCAGAGACTTCAGGTTTAAAAAAGAAAAAAAGGCTTACAAATCATTGTGCCTAACCTAAATTATCTTGGGCCTGTGTGGTAGAAGGTATTCTCTCCTTACACTTTCTTCTCACATGTGCCTGCAGGGCATACTCAAAATGAGGTGCAGGAAAATCTAACAATACTGTCAGATTAAAATCCTGCCCTCAGTATTTTAAGATCACATTTCTTATCACATTCATTAAACAATGAAGCCACAATGCACTTAACAAATATTAAATGATTTTCTGAAGACAGAATCCTTGGTAGGACAGATTTTGAAATAGCTATTTTCTTCTTCTCTTAGAACTTCTCTTAGAAGTTCCTTGCATTATTAAGCAGTACAACTCTTGAAACAGCATCCTATCTACGTAGATGTTCAGCCTTACAGAAATGATTTATCCCTATACAGAAATGATCAATGATTAGACTTTAAATGGGGGCTATCCCTTTATAGAAATTTCACTTACTCAGCAGGGGTGCTCAGAAAAGGGCTGAGCCCCAGTAATGGGGTTCTTTCCACTTTCTCCAAAAATCCCTCATCGGGTAGTTGCTTTTTAGGAGGGAAGGACTTAGGCCAGGACTAAAGAGCAACTACCCAATGAGAGAAGGATAGACTATACCCTTATCTTCCAAGGCCAACTGATCTAAAATAAAACCATGAAATTATGCAAATAACTAGAACACAGTTTTCAATCCTAAATTTCAGATTAATTTCCAAAAATCATAATCAACAATTTTCAGAAGTTCAAAGGTAAAAAAAATTTCAAAGCTGTGCAAGGGAATTATATACATAGAACCAATGTTTTTTCCTAAGGTTGATGAGCAAAATGGTTTCCAGAAACCTGGCAAGTTTAGGGGAAAGGACCTTAGAGCTGGGGCTAAGTCTGCTTCCTCTTTTCTATCATTAAGAGTTATTATGGGCTATGTTCTTGGATCACCTTCAACCCCTCTTTCCCCAAGCATAGTAATTTTCAATTTTAGGTTTTAATATTATAACAGTAACCCCAAATAATTAACATTTTCACAATTTTCACTAGTGATAACTAAATAGTCTTAAAATTCAGATATAACAATCTCTTTTATAATCAACCTTTCTTATCCCTTGTTTTTAAAAAATCTTTTTATTATTCTATGAAATTTTATAAACTCTATCCTTTAAGTGTATTTCTTTGTTTAAGGGAGAAAGTAAGACAAATCTTAAGATTCAGAATATAGGTAATAAATATCTAAATAATTTTGGATAAGATTTCACAGAACTTCCTTTATAGCATATGTCCAGCGTCTAATTAGAGGAGATACAAACATATGACCTCTTTGAGTAAATTACCAGATAACTTTCTTTTAATACCCAGTTTTTAGCAATCAAATACAGATTTAAATTTCCAGTCACACATATCTCTAAAATCTTTTGCCCAGATAGTTTATCAATGTCAACACAGAATATGTGAAACTGTCTAAGCAGGATCACATATTTAGAGCTTTATAGATAATTCGATACTTGGATAATTTCAAGACTCTCTTGTTTCATCTATGCAATTATTCCCTAAAAATATGGGAAAGGATTACAGTTTTCAATGGAAAAGGGAGAAATGCTCATTCAAAGCTAAAATGCAGAACTGATAAATTAGCTGAATTTACATTAAGGATCCCACATCCACAGATTAATTAGAATCAGTTCTAAATGAATTTAAGCAGAATGATTGAAAAACAATTTAAAATACTTAATCTAAGTAGGAATTAGATCTTTATTTAGAATTAATCTGAAATGAAAAAATATAATTAAAATATTTTATGGCATAGATGTATATCTATCAGTGGCAAAATATTTTAATATATATTGTGCTATAAAAACATACAAAAGATCATTTGTATCTCTCTCTTACTCAGCATAAACTACTTTGGTTGCAAAAGTTTATATGAGAAGGACAAAATCCTTTATCAGTTTTCAGCAATGGAACAAATTATTTGTTGGATATAATTTTGTCCCATTTTTCTCAATTAAAACATTAAAGAATACAATTTAGAATCAGATTCCCAATTTAAAATCACCCAAAATTTAAAGCTATTATCTTTTGAGATGGATTTGCGAATGCCAATTATTTTCAAAGTGATGCCTCTACCTTGAAAACTTCCAACATTCATATTTGTTCTCTTGGAGCCCCAAAATTTTAAGATGGCAGAAAAATGCCCCTCTATGTTACAATATTTTACCCATCCATTCAATCCTTCTGCACTAGGGATGAAGGCAAGAGATTTCCCATGGAGTGCATAATGGTTTATATTCTAGAATTTTAGGGTTCTCTATTCTATGGCCTATTCATTTGGAGGAAAGAGAGGAAGATCTTAAGGTACAAAAAGATTGTGTGTGGATCTCTCCTATTTAAGGAGAACTATGGACCACACTTTTCTATATACTCAGAGAGAGGAGGATTTTAGGACTCTGGAGGTCAGGAAAACAAGACTCCATTTAGAGAGTAACTGAGGCTAATTCCAGGGCATGGTATGTGTGTGGAGGGGGAGGGGATCTTGGGAAGCCTACCAATCATTGGAGAAGGTGAACATATGGCAATAAATGAGATCAAATCAAGCCTGTCTTGGACAATTAATCTTGTCAAGGGAGAGAAGCTTAACTTTTCAGAAAAATTTAGGTTAGTCTGAATTGCAAAGAAAAGACAGAGTGTCATAGACAGGAGACACAAAGGTACAGAGGAGGCACAGAGACAGGAACAATATAGAGAAAACGCACTTTTTAAATCCTAGATGGGCAGATATTACACTATTCACAAACATCCTAAAAATCCAAATCCTACCCTCAAGTGGCTTTTCCCACTTATACAGGGAGCTAGAGAAAAGTGGGGATATCTATTTTATATGCAATTGTCCTCAAAAAAGGTTATGTCCATCACTCACTTCCCAGTGAGCAAAGTGGTACTGTGTGTATGGAATATAACTTGGGGCTTTGCTGAGTTCCCAGCTGTGATACCCCTTCCTTTGATGATGAGTAGAAGAAAAAAATTGGGGAGTATACAACACTTACTTTTTGTCAAGAAAATGGCCAAAGGTTTCAAGCACTAAAATGACATGTGTAGTGTGATGTGGCACCTGGTGATATGTTTTAGGAGAAGCACCAAATATTGGGGTTCAGTTCAGTCATGTGAAGATTTCACAATTTGGAAAAATGCAGGTTTATTTAGGAGAAGAGATTACAGACAAAATGAAGAGATACAACAGATACAAAGAATGATAAATATAAAATAGAGTGGGAAAGCACATAGCAAGAAAAAGGGTTTTAATAGTTAATGTTGGAAAAGACAAGTTCCCTATTGGAACATGAAATTAGCCAGGAGAAAAGAAACTCCCCAAAAGATTGGAGTGTACCCTTACACTCCAAATTGTTCAATATGAGTTCAAATATGACCTCAGACACTTAAAATGTCCTGGCTGTGTGACCCTAGGCAAGTCACAACCCCAATTGCCTCAGCAAAAAAAAAAAAAAAAAAAAAAGAATTAGTTATAAAGAGGGGAAGTGAGGTCTGAGAAGAGAAATATCATAAGGCAGAAGAAATATCACATGGCATGGGGGAGAAGGAAGGGGAAAGACACCACAAAGCAGAGTATCATGGTGAACTGACCCAAAGGCCCAGCAAACATGGCATAGGTCATAAATAGATTTATAGGGGAAATTTACCCAGACATGACTGGGATTTCTGAGAGAACATGACAAGGTGATGTTCACAACCCCCACAAAGGATGGGCCTCAGAGACACAACTTGGATTTCTGACAGAGACTTTCACAGAGAGTGGGACCATGGAGCTAAACTAATCTCTATCACAGCTTTTCCCCTGCCTGCCCCAGGGAACATTTTAATCAATGCTCCAGCTGTTCTGCCAACCAGGACCTAGCTATCCAGGACCTCATCACAAAAGATTTTTCACCTTCTAACATGGAAAACATCATCAGGATATAGTACCATTTTCTAATAAAAGTGGCAACATAAGTAACATAAACAAATGTATACACAAGATATATATACAACAAAAAGTAATCTCAGAGGGAAGTCACAAAAAGCTTAGAGAAAGGCTTTCTGCAGAAAATGGAATTTGCACTGGATCTTGAAGAAAGTCAGAGAAGCCAAAATGGCATACTTAAGAAAGAAGAACACAATCATGATAAATGTAGAAATATATAGAAGAATGGCACATGTTTAACATATACTGGATGTTTGCTGTCTAGGGGAGGAGGTGGGGGGTGGGAGGGAAAGAGAGGGAGAAAAATTTGAAACAAAAGGTTTTGCATGGATGAATGTTGAAAACTATTTTTGCATGTATTTTGAAAATAAAAATCTATTGTCAAAAAAGAAAAAGAATAAAAATTAAAAGTAGATGAAATGAATTTAAAAAAAAAAGAAAAGAAGAGCACAGCTATATGCAATGTTTTATTGCAAGTATTAAGAGAGATGAGAAGAGTGACTATGCTTTCCTTAGAATAGGGAAGTCTTGTGAAGAAAATCCCTCTATTAATGCAAATCATGATGTTACAAAGTTGCCTTAAACAAACAGCCAATTATGTGTCATAATTAAGACACAAACCTAAGTCTTCTTGACTTTAAGGTTAGTTGTATATTCATTATGTCATATATGGAGGTAATATGCCATCCCTATCATCAAGGAGTTTATAATCTTAATTTATAAGATAATTTAATAATTACCTTATATCTTAATTATCTTACTATCTTAATTAATATCTTTTATTAATTAATTTTAATTTATTATGTTTTATTTTTAATAATAAATAAGTATTTATATATTATACATAATATATTTTATTTTATATTTATATTATATATTATGTGTAATAATATGTAAATAAAAATGAATTTTGATTTATTATAATCAATTAATAAAATATCTTAATTAACTTAATAAGATAATTAAGTACCTACCTAGTGAAAGCAATCTGTGCTCAGTTCAGTGAATACAAAGATGAAAAGCAATGAAGTCACAGTCCTAAGATAATTTATTCTTTATTAGGGAAGACAAGACATATACACAGATGATTATAATAAAATGACAATAGATGGCTTAAGATTTTGCCAAGTGCTTTTTAAAGGTTTTCTTTCTCTCATATCAGCCCTGGGAAGTAAGTACAGTTGTTACCTTGATTTTACAGATGAGAAAACTGAGATTAAATAAGTTGCCCACAGTCACCCAGTTCATTACTAAGTGCTTTAACTCCAGGACTTCCTGTCTTGAGGTCCAGGAGCCTATTTCCTGTGTTACCTGGTAGGCTAAAGAAGACTATGTGAAACAAAATGAGATGCAAAATGTTCAATGATTCCATGTCCTAAATGTTTCCAGATCAATAATCCCATATTTTCCATTCCTTTCCAGAGCTCTTGTTCTACTTTTCTGACTCTAAATAAAAACTCTTTGAGGGCAATGATTATGTCTCACTCATCTATGCAGACCTCATAATGAATTTTTACATAGCTAAAAGAATTTTTAATTGCAACTGGATCTTAGGCAAGATTTGTTTGTGGAGAGACAAACATCTAATGAACAGATTGGACACTAACTTTTAAGCATTACCTATAAATAAAACTTGACTGCTACTTGTTCTCTGAAATGGCCACTGTGTGGCTCAATGTCCTGAGTACAAGGTATTGGAAAGACTCTTTCCAGAGTTCAAATTTGGCCTCAGACATTTACCAGCTCTGTGATCCTGGGCAGGTCATTTAACCCTGTTTGCTTTGTTTTCCTCATCAGTGAAATGAGCTAGAAAAGAAAATGGCAAACCACTCCAGTATTTTGGCCAAGAAAATCCCAATCATGAAGAGTTGTACATGAATGAAAAAATGGCTGAACAGCAAAAATGTTCTCAAAAATCTGCCAAATTTGATCACTGTTTTATTGGATTAATGTAAAAATAACTATTCCCCAATTCCTCTTCCACTTTTGTTCTTGAGACTTTCAGACTCTTCAGGTTCACAATATATGTGTATTCATTCATATAAACACACACACACATAGTATTGGAAAGAACACTGAACTTGGGCTTGGGACATTTGGACTTAAAACTTGCCTCAGACACTAACTATATTATATGAGCTTGAGCAAATCATATAACCTTTCTTAGATCTCAATCCCTCATTTTAAAATGAGGGAATTGGAATAAGTGTCCTCTGGAGTCTCCTCCAACTCTGGATCTATTTCCAGCGATTCTTCAAAAAAATCTCCCTCTCCTCATCTGTAAAATGAAGATGATAAGCTCTGATCTACCTCTTTTCTTTAGCAAGACCAACATACTTGAATGTTAAAATACTATAGAAATGTTTTAGATTATTATTTATGAAGTTGTTCTGTCTAAATATAGATACAAGATAAACTAGATATAGTTCTTATAGTATCAGAGTGTGACAAGATATAATAAGTAAAAATTATAATGTCAAAGAGAATATGTTAGGTGCAGAGAGGCATACCACCTATGCCATATTCTCTCTCATATGTGGGGTTCCCCCAATAGCTTGAACTCCAGATTCAAAGTTCTCTGTGATTCTATTCTACTTCCACTCAAAATAATAGCTCACAAGATCCTACCAATGTGTTTACAATTTCTTTATTCTGCTAGAGAACACAATAAGTTCAAAGTACAGATATTTAATTAAATGGCATAGTAAGATTTGCAAGAGATCATTTCCCTCATAAACATGGCACATTCTCTCACAAGTATATATACCATCAGTTAAAAAAAAAAAATGAGTATTCATAGAAGTCACACATAGAATGACATCAGGAGCACACACATGGAGAATTCTACAGAGAGGCAAGTTACACTTCTAATAATACAGGATGATTTCTTTTGGTAATATTATTTTATTTGTAGTAGACCTATTTCTAGTAGGGGTGTACTGGTAAATGTTTAACAAATGGCTTTCTGAAAAAGAAGGTAAAGAGATGTGTGCGTTTGTATATCCATATATACATATAAAGTTGCAGAACATATTTTTTTAATGTAACCTGCATCATTAATATTTTCTCCATCACTTTAAGTCTAGACAATCAAAAAAAGTTAACAAATTTAAGTCCTGATTTATAGTTTACCTTTCTTTTTTCCACACTCTTTCCTTCACTTTATCCTTCCTTTTCCTCCTCCAAATTATTTCTTCTACATTTCTGTCTTTTACTTGCAAACATGGACAAACAATATAACTCCCCCAACCTCTGAACTACTTTATAATAGGCATAATAGAGAAGTGAGGGATTTGAACCTAATTTGACAATAGTCAAGAAATAAGTTGCCGTGAATCATTTTTCTAACTAGGACTTTTTAAAAAAGATGGACAACAAGAAGTCTTCAGAAACTGGAGCAAGGACTAGTCAGGAACATAGCATTCCAGTTTCCAGAGATAGTAATAGAGCTGAGAGTAAATAGCATGGCTAAAAGCACTGAGGCAGAAAGAGATCCCAAGACATCTCTGAAGTAGTACTTGGTGCAGAAATCATGCCAGCTGGCAACTCTGTCACCTATTAACCAGTTTCAGGTCACAGTTTCAAGGAGAAGAGCAGTCACTAATTAGAGAGGTTCTGGCTATATACAGAGCAAGGAACAAGTTCCAAAAACTTAGCTGTGTGTCTCTGAGCCTAAGAGTAGAGTGGGAACTCAGTTCTAACCTTCAGCCCTATACATAAACCAGCTGTGGATTAATCAGGGTGGAAACCAAGATTAAAGGGGAGCTTGTCTCCCTGACCCTATAACACTTTTGGGTGGGCTAACAATGATTGAATTCATAGTAATCTACTGAAACTCCGTCCTATACAATCCAACAGATCCAAACCTGCGTCAGGAACTTGCAGAGTTCAGACCAGGAGGCAGTGGACAAAAAGTTTTCTCCCTGAATCACAATGCTTTAGATATACCAAATACTTGCAGGCTTTCAGATAGAGTTGTTGAGCGCTCCAAAGGACATAAAAGACATTCTACTCAGGTCAATAAGCAAAGCCCAACACTAGTACAAAATCCAAAATCAAGAAGTAGACTGGAAGGATAAACAGACAAAAAAAAAAAAAAAAAAAAGAACTTGACCCTAAAGAGCTACTATGATAACAGGGAAGCCCCCATCATAAACACAGAAAACCATGACTTAAAAATATTTTTCAAGCAAAGCCTCAAAAAAAGAGTAGATTATCTTAAGATACAAGTCCAACAAGAATTTTTAGCAGAAATCTTTAAAGCACAAAAAATAATTTTAAAAATCAGTAAGAACACTAAAAAAATGTCAAAATAAATGAGAGCTATGTAAGAAAAGAGCTGTTAATTACAGCTTGGTAAAAGATGTACAAAATGTAACTAAAGAATACAGCTCTTGAAAAATTAGAATTGGTCAAATGGAAGCTATTTATTCCATGCAGATAATGAAACACAAAATACAAATAATAAAACAAAATCAAAAGACTAAAAAAAAAAAAAAAAAGTTAAATGTTGAAATATCTTAAGAGAAGTAATTTACCTGTAAAACAGATTGACAAGAGCTAATTTAAGAATATTGTTCTACCTAAAAGTTACGAACAACAATAGCAAAGAACTTATACATATTGTTTCAAAAAATTATAAAGGAAGATTGTCCAGTTATCTCAGGATCAGAAGGCAAAGTAGAAACTGAAATAACTACCAGTTACCTCTTCAAAGGTCAGAAAATATAAAATACAAAAACTTCAGCCTGGCATCTTAAACCTGTCAATAATTTCATCCACGAGAATGACAATAATGAAACAACATACCAGAATTTGTGGGATGCAGCCAAAGCAGTATAAGGGGAAATTTTATATCTCTAGATGCATACTTGCATAAAATAGAAAAAGAGAAGATCAATGAATTAGGCTTGTAACTAAAAAAGCTAGGGAAAAAAACTTAAAACCCCAATCAAGTACCAAATTTGAAATTCTAAAAATAAGAAGGGAGATTATTAAAACTGAAAATAAAACACTATTGAATTAATAAATAAAACTAAGAGTTGGTTTTATGAAAAAAACAACAAAAATAAACCTTTAGGTAATTTGATTAGAAAAAGGAAGGAGGAAAATCAAATTGTTAGTCTTAAAAATGAAAAGGGAGAACTCACCACTAACGAAGAGGAAATTAGAGCAATAATTAGGAGTTACTTTGCCCAACTTTATGCCAATAAATTCGACAACTTAAATGAAATAGAAAAATACCTCCAAAAATACAGCTTGCCCAAACTAACAGAGGAAGAAGTAAATATCCTAAACAGTCCCATCTCAGAAAAAGAAATAGAACAAACTATCAATCAACTCCCTAAGAAAAAATCCCCAGGACCAGATGGATTTACATGTGAATTCTACCAAACATTTAAAGAACAATTAACTCCAATGTTATATAAACTATTTGAAAAAATAGGGATTGAAGGAGTCCTACCAAACTCCTTTTATGACACAGATATGGTACTGATACCTAAACCAGGTAGGCTGAAAACAGAGAAAGAAAATTATAGACCAATCTCCCTAATGAATATTGATGCTAAAATCTTAAATAAAATATTAGCAAAAAGATTACAGAAAATTGTCACCAGGATAATACACTATGACCAAGTAGGATTTATACCAGGAATGCAGGGCTGGTTCAATATTAGGAAAACTATTAGCATAATTGACTATATCAATAACCAAACAAACAAAAACCACATGATCATCTCAATAGATGCAGAAAAAGCATTTGATAAAATCCAACATCCATTCCTAATAAAAACACTTGAGAGCATAGGAATAAATGGACTTTTCCTTAAAATAGTCAGGAGCATATATTTAAAACCATCAGTAAGCATCATATGCAATGGGGAAAAACTGGAACCTTTCCCAGTAAGATCTGGAGTGAAGCAAGGTTGCCCACTATCACCATTATTATTTAATATCGTATTAGAAACACTAGCCTCGGCAATAAGAGTCGAGAAAGATATAAAAGGAATTAGAGTAGGCAATGAGGAAAACAAACTATCACTCTTTGCAGATGATATGATGGTATACCTAGAGAACCCCAGAGATTCTACCAAAAAGCTATTGGAAATAATTCATAATTTTAGCAAAGTAGCTGGCTACAAAATAAATCCCCATAAATCCTCAGCATTTTTATACATCACCAACAAAACCCAACAGCAAGAGATACAAAGAGAAATTCCATTCAGAATAACTGTTGATACCATAAAATATTTGGGAATCTATCTACCAAAGGAAAGTCAGGAATTATATGAGCAAAATTATAAAAAAGTCTCCACACAAATAAAGTCAGACTTAAATAATTGGAAAAATATTAAGTGCTCTTGGATCGGCCGAGCGAACATAATAAAGATGACAATACTCCCTAAACTAATCTATTTATTTAGTGCTATACCAATCAGACTTCCAAGAAAATATTTTATTGATCTAGAAAAAATAACAACAAAATTCATATGGAACAATAAAAAGTCGAGAATCTCAAGGGAATTAATGAAAAAAAAATCAAATGAAGGTGGCCTAGCTGTACCTGATCTAAAATTATATTATAAAGCAGCAGTCACCAAAACCATTTGGTATTGGCTAAGAAATAGATTAGTGGATCAGTGGAAAAGGCTAGGCTCACAAGACAGAATAGTCAATTATAGCAATCTAGTGTTTGACAAACCCAAAGCCCCTAACTTCTGGGAAAAGAATTCATTATTTGATAAAAACTGCTGGGATAATTGGAAATTAGTATGGCAGAAATTAGGCATGGACCCACACTTAACACCATATACCAAGATAAGATCAAAATGGGTCTATGACCTAGGCATAAAGAACGAGACTATAAATAAATTAGAGGAACATAGAATAGTTTATCTCTCAGACTTGTGGAGGAGAAAGAAATTTGTGACCAAAGATGAACTAGAGACCATTACTGATCACAGAATAGAAAATTTCGATTACATCAAATCAAGAAGTAGACTGGAAGGATAAACAGACAAAAAAAAAAAAAAAAAAAAGAACTTGACCCTAAAGAGCTACTATGATAACAGCAAAGCCCCCATCATAAACACAGAAAACCATGACTTAAAAACATTTTTCAAGCAAAGCCTCAAAAAAAGAGTAGATTATCTTAAGATACAAGTCCAACAAGAATTTTTAGCAGAAATCTTTAAAGCACAAAAAATAATTTTAAAAATCAGTAAGAACACTAAAAAAATGTAAAAATAAATGAGAGCTATGTAAGAAAAGAGCTGTTAATTACAGCTTGGTAAAAGATGTACAAAATGTAACTAAAGAATACAGCTCTTAAAAAATTAGAATTGGTCAAATGGAAGCTATTTATTCCATGCAAATAATGAAACACAAAATACAAATAATAAAACAAAATCAAAAGACTAAAAAAAAAAAAAAAAAAAAGGAAAATGTTGAAATATCTTAAGAGAAGTAATTTACCTGGAAAACAGATTGACAAGAGCTAATTTAAGAATATTGTTCTACCTAAAAGTTACGAACAACAATAGCAAAGAACTTATACATATTGTTTCAAAAAATTATAAAGGAAGATTGTCCAGTTATCTCAGGATCAGAAGGCAAAGTAGAAACTGAAGTAACTACCTCTTCAAAGGTCAGAAAATATAAAATACAAAAACTTCAGCCTGGCATCTTAAACCTGTCAATAATTTCATCCACGAGAATGACAATAATGAAACAACATACCAGAATTTGTGGGATGCAGCCAAAGCAGTATAAGGGGAAATTTTATATCTCTAGATGCATACTTGCATAAAATAGAAAAAGAGAAGATCAATGAATTAGGCTTGTAACTAAAAAAGCTAGGGAAAAAAACTTAAAACCCCCAATCAAGTACCAAATTTGAAATTCTAAAAATAAGAAGGGAGATTATTAAAACTGAAAATAAAACACTATTGAATTAATAAATAAAACTAAGAGTTGGTTTTATGAAAAAAACAACAAAAATAAACCTTTAGGTAATTTGATTAGAAAAAGGAAGGAGGAAAATCAAATTGTTAGTCTTAAAAATGAAAAGTGAGAACTTTCCACCGATGAAGAAGAAATTAGAGCAACAATTGGGAGTTATTTTGCCCAATTTTTTACCAATAAATTTGATAACCTAAGTTACATGGAGGAATGTCTACAAGAATATAGATTGCCCAGATTAACAGAAAAAAAAATAAGCTACTTAAATAATCCCATTTTAGAAAAAGAAATATAACAAGCTATTAATCAACTCCCTACGAAAAAAGTTCCAGGGCCAGATGGATTTACATGTGAATTCTACCACATATTTAAAGAACAATTAACTCCAATACTATACAAATTATTTGAAAAAATATGGAAAGAAGGACTCCTGCCAAATTCCTTTTATGATACAGACATGGTACTGATAGCTTAACCAAGTAGGATGAAGACAGAGAAAGAAAATTATGGACCAATATCCTTAATGAATATAAATGCAAAAATCTTAAATAAAATATTAGCAAAAAATTACAGAAAGTTATCCCCAGGATAATACACCATAACCAAGTAGGATTTATACCAGGAATACAAGGCTGGTTCAATATTAGGAAAACTATTAGCATAACTGACTATATCAATAACTAAACTAACAAAAATCATATGATTATCTCAATAGATGCAGAAAAAGCATTTGATAAAATTCAAAACCCATTCCTATTAAAAACACTAGAGAGTATAGGAATAAATGAACTTTTCATTAAAATAATCAATAGCATCTATTTAAAACCACCAGTAAGCATCATACATAATGGAGATAAACTAGAACCATTCCCAATAAGATCAGGGGTGAAACAAGGTTACCCACTATCACCATTACTATTCAATATTGTATTAGAAATGTTAGCTTTGGCAATAAGAGAAGAAAAAGAGATTAAAGGAATTAGAATAGATAACGAGGAACGCAAATTATCAATCTTTGCAGATGATATGATGGTAAACTTAGAGAACTCTAGAGAATCAACTAAAAAACTATTAGAAACAATATACAACTTTAGCAAAGTTGCAAGATACAAAATAAATTCATATAAATCACCAACATTTTTACATATCACCAACAAAATCCAACAGCAAATGATACAAAGAAAAATTCCATTTAAAATAACTGTCAATAGTATACAATATTTGGGAATCTATCCACCAAGGGAAAGTCAGGAACTACATGAACACAACTACAAACCACTTTCCACACAAATAAAGTCAGATCTAAACAATTGGAAAAATATCAAATGCTCTTGTTTAGGTCAGGAGAATATAATAAAAATGGCAATACTGTCTAAATTAATCTATTTATTCAGTGTCATGACAATCAAACTCCTAAGGAATTATTTTACAGACCTAGAAAAAATGACAAAATTCATCTGGAAGAACAAAAGGTCAAGAATTTCAAGGGAATTTTTAAAAATGCAAATGAAGGTGGCTTAGCTGTACCAGATCTAAAACTATATTATAAAGCAGTGGTCATCAAAACCATTTAGTACTGGACAAGAAATAGAGTAGTTAATCAGTGGAATAGATTAGGTTCACAGGACAAAATAGTCAATGACTATAGTAATTTAGTGTTTGACAAACCTAAAGATCCCAGCTTTGGGAATAAGAATTCACTATTTGACAAAAACTGCTGAGAAAATTGGAAAATAGTATGGCAGAAATTAGGCATTGTCCCACACCTAACACCATATACCAAGATAAAGTTGAAATGGGTTCATGATCTAGACATAATGAAATCACAAATTAAAAAAACATAGGATAGTTTACCTCTCAGATCTGTGTGGGAGGAAGAAATTTGTGACCAAAGAAGAATTGGAGATTATTATTGATCACAGAGTAGATAATTTTGATTACATTAAGTTAAAAAGGTTTTGTACAAACAAAACTAATGCAAACAAGATTAGAAAAGCAGTACTAAATTGGGAAACCATTTTTATATTCAAGAGTTCTGATAAAGGCCTCATTTCCAAAATATATAATTGACCCAAATTTATAAGAATTCAAGCCTTTCTCCAATTGATAAATGGTCAAAGGATATGAACATACAATTTTCAGATAAAGAAATTGAAAACATCTCTAGTCATATGAAAAGGTGCTCTAAATCATTATTGATCAGAGAATTAAAACAACTCTGAGATACTACTACACACCTCTCAGACTGGCTAAGATGACAGGAAAAGATAATGACAAATGTTGGAGGGGATGTGGGAAAACTGAGACACTAATACATTGGTGGAATTGTGAATGGATCCAACCATTCTGGAGAGCAATTTGGAACTAGGCCAAAGAGTTATCAAACTGTACATACTCGTTGACCCAGCAGTGTTTCTACTGGACTTATATATCCCAAAGAGATCTTGAAGGAGGGAAAGGAACCCACATGTGTAAAAATGTTTGTGGCAGCCCTTTTTGTAATGGAAACTGAGTAGATGCCCATCAATTGGAGAATGGCTAAATAAGTTATGGTATATGAATGCTATGGAATATTATTGTTCTATAAGAAACAATCACCAGGATGATTTCAGAGAGGCCTGGAGAGACTTGCATGAACTGATGCTAATTGAAATGAGCAGAAGCAGGAGATTATTATACACAGCAACAGCAATATTATACAATGATCAATTCTGATGAACATGACTCTCTTCAACAATGAGATGATTCAGACCAGTTCCAATGGTCTTGTGATCAAAAAAAAAATCTACACCCTGAAAGAGGACTGTGGGGACTGAGTGTGGTTCACAATATAGCATTTTCACTTTTTCTGTTGTTTGTTTGCATTTTATTTTCTTCATAATCTTCTTTTCTGGTTTGATTTGATTTTTCTTGTACAGCAAGATAATTGTATAAATATGTATGCATATATTGGTTTAATATATATTTTTACTATATTTAACATATATTGGACTACTTGCCGTCTAGGGGATGGGGGTGGAGGGGTGGAAAAGGGGGGAAAAACTGGAACACAAGGTTTTGCAAGGGCTAATGTTGCAGAATTATCTATGCACATGTTTTGAAAAATAAAAAGCTTTAATTAATTTTTTTAAAGAATATGTTTTAAAAAATAGTTAAAGCAGAGATAGGAAAAAATCCATCAGTCACCAAGTGAAAGAGAAAAAAAAATGAAAAACTTACAGGAACATCATAGCCAATTTTCAAAGTTCCCAGGTTAAAGATTAAAAAGAACAATTTAAACACTGCAAAACTACAGTTAAAATAAAAAATTACACCTAGAAGCTTCTTGAAACATTATAGGTAGGCTGGACCCAATTTTATATTTAATCTGCATTGTTAAGGCGTTTTTCTTCATCACTTTCTTAAACCCAAACAATCCACAAAGTAATCAATCAAGGTCTTATTTGAAGCATTTGGTGACTTCTGACTTCTGAGGTGTAAATAAATGCTCACACTAAAAATTTAACATTTGGTTAAGAGCTGGCTTCAGAATATCATTGAAGGAAATTGCAGCATTAGAGAAGACATTAAATTACATTTCAATTGGGAGAGGCACATTCCAGATTGGAAAAAGGCAATGTACAATTAAGAAGGAATTAAGAAACAAAAAGGAGCTAATGAATAAGAAATTAACTTGAAACTAAAGTAAGATAAAACTAAGAAGGACATAGGGCCCATAATTGTCACCTAAAGTATTGACCCCAGCAAGAATCCAGATTTATTTTGTTAGATCATAAATTAGAACTACAAAAGTAGTTCTATCTACCAAAATCAAAGTTAAGAGGCAGGAGACAAACTAGAGCAGAGATTTGTATTTCTAATAAAAGCAATTTATGTCACCTATATCTTTTTATTCAATATATATAAAAAATCTATATTAAATTCAAGTCATTTAGTCTAGTAGCTATTATTTTAGGAACATTGCCTCAACTCTTTAAATTTATTAAAAATAATATGAAAATGCATATTGAAAAGGAAGACTAAACTAGCTAATTTCCCATCTTTAGGCTTTAAAAAAAGTTTTATTTATTTTACTTTATAGAATAACCATGGTTTCCCCCCTTGTACATCAAATGTTTTTTCTTTCTCACCTCCACCTTTTATAATCTCTTCAAAGTACAGTTCAATTATCACTTCCTCTAGGAAAAATTTCCTAATTTCCTCTCTTGTTCATTCCCATTTTCCTCCTTCCCTGAAATCACGTGTGTGTGTGTGTGTGTGTGTGTGTGTGTATGTGTGTGTGTGTGTGTAACTCCTATTGGTCTGATCAACCAAAGTCAGAGATACTGTACATAGTCCCCAACACAGGGATATCATTTTGTTCCTGAAAGTATGAAGGACAACCAAACGACCAATTTTGTTTGTAAACATATTGCATTTCTTTGATGTGAGTTCTCAGACTATCTCATTTTTTGTATTTATATATTTAGTGTCTGGCATAGTATACAGTACATAGAAGGTATTTAATAAGTGTCATCACACCATTTCCCAACCATCTGCAAATCAGGCCACAAACTTTTGCCCCTGACACTTAAAGCTGAGATTTTAGCTTATCTTTTCTGGAACCAGGCCATAACAACACTGTTCAGTTATCCCCAAAACATATTACTTACATTCTGTTCCTTACTTCATTTTCCAAGTCTACTTTCTCTCTGTATGTTTTAGGACTGTTTTGCTTGCTTGTGTTTGTATTCCCCAGTGCTTAGCACAGTGCTTGGCACAAGGTAAGCCCTTAATGTTTTCCTCATTCATTCCTAGGGATAGCTAGATGATGCTTCAGATAACATAAGGCTTGGATTCAAGAAGAGCTGAATTCAAATTTGACTTTTAGCCACTAGCTCACTTACTAGCCACAAATCATTTAATCTGTTGGCCTCAGTTTTCCCATCTGTCAAATGGTGATAATAGCACTTACTTCTCAGGATTGAGAATATGACATAAAAACTGTATAGTACTTTTGTTATTATATGATTGTCATCATCATTAAAACAGGAGATGAAATCAACTTTGGCAGAATTCAGAGTTCATAGAGGGAATATGTAATAATACTGGATAAACTAGATTATGAAGACGTTTAAATACCAGTGTACTTTATCCTATAACCAACAGGAAGCCACAGATGGTTTTTTTGTTTTGTTTTGTTTTGTTTTGTTTTTGCAGGAAAAGGACCTGTACCTCAGATTGCTGAATGAAGAGAGATATTAGAAATGAAGTCAATTTGGGGACTGTTACAATAATCTGAGAGAATAAATAAAAGCCTTAACTGAGGTAAAAAGTGGAGAGAAGAGGATAAATGAGAAGCAGAATTTGAATTGACAAAAACTAGACAATTGCTTGGATATAGGCTGACAGAAAAGAGACAAAAGTGACTTTGAGTTTAGGTTACTTTGATTTACTGATGGAGGAGTTGGTAATCTAAGAAAAGATGATTAAAAGAAGTAAAATCCTTGAAAAATAGGATTAGTGAACTGGAAACAGAAAACAGCTCTCTAAAAAACAAAATTGGCGAAATGGAAAAAAATTCCACAGAACAAAAGAACTCAATTGGACAATTAGAGAAAGATTTTAAAAAAGTGAGTGAAGAGAATACTTCACTGAAAATCAGAATTGAACAAGTGGAATTGAATGACTCGAGGAGACAAGAAGAATCAGTCAAGCAAATCCAAAAAAATCAAACAATGGAGAAAAATGTGAAATACCTTCTGGGAAGACAACAGACCTGGAAAACAGATCCAGGAGAGACAATCTGAGAATCATTGGACTCCCAGAAAAACATGATGAAAAAAAGAGCCTGGACACTGTCTTCCAGGAAATTATCAAAGAGAACTGCCCAGAAGTCATAGGAACAGAGGAAAAAATAAACATTGAAAGGATTCATCGATCACCCACTGAAAGGGATCCTAAAATCAAAACACCAAGGAATATAGTGGCCAAATGCCAGAACCCTCAGATGAAAGAAAAAATATTGCAAGCGGCTAGAAAAACCCAATTCAAGTATCAAGGAGCCACAATAAGGATCACCCAGGATCTGGCAGCATCCACATTAAAAGATCGAAGGGCCTGGAATATGATATTCCGAAAGGCTAAGGAACTTGGTATGCAACCAAAAATAACTTACCCAGCGAGAATGAGCATCTTTTTCCAGGAAGAAGATGGACATTCAACGAAGTAAGCGAATTTCATCTATTTCTGATGAAAAAACCAGAACTTAACAAAAAGTTTGATCTACAAATATAGAACTCAAGAGAAATCTAAAAAGGTAAAGATTAATCTTGGGAACTATATTTTGACTATATAGATGTATAAAGAATACATGTATACCTTGTTCTAGAAATTGATGTGGAAAGGACATTGTACCAGAAAAAGGGTAAAGTGGGGGTAGTACATCTCATGAAGAGGCATAGGAAACCTATTATATCTGAGAGAAAGAATGGAGGGGGATGAATATAGTGGGTATCTTACTGCCTTCAGAATTGGCTTTAAGTGAAAAATCTTAAGACATATTCAATCTATGGTGAAACTTCTCCCATCTCATTGAAAAGTGAGAAGGGAAAAGTGGAAAGGGAAGGAATAAGCTAAGCGGAAGGGAATACGGGAACTGGGAGGGAAAGGGGTAAGATAGGGGGAGGAACTCTAAGGCGGGGGGAGGGACACTAAAAAGGGAGGGCTGTGAGAAGCAAGGGGTGCTCACAAGCTTAATACTTGGAAGGGGGGGAAAGGGGAAAGAAGGGAGGAAAGCATAAACCGGGTTAACAAGATGGCAAGTAATACAGAATTGGTCATTCTAACCATAAACGTGAACGGGGTAAACTCCCCCATAAAGAGGAAGCGGTTAGCAGAATGGATTAAAAGCCAGAATCCTACAATATGTTGTTTACAGGAAACACACCTGAAGCGGGGAGATACATGCAGGTTAAAGGTAAAAGGTTGGAGCAAAATCTACTATGCTTCAGGTGAAGTCAAAAAAGCAGGGGTAGCCATCCTGATCTCAGATCAAGCTAAAGCAAAAATTGATCTAATTAAAAGAGATAAGGAAGGACACTATATCTTGCTAAAGGGTAGCATGGATAATGAAGCACTATCTATATTAAACATATATGCACCAAGTGGGGTAGCATCTAAATTCTTAAAAGAGAAACTAAGAGAGCTGCAAGAAGAAATAGACAGTAAAACTATAATAGTGGGAGATCTTAACCTTGCACTCTCAGAATTAGATAAATCAAACCACAAAATAAATAAGAAAGAAGTCAAAGAGGTAAATAGAATACTAGAAAAGTTAGATATGATAGATCTCTGGAGAAAATGTAATGGAGACAGAAAGGAATACACTTTCTTTTCAGCAGTTCATGGAACCTATACAAAAATTGACCATATATTAGGACATAAAAACCTCAAACTCAAATGCAGTAAGGCAGAAATAGTAAATGCATCCTTTTCAGACCACGATGCAATGAAAATTACATTCAACAAAAAAGCAGGGGGAAGTAGACCAAAAAATAATTGGAAACTAAATAATCTCATACTAAAGAATGATTGGGTGAAACAGCAAATCATAGACATAATTAATAACTTCACCAAGAAAACGATAATAATGAGACATCATACCAAAATGTATGGGATGCAGCCAAAGCGGTAATAAGGGGAAATTTCATATCTCTAGAGGCCTATTTGTATAAAATAGAGAAAGAGAAGGTCAATGAATTGGGTTTGCAATTAAAAATGCTAGAAAAGGAACAAATTAAAAACCCCCAGTCAAACACTAAACTTGAAATTCTAAAAGTAAAAGGTGAGATCAATAAAATTGAAAGTAAAAAAACTATTGAATTGATTAATAAAACTAAGAGTTGGTTCTATGAAAAAACCAACAAAATAGACAAACCCTTAGTAAATCTGATTAAAAAAAGGAAAGAGGAAAATCAAATTGTTAGTCTTAAAAATGAAAAGGGAGAACTCACCACTAACGAAGAGGAAATTAGAGCAATAATTAGGAGTTACTTTGCCCAACTTTATGCCAATAAATTCGACAACTCAAATGAAATAGAAAAATACCTCCAAAAATACAGCTTGCCCAAACTAACAGAGGAAGAAGTAAATATCCTAAACAGTCCCATCTCAGAAAAAGAAATAGAACAAACTATCAATCAACTCCCTAAGAAAAAATCCCCAGGACCAGATGGATTTACATGTGAATTCTACCAAACATTTAAAGAACAATTAACTCCAATGTTATATAAACTATTTGAAAAAATAGGGATTGAAGGAGTCCTACCAAACTCCTTTTATGACACAGATATGGTACTGATACCTAAACCAGGTAGGCTGAAAACAGAGAAAGAAAATTATAGACCAATCTCCCTAATGAATATTGATGCTAAAATCTTAAATAAAATATTAGCAAAAAGATTACAGAAAATTGTCACCAGGATAATACACTATGACCAAGTAGGATTTATACCAGGAATGCAGGGCTGGTTCAATATTAGGAAAACTATTAGCATAATTGACTATATCAATAACCAAACAAACAAAAACCACATGATCATCTCAATAGATGCAGAAAAAGCATTTGATAAAATCCAACATCCATTCCTAATAAAAACACTTGAGAGCATAGGAATAAATGGACTTTTCCTTAAAATAGTCAGGAGCATATATTTAAAACCATCAGTAAGCATCATATGCAATGGGGAAAAACTGGAACCTTTCCCAGTAAGATCTGGAGTGAAGCAAGGTTGCCCACTATCACCATTATTATTTAATATCGTATTAGAAACACTAGCCTCGGCAATAAGAGTCGAGAAAGATATAAAAGGAATTAGAGTAGGCAATGAGGAAAACAAACTATCACTCTTTGCAGATGATATGATGGTATACCTAGAGAACCCCAGAGATTCTACCAAAAAGCTATTGGAAATAATTCATAATTTTAGCAAAGTAGCTGGCTACAAAATAAATCCCCATAAATCCTCAGCATTTTTATACATCACCAACAAAACCCAACAGCAAGAGATACAAAGAGAAATTCCATTCAGAATAACTGTTGATACCATAAAATATTTGGGAATCTATCTACCAAAGGAAAGTCAGGAATTATATGAGCAAAATTATAAAAAAGTCTCCACACAAATAAAGTCAGACTTAAATAATTGGAAAAATATTAAGTGCTCTTGGATCGGCCGAGCGAACATAATAAAGATGACAATACTCCCTAAACTAATCTATTTATTTAGTGCTATACCAATCAGACTTCCAAGAAAATATTTTATTGATCTAGAAAAAATAACAACAAAATTCATATGGAACAATAAAAAGTCGAGAATCTCAAGGGAATTAATGAAAAAAAAATCAAATGAAGGTGGCCTAGCTGTACCTGATCTAAAATTATATTATAAAGCAGCAGTCACCAAAACCATTTGGTATTGGCTAAGAAATAGATTAGTGGATCAGTGGAAAAGGCTAGGCTCACAAGACAGAATAGTCAATTATAGCAATCTAGTGTTTGACAAACCCAAAGCCCCTAACTTCTGGGAAAAGAATTCATTATTTGATAAAAACTGCTGGGATAATTGGAAATTAGTATGGCAGAAATTAGGCATGGACCCACACTTAACACCATATACCAAGATAAGATCAAAATGGGTCTATGACCTAGGCATAAAGAACGAGACTATAAATAAATTAGAGGAACATAGAATAGTTTATCTCTCAGACTTGTGGAGGAGAAAGAAATTTGTGACCAAAGATGAACTAGAGACCATTACTGATCACAGAATAGAAAATTTCGATTACATCAAATTAAAAAGCTTTTGTACAAATAAAACTAATGCAAACAAGATTAGAAGGGAAGCAACAAACTGGGAAAACATTTTCACAGTTAAAGGTTCTGATAAAGGCCTCATTTCCAAAATATATAGAGAACTGACTCAAATTTATAAGAAATCAAGCCATTCTCCAATTGATAAATGGTCAAAGGATATGAACAGACAATTTTCAGAGGATGAGATTGAAACTATTACCACTCATATGAAAGAGTGTTCCAAATCATTATTGATCAGAGAAATGCAAATTAAGACAACTCTGAGATACCACTACACACCTGTCAGATTGGCTAAGATGACAGGAAAAAATAATGATGAATGTTGGAGGGGATGCGGGAAAACTGGGACACTAATGCATTGTTGGTGGAGTTGTGAACGAATCCAACCATTCTGGAGAGCAATCTGGAATTATGCCCAAAAAATTATCAAATTGTGCATACCCTTTGATCCAGCAGTGTTTCTATTGGGTTTATATCCCAAAGAAATACTAAAGAAGGGAAAGGGACCTGTATGTGCCAAAATGTTTGTAGCAGCCCTGTTTGTAGTGGCTAGAAACTGGAAAATGAATGGATGCCCATCAATTGGAGAATGGCTGGGTAAATTGTGGTATACGAATGTTATGGAATATTATTGTTCTGTAAGAAATGACCAGCAGGATGAATACAGAGAGGACTGGCGAGACTTACATGAACTGATGCTAAGTGAAATGAGCAGAACCAGGAGATCATTATACACTTCGACAACAATATTGTATGAGGACATATTTTGATGGAAGTGGATTTCTTTGACAAAGAGACCTGAGTTTCAATTGATAAATGACGGACAAAAGCAGCTACACCCAAAGAAAGAACACTGGGAAACGAATGTAAACTATCTGCATTTTTGTTTTTCTTCCCGGATTATTTATACCTTCTGAATCCAATTCTCCCTACGCAACAAGAGAACTGTTCGGTTCTGCAAACATATATTGTATCTAGGATATACTGCAACATATCCAACATATAAAGGACTGCTTGCCATCTAGGGGAGGGGGTGGAGGGAGGGAGGGGGAAAAAAAACAAAAAAAAAAAAATAAATAAATAAATAAATAAATAAATAAATAAATAAATAAATAAATAAATAAATAAATAAAAAAGAAAAGATGATTGAACAGCTACTATGATATATGTGATAAATTATTCTAATAGCAGTATGAGGGAGTTAGAGGTTTTATTGAAGGCTATTACAATTATCCAGAGAGCTTGATAATGAGAATTTATACTAACGTGATGTATAAACAACAAGTACCGAAAGGGAAGATAAATGACATGTAAGGAAGAGTAGATAGAAGTTAATAGTTGCTTGCATAGGAGGAATGAAAGAAAATTATTAAAAAAAAAAACCACTAAGGTTTCAAATGTGGAAGAGTGGATGAATAGTGATACCAATGACAGGTATGGTAAAAAAGCAGGTTTAGAAAAGAAAAATACATTTGAGTCTGAAGTATTTATGCTGGTAGAAATGTCCTGTAGACAATTCAGATTAAGAGATTTAGGAGTCATCTGCATAAGTGATGAGACTGAATGAATTTTAACAAGAAAGTGTAAAAAAAATGCATTTTTTCCAAATGATTGACAACTAAGAACCACAGATCCCGGAGTTGAAGGAACCTTTGAGGCCACTTAGTCTAATCCTTAATTCCTATAATATTAGTATCTTGTTCATATCTACTTGAATAATTCCCCAAATGAGGAAATGACTATTTCTGGAGGTAGCCAATTTCTTTTTATTTTTTCAGAAAGCCCTCATTATTAGGATTACTTTTTTTTCCCCTCAGATGCCTCTATTTAACGCTCCCTCTGCTCCCAAATGCTCCTAGTGGGGCTCTCTGAGGCTAATCACCAGTGAAAGTTGCAGGACCAGATTTAGGCTTCATGTCAGGGATGTCATCTGTAAAATGAGTTGGAGTGGTAATCCTTGCCTGGAAAACCCCAAATGGGGTCACCAAGAGAACGTGACACCTCAACAGCGGAGCCTCGCTAACGATGAGTATTATGGGAAAAGGTGCCCTTCGGGAGCTAAGGCGGGTGGGGTCTCAGGCAGAGCACGGAGGACTTGTCCCGTGGGCCCTATTATCGTGCAGGGGCCCTGTTTGGCTACAGAGGCCTCGGAGGTCCCTTCCAACGCTAGAATTCTGCAATGTTGTGCTTGCAAAGGACGTCCTCTCGATTTCTCGCAAATTCTCTCTGAACAAGCTGCGGTGAATAATAGAGAGCATTCTAAGCAGTGCTCCCCAGGACAACCCCTGCATGGCGGGGAATACGGGCCTTTATGTCACCGTAGAAATTGTGCAACCACGCGAGGTCTAGGTGGGAAGGGCCGTGGCGATTTGTCCCCTGAACCACGGAGGGGGGAACACGGAAAGAAAGTCGGTTGAGCCGCGTACGTGTTTTCTTTGCTCCGGGCCAACTGTCACACGGTCGCTGGGTGCGACTCCGCCGACCTACCCCAGTCCGGGACGCTCTCTCTCACCAACGGTGTCGGCGCGTGCCCGCTCTAGCCGGCCTAACCCAGCGCGACGTGCCCCTCCTCCCGCCCCGGCGGTGGCGCGCACGCGCCCTCTTTTTAGGTACCAGGGAAACTTCCACCTCGACTCCTAAAGGTCAAAGGGGCGCGAGGTCCGGAGTTGGAAAGGGGGGAGGGAAGGAAGGGAGGACCGGGTGGCGAGTCGGGAGCGCACGCGCAGTGGTGCGTCCCAGCGCGCGCTCCTCTCCTCCCTCTTCCCCTCCCCTCTCCGGGTTCCCAACCCCTTTCGTTCGGTCCGAGGCGGGCGAGGTGGTTGTGGGGTGTCCTCGTTTCTCCCCAGGGTGGGCGAGCTGACCGTTGGGAGCCTTCCTTCCCGGAGTCGTCATCCTAGTCCGCTACCTCCCCTCCCTGGCTCTGCCCCCCTAGACTATCCGGGAGCCGGGAGCCGGGGAGGGGAGGACGAGGAGGAGGAGAGAGGAGGAGGAGCCCATCCTGAGCCCACCCCTTTTTATCTTACATCCCCCTCTAAGCTTTCAAGCTGGAGCCGGAGGAGGAGGTCCCGGAGATGCTGGACCCGCCCGGGGTCCAGGTCCGGGTCCCGGAGCTTCCCCCGCAGGTGGTGGTGGCCTCGGGAGAACTGCGCCAGACCCTGCTGAAGATGTGGACGGAGGGGCAGGACACCTGCATCTCACTGGGGGTGATGGTCTGCGTGGTCTTGCTCACCGGGATGGCGCGCGTGATGGTCCGGAGGCACACCCGCTCCTCGTTCATCCGAGTCTTCGTGGCCGAGCTGCTGGCCACCTTCCAGCTGTGCTGCTGCTCGCAAGAGCTCCAGGTGCTGAATGAACTGAGGCCGGACAACCCCAGCTGGACCCTCACCGTCATCTATTTCCTCTCCCTCGTCCACGGGCTGACGCTGGTGGGCGCCGTCAGCAACCCGTGCGGGGTCCTGGAGCAGTTGGCGCTGGAGCAGATGCCCGTGTGGTTGGGGTTCCTCAAGATCTTTGCGCAGATGCTCGGCTCGGGACTCAGCCGGACTTTTATGGTCTGGGTCTGGAGCCTGGGCATTTCCAGCCGGCATTTTGCCGAGAGGTCTATAAAGTGTGCCAGCCCTATCCACATCGCGCTGCCCGAAGCATTCCTCGTGGAGATGCTCTGCTCCTTCATTTTCCACAGTACCGTAATGCATTTCCAGGAGGTCAGGCTCAAGTTTCGAATCCACATGCAGGCAGCACTCATCACGTTTTTGGTCTTTGCAGGTTTGTTTCCAGAACGCGCTCATCTCCCCAGACATCCCTCTTAACTATGGTTGACCACCACTGCTGTTCTAACCATTTCTCGGTTGTTGTGGGCTCAAAGAAAAAAAAAAAATGCATTGTATTTTTGTAGTGTTATTGAAGTTTAACTAAGGGCAGCTCTATGAAGGAAGCACATTATTATTGTGCAGTCGTGCCCGACTTTTCGGGACCCCGTTTGGGGTTTTCTTAGCAAAGCTAGTGAAATGATTTGCCATTTCTTTCTCCAGCTTGTTTTATTGATGAGGAAATTTGAAACAAGAAGGGTTAAATGGATTTCCCGGGGTCACCCAGCTAGTAAGTATCAGAGGCCAGGTTTGAAGTCTGTTATTATTACCCATGAAGGGAGTAAGGAGCTCCAGTATTTTATGGAAGGGAGAAGTTAAGTAATATGCTAAAGTGACAGAGTTTAAACTCTAATCCAGGCCATAGGCTCATAGAGTTTGGAATTTGTAACAAACTGTTGAGATTATCTAGGACAACACCCTGGTTTTACAGAAGAGGAAGCTGGAGTGGAGTGGGGGAGGGAGATGGCTTGACTAAAGTTAAAAGGATTTAGGCTGGGATTCTAACTGCAAAACCTTTTTTCCATTATAATATACAATGTGGATTCCAGATCAATTTTACACTGTGCCTGTTTGTAGGGACCAGGGATGTGATAGTACTCAGTCCTTCCATTCCAACTGTGAGTGCATTTCTCTGTTTTTCCCAAGCAAAAAGGATCTATTTTATTTAAAAAATAATAATAATAACAGCTATCTGATGTTGTAACTGAGAGATGAGGTCCTTAAGTAAATTACAAGAGTAATGAGTGTCATGTAAGAAGACACTTCAGCAGGCATTGTCTGGAGAAAAGACTGCTTGGGAGAAACACTTCTATCTTCAAACTTTTAAAGAGCTGTCATGTGAAAGGCGAGATTTAGTTATATTTATTCTATTTGGCTTCAGAAGACTTGGCTAGCCAACTTGGCTGGTTCAATTAAGTCTGAGATATCCCAAAATGGACTAAATCAGGTTATCAAGCATTTATTAAATGTTTACTATGTACCAGGCCCAAGAGCTGGAGATACAAAGAAAAACAAAATAAAACCCCTATCCTAAGGAAGCTCAGAGGTCAGTGGGAGAGACATTGTAATTACATACAAGATAGATTCAATGTAATTTGAGAGTGAATCACCTGAAGGTAGCACTCATATTTTTGGTCTTTGCTCAGAAGGAAAGCACTGGAAAGGGAAGGAAGGTATGGATTGAGAAAAGCCTCCTCCAGAAGGTAGGACTGGGGCTGAGTTAAAAGAAACCAGGGGAATCAGGTAGCAGAAATGAGAGAGGAAAACATTTCCAGATATTGGGAATAGCCACTGAAAAAGTGCGGTAAGAAGGCCAGGTAACTCGGACAGTAAAGGACATGGAGGAGAGAGGAGAGTAAAAAGTAAAATTACTGGGAAATAGGAAGGAGCCAGATTGTGAAGATCAAACAGGATTTTATATAGGTAAACCTGAATGGACCCAGTCACTGAAGGAAGTAACAGAATTTACTTATCACAAAACAGTCACTTCCATTTGAAGCTTTAAACTTATAATGTTCTCATCTCTTATCTTTCTGCTCACTAAACTTGATCAAAAGTCCAAAAAGTATCTAATATAAATTTTATACAGAATTCTTAAAAATTCTGCCATTTTTCATCACTAGTTTTTTCTAATACTTGATTCCCATAGAAGTATAGTTACCTTAGAATCCCCTATCTTGGAATATTTAAAAAATGCATTTACAAGCCATCTAAAAACAGTTTATAAGTTTTTAAATGCACCTTACATGGAAGTGACTTCTGTGAAAAAAACTGGTCCATTTGTTCATGAAACAGTTCCACAGTCCCAAATGCAGCCAATCATCATCTATGAGGCTGAGGCAGAGATTTAAGGAACAATGTTGAATGACATAATCCTTTTGAAATTGAGCTGTTTTAAGAAAAAAAAAATTCAATGGAAATTGTTTCAAAATGTTAAGGCTATTAGATTTCATGTAGAGACAGGATATCTGTAGCCTATTCATTATATTTGAACACATTCTTTAAAATTCATTTAAAATATCCTGTATATTTCAATCTTGTGGAAGTAAAAATGACAACTACGTAGTATCAAGTCATTTAAAGATACTTTTTTTTTCTCCTGAGGCAATTGGGGTTAAGTGACTTGCCCAGCGTCACACAGTTCAGAGGTATTAAGTGCCTGAGATCAGATTTGAACTCAGGTCATCCTGACTTCAGGGCTGGTGCTTTTTATCCACTGTGCCACCTAGCTGCCCCTAAGACTCACTCTCGGTAGCTTCAATTTACAGTTAAGATAATTACTCACATTTTCGTAGCATTTTATTGTTAACAGAACATTTTCCTCCCAAAAACTTTGAGAGATGGTTCATACAAATAGTATTCTCTATACAAATGAGGAAACTAAGACTCAGGTTGAGATTTAGCTACAGTCAAGCAGTTGGTAAGTGGTGGAATTGAGACCTTAATTCGGCAAGTTAATTGCTCTTTCCAGACAGGAAAAGGATCTTTACGTTCCTTTAAAATTTACACTGTGTATCTTTGGCCTCCTCAGAAGAAATATTTACACAATATCCCAATATCTGTTCCTTGAGGTTTTCTTTAGGGATGGGAAAAAAGATATCCAACTAGGAAAGAATAGAAGCATGTTGTGGGATTGGAAAAATTATTGTTGTAAAGTTCTTTTGTTAAAGAAGAAATATTCCCAAGGTCTTTCACAAAATTAGTTCTATCAAAAATAATTATGACAATGTGATTCTTCATTTATAGACTGCTTATATATATATATATATATATATATATATATATATACCTTCATTTTACAAGCAAGTAAAGATTTTTTTAAAATAGAAAAATGATAAAATTTGGAATTTAAGATTAAGGAAACTAAGGAAACATGTTGAAGGAACTTCTGGAAATGACACAATTTGGGCAGGGAGGGAAAGAACTTTCCTTCCTTCCTCCCACTATAGAGACCTTGAATAGAAAATATAGCCCACTGGAGAACAGGAAGTATATCACTCTCTAGGGCCAGATCTAAATTGATACAGCATAATACAAGTTATAGATACTCAAGCATTATGATTTCCTCATTTCTTTTCTATTAAAATAATGACTATTGAGTTAAACTCTCCTCTTAGAAATTATAAAACTGAAAAATGAAAAAAATCTTAAGCATTCTCGTTGTCTAGCTATTTCATTAATACTGAGGAAACTAAATCTCATAGGACAAAAAGCTTGCTTCTCATATAGTTAATAAGCATGGCAAAGACAAGCCTTAGGTGTTATGATTCCAAGTTTATTTCTGTATCATAAAACTGGAGCTGTTACTATTAAAAGGGATTTTATCCCAGAGCACTGAAATTTAGAGCACATAAAATTTTAATGTTTACTCTTCAGCACTAGAAACAACTGAATTTGTCACCTAGTTAGCAAGAATAATGTGATTAGTATGTTATAACTGTATCAAATTGCTTACCTTCTCAATGAGAAAGAATAGGAAGAAGAGAGAATGTGAAATTCAAAACTTTTACAAAAATGAATATTTTTTAAAAATTTAAATGTAATTGAAAAAAAAATTTTTTTTTTTCTATCCCTTACCCTTCCCAAAAAGTTAGTAGGTCTGAATCTGTGGTTTTCAGAAACTCCATCAATGTAGGTTGATACCTTTTCAGAGAATTTCATAGATCACAGATTTTAAAAAGCATGGTATCATACAGCCAGTATGTGCTAGAGGCAGAAAGTGAACCCCAGATCTTTCTTTTTCCAAGCCAGTTTTTTAAACACTACCACAAGCTGCCTTTCATTACCAAGGATAGGTCCATCCAAAAGTCACTATATATACTAACATTCTCCCTCCTGTTGGATTGAATTTATCTTGATTGTATGAATACTACACTATGAATTACAAAGTTGTTTGGAAGGCTGGTTTTACATTCCATTCCATTATGGCATCCAAGGAAATTACTTGTTCATTCATCCCAAATCCCAGAGTCTCTGAGTTGGAAGGGAACTTTAAAGTTTCGTCTAGTTCAACCATTCCCTGAATAGAAATTTTGACTATAACACCTCCACTGGAAGACCTCCACTCCTAAAGAACTAACTAGTTTGGAAGCAGCACTTAGATCACTCTCCTTATCAGGAAGTTTTCTATTAGATTAAACCAAAACCTGTGTCTGTAATTTCTATTCTAGTTCTTCTCAATGAAAAAAAAGTTTATTCTTTTGACCAGGTGATAACATTTCAGATTTTTTTTGCATAGCCTTAATGTATTTGTATCATTTCCCTCCTTTATTTCCCCCTTAAATTCTTTTCTTTCCTGGAAGAAATTCCTCCACTTAAGCCTCATCTGGTATTATTTTTCCTTTTCTTAGCACCTCGCAGGATATCATGGATTGAGTCCAGTCTTATCAGGACCCAGAGAGTCATTCCCGTATTGTAGAAAAGAAAACTAGGCATGGAGTCACAGAATTCTTCCCTCCTTTTTCGGCACCTATGAATACAGTGTTGCCAGTAGATAATGGAATTAGATTATTTTTTCATCTTGTATATATATTTATTACTCTTGGGCAAAATCATGGAAGGTAAGATGAGGTGTGGATGGAAAATGATTTATACTGAAACTGAGCAAATATTCCATTGTATAAAAGAACAGTATGATTTAACAAATTTCATCTTTATTCTACAAAATCAGTAAAACCAATTAATACAGGTCATTGAGAAAAGGAAGAATAATAAGCTGGGAATGGCGTAGAAAAACAGTATATTGCAAGAATAATTAAGGATATACATTTATTGTATTAGTGATGTTTTCTAGCCTTGCCCCAGAATATATATGTAGATTGATATGTGGAGCCAGTGTGCTAGTGTAATCAACTAGTATTTTATTTAGTTCACAATATCAAGATCTTTGAAATATTTTTGCTGCCTTTTTTCTCCCAATGGGAACCAAGATTAAGTGGTTTTGCTATAACATAGCTATAGAGCTATAATTTACTATATAATACCCTTCTTCAAAATTTCTGTGGATTGGTAATCTCTCCAGCCCTCTACATCTTCTTAGCCTGTGATCCATGGAACATAATACTCAAAAGATTTAAAAGTATTAGTTCCTATTTTAAGACTGACTCACTTATTCCCAGGAATGTGGTTCCTGTGCTGAGAAAATCTAGTTCAGTGAGCAAAAAAAAGCAATAATTTTTACAATTCTATAATATTTTACTATCTCCTGATCTGTGAGTTTTATCATGCAAATTCTGTATGCCTGCTCTGAAAGTACAGTATGGTTTCAATATGATCACCATACCAGTAAACATATCTCCAAAGGAACACAGACTTGTGTTTTCTGGCTTCAAGCCTAGTGGTCTTTTCACATGATGTTTGCGCATAACTGACTGACCATAGATTGAAAAGAATATATACTCATTTTCTCTTAATTCCAGCCCTAATTTTAAGCAATAAATCAGACCCAAGAGTTCACTTCAGTTTTAGTATTTGAATCCATGAGTTTCATAGTTCCCAACAGAATAGTTTGATACTTGTCTAAATCAGGATGGGTAAAGTTTCAAATGAACTTCTAATATCTTTGCAAAAAATTTTTTAAATGTTTTTGTTACAAGATTTTTTGGGGGAAATTTCAGTGAATTGCATTATGAATTCTATGCAAAACTCATCTATTCGTAAATAGATTCATATTTTCTCAGTGATCTATTCAGCTATCATGTCTATGTAGGATAAGGATAAGGAGGACTGCAACTGAGTGTTCATTGGTAGAGGGAACTTCTGGGTGAGGAAGCTCCCTCTACCATTGCAGGTTGGGATCTTCTTTATATCTGAGAAATCTTGGAGCATTAGGCAGAGTCCTAAGGGATATGGGATGTTTCTGAAGCAGGCTTTGCCTCCATTTCTTCCTGGCTTCCAGGTCTTCTTTGTAGTCCCTATGACATATCAAAGATAACTTGTCAATGGACACCCCAGCCTTCATCTCCAGCTGCCAGTTAGATATGTTTACAAGATACTAAGAAAAAAAAACAAAAAAAAACAGCAATTTAATTTTTCCCCTAACCAGCCCTCCTCTAAACTTTAGTATTTTTGTTAGGGTTCTTCCAGTTATCCTGCATGACAGTCCTTGCTTTTCTACTCTCCTGTCCCTTATCCAGTCATTTGGCAAGTCTTGCTAATTTTATTTCCCAGATGTTTCAAGTCCCATTTTCCTAACTTTAAGTAATATTGCTAACAGACCTCATTCATTCCTTTGTCCTCTCCCAGACTGATGTCATACTAAATAACAATAATAATATAATGTTAGCTAACACATAGTACTTACTATGTGTATGTGACTGGCACTGTGCTAAGCACCTTACAGTTAACTCATATTACTGTCATACCAACCCTAGGAGATGTCATCATTATTCCCATTTTTACAGATGAGGAAACCAAGACAAAAAGAGGTTAAGTGTATGACCGAGGGTCACACAGCTAATTTTAGTACTTGCAGGTCTCACTGACTCCAGTCCTGGCGCCCTCCTTAGTGCCCCCTCACTGTCTTGCTCCTACTTTGTCTCCCTATGCCTAGATCCTTGCTCCAATCCATTCTCCACATACTCAGGTCACTTAAGGTTTTAGTGGCTCTTAATTGCAGGTGAAATAACTAAAGACTCTTTGGCATTTAGGTTGTTCACCATTTGATTGTAGCCAAACTGACCCATTGGCCACTCCCTGTACCTGACATTGCATCTCTTGCCTCTCCTACCTTTGTACAGGCTGTCTCCTTTCTCATCTCCCCATCTTGGAACATCTCATTTCCTTCCAGGCTTTGCCCAAGTGCTCTGATTCTTCTAAGTGTTAGTTTACCACCATTGTGAACAGATATCCCCCAGTAGAATGTAACCCCCGCATCTCATTTTATTTGATTGTGCAACTACAGATAACCAAACTGTTCTTGTTGAGGTTCTCAGGGATCATTCAAAGCCATCTGAATGATTACCTCCAACTCCTTATTTCATAGGAATCATTCAAGAGTATTTTATTGGGCATCAGCTGTTTGCTCAGCCCTGTACTCTGCTGTGGAGATAAAAAAAAAAGTAGCGCAAAATTGGAACCTACCCTCTGGGAACTTCAGTCCCGCCATGTTGTTCTATGTTTTAAAGATGGGCCTAGCATTCAGAGAGAGAAATGGATCACATTGGTTGGCACTAGAGTCAGTTGACCTGGAGTTCTCACCTGCCTCTGACATTCATGTATAAGTTGTTGAACTTCCATTTAGGGGTTTTTCCTTTGTTAGAAGGAGGTCCACTCCATAAGGGCTTTGAGCTCCAATATGCAAAGCACAATGTATTTCTTAAAACATTACATAAATATGAGTTATTTTAGTAAGTGCTCAATAAGCATTTGCTGAATTAGGAAGATGAGATTTTTATTAACAATAGTGAATTGCCTTTCAATTGATCAATGATGGACAGAAGCAGCTACACCCAAAGAAAGAACACTGGGAAATGAATGTAAACTGTTTGCATTTTTGTTTTTCTTCCTGGGTTATTTCTACCTTCTGAATCCAATTCTCCCTGTGCAACAAGAGAACTGTTCAGTTCTGCACACATATATTGTATCTATGACTGTGACATATTTAACATGTATAGGACTGCTTGCCATCTGGGGGAGGGGGGTGGAGGGAGAGAGGGGAAAAATCAGAACAGAAGTGAGTACAAGGGATAATGTAAAAAATTACCCTGACATGGGTTCTGTCAATAAAAAGTTATTAAAAAAAAAAAACAACAATAGTGAATTGCCAAAAGAAGGTACTTCTAAATTATATTGTACAGTTTGAAAGAAGTTCAGGGAACCTAGGAGTCTGTAGGAGAAATGGAGCAACAGAGGGGATGCTTCATGGGAAAAGTAGAATTTGTATTTGTCTTTCAAAATCAAGTTCATAAAAGCTGTCTATCTTCAAATGCCTTCAAATGGATCCTTTTCAAACTTGATATGAGTTCAAGTCAGAGGCATTTTGATATTTATAATAAAAAAAACCAGGTTTCTAAATATAGGACTTTATCCCTACAGGAATACACATAATTTTCATATATGTTTATATTTTATATTCACTTTTTAAAATGCAGAAATGTCTTTTTTTTCCTGTGCCATTTTATTTGCATAGAAAAGTTAAAATTGTTGAAATTGGAGAATGGGAATTTTCTGTTTGTAATTCACCTTAGGTTTCAGCTTGGCATATGCCTTCTTAAAATTCTTGATTACTTTTGCTCCTACCCCAAGTTGGATTTTTCCCTCTAGAAAAGTTAACATAAAATGTCTTGAATGTTCATAATTATATGATTATCTAACACTGCAGAGTTTAATAAAAATGAATCAAGTTACATCACTATAGTAACTGTGGGTTTTTTTTTTTGTTGTTGTTGTTGTTGCAATGGAGAGGGTTAACTGAAAGAAGTTGAGGTAAAAATAATTTTAAAAACTGGGAAAAAACTTAAATTGCAGGAAATACTTTGTTATGGCTAAAAATTCAAGCACTCAGAAATTAAATACTGATAATCTATCTTGTTAATACATTCTGACTTGAATTACCTTCTCTGGGGCTCAGTTTTCCCATCTAAAATCAAATGATTGAACTAGATGTTGTCCAAGGTCTCTTACAGTTTTGAAATTCTCATTTGAACTCTGCAGTGGACCAGAAGGCATTCATAATGATAAGAGTTCTCTTTTCTCTAGTGCTTTATAGTTTCCAAACAACTTTATTAGTTAGCTTTTACAGGGATTGCTATCCTTTATGTTTAAGAGAAGAAAAAGGAAGGGGACAGAGTGATGATGTGGCTCACATCCATGGGGGCACAACTAGGAATAACAGGATGGTTGTGTTCCATTACATTTAGCATCAAGTTATAAGAACTAATGTTTTTTCAAAGAAGTTATACTGATGGTAAATGCTGTCATTATTATAAGAGGGATAAGGGTGGGTAAGAAAACCTTGTTCTCATTTTTTTTGGGGGGAAAAAAAGGGAAACCCATTGTGTGGGGATTTTTAAAAATATCTTTGACATTCAGTGAAATGCTATAATTTACTCCTAAATGAAGTTAAAAAAATAAATTTTTAATGTTAATAAAAATTCCTTATTTTATCAAAAGCCAAAGTGTGATTTATTTTGAAAATTTTGATTTTAATTATTTATAGTATATATCAATGTAACAAAAATTTGCTTTCAGAATATGCTTGTATAAAATTGTGATGGATTTCATAAATTTCATTTTTAGGAGACTTTGATAATGCTCCTTCCTGAGGAGATTACTTATTATCATTGCCTATAATTTTGCTATTAAAAATGTTGAAACCACATTTTAAGTAAGGTGAATGGAAATTTTTAACAACTGTAAGTGTTCTTTCATGACCTTTCCAAGGCACTTACCAGTATAATAGGACAAAGTTTCTGTGATAGTGTGAAGTACTGCCCAACAGATATGTAGCTTTTATTGCTGAAGAAGCCTGATTTAAAAAAACATATAAGTGTTATCATTTGACAGTTCAGGAGAAGATAATAAATTTATTTTATTTGAAAACAGATGCCACAATGTATAATGTAGTTTTATCAAAAGAACTATAGTAACTGTCCATTTAACTGATTTTGACAATCCAAATCAAAGTAGCTAGTAGAAATTGGAAATTATTTTAAAGCATAAATAACTCTTTTTTTTTCAACACGTAGGTCTATAATTTTTTATATTTTTATTTAATTGCCAAACTAGAATGCCACCTGTTGAACATTCCTTTTTATTGTTTTATTGACAAAACATATGCATGGGTAATTTTTCAATATTGACCCTTGCAAAAACTTCTGTTTCAACTTTTCCTCTCCTTCTCTCCACCTCCTCCCCTAGATGGCAGGTAGTCCTATACATGTTAAATAGAACATTCCTTTAAGAAAAAAAAAAAGATTAAGCTTTTCTGTTTGAGTTTCTTATTTGCTTTATCTTGGATTGTATTTCTTTTTATGTGTGATACAATTTGAAAAATTATTCTACAATATTAATGGCAGCTCACATTTTTATAGTTACAAATAGATCTAAGTAGTATCATCATCCCCATTTTACAGATAAGCATTTACCTGATACTTAATTTCATAGGTAAGTAAATGTTAAAACTAATACTCAAACCCAAGTCTAAGATCTTTTTTACTATATTTTCCATTATATGTCATACTGATGATCTAATTATCCTCCCAGACATTCAGTATTATACATCTTGGGCATCTATTTTCTGCTTAGATTAGTTCTCAGTCAAAGGGCACCTAGATATTCTAAGTGATTTTGAAAAGATTTAGTTTGATTTGGGCCAGATGATATGCAGTGCCCCTTGTGTCATCAGTGTTGGAAACAAAAATCCAATTTGAACTGAGGATTCCTTTTTATTCTTAGGACTGCCCTATACCTAAAATGAATATCACGTAACAGTATACTTAATGATAGTCTCTAGTGTTCATCCTGATTCCATTCGCCTTGGCCCAGGATAGATGCAGTTAAAGCTGCCATGATAGGTAGGGAAAGAGTGAGCACTTAGGTGAACCTTCATGCCCTTTGGCAAGAGCATTCTTCTGAAAAGTGTCCCCAGTGGGCCTTTTTCACTCAATATTTGAATGTACTGGCAGTCTACACTGGGATGTCTGATCCGCCTGATAGGGATGCAGGAGCCACAGCAACAAGAGAAACAGAATGTGATTTAGGGGCAAGTAGGAGGGGGCATTCTGGGACAGCCACGTGAAAGACTTGAAGTTGGCCTAATGAAAAGTTAGACTTAATTGTAGATTAGCTCCAGTATGTGGGGAGGTAGAGTATGCTAAGCTAATTTTCAGGTTCAGGATTCAGATTCCTTTTTAAAATTGAGAAATGCTTGAAAATTTCTAAGATCAGCTGCTAGCTAATCAAAGGCTTGGGAATGGCTTACTTATTCATTCTGGACCTGGCTTCCAGTGGTTCTGAGGTGCTTACAACTTAGTGAAACCTTGGAAAAGTCATGCCCTTGCCTGTAAAATGGAGTTGGATCTGATGGGCTCAACTTCCCAGTCAAGACCTAGAGCTGTGTGCCTCTGAATATTATGGCACTGTTCAAGGAATGGCATGATTGGAGCCAAAAGTGGGCTCTAGGTTAGCTGCCCTGGCTCTTGCCTTCAAAGTTTGTTTCCAGCAACTAGATTGATAAAATCCATTGGTAAGGCCTCTACGCCACAAAGGCTTGAAACTGGAGTAACTCCAGTGGGAACTGTGGAACTGTTTGTCTCCAAGTAGCCCAATTGTGAGTTTCAAATCTGTTGTCATTGTAATAAATTACCATAATGATCACTAATAATGCCATCATAATTCTAATTAAAATAAAAATAAGGCTCTATCATGAGTTCTGTTATCATACTCATGCTTTTAAACCAGTAACTATTGTACCTTTTATTGTTTTTGTTGTATTACTTGGGCTTTATACTATTAATAGTTAAAGTTGGGTTAATAGTTAACAGGATGTTTATTTTTTTTTGTGATAAAAAGGATTTTTTTTTGGGGGGGGGCATGCCAGCACACCACAAAAAGCTTTATGAACAATATTAATTATTAATTAATTATAATTTATTTAGGAACAGGATCAATTATTAGAATGATTTTTTAAAATATGTAATGCAGCCATATCTACCAATAATATTTTCTAAAAACTAAACAAGTAATAACACTATGCTTTAGTGCTTTCTTCTTTTAAAATGCTCCCATTTATTATTATAGTAGAAACAAAAGTTGTGAAAGAGAGAGCATGCAGAATTCTTCATGACTTTTTGAGGATGGAATAATTTGATTAGCGTGATCTCTGAAGAAATGTGATATGATGGGATGTGGGGGGGACAGGACTCTCAAACATTGGATTTGGATTCAGAAGACCAAGGTTTGAATCTAGCATTGTTACCTTGGTCAAGTCACTATATTTCTTGGGCCTAAACTCTCCCTTATCTGTAAAGATGAAGAGGCTAGAACTTGAAAGTTTTTAAGACCTATTTAAAGCACTAAAATTCTGTGTCCATATAATCCTTCTAAGGATTTCCTTTTGGGAGCCTCCCATTTCTTTACCTGTTTACAATAAAGAAATTGGACAATGTACATTTTTTCCCAGATAGAAGACAAGCTGCTTCAAGGTAGGAATTTTTTTTATTTTTGTATTTTGTGTTTCTTAGCATAGTGCCTGACAGATAATAGACAAATTCTTATTAATTATTCCATTTCTAAGATCTAACTCCTGGTTTGGGGAATAGATACATTCATTCTCATAGTTTCTTTATAAGTTTGAAGAGAATATAATTGTAGAGCTAATTTACTACATAGCTAAATTGACACATTAGAAATTGCCATATATTTTTAGTTCCCAACAGATGAAAGATACAAAATGTAGCTTAGTGTCATTTTTAAAATTTTATTACAGGAGGAAATCTAACAGGAGCTATATTTAATCCAGCTTTGGCCCTTTCACTACATCTCCAGTGCTTTCATGAATTATTCTACAACTATTTAATTGTGTATTGCCTGGCTCCTTCTTTAGGTAAGCATATTTCTATTTTGTGCATTTTTAGGAAATGTTGTAATGTTGAATTCTATTGTCAAATTTCCATTTTCTCAAAGCTCTTGAACTAAGGGTTCCTTAGTGTTTAAAGCAAAGGCCAGAGTTCACCTCTGAAGCACCAATAATAGAACATTTTATAGGGGCTCTCCTAGTGTAACTTAAAATTTCTGTGCATTGCATCTTGAAACATATGATCAAGCAGTATCAGAATTTGAAAAGAGGACCTGGTTTAACAACCAAATGATCTCTAAGCTTTTATATGCCATGAAAGTTCTGTTACACTTTTTGATTAAGGATCATATATCAAGTCCTTGAATTTCTACAAATTAACATACGTTTAAAGAGTACATGTATACTTCAATAGAAAAAATAAACCTGGTCTTTAAAAGTGTGTAAATAGAAATTCTAGTTTACCACTGACTTCAAATATGTGGTTGGAGACATGATTACATGGAAAAAAGTTTGTCCAAAGGTAGAATGACCAGTGCAATGATGTGGCACAATAGAAAGATGAATGAGTTAGGATCCTTGAGATCTGGGTTCTCATTCTAGAACCAAGTACTAAATAGTTTTGTCACCTTGGGCAAATCCCTTCTGCTTTCTGGGTCTGATTTGTCATCTGTGAAATGAATCTGTGTCCATTGAGGTGGAGGAGTAGAATTCAGGCCCAAAGTTCTAGTAAAGTTAGGTGATGCAGTGGAAAGCCTTCAATCAGGAAGACTTAGCTGCCCGAGTTCAAATCTAGCACCAGATATTTCCTAACCATGTGACTGTGGGAAAGTCACCTAACTCTGTTTATCTCAGTTTCCTCATGTGTGAGATGAGCTAGAAGGGAAATGGCAAAGTAGTATCTTTGCCAAGAAAACCCCAAATGGAGTTACAGAGAACAATACAATTGAAAATGATGGGACCTCAAAAAAGCTAAGGAAGTGTGGGAGAGGAAAAGGAGGGATCATAGAAATGAAATGGTCATTTCACTTTAAAAATGGAAGGGACAAAAATTCAACTCCTTCAGGTTCCAAAGATTACAGACTGAAAAAATAAAGAGATGATCATTCCCAAGCTATATTGTGATCAGGAAAATGTTAGTGAGCTGCAAAGGGCTCATGAGATTATCCAGTTCAGCATTCTCATTTTACAGATGAGGAAACCAGTCTCCCAGCTATTAAGTGGCAAAAGAGGAATTGGAACTGGGTCCATGGTTCTTGAATGATGATTTTCTCCATCTCCTACAAAAATCATACAAAATATTGTAAATGTATAGGGTTCCATGATATGAAAGTGTGGTGTTCATTGTTTTCTAACAGTAAGAGATAGTTGGTTGGTTTTTTTTGTTTTGGTTTGGTTTTGGGTTTTTTTGCTGAGGCAATTGGAGGGTTAAGTGCCTTGCTCAGGATTACACAGCTAGGAAGTCTTAATTGTCTGAGACCAAATTTGAAAATTCACATCCTCTTGAATTCAGGGCTGGTGCTGTATTCCACTGCACCACCTAGATGCTCCTGAGGTAGTTGATTTTTATAAGGTAATTCTTAAATACAGTGATTGCATCCTAGCAATGACATCATCAAGAAGGCAAAAATAGCCCTAGGGATCTTAGTGACAGTTGTATTTCCTGGTTATTTTTTGTTTTGCTTTATGGAGTCCCAAGCTGCAGAATGGACCAATACTTTCCTGGATTGTGCAGCAACACATTACTGTCAAAACCACATATCTCAATTGCTGCTGCTTAGCAAAGAACAATCCTTCTTGATTGTTATCCCACTGATTAATTCTACTTTGGTATGTTAGTACAGGATAATGCTTTGTCTAATGGGATTAATGAACTTAAAAAAAAATTTCTTAAGTCATATTAGCTTGATATTGACTAATCAGAATAATTGTTCCCATAACTTAGGATTTATTAATATCTGAGATTCTCAACTTTATATCTCCCCTCAAGCCATGCTTATTGCTCTACATAAAATAAGCACTGAGTAAATGTTTATTGGTTTGATATTTAACATATACTTCTTAAGATTAGAAAATAAATTTCTTTTAAATTTTAAGTATGGATTTTTTGTGTTTATCCTGTAGGAGTTGGCTTTTTTCCACTGAATTTGTTGGAAACTTTGAATTTATATCTGTTGCATATCATTGTATTAAATTTAAAAAGAAAATATGTGTGTAAAAGGGAGTAATCCAAAGAATATCTTATATTGTGTGATTTTACAAGACAAAACTCCTAAGTATTTTCAGAATTCCTTATTTAATTCACAGTGTCTCTGGGACCAGCAAAGACAAATATCACTAATGATGGAGATAAATTTGGAGAAGAGACTCTTTCCCATTTATTATTTATTCTTGGTATTGAAGGAAAATAAACAATGAATTTTCTTGATTTTAGAAATTCTATAAGCATCAAAGTCTCAGCATAGGAAATTTTTATGAACATATTCAGCTCTTAAGTATACAAAAGTGAATGGTTGTAGCATTTTTGATTTTTTTAAATGTTATTTTGTCTTTCAGGTATAATGTTGATGGTTTTGATGTTCATCCATTTCCTTCCTTGGCTGCATAACATGAATAGAATTCATAAAAATGAATAGTGATTATCAAAGACTAATACTAAGTTAAATTGCAGTCCAGCTGGATGTGAAGCAGTCACCACGTTCAGTCGCTTCATGTTCTAAATGCCAGTTGCACTTTTCTCCAAATGTCAGATTTCTTTGAGGATGCTGTTCCCATCACTGAGACGTTGAAAAAAAATCAATGTGAAATTGAGGTCTCCTGTGTAAAGACGTGTTCTTTTGAATGATGTATATTAAAATGCTGCTGGAAAGGACTCATTACATTAAATTTAAATTTTAAGTGACAGTTGTTAACCTTTTTCACAAAAGCTAATAGGAGGGGAGAGAGAGAATTTTTACAAGGGAATGAGGGCCATCCAAATTCAATTAACTGAGAGCCCTTCCAATCAATGTATTGGGACAGCTGATTGAAATGTCTGTTCTAGAGTTGGATAGATGCTCCTTTCAGCAACAAGTTTGCCATAATGTAATTAATCATTATCACAGAAAACATTTGAAGACACTGTAGATAGAGATATATAAATACTTTAATGGATTGCATCCATCTTTTCCAAATAGACTCTAATTTAACATCTAAATCTATTATAGTATTCCATTGGTTCATGATTTCATTACTTCTGCCATCAGAACTAATCTCTTCTTTAGTAATTGGTTTGAGAGGTACCACAGCCAATAAAGTTTTATCTCTTGATGATCCTTCCTCTGTTGATGAACCTCTTCACATTTAAGAAGGCTAATTCTTGGATGATAGGGCATCTGTCACTGTACTTATTCATGAAGCCTTTCCATCTAAGTAGAATGGACCTACAGGAACTTTTTGTCTGCTGGCAGAGCCTTCAAGCATCTGATGTCACCATTAAGCCATGAATAGGCATCCAAGATATATGTTAGTGATACTTCTGAATTAAGAAGACAGCACAGTTCAGTGGAAGGAGCCCTGGATTTTGGAGTCAAGTGATGGGCACTCATCCAGGCCCCATCACTGACTACCTCGGGCAAGTCACAGCATCTCTGGGACTTGGATCTCTTGCAGCTCTGTGTCTTTGAACCAAAGTGCCTTTTAAGTAGAATGAATTCCTCACCAGCCTCCTCATATTTTGCTAGTTTTCATTTAATAGGTAATGATTCAATTCAAATGAGTGAAAAAGAAAACTTTGAAAAAAGTTCCAAAGTGTCTCACTGTGTTGTTTTCATTTGTATGTGAATTAATTTTTTTAAATTTTTAAATAACTTTTTATTGACAGAACTCATGCCAGGGTAATTTTTACAACATTATCCCTTGCACTCACTTCTGTTTGATTTTTCCCCTCCTTCCCTCCACCCCCTCCCCCAGATGGCAAGCAGTCCTATATATGTTAAATAGGTTACAGTATATCCTAGATACAATATATGTATGCAGAATTGAACAGTTCTCTTGTTGCACAGGGAGAATTGGATTCAGAAGGTATAAATATAACCCAGGAAGAAAAACAAAAATGCAAGCAGTTTATGTGAATTAACTTTTTAAAGATAACATATGTGTATATAAATCTCATTCAGCTCCTCCTTTTCACTTATGCAGCAAGGACCTAGTTTAGACCCTCATCACTTCTTGTTCAGACTGTTTTAAGAGCTTGCATGACTGACTGGTTTATTTACCTCTGATCTGTCTTCAAAATACCATCTTTCATGCACCTCATTCAATAGGGTTTCGCAGGAAAGGCATTAAATTTCAAATCTGAAAACCTGGGGGTGAATTCTGGTTCTGACAATTAACTGTGGAACTCTGGGGAGATTGCTTCATCTCCCTAGGCCTTAGTTATTTGTCTATGAAATGAGGGGAATTGTACTAGATGAGCTCTAAAGTATGTTCTCATTTGAAATGCTATGGTGATCATATCTGACCATCCTTCCCTGCTTATTTGCCCTCATTTTACTTAAAGGATAAAACTCTGCTGGAACTTTACGTGATTGCCTTCAGATCTTTACTACCTTCAGAGGACTCCACACCATTTTTCCATTCAAATGGGATTGTCTGAACCAGTAGTTCCTTCCTCTTGTCCTCTTTTCCAGCATTCCCCAGACTTAGAAAATACTCTATTTCTACCCTTATTGTTCCCTTCCCTTCTCCCAAATCAAAGTGACTTTATCATGCCCAAATATTCTTGACATTTTGGACTTCTTCCATTACTCACTATCTTGTATTTTACTTGTAGAGCACAAGCTCCCTGAGGCAGGAACTGCCTTTTTTTTTTTTTTTTTTCATCTAATTTCGTGCTTGGGAGTTAAGATTTTAAGATACAAAATATTTGCGGAATTGAGCATATCAATTTCCAGATAGTTATTTTGACATTGCTAGATGACTTACCTGCAAGTGGTAAAACTCTACAGAAATACAGGACCCGACAGAATTTGCAGAAAAAGCTTCTGCAAACAAATCTGTACTTTGGTAGTGCTAGGGTCATTCAAGGTAGCTCTGTAACAGGCGAGATGTCAGGCAAAACAAAGTTTGGCTCCTCCCCAATCTTAACAACACAAATTTGTTTGAAATACTGCATTTGTGCCCCGCAATTCGCCAAGTCATGCAGCTAACTTTGTCCATTTGCCTTATTCCCTGTATTCATGATGAATTCTATGTGTACTTTTTCCCCTCCTACCAGACCTGTGCTTTCATTGGTCTAGGAAAATTCTGGGGAGGAACAAACTTTGTCAATGAGATCATCTCTGCCACTTAGTCTTAGCCACCTGGGGACATTAAAAAGTTAAGTGGCTTGCCAAGGTCACTCAGCTAGGGTGTACTGTGGTGGGACTTGGAGACTTTCAGAGCATCTCTGAAGTTACCATTGCAACATTGTTTCTCTTCAATAATCATGTGCCCTATTTAAGTTACAGTAAATACAAATTAATTACAGACCAATTGTATAGACAAGCTGCATTGTTTTTCTTTTATTGCAAACTTGGAAGATTATCTTGCTACATGAAGATTAATTGAGATGTACTGAAGGAACTAGGGAATATTTAGCCTGGAAAAGGGAATAATACCATTGTTGCCTTCAAATATTTTAAGGGCTGTCATGTGAAAAAGGGATGAAATTGTTCTACTTAGGCTCAGAAGGCAAAATGATAGCAACAGATGAAAATTTCTAGTGATTATGAAACTGTCCACAAGTGAGATGGGCAATCTATATTTGCCACTAGAGGTGGTTGATAGTAGGAGATAGCAAATTTGTCAGTAATACTGTAGAAGAGATTTTTGTTTGAAGACTAAATGATCTCTTATATGGTTTCTTTCCATCTTTCCAACTCATAGATTTTGTCAAGTTGTAAATTTAGCACTCAGAGAGAAAAATATATATTTTTAAATAGTCCTTTCCAGGTTTCCTTTTTGATAGTCAAGTATTTGATAGAGAAAAATTCCCTTTGGTAGTTTAGTGATATGGACATTGCTTGAATCCACCAAAATTACAAATGAACTCCTTGAGAGCAGGAATTTTTATGTTTTTCTTTGTACTCCTAGCACTTGGGAGAGTAGCTGGCTCATAGTAGGCATTGATTTAAAACTTACTGACTTGACAGGCTTTTCGAGGGGTAACCTCAGTGTTATCCCCTGTTTTTTCTCCTTCCTCTCCTCACCAGTGCTGGGCACAAGGTTCTGCATGTAGTAGAATCTCAGGATTGGAACTAATTGAAGTTCTTTTCCAGCCTTCATCTGAAGCATGAATTCCAGTGGTTTGGATTCCTTTAAAATGTTCGACTCAATGTCCAGCTCTCAGAGAAGAGGCGCCTTTTGATACAATGGAAAAACCACTGGCTTGGAGTCAGAAGATTTAGATTTGACTCCTGCTTTGCCATATGCACTCCTCTAACTTCTGACGAGTCATCCAACCTTTCTGGATCTGAGATTAATTGATGTTGGTTGAAGGAGTAATTACTAAGTTTTTAAAAATAGATGCTTCTCTAAGTGCTACATACCAATGTCCTTAGTACATTTTTTTTTAAAAGAATAAAAAAGCCAAGGAAAAATCCTATTTGTTTTCTTGGTCAACTAAGTTTAATGAAAATTTAAAATTTTGAAAACAAAAACTTTTAAAACCATATCAATTTTTAAAATGTTCTATTTATGTGTGTGTTCATATATAATATAAACACATATATGCTATACAAGTACATAAAATAAAAGGCCCCAGGAACCTTATAAATTTAAAAGAAATTTAACATGAACTTAACAATAAATAAACATTTCAATATATAAATGAAAAAAGAGGATTGTATATGAAACCATAAACTTGTTAGGTATGGTTTTTGAGAGCATATTCAATTTAACAAGATAGTAAGAAAATTGCCTTTTATCCCCGTCTGTATTTTTTTCTGTTTTTTCTGCATATTTTTAGAATGTTTTATGGATGCTTAAAGCTTTTCCAACTGTGTTCTGTTGGTACAGCCTTCAGGAAAACTGGATCACCCTCATACCACAAGGGGGCATCCAAAATAGGGTTGGGCTTTGCTCAAGGAGGGAAACAAGGATGGTGAAAAGTTGTGAGATTTTGGTCCTCACAAAGTCACAGAATCCTAGAATTGGAAGGGAAACCAGAGGCCATACAGTTCAATCTCCACCCAAATAAGAATCCACTCTATAACATAGTCAGCAATTGTCATTCAGCCTTTGAATTCAGAGGAGAAACCCATTCCACTTTAGGAAAACTCTTTAACTGTTAATAGTTTTCCTTTACATTGAGCCTAAATTTGTTTCTCCAATTTCTTTGACCGATGCCAAAGAAAATGAACTTGGGCCCCTCCACTATCCTTGTTTTTCTCCTCTGGACATTCTAGCTTATCAGTTCCCTGCATGAAATGTAGTGTTCAGAATTGACCAGATGTGATATGATCAAAGGAGGCTCTTTCACCCTCATAGAAGTGGTCAGTGTGCCTCTCAATGCAGACCAAGATCACATTGGCTTTTTCAGATGCTGTATTGAATACTAAAATCCCCAGATCTTAATCAAATTACTACCTAGTCATGACTTCCACAACTTATATTTGTGAAATCAATTTTTGAACCCATATTGTATAAGACATTAACTCTGTTCTAGATTATCAAGCTCTTTTTGGTTACAGATTATATCACCCAATGTGTTACCTATTGCTCCTAGCTTTGTGTATTTTCCAAATCTGATAAGTTTGCCCCCTATTTATTTAAGCCACTGATGAATATGTTTAACAACAATTAAGCACAGATCCCTGTGGAACTCTACTAGCATTTTGTCAAGTTGATGTCAACCACTAATAACTATTCTAAAGTTACATAATCCTGTTATTGTTTACTAGTCAAATAAGTGATTTGCTGATATTCAAGTAAACTATTACATTCTCCTGACCAACATTTGAGTGACCCTATCCAAAAATAGAAATAAGATTTGTCTACATGGCTTCTTTGTGAAGCTATGCTGATTCTTTTTCACTACTTCCTTTGATAGATGTTAATTATCTCTTTAATAATATCCTAAAATTTTATTGAAAAAAAAATAGTTAATTTACCTTTCTCCATTCTTTCAATACCTCTTTTCCACAGTCTTTATAAAAATCACTGACTGGGTCAGCAATCATCAGCCCATACATTTGTTGAGGTTCAGAAGGGGACCTCAAAAGGTTGAAGGTCACAGACCAGTATCGCAAGGTGTCTTTAAAGAATTTGCAGGCTTGAACCAATATCTAAGTCAAGGGGAAAATTTTATTGAAATTGTAATGCCAATTGAAGAGGGCTAAGTTCCAAAAGAATTCAGCAAGGAACCAGAAGCTAGGAGACAAATTTATCCAGTTCATCATATCATTGATATGCTAATTTTATGGCCTAGAAGTAGAGCTGAGGTATGGTCTCAGGAATTTGGTTATCATTGAACAGATCTGGGATTATCCTAAGCCAGAAGACTTTAGAATCATTGACAAATTGTTAGAACAGAAGCACTTCAATATCAGAGGGATCACCCTGCTTCTAGAAGTAGAATTTTAGAAGCTATATTCCATCACTAGAATGTAGTTCTATATTTGGTGACTTAAACTCATCTAAAATAGTTAGAATTTTTTTCTCCTTACTCACCTTTGCTATTAATTCCCTCTTAGTCATTTTTTGTTCTTTCTAATCTTTTTGTAGAGAAAATAAAAACAGAACTGATTAGAGCTGTCTTCTCTGTTGCCTATTATCATTGTACCATATACTTCAAAGAGAAGTCCTATGTCTTCTTAGATCCTCACTTTCCTCAACATCTAAATTTTTGTTATTCTTTAAGTTTCTTCACAAATATCAGCTCATTTTAAGCTTTAGCATCCCTGACATTATTTTTTTATGACATATTTTTATATGTGCTGTCCCTTGTATCTAAATATATATATACTTACCATCTAAGATATATAGGTAACAGAAATATATAAGAACAAAAGCCATTCCCCAATACATAAAAGGATTATGAACAACAGTTCTCAAGAAAAAACTCAGATATTGACACCCATATGAAAGAATGGTCCAAATCACTAATTAGAGAAGTGCAAATCAAAACAACCTTGTAGTTGCAACTCAAAGCCAGAAAATAAACAAAGGTGACAAAAGATGGGAATTGGAAATGTGCAAAGGCAGATGCTATGAATCGAGGTGATCATTCTGAAAAGCAATTGGGATATGAAGAAAGTGATTTAAATGCCCGTATTCTTTGTCTAGTAGTGATTCATTACTAGGCTAATATCAAAGCATATTAGTGACAAAAAAGGACCCATATATGCTAAAACATAACAGCCCTTTTTGTATTAGAACCAGAAACAAAGTAGATGCCCACCAATTGGGAATTGGCTGAATAATGCTTTTAGAAATGTTGAATAGGATTTTTTTTTAAAGCATGAGAAATGTGATTTGATATAAAGAAAAAAAATAAGAGTATACATGAAAAAAAATAAATGGAAATAACAATGACAACAAATCAAAACTGAATACTGTGACATAATAACCAAACTGTGCCCCAATGAAAATATATGAGAAAATGCTTTTCCACTTCTTTGCAGAGGTGGAATACTGCATTAAGTTTATAAATTGGGAAGTACTGGTGATATTAAAATAAAAGATATTAATTAAAATGTATTTGTTAAATACAAAATAAAATCCAATTGACCAGCTCTGTATGTCAAGTATAACACAAGGTTTTTTCCACTGGCAAAAATGGATTTACAGTAAGCCATTCAAAGTCTCAACAGTCCCTCATGTGTCAGGGGCACACATTTTCAAAATAACTGTTTTCTACAACTGTGAGAGACAGAGTAATTCAGTGAGAAAAAAAAAAATGAGACCAGAAGTCAGAAAACCTGAGTTCACCAATTCTTTCCCTAACAAGTTGTAAAACTTGAATAAGGTCTACAATTTAGACCTTAATCTACTAATCTATTTTTTAAAGTCAAATTCTGTGATTTCGAAGGCCCTTTCTAACTATAAAATCATGATTTCATGTTGATCCTCTGTAAGAGTTTCTTGAATGCTTAGTCTAGATAGGCAAAAATTATTTTTAAATGTCTCACAGCTATACAGATTTTTGTGTGTCTAGACAAATCTCTACTCAGATAATAGTAATATTTCAGGTCACAGTATTTTATAGGACAAAAATATTTTCACCAAAGCTATTTCTTATGATCCTTACAATAACCCTATGAGGTAAGCAGAATAATTCTTTTTTTTTTCTTATTATTTTACAGAGGGGAAAACTAATGCCCAGAGAAATGAAGTGATTTTCCAAAATTATATAGATATTAAGCTCAGCCAAAGCAAACACAATAAATTTTAGTTCTAATTAACATCAAGTGTTCACTTGAAATTTTAAATTAATTTTTTAAAAATATTTTAAATGTTAAATATATATCTTAAAAGTTTCAATAGAGACATAATTTTATCAGGTGGGCATTCCTTCTGAATAATATTTTATTTTTCCAAATACATATAAATACAGTTTTCAATATTCATTCCTGTAAGATTTTGTGTTCCAAATTTTTTCTCCCCAAGTCAGTAAGCAATCCATTATAGGCTACCAAGTACAATCCTAAACTTTCCCATATTTGTCATGTTGTGTAAGAAAAAACAGCACAAAATGGGGAAAACCATGAAAAAAAAGCAAACAAAAAAAGTGAAAATACTATGCTTCAATTCATGTTCATCTATAGTTCTCTCTCTGAATAAGGATGGCATTTTTCATCCCAAGTCTGAAATTGTCTTGGATCACTGCATTGCTAAAAAGAGCCAAGTCCATCACAGTTGATCATCACATAATTTTGCTGTTATTGTGTACAGTGTTCTCATTCATTCAGCATCAGTTCATGGAAGTCTTTCTGGGCTTTTCTGAAATCAGCATGCTCATCATTTCTTTGGAATAATCATCTTCCATTATAACCATATAACATAACTTATTCAGCCATTCCTCAACTGATGAGCATCCATTCAGTTTCCAGTAACACTCCCTATAAGCTGGACTTTGCTCTGATTAGTCGGGACAAATGGCCTCACATTCTAAATCATAAATGAGGGAAAAATGCTAACCCAATCACATCTTTAGGATTACAAAATTACCTTATATGGGAGTTTCAATGCCAAGGTGGCCCTAACTTAATCTCACAAGAAAAGGGCTATGTAGTCCCACTCCTTGTAAACCATTTGATCTCTGGAGAAAGAAATTTGGCCCTGGGGCACAGGTGAACTTCACTCAACTTTTAGAACAGTCTCCATCTTGTGAGTTAGCTTTTGCAGTTCACTTCATTCAGGGAAGATATAGATATCAATGTTAATATAGATCTATAAATATATTCAGAAATAAATGTAATATAAAAACAAAAGATACTGAAATTTTAAAATATAATTTATAAACATTCTCTAAAATTATAACGTTAAATGTGGAAGGAACATTGGAGGTCATCTGTAATAAAGGGGAAAAAGGATACAAAAAAATCATAAATTTTAAATCATCAATGAAATTTAACTTGGCCAGAGACACTCTAAATGTGAAGTATTTCTATGATGATTAATGAGTGGACATTACAGAGGGAAGTGAGTATTTATTATTTATTGAGTCTCAATATAAAAAGTTTTCAGTGAAATTTTAAAAATTAATTAGTGCTCCTATGAATATTCTACCAGGGTAATCTTATAAAATCACTGCTTTTATAACTCCTATTTATAAATCTATAATGGTTCCCTCATATTGATGCAGTTAGTGGCAGTGCTGAAAGTTGTGAGAATTGAGGTGGGAATCCCCTCTGGTTAGTACATAGGTCCAATGTGAAAGAATTCACAAACCTGAAAAGTCTGAATGGCAAAAAGGATTTTTATTGACACTGAAAAGCTAGCTTTGCTAGGAAGACAGACTCTTCAGTGGCAAGGTCCTGTCACAGAAATAACAAAGATTATAACTGAGAAGAGGGCATCTTCACAATGGGCAAGAGTCCTGGGTAGGCAACTATGCCAAGAAGAGAGGTCCCTTGGCAAAGCATAAACCTACTTCAGACTTCTGCAAAGATTTGGAGTTCAAATATTGACTTTTATTGGTGGTCTAGGGATAGGGACTCCATTCAAAATAGAATGAGAATCCCTCAGTGTTGTCAATGCCCCCAGGCCTAGATTTCCAGTTGAAAAGAGAGTACTTATCTTGGAGTTTCAAGCCACTCAATAGGAATATCAGGCTCAGATCTCCACCTGAATAAAATCATTTTGAAGGCTTTTCCCCAGAATCTTGGGAATTTCCTGAAGGAGATCCTGGCCACCCCAAAAGATCAATGGAGGGTGATTTGACCAAGATCTCTAATTGAATGACCATTTAACTTGGAAAAGGTTTGTCTGGGAAAAAATACTTTTTCCCAGACTTTTCAGAGTCGGAGACCCCGAATCTAGTTTCAGGATTCACTCCCGTCAATATTAATGTATAAAATCTAGTCTCCTCAACCATTTATACAATGTCCTCTCCCTTATCTTTTATTGTTTAATATGTATATAGTTTCTATTTCAACTAGCCTACTATCTCACTATTCTCTTGCATATACCTTGCCCCTTCTTATCTCCAAACCTTTATTCAAACCATTTCCTCCCATTTAGAATTTCTTCCATTTATCTTATTTACCTACTTGACTTCCTCTACTTATCTCTATTTTAATTCCAATCTCAAATAGCAACATCTTCTATGAAACCTTTCCTCATTATTGTTTCATATCTGTAGGTACTCAGTGATCTCTAAAGTGGGTACCACCTGTGATGACCACGTATTTAAAATCAGCCGGAGTCAGGAATTCAGATTAAGGGAAAAATCTTCAATCTTATTGAAGTGAAGAGGTGAAGGAGGATTGTGATAGCAATATGGGCAGACAGGAAGCCAGCTAGCAGAAGGGGATCAGAGGTGAAGGGCAGTAGCGATAGCGATGAGAGCAGCTGTGACAAGACGCCAGCCAGTAGTCTCTCTTTCTGCTTCCCTTTCTACTCGCCTGCCTCCACCCACCAAAATTGTCATTTCCTATAGAACACATCAGGACTTGCACAAAGAGTGGGCGGGACCATTCTTTCTCCAAGCTTATATATTAATAGAGTATGGTCCAATTACTATTTAGCCTCATGTGCTTGGGGCCTCAGTGCATCAACTCAAGCCTCAGACCATTACAATCTCCAAATCATGGGTGAGGGAAAAAAAGGATGTGTTTCTTCACTGCAATAAACTATGGGACCTGTTACCAACACAGCCATAGCTATCCTTCCACCATTTTGCTCCCTCTTTTTGTTATGCAAGCACTTCACTGCCTCATTTTTGAACTAGTTTCAGTCCCCTACGTCAGTTAAGTTTTTGTTGTTCAGTTGTTTCAGATGTGGGGCTTTTTTTAGTTTGTTTTGGGGGGTTGATTTTGGGGGATTTTTTGTTTGTTTTTGGCAAAAATTCTGGAGTGCTTTACCATTTCCTTCTTCAACATTTTATAGATGAGAATTGCAGCAAATAGGGTTAATAAGCTAGCCCAATATCTGAGGCTGCAATCAAACTCCAGTTCTCTTGATTCCAGGCCACTGCGCCATTTACATGCTCTAAACTAAGTCACTTATAATTCAGACTTTCTGCTAGCACAGGTGCCACTGGGAAAATTCCACTCCCCTTGCCCTCCAGATCATTTCCTGGCTATAACAAGTAGGCTTCTGAGGAAAGACTACCCGATTGAAGGAAGTGACTGGCAAGAGTTTCTAATAATGTTTTATTGTTGGGGTGCCTGCTCATAAACGTTTTATACTAATAGGATATGAAGCCAGAAAAGAAATATGGTCTACCCAACAAAAGTGAAAGTTTCCTGACAGCTAGATATAGTTTCATTTTGTATTCTCCACAGTGTGAGACACATTGAAAGTGCATGGTGTCCCGTCAGATTGGCTAGAATGACAGGGAAAGATAATGTGGAATGTTGGAGGGGATGTGGGAAAACAGGGACACTGATACATTGTTGGTGGAATTGTGAACACATCCAGCCATTCTGGAGAGCAATTTGGAACTATGCTCAAAAAGTTATCAAACTGTGCATACCCTTTGATCCAGCAGTGTTTCTACTGGGCTTATACCCCAAAGAGATACTAAAGAAAGGAAAGGGACCCATATGTGTCAAAATGTTTGTGGCAGCCCTGTTTGTAGTGGCTAGAAGCTGGAAAATGAAAGGATGTCCATCAATTGGAGAATGGCTGGGTAAATTGTGGTATATGAATGTTATGGAATATTATTGTTCTGTAAGGAATGACCAGCAGGATGAATACAGAGAGGCTTGGAGAGACTTACATGAACTGATGCTAAGTGAAATGAGCAGAACCAGGAGATCATTATATACCTCAACAACGATACTGTTTGAGGATGTATTCTGATGGAAGTGGATCTCTTTGATAAAGAGAGCTTTAATTGATCAAAGATGGACAGAAGCAGCTACACCCAGAGAAAGAACACTGGGAAATGAATATAAACTGCTTGCATTTTTGTTTTTCTTCCCGGGTTATTTATACCTTCTGAATTCAATTCTCCCTGTGCAACAAGAAAACTGTTCGGTTCTGCACACATATATTGTATCTAGGATATACTGTAATCTATTCAACATGTAAAGGACTCTTGCCATCTGGGGGAAGGGGTGGAGGGAGGGAGAGGAAAAATCGGAACAGAAGTGAATGCAAGGGATAATGCTGTAAAAAATTACCCTGGCATGGGTTCTGTCAATAAAAAGTTATTTAAAAAAAAAAAAAAAAGAAGAAAGAAAGTGCATGGTGTGCCCAAAGGGCTATAAAATTGTGCATATCCATTAATCCAGTGGTGTCTCTACAGGGTCTGGATCCCAAAGAGATTATAAAAAGGGGAAAGGATCCACGTGTACAAAAATGTTTGTGGCAGCCCTTTTTGTAGTGGCAAGAAACTGGAAACTGAATAGCTGTCCATCATTTGGAGAATGGCTGACTAAATTGTGGTATATGAATATTATGGAATATTATTGTTCTGTAAGAAATGACCAGCAGGATGATTTCAGAGAGACCTCGAAAGACTTACATGAATTGATGCTGAGTGAAATAAGCAGGACCAGGAGATTATTATACATGGCAACAGCAAGATTATACAATGATCAATTCTGATAGACGTGGCTCTTCAACCCAGTTCCAGTTGTTCAGTGATGGAGAGAGCCATCTGCATCCAGAGAGAGGCCTGTGGGAACTGAGTAAGGATCACAACATAGCATTTCTACTCTTTCTGTGATTGCTTGCATTTTATTTGCTTTCTCAGGTTTTTTTTTTTCCTTCTTGATCCAATCCAGTGATTTAGATCAATTCCAATAGTCTTGTGATGGAGAAACCTACATTTACAGAGAGGACGATGGGGATTGAATGTGGATTACAACATAATATTCTCACCTTTATGTTGTTATTTGCTAGCTTGTTTTTTTCTTCCTTATTTTTTCCCAAATTTGATTTTTTTTTTTTTGTGCAGCATGATAAATGTGGAAATATGTTTAGAAATATTGTACTTGGATTACTTGCTCTCCAGGGAGGGAAAAAAATTTGGAACACTAGATTTTGAAAGAGTAAATGTTGAAAACTATCTGTGCATGTATTTTGAAAAATAAAAAGCTATTCTTTAAAAAAAAAAAAGAATGTGCATATTGCTTTAACAATTGTTAACAAGTTAACAAATTAAAGGATGTAAGCCCATTTTTTCTTTTCCTATTCATGTAGAAACAAAGGATAGATTAGTTTTTATCTAGTTCTTCAAAACATTTTCAAATATATTGATTCAAAAAATAGATATTGGTCTTATTCACAGAGGTTAATTTTGGTGGGTCCAGTCTTGTGATTTCATTAGCATAGAAAACTCTTCCTATTACTAAAACAAATTTACAACTGTTGTGCCTTAGTAAGTTTCTTGGAACTCAGAAGCTAAATGACTTGTTCAGGTTCATAAAACCATTGTTTTATGGCCTGTGGCTCAGTAGATAGAGCACCAGCCTTGAAGTCAGGAGGTCCTGAGTTCAAATCTATTCTCAGACACTTAACACTTCCTAACTGTGTTAACTGGCAAGTCAGTTAACCCCAATTGCCTCTAAAAAAAAAAAAAAAAAAAAAGAATATGGCCATCTTGGACCTGAGTTTTGAGAACTTGTGCAAGGCATTTAAAATATCTTTCTTCATTATCTATAACATAGAGATGATTATCCTTATACAGTCTTAGAGGATGGATATGAGGAAAGCCCTCAGGGCTAGTAATCTATCCACTGAACAAAAGTGGAGTATGCTGTCCCACTTAGCTGCCCCAAAATTGTCATATTCTAAAGCTAGCATTTCTTTCACTACATAGTTCTTTCCCAAGGCAACTTACTTGTCTCTGGTTAGCTACTTTTTATATACCTGCATATATTTCTTTTTTCTTTGAAAATTTTGTAATCTTAATTCCTTTATCTTTTCCTATTTTTTTTCAAACATTATGATCATTTATATCCTTTTACTTTAAAATCTCTCCCACTCCTCACATCTCTTATATTATTATGACAAAACTACTAAACACTGTTTTCTATATCTGACATAGCATCTCTCTGATTGAAATTGCTTATCAAAATCTGTCCTAAGTAACTTTCTTGAGAGTTTCTATAATTCCATTTGGATCACGTATGACTATCATTGTTTGGTGTTTTTTTAAGCAGGAGAATGCCATGATATAATCACTATTTTTAGAATATTCCTCTGAAAGAATGTACATGAATTTGAGGGAGTATAGAAAAGAATAATTAGGAAAGTATTTCAAATAGTAAAAGATATCCAAGTCATAAGATGATAATGACTCTACTGCTGGGGAGAGAAAAGGATCATCATCAGGATCATTGAAATTGTTCAAGTAGAAGCTAGATTACTACAGTTAATCAATAGAGAAATATTTAAGTAAACTTGTGCTGTACAAGGCACCAGTACAAAAACAAACTAATCAGTCCCTACCCTTGAGAAATTCATGTTCTATTGGAGAGGCAATTAGGGGCAGCTAGATGGCATAGTGGACAGAATGCTGAAGGTCAGAAAGATTTCTCTTCCTGAATTCAAATACAGTCTCAGATATTGTGTGACTCTGGGCAAGTCACTTTACCCTGTCTGCCTCAGTTTCCTTATCTGTAAAATGAATTGGAGAAGGAAATGGCAAACTACCCCAGTTTCTATGCCAAGAAAACCTCATATGGGACCACAAAGAGTTAGATACAACTAAAATGAAATAATAACAAATCAGGCTTAAAAGCCACCTTCACTATGAGTCAGGGGAGATTAACCAAATAAGGATAAAGAGAGGCTGAGGAAAAATAATATCACCCTCCAATTGTGGTTTCAAAGCTGAAGAGAAGGAAGGCGATGTATAAATTCACCAGGTCCCATCAAGCAAAGCAGGCACATTCAGGAAAAGATCAAATTCTGTCCTAACTGATCACTTTCAATATGAATCATCAAATCAGAAAGGGTTCTAACAGCTTGTGATACTTTTTTTAGTTTTCTGAAAAATATTTTTATCAATATCTTTTCTTTATTACATCATCACTGTGATGCTTAATAAATGTTGTTCATTAATTATTTTTTCAAGTGTCTTCCTCTCTCCTCTTCTCAGAGCACCATCCCAGATAAGAAATAGTGTTTTTTTAGATTAAAACAAATCAACATAACTGACTGATACATTGAAAATGTCTGAAAATATGTGTACTTATGTAATAATTTTAGTCTTCCCACTTCCATGAAGGAATGGATTGAATGTCTTCTCATATCTTTTCATTTGAGACTTCCTTGATCTTCATAATTTTGTTAAGTGATTTTTTTGTTGCAATGATTTTTTAAAATTTATATTATTGTAGTTATTGTGCATCTTGTTTTCTTGGCTCTGCCTACTTCACTCACCCTTCACTTTTAGTCATTTCACTGCTGGCATTTGCACCCAGATTCTTCCCTTCTATATGGAACCTAAAACTTGTATGTGCTTTTCCATCCCATACCATCCCCAACTCCCATAATCTTTCAGTCCCTTCAACCAAGGAAAAAATACACTTATCAGCCCAATAAAGTGCTACATTCATATTAATTTAGATTTACAAAACATTTTTCCTCAATTCTTCTCTGGATTTCTTTCTCCATTCTTCCCTACCACTCTCCTCCCTCTATCCTTTTTCTGATTGACCTGTTCCTCACCAAACTTCTCTTTTTAAGGAACTGTCCAGTTCAACTATATTCCTTCCTTCTTTCCTCTCTGATTCCACTTCTGACCATCTATATATCCTTCTCCACTATGTAGCCCTGAATAAGTACTTTCTTTTTCTACCCTACTAAATACTTCTGGATCTTCTCTTTTTCATGTGGTAAAGGCAGGGACTGTCTTTTTTTACTTGTTTTTGTTTTCCATGGACTTAGCATAGTGTCTGGGACATAATAAGTACTTAATATTTGACTTTTTAAAATTCATAATAAGCCTTTGAAAGTTGTGGGGAATTTTTCTTCTATTTTACAAATGAGAAAACTGAAGCTAAAGTAATTACTTCCTCAGAGTTTCATAGTTATAAAATATCAGAGCCAGGATTTGAACTTAGATATCTCTTCATTCTATGTCAAATATCTTCTTTAAAAAAAAAAAAAAAGGAAAATGACCTATATGTACAAAAAATATTCATAGCAATTGCCTTCTTAAGGCAAAAAAAATTGGAAATTTATGGGATATTATTGTTCTATGGTGATGAACAGGATGCTCTCAGGGAAAAAAAAAAAAAACAGAAAAACCTGGATAGTTCTCCATGAACTCAAGCAAAGTGAAATATACTGTGTACAAATTGCAATTTTCTGAGATCACCAGCTGTAAATGAGTTTGCTGTTCTCAGCAATGCAATGATCATGGCTACTCTGAAGGACTTATGATGAAAAATCTATTCATACCCAGAGAAGGAACTAATTGTGTCTGAATACAGATTGAAGCATTCTCTATTTCTCTCTTTCTTTTGTTAACTTAATTTTTCTTGAGGGTTTTTGTTTTCATTAGGGTGGGAAATCTATGTTTTCTTTCATAACATGATTTTTATGGAAACATTTTTGCATAACTTCCCATAGGAATTGTGGTGGGGAGAAGGGAGAGAACCTAGAACTCAAAAATGTTAAAAAAAAAAAAAAAAGTAAAAAAATTTTTTTTGAATGTAATTGGGGAAAAAAATAAATAAATGAAATAAATCAAATGTCTTCTCTTGAGTATCTTGCCCTTTTATCCTATCAAAAATCTCATCTCTTGGACATGACTCTTTTCAACAATGAGATGATTCAGACCAGTTCCAATGATCTTGTGATGAAGACTCAGAGAGAGGACTGTGGGAACTGAGGGTGGATCACAACATAGCATTTTTCACTCTTTTTGTTGTTGTTTGTTTGCATTTTATTTTCTTTTTGATTTTTTCCTTTTTGATTTGATTTTTCTTATGCAAAAACATATATGCATATATTGGATTTAACATATATTTGTAGCATGTTTAACATATATTGAATTACTTGCTATCTAGGGGAGGAGGTGGAGGGAAAGGGGGGGATTGGAACACAAGGTTTTGCAAGGGTTAATGTTGAAAAATTATCCATGCATGTCTTTTGAAAATTAAAAAGCTTTAATAAAAATTAATTAATTAAAAAAACACAAACATTTGATCCTTCCAAATTCCAACACTGATAACTCATACCACCTAATGCCTCATCTTCTATGCATGTGCTACTTAAAATAATAATCAAAATGGAGGAACTACCTCCTGTGTCTATCCTGTGCTCAGTAATTCTCCTTTGATTCTTCCATTCCTGATAGCCCCACCCTATATCTTTCCTCCATTTTGTGGCCAAATTTCTGGAGAAGGCTGTCTAAATGAGCTTCTGTGCCCTTTCCTCTGGTTTCAGACGTTATCATTCAACTGTTTTCTCCAAAATCACTAAATCTCTCAATTGCCACATCCAATGATCTTTCCTTTTTTCCCTTCTTTTTGGGGGCAACCTGAATTAAATGACTTGCCCAACATCTCGTACAATGATCTTTTTCTCATCCTTCTTCAGCTTTTCACAGCCATCAACTCTATCAAATACTATCAGATTATCAAATAAATATTCTGTTCACTTGGATGCTTTCTTGTCTACATTTTAGTGATATGACTCTTTCCTGATTCTCCTCCTACCTCTCTGACTTTTCTTTCTCTGACTCCTTTGGTCCATCTATATATTCAGGTATTTTTTGTTTGTTTTTGTTTTTCTTTTTTTAATCATTAACTGAGATGTTCCCCAGTGCGCTGTCCTGGACACTTTTATCTTCTTCATCTATATTCTTTCCCTTGATTATTTCATTAACTCCCATGATTTCTATTACCTCTTTATAAATGATTCTCAAATCTACATGTTCAGCCCTGAATTCTCTCCTGAACCTTCATTCTTCTCCAAATGCTTACTGGACAACTCAAACTAGAAATCCTACAGAAATCTTAAATTCAACATGTCCAAAAGTGAACTCCTCATCCTTTCCCACAAACTCCTCTTCCTAACTTCCCTACAACTACCTAGGTCACCACCATCCTTTTATTTAGTTATTGTTCTTGACTCATGTTCTCTCCTCTTTCATATCCCCACCAATCTGCAAGTCTTTGCCACATCCTCTCAGTTTTACCTTTATAACAACTCTTGCATATGCCCCCTTCTCTCCTCTGATAATGCCCCCAAACTGACACAGTTTCTCATCTCCTCACATCATTGCAATTGCCTGCAGGTCAGCCTTCCCCATGTGAAGAGTCTCCTGATTCTAGGTCATCCTCAATTCAGCTATGGAAGGGATCTTCCCAAAGTGCAGGTCTGACCATCTCTCTGTCTCTGTCTCTCTGTCTCTCTGTCTCTTTATCTCTGTTTCTCTGTCTCTTTGTCTCTTTGTCTCTATCTCTCTGTCTCTGTGTGTCTCTGTCTCTCTCTATCTCTCCCCCCGTCTCTCTTTCTCTATCTGTGTGTGTGTCTCTCTCTGTCTCTTTGTCTTTTTCCCTGTCTCTCTCTGTCTTTGTCTCTGTCTCTCTCTGTCTCTCTCTCTCTCTCTCTCTCTCTCACACACACACACACACACACACACACACACACACACACACTCCCACACCACTAGTGGTCCCCTGTCTCCCAAAGGACCAATAACAAAATCCTCTGGCACACAAAGCCTTCCAAAGCATGGTCCCTTCCTGCCTTTCCAGTCTTTTTAGCTCTCACTCCCCTCCCTATTCTCTGTGACGCAGTGACCTCGCCTCTCTGGCTGTTCCTTGCGAATGACTGTTTTCCCTGGCTGTCCTCCATGCCCGCTCTGCCTCTTCGATCCTGGCTTCCTTTGAGTCATCTAAAGTCCCACCCTTTCCAAGACCAGACCATCTTAAACCTCAGGCAGCTCAGTGGGGCTGTGGATAGTGCTGAGCTTGGAGTCAAGGAGACGAGTTCCGATCCTGCCTCAGATACTTTGTGTGATCCTCCGCAAGTTATCTAACCCGGCTACTTCAGTTCCCTCGACTCTAAGAAGGGGACGGCGATAGCGCCCATCTGGCAGAGTTTTTCTGGACCAAAAGAGATTTAGTTCAGCGCCCGGCACATGGCGGGTACACTGTGATCGCTGACTTTCTTCTTTCTCTCTGACACAATCCCCAATTTGACCTCTGTGCATGCATCTGTATGTTGTGTATGTATGTACGTATACACATCCATCACTATCCATATCTATATGTCTTGTTTATACATAGTTGTTTTCATGATATGTTACCCATTAGACTGTGAGCTCCTTGAGAACAAGTCTGTGTCTTGACATTTTATATATTCCTCAGTATTTAGCAGAGTGCCTGACGTATAGGTAGGTGTTTAATAAAAGTTCTTTGACTGACTTCCTGACTTGTTTTTTCCACCTTCACTATTAAGACTTCTTTTACTAAAAACAAACAAACAAACAAAAACCCTTACAATAAGGATCTAATAAATTTCTCCTGTTCAGGAGGTGAAGGGAGGACATGCTGAGAGGGGAAACTCACTGCCTCAATATTTTATGCTGCATATTTTTTTTCAAAATAATAGATGACCCAGAGATAAGCTCCATGTCTTTTAATTGGCAGATTCGCCAACTATGTTCATAATGGTTCATAATAAATAAAATGGCCATCAACTTTTTGGAGTTTTTTGGCCAAAGATTTCTTATTCAAACTGGGAAAGTGAATACCCACAATGATGGGAAATAACACATCTTTGGAAGCAAAGAAAAATGCCTGTATATGTGGTCAGTACTTTCTTTTCCAACTCTACACAAAACAGTTCTTGAAATAATTCCTTCTTTTTGAACTACAATGGCTTCTGAAAATCAGGTCATAACGTACTTTCCCACAGTAAAGTTGTTATTTCTAAGGAATATGTTCTTAATGATGGCCTCTGAAGAATTTTGATCAACAACAATCACAAAAGTAAAGATTTTAAAATTATAGTGAAATTATGTTCTAAGTTTAAGAACCTGTGCTTGTGAAAAACAGAAAAACTTTGGCAAAGTAGGATAAAGGGAGCGTAAATTTAATGAAATAAGGAGCCCATATATGCTATAAAGTATAAATGTAACATTTTTTTTTTAAATCCATGACTAACCATTCTGGAGAGCAATTTGGAACTATACATAAAGGGCTAGAAATCTGTGTATATCTTTTGATCCAGCAATACTACTACTAAGCCTGTATCCCAAGGACATTCAAAAAAAGGAAAAAGGCCCTATTTGTACAAAATATATATCATACTTCTTTTTGTGGTGATTAGGAATTGGAAATCAAAAAAGATGTCTATCAATGGGGACATGACTAAACAAACTATGGTATATGATTGCATTGAAATATCACTGTGCTATAAGTGACAAGCAGGATGATTTTTTAAAATAACTTTTTATTGACAGAACCCATGCCAGGGTAATTTTTTACAACATTATCCCTTGCATTCACTTCTGTTCCGATTTTTCCCCTCCCTCCCTCCACCCCCTTCCCCAGATGGCAAGCAGTCCTATATATGCTAAATAGGTTACAGTATATCCTAGATACAATATATGTGTGCAGAATCGAACAGTTTTCTTGTTGCACAGGGAGAATTGGATTCAGAAGGTAAAAATAACCCGGAAGAAAAACAAAAATGCAAGCAGTTTACATTCATTTCCCAGTGTTCTTTCTTTGGGTGTAGCTGCTTCTGTTCATCCTCGATCACTTGAAACTCAGTTAGATCTCTTTGTCGAAGAAATCCACTTCCATCAGAATACATCCTCATACAATATCGTTGTTGAAGTGGATAATGATCTCCTGGTTCTGCTCATTTCACTTAGCATCAGTTCATGTAAGTCTCGCCAATCCTCTCTGTATTCATCCAAGCAGGATGATTTTAGAAAAACCTGAACAGACATGAATTGATTCATAGTGAAGTGAGAAGAATGAGGACAATGTTGTACATAGTAATAGTTGTATTGTTCAATGAAGAATTGTGAATGACTTAGCTATTCTCAGCAATGCAATGATTTAAGACAATCCCAAAGGATTTTCCTTTTCTCACTTTTTCTTTTCTTCAAATTAGTAATATATATCATTTGAATTTGCTAAACAATGGGATTAAATCAAATCATTTACTCTGACAGGCAAATAAAATTTTTCCCCACTAAAGTAAGACATTCAAAATTTTTTATTTCAGATAGAGAAAAAACATTAAAGGCAATGATTACTAGAAAGGGGTAACAAATATCTTGAGGCTATATATCAAGCTTTTCTTAATCACCAAAAGTATGCATGTTCTTCTTAAACTACCTTGTATAAAATATATTTATTTATTCTATATATACAGATTACATTAATATATACATATTTTCTCCCCAATAGAATGTAAACTCTATTTTACACTGAGAGTAGGGATTTATTCTTATGTCTCCAGAACATAGCATGGTGCCTAGTACATTTTAGATGTTTAATAAATAATTGATTGATTGATTGATATATTCACCTTGAATACATTTTGCTTTGCCAGGACACAAAGCTCTTAAATATCCTTTCTATATGAGAGCCAATCCCACAAAAATGAGTTTCTGTCATTTAAAAATTAAATAAAATTAGCATAATATTTGAGGGAACCCATATCCTACAATCTCCTTGGGGGGAAAATGGGGAGAGAGAGAGATGGCTGCAAATAGTTTAATTTCTTAATTTCAAATCACCAGTACATAATAAATCTAAAAAAAAATTTTAAAATTTAGCGTAATTTTGTCCTCATGACACTATACTATTCAAAAGCTCTATCTCATTTTATTCATGTATTTTCTTCCACAAAGTCTTAAATTTAGAACTTTTTCCATGAATCTCAATCAAAAAATATTTATTAAGCCCCTATTGTGTGCCCTGCAGATAATTGTGCTAAACCTAGAAAAGGAAAGTTTTTTCCAACTCTACTTTATTCTTCTTATTATTTTGCATGATTTGTTCCTAATTGACCAAAGACAAGGAATGGATGTCTTCCTCCAAACAGGAAAATTTCCTATTTTCTTTTTAAACTTTATTCTTTATCAATTAAAGTTTAATAATATATATTCATGATCAAGAAAAACAAACTTAGAAACATTTGCTAATTAATTTTTTTAAAAGGAAAACAACTTTTTTTTTCTTAAATCCATTACAATTTTACCTTTGATAGACTCTTAACACTAACAATCATTTGGGTTTTTCTTTTTGTCATAGAGATTTAATATTTCCTGTTAATTTTTTTCCTTTGCAAAAGACTTATTTCTTAGCAGGTGCGACCATGTGTAAGATCTTGACTGTGTCACAGCTTCTCTGGGATTGTTTTCATGTCTATCTTTCGACCCAAATGAGAGTTTTGGACTATATGATCCTAAATGATGCCTTCCAGCTCTTTTGAGTTATAATGCTATAGAACTTAGCTTGATTTAAAAAAAAAACCTGCTAACTCTTATTTCCATCTGTCAGAGAATGGAGAATACTGCTGTTAAAAACATGAACTTTTGTTTGTGGAAGAAAGGGAAGTTTGGCTAAGGTGACAAAAAAGGAAAATGACAGGTGTTGGAGGGGATGTGAGAAAATAAATTCACTAATGAATTATTGGTAGAGCTGTGAGTTAGTCCATCCCTTCTAGAAAACAATTTGGAACTCTGGCCAAAAAAACTATTAAACTGACTATACCTTTTGATTCAGTCACATCATTACTAGGTTTATCTTTCAAAGACATAGAGAGGAAACGGGCCCATGTATGCAAAAATATTTATAGTAGTTCTTTTTGTAGTGGCAAAGAATTGGAAACTAATGGGAAGCCCATCAATTGGGGAATGAACAAGTTATTAATATTCAATTGTGATAGAATATTACAGAATTTAAGAAATTATTTAAGGAAAAACCTCAGAAGACTTGTATGAATTGATGCTAAGTGAGCAGAACCAGAACAATTTATACAGTAGTAGCAATATTATAAAGATTAAAAAATTTTTTCTTGGAACATGGTTAATATAGAAATTTATTTTGCTTGTCTATACATAATTGTAACAGGTTTTATATTTTGCCTTTTTAATAGATGGAAAGAATGGAGAGGAGAATTTGGAATTGAAAATAAAACTGAATTTTTTTAAAAAAACCACTGTTCAGTTACCTAATAGCAATCCATTTTACTCTCTGCCTTCTGTTCATTTTGGGGTCCATCTCCTTGTTTTTTCTTCTGATGAAACATGATCAATTGTTGTCCTTGGTTCTTGGAGAGAACCAAAATGATATCACTATGTTAGACTTGAATTACACTGTGTCTAATCTGACCGGTCAGATCAATAAGAGCTCAGAATGCTCTGCCATAGGTCAAATACAAATAGTTTCTATGAACATTTGGCACGAACTCTCTAACTTTGCTCATTTTATGTTTTTTTTCTGAGCTAATTCAATTTGCTTTGCTCATAGAACATAACACCCTTTCTGATGAAGGTACACCATTCTGTATGGTTCTGTGCCAGTATCTCCCATGTCATACAATTAATTCTAAAATTCTTAAGAAAAACCTTGAGAGTGTCTCTGTATCACTTTTTCTGATCTTGTGAGGATTGTCTCTCTCTCCATAAAATGTTTTTGGCAAGCATACATTGGGCAAACAATGTGACCAGCCCAACAGAGTTGTGTTCTCTGCAGTAGAGTTGGAATGTTTGGCAGTTTAGTTTGAGAACAACATGCGGCTGATAGTATACGGCTGAAACATGGAATACCAGATTCTGATGAACTAATTGTGCAGTTTATCCAAATGCAATGGAGAAGCTCATGGTTTGTGAGACTAGGCTGCAATATATTATCAATCTAAAATTCAGAATATGTTCCATAAGTTTGTCATCAGAGGTGTAGGTCCAAAAAAGAAGGTGGATCATTCATATAGGGAGAATGAAGAATAACTGACAAATAATAGCTCACTTGTTTCAGTTTTATCCACTCAATGTTCAGATTACTAAAGGGCATCCTCTACAAAAGAATTTATAGGAAGATGTGAACAAGAGCCACGTCGGATGAGAAATTGGTGGTTCTTGCATCCACGGAAGTATCCAAGGCACATATGGAAAACTCATAGAGGAAAATGTTATGTGAACAGAGCACATATTCTTTCTCAGAGTGGGTCATAGAGGCATAGCCAAGTGAACATTACATTTACCATATATTTTGGTAACCACCAAATCTCTCAAATTCAAGATAGATCAGCTCCTGAAAGTTATCTCCTTGAGCCTCCTATGTAGTGATAATGGCCGTGGCTTTTACAGCATTCTTAAGGTTTACAAAGTGCTTGCACTGAAGGATGGTATGTTATTTTGCATTTCAAATCTTTCATCTACATGCTAAAATAAGTTTTAAGCTCCTCTCAATTAGAATATTCCTTTCTATTGCACTTTCTATGACTTTCTGAAAACCTTTCTAAATATTAGTTAATTTTCTCCTACCACACAATGTTGTTTTAAATTTTAAAATGTCTTTAACTATCCAAAGCCTGATTGATTTGTGAGTGTTTTAAAAGAGAAGGGGCTTGTTTTTACCTGATTTTTCCCTTTCTTTTCATTCTTCAATAGGTTAAATCTTAGCAAGTCATTTTTTGTTCCTCCAGTGCCTTGATAATAGGTGTTTAATAACTGCTTATCACCTTTCAAATCCAGGCGATTTGGGACCCTAGGTTGCTTATGTGAAAACCGTTTTTGCCACTATTACCTGTAATGTTCTGGTTGGTTTTCTGGAGGTCTCTGGACCAGCATTCCTTTCAGCAGAGTAATCACCACGAGAATAGCCAGGTGTTAAAAATCCAAATTCTTTATTGTCTCCTTCACAGTCTTTTTCCTTGCCTGGGGCCCAGGCTAGTTTTCTTAGAGGTCCTCCGGAATGTGTCTTGGTTTCTGTGGGGGAGGCAGGAGGACCACTATGACAGTGTCTGTCTCAGTCCAAGAGCTTGAGCTCCCGCCTCCAGGCCTCTGTCTTCTCCCAGTCTGTCTCTGGCTGACTTTGTCCCAGTTTATATGCAGCATACTGAGTATAAACCAACCATTATATCACTAGGGAACCATTATTTGTTGTAAGATTAATCCAGCCATACAGAACTAGAGAACTATTAATCACCATGTTAAACTAGATAACCATTGTCTTTATAAATTCCACTTAGCACCTTGTAAGAATCCTTGTTTCCAGTACAGAGTTCTGGCCCATAACAATTACCTTCCTCAGATCTATTCTCTTCTGCTTCTTTTTCTATTGTTCCTCCTTGAAACCAGTTCTATTGTAAACAAAATGCCCTTCATGCTACATAGCTTTATATCTTCCTCTCATATTCATTCCATTTTCTTGCAATCCCAGAAAGATTATATTCTCGGTCACTGTTTCTAGGACTACGTGCAATTCTGTTCTCCAACAACCCCTCACCTCTATCCTCACCTGATGTCACTGTACTGGAAAGGAGTAAGCATTCCATATGCTGCTGCTTGGATATTATTCATAATATTGCCACCATCACTACAATATTTTTCCTTTGAATTTCAATCTATTTCCCATTCTTGGTAGCAATTAACTACCAGACTTTCCCAAGAAGTTCACTCTCTCCCTTTTTATTTAGAGAAACCAATATCCACGAAGTTCTCTCCAAAAGAGAGAGAGAGAGAGAGAGAGAGAGAGAGAGAGAGAGAGAGAGAGAGAGAGAGAGAGATGAATAGAACTGTGGATCTGGAGTCCAAAAGATCTTATTATCACGAAATAGTTTTCCTAGTTCAGCTCACTTCACTCTAAATCAGTACATCCAAGTCTTCCCAGGTTTCTAGCTTCAAAATGTGTGCCTTGTTATCTATGTGATCCTGGACTCAGTTTCCCTCATCTGTAAAATGGGGATAATTATAGCATCTATCTCCCAGGGCTGTTAAGGATAAAATAAGATCTCTGTTAAGTACTTTGAAAAACTTAAAGGGTTATATAAATGCTAGTTATTATTAATCATTTACTTGGTTTTCCTATATGGCTTTTCAGTTCAATCATCTCACACCCCCAATTTGCATCTTCACTCTATCTCACCCACAGTGGACCCCTTTGCTATTATAATCACCCAAAATTGTCCTACCTATATGATACATATAACTCTGAAATCCTGACCAAAGCTTCTTATCCTTTCATCTTTTCCTGTGTTTGATTCTTCTTAAATCTGTCTTCATCCTAGTACTAAGAATATTATTCAATTAAGTCAAATAACTATTCAGTTACACCTAAAATATAGTTAGGAGACATCTTTAGACTAGAGGATATCATTCTTTACAAAGCACTGAGATGACTTATTCCCTTTTCCACTGTCAAGTGAAATGTATTACAGTACCAATTTGTATTTTTTTTAAGTTTTATTGATTTGTTTTATAAAACATTTGCAAATTACTATCATTTTATAACCAAAGCTAAACAATGAAGTAATAATATAGTAACCCTTCTACAAGTACATGCAACATTTCATTTTTATTAATTTTGTTGGCATATAGTCATGCAAAAGTTTTTAACAAAATCCTTTATTCATTTGTTGTGAATTCCCCCTTTTAATTTTTGATTTTAGTGGTTTAGTTTTCCTTTCTTCTTTTCAACCAAAATTAGCTGATAGTTTATTAGTTTTCTCAACAACAAAAAAGGCAGCTCCAAGTTTTGCTATTTTTGTTTTCGATTTTGCTAATATTTTTGTTTTAACATTTAATTGATGATATATTTAATTTTTAAAAAGCATTTTCAGTTTCATTCCCAATTCACTGATCTTTTCCTTTTTTGTTGTTAATAAGTGTTGAGATATAAATTTTCCCCTAACAACTGCTTTAGCTAAATTCCAATAATTTTGAAATGATGTTTCATTGTTTTGATCATTATCCTTAATGAAATTATCACTTCTATAATTTGTTCATTGACCCAGTAATTCTTTGGAATTTTGTGAGTCGGTTAAAATTATTTTAGTGAATCTTTTCTATAATTTTTATTGCATTGTGATCACTAAGTTTTGTATGTATTTTTGCTTTTACGTATTTGCTTGTGATATTTTTTGTGTCTTAAAATGTTCACTTTTTTTGTAAAGGTGTCCACCTGTGTAAACATATAAAATCTCTCTTTTCTTTCTACTTATTTTTTTAAAAAATTAAGGCACAAAGAACCACTCCTAGGCCTTTTGTGTAATTAGACTGTAAACACAGTCTAATTATAGAGGGAGCACATACTTTCATCTCTTTAGAGCTTAGACCCTTCTGACTCTTCATTTGTTTACTTTTTTATGTTTTTACTCCAAAATTTCTACATATTTTATTAGGAATGCTTGGAAGTTGTCTATTTAATTAAAGATCTATGTACCCTTCCTCAACAAATATTGTTTTGCTATGCAAATTATTTTTGGTTCTAAGCCTTTGCCTTATGGAATATCAAATTTCAAGCTCCTTATTATAATTTTAGCAGCTTTCAATATTTTTTTGTTTGAAAGCTCTGGATTTTGGCTATATTGTTGCTGGTAATTTTCATTGTGAGCTTTCTTTTAGTTATTCTTTCCTCTTCCATTTTACTGCCTGATTCTAAGAGAACTGGGCAGTTGTCTTAAGATTTCTTGAAATATGTCTAGACTTATTTTGGTCATGTAGTTCAGGTAGTCCAATGAATATTAAATTATCTCTCCTCAATCTATTTTCTAAGTTAGTTATTGAGCTCTAAGACACCTTATGTTTTCTTCTATTTTTTTCAGACTTTGAGTTTTAATGTTTCTTGTTATCTCATAAAGTAGTAATTTTCATTTTGGTCCATTCTAGTTTTCATGTGGTTTGTTACTTATAAACCTTGGTTTGGTCCCTCTTCTGCTTAACTGTTCCAATTCTTTTTTTTTTTTTTTTTTGCTAAGGCAATCAGGTTTAAGTGACTTGCCCAGGATCACACAGCTAGGAAGTGTTAAATGTCTGAGACCACATTTGAACTCAGATCCACCTGACTTCAGGGCTGATGCTCTATCGACTGCACCACCTACTACCCCTCCAATTCTTTCTTACATAGTTTTTTTTTCTTTTTTTCTTCCCTAGACCTCTCATTTATAGACATTTTTAAAAAATTTTAAATTTGCATTTCTTCCAGTAATTCTAGTTGAACTCTATGACCAAGCTGGTTTTCTTTTGAGGTTTTCCTTATAGATATTTTATAGTCCTGATCTTCTAGGTTTGTTTTGAGTGACCCTATCACAGGACTCCAGGTGTATATACAATACACACCTGGAGATAGGTAGATACAATAGGTGCACAAACCAAACATTTACTGATAATCAAAATTTTGCAACACCTCCCTTCTCCTGCAATAATGAGATTTCACATGGAGTCACAACTCACAATTTAAGGAGCTAGGGCCCAGTTTACTGTAACACCCTCCTATTTCAACTCCAAGAGTCCAATTTCTCTCCTCTTTAAACCATCCTTGACATGGGGGCCAAAATAATCTTCCTAACACAAAAATCTTCAGTTGTTTTCAAATGTTCCCGTGATAACTCTTGAGGTTAGCATTTATAGCACTTTGCAACCTGGCCCCAGTCTCTCTTTTCAGACTTACTGCATGCTACCACTGTTGAGGTATCAGGTATGTGTTGTAGTTTCACCTCTGAAAGAATTCAGGCTTAGAGCCTCCAATCCAAGCAAAGATACTTTAATGAGATTGCCCTCAGTAGTCAAGCCAAGCTCTCTGAAGGAGTCAGCAGTGCAACAAAGCAAGACAAGGATTTTTAAAAAGTAAAAAGTGCTGGGGCAGCTAGGAAGCACAGTGGACAGAGCACCAGCCTTGAAGTCAGGAGGACCTCAGTTCAAATTTGGACTCAGATACTTAATACTTTCTGGTTGTGTGAGCCTGGGCAAGTCCCTTAACCCAAATTGCCTCAGCAAAAAAAAAAAAAAAAAAAAAGAAAAAAAGTAAAAGGTGATGATTACATCACAGTCCATAAATAGTGAAGTTACAGGAGGAGTTTGCTAACATGGGGAGATCCTAAAGCCTTAGTGGAATTGCAATGTGGTTATCCAAAATGCATATAAGAAAGCCCACTTTGGGGAGTGTCAATTTAGTTTCACCCAAGAACAGCAAAGAAAGGGGAAGTGCACAGATTTATTGAGGTTTGCAGTTCAATGTTAGTGCTACTTTTTATTGGGTGATTTCTGTTATATTTTGTGCTATCACATGGTATCTGGTGCTGTGGTTACAGAATATGCTGGCCTATCTGCTCATTGTTCTAGTGAGACTCATGGGTATTTCTGAGGTCTTGGGGCTGGAAGCAACAATCAGAATCCCATCAGTATCTTTCAAGATCTCTATGTTGTGGCCTAAACGGCCTCTGAACTTGGCATTCCATCTCATGCGTACAATGTTCTTATAAGCCATTTTCCACAAATGGAATTTGACTCCTCTTTACCTTCATAGAATTACTAACTCAGTACAGGAGCCAAGGCAGGCAGTAATTTAATTAACACTTGATGACTGTGACTAAACAATGTAAATAAAAGCAATACAAAAGGGCAATAATTCAGACTACATGCCATGTGACTAAGTTTTAAAAAATGATGAAATACTTTTCCTTCTTAGGTGGGGATAGAAAACAGGTCACTGAGTAATAGTAGAAAACACTGACAGAAGCAACTGCATTTTTTTTTTTTGCTTTGTTTAACTGTTTTTCTTCATTACCATAAGTCTGAAGGTGGAGAAAAGTAAAGTTACACTGGGCAAAAAAAGTAACAGGCATATGGTTAGTTTGTTTTGCTTAATTTATGGTTACAATGAAAGGACCTGTTGAGGGAACCGTTAGGAAGTGATGCAAAGTGATAGTAATGTGATAAAACAAAAGGAAAACGATAATTGAATAAATGTCTTACTATTTATGTATTATGGATTGAGAGAAATCTAATACCACTGATGGACTGATAAATATTCTGGATATTCTTAGAGTATTAGAATATTAAAATTATTTTATACCTTCATCTGCAATCATTAATTGGCATCCACTTGTCAGTAGAAACTTATAAGTGAGAAAGAGTGATTGTATTATTTGATAGGGCCTCCTGTTTTAAGAGATGTGAAAATCTCAAAACATGGCTCTAATATATATATATTTTTAAGACAACTGACTAAAAGAGTGTGAGCAAACAAAGCTCAAAATGTTGAATTTTTACTGTTTCCTTGAAAGGTTATAATACAAAAGGACATATATCAGAGGTATGGTGTCAATTAAATAAAACACTACATATATTAAAAAGTTAAAAAAAAAAAAAAACACGACATGAAGAGACACCACAGAGTAACATATAAAACCTAATTTTATTTATTTAGTTGTAACAAAGACAAAAGGATTCTCATCTGCAGTATTTTAAGGAAATTATCCCATCCTCTCTAAATCTTCAGAGGAACCTAAGAGGGGATAGTTTTTGAGGCCAATTTGTCACAACAGACTGGAATTATAAAATTCATTTTTCAGATTAACGTGAACTGTGAAAATAGCAACAGCTTGTCAGAAGATCCCAGCTTATGTTAATGGAGGTCGGTAGGACGTGGTAGAACAGTTAATTAGGCTACTCATAGAAGCAGGAATAAGCTAATCAGGCTTTGATATTCCCTATGGGTAGTTACCTGATTGATCTAGAGTACAAAAGAACAGAGGCAAGCCTCTGAGACCTCTTAATCTCTTCTCAAGGAGTAAGTGCTGCCACATATGCACACACACATTTACCTGTTGTCAATGTACATATGTATGTGTGTATATGGTATATTCTGGTTGCACATCCTCCTACCTCCTATTCTTTTCCATACCCCGGCACCATGTGGTCCTCTTGTCTTACAGAAGATGAATACTGCGAGATGAGGATTACAGGCCTAGATGACTGCAACTGGGTGTGGGATTCTTGAGTCAATAAGCTACAAATATCCTCTCGGGTGAATTCAGCCACTTCTGTTAATAAAGACTGTAAGCTTCTGCTGGTGGAGATTCATATGGCCTCAGTACAAGTCTGTCTGAAGAAAGAACTGGTTTAAGTCATTTTTGCAGAGGGAGAAAAAGGTGTTTTTTTCTCCTGCCTCTCCACTGTGGAAAAATAGAAAGTTCCCTCCTTCAGTAATATGTGGAATCTGAAAAACAAGAGATTGGGAAGTTTTTAAAACACAGCTAATTTTTAGTGATCAAACAGCATTTTTTAGTGAAAAAAACCATTGTTGGCACAGCCATTTAAAACACAAAGTAATTCCTTATTTATTTTAATAACACATCTTAAAAATACCTATTTAAAAGTTTTGTACAATCCTGGGAACTTTCAATGTCAGTCACCCATTTTAAGATATTCAGTATACAATGTCTCCTGTTTTCTGGTGTGAAGAAAATAGAAAAGTAGACAATTTTCTCATTAGGAAACTCTGTGATATGACAGTTACTTCATCATTACACAGTCTCTTCAGAATTTTAACCAGAGTATTATAGGAATATCTATCTTAGGTAATGAGCAGACTATGCTTTGTGATCATAGCAAATGAAGGTTAGAGATCAAAGTATTCTGAAATTTCTTTTCTCCCTTTCCACATAAATGATCTGAAGAAATAAATTTAATGAAGTCTAAAACTGGATTTCCTGAGACAAAAACTTTACCACTATTATACACAATGAGTCATCTGAATGCTATAAAAGTCTGAGTAGAAATAAGAAAACAATAATAAATTGTGATGTGAAATCTTCTTGTTTCAAGGGTAAGAACCACAAAGAAAAACTTGAGTGTAGAGGTGGGATGATAGTCTTAACTCTAGAACAGAGGCTTGGAGGAGAGGATGGAAAGTGGAGAGTAGATTTCTTAGAAGTGGGAGGGGAAAGAAAGACAGAGGACAGACAGACAGACAGATGGAGAATGGGAGGGGGAGAAATAGGGGACACAACTTTAGGGTTTACTTATTCCAAAACTCCCTCTATGACATCTGAGACAAGTACACAAGCAAGCTGCCTCCAATGACGGGTAACTTACTGTCTCAAGACGGCCCAATCCTCTTCTGGATAGTTCTAATTGTGAGCTCAAGGACAAATTTTCCCAAAAAGTCAAGAAATCGTCAGTGTCAAGAATTGCAAGCATTTATTTATCAATTAGTGGTCAGAAAACTGGCAGATAAATATAATTGTAGGTAAACGTAAAGTAATGCACCTAAGGAAACAGTCTAAACTTACTCCTAATTATGCAATGAGTTATAATATCATGCTTGCTTTAAGAAAGGCTTCGAGTCTGTGTTTAGTGCTAGAAAGATGAAAAACAAAACAATCTCCCACTCCATCCATACCCATAATTCCCATCCTTAAGTTGTTAATAGACTAAGAGAATATATGACATATACTTAAGGATTTAGGTTCTTCCCATAAATCCTCTACAGGATGTCTGCCTAAAGTAAACTACTTTTGATGTTGTGAGAAGACAAAGGAAACTATGAGTTATCCATCCCACCTTAGCTCTCACCAGAAGACTAGTTCACCTCCATTTCAGATCACACATCTGGTGATAAACTTTACACAGCTATTTGAGACTAATTCTTCATTGGTATTATGTTGCAACCTATTCAAACTTACCCTGTACCTTCTCCATTGCCCTTTGGGTGATGATCTAAAACTTAAATTCTTCAAAAACGGTAGCATTGCAAGATTTTTAGGCATTAGAAAAATATTGATAATTGATGATAACAAAATGGTCCTTTGGTTCAGAGAAAAGCATGGGCTCATTAAAGACATTATGCAATTTCCCAAAGATAATCCAGGCTGTTCTCTTCTTCCTATTCAAATTCTGGGCCCAACTCTTTGTTATTTGCAGTATTTGTCTAAGAGGTATGTAATAAAAGACCAACTCTCTGAGACAGTCATCCAAATAATTGTGATCTTAAGCTACAGAATAGATACAGTGACTCGATCTGTGGAGGTTCTGGTCTCTCTCTACTTTGCCCTAGTAAAATTATGTTTGAAATACTGAGGGTCAGTTCAACAGACCATATTTAGAGAGGATATTAATAAGCTGAAGTGTCCAAGGAAAGACAAGCAGATTAGTGGACACATCTAATTCAAGCACATGGAAGACTTAGAGAGGATATGACAGCTGTTTTGAGTTATCTAAAAGTGAGATCAGTCTTGCTCTGCTTGGTTCCAGAGAAAAACAGCACTAGGAGTAACATGATTGAAAAGTATAGTGGCAAATTCACTCCTGACATAAGGAAAAGCTTCTTACAACAAGAGCTATCCAAATGGGGAAGGGAAAAGAGAATAGTGACTGTCTCTTCATGAAGGTCTTCAAACAAAAATTTGGTCTTCAGTTCATGGGCATGGTGTAAAAGGAATCTTCAATCAGACATGTGTAGAATTAGACAGATTCACTTCCGAGACTGACATTCTGGAAACATTAATTTCATCAAGCACCACAATGCAATTAAGAATGTTGAAAAACAATCAAATCAACATTTGTTAAGTACCTATTGTATACCAGGCATTCTGTTTAAGAATGAAGATAAAAAAATATATCAGTTCCTCTCCCTCAAATCAATTACATTCTTTTGGGGGAGACCACATGTATTTAAATAAGTGGTCAAGACAAACATAGATAATGCATGTTTTTGCTGATTCATTAACACAGCTGACATTGAAGAGGTTTTTCCTCAAAATAGCCCTATGATTATTGCAAGTATTATTTCCCCCAATCAGTACACAAGGAAACAGGCTCGGAGACATTAAGTGACTTGCCCCACAGTAAATGTCCAAGGAAGGAATTTGAATCCAGGTCTTCAGATCCCAAGTCCAATAATCTTTTTTTCACTATATTATTTTGTAGACTTGGGTTCTCAAAATAGGTTATGCCAGCAGGATATTCCTATAGGAATTTAGACAGGAAGTGAATGAGAAGCTGGCAAAAGACTGTAACCCAATCTCCTAAGAATCATTCTACAGATTTCAGGTAGGACCACAAACAGAAGACAAATATTATTTTTGATCATAAAAATGCAAATAAAATTTAATTAAGATACAAAAAAGGGCTGTGAGCTGCATTTATGTAGTTAGAACACTCATACTGAAATAGTCACAGATATGTAAAATGAATATTCGAGTATTACTCAGTATCATTTTCCAGCATTTCTAATATATTTTGACCACTAATTTAGGGCCCCTTGGACAAAACATAGCCTTTTAATAAGGTAAAATGCATTTACCACATAATATGTATATTAAAGTGTAACAGAAAATTTAATAAAATCTTATTCAAATTTTACATCTCCCCAAATATCTATGAAGAAATTAATTGATTCTGTATCACTTTATAATTGATTCTATTCTATAATTGACCCTATTCTATAATATTGCCCCATGTGGTATGATTGCTGAAGCCACCTTTCTACATCTTTAAATTAAAATTAGGAATTCAGCTTTCTCCTCTGAGTTAAGCTTAAAAGTATAATTAAAAGAAAAATGTTATCTACCATACCACCTTATCTTTAAAGGCCTATAAGCTGAACTGGTATATTTCCTCAAGGTATACTTTCTATCTTTGCACAATTTTTTCCCCCTTTGAAGGGGCAAGCAACCAGGGTTAAGTGACTTGCTCAGAGTCACAAAGGTAGTTCAGTATTTGAGGCCAGATTTGAATTTAGGTCCTCCTGACTCTAGGACTTGTGCTCTACCACCCAGGGACAACAAGGTGATAAAGCTGCTCCTTGTTGTACAATTAAGGAGAAGGAGGGTTTATTTCCTAACAAAACCCCATAGGAGTCAGGGTGTCTACTATCCCTGGTATACTAACAATATTCTTATGATGCAGATGAGTCCCATAAATCAATCAAGCAGTCCTTGATGACAGAAAGGGGTGATCGCTAACCAATCATGTTGTCCTCAATACCCTTTAGCCTATCTGGATTGTAACTCATCACAGTGTCTTCCCAACCTATCCAACTATGTACTGTGCAAAACTACATAAAGGCCAATGAATCCTATTTGAGTCTTTTGGTCATTGAGAGACTCAATTTAGTAATTACTGCTAGACTAACCAACAAAAGGATCATGTCCACACCAGTGTCTCTCATTTTACCTTAATTTTCAAATGTAACACCTTGCACAGGTTTGCCCAGCAAACAAATGTTTGCTGAATAAATGATAGTAAAACAAGTATCTTAACCAGATCATGAAAGTAAAATTTAGCATTTCATATTATTAATGAAGCCTCATATTCAAGGTCAAGTAAGAAAACAAACCACTCACCTAATCTCAATATAAGTAATCTTCAATGATCAACATCTGCATCCTCAAACTGTCCAGCAACAGTTGGTGTGGTATCTATTTCCATTCCATCTTGGAAAAAAGAAGACAGCCAAGGGTAAGACAAAATTATTTTAAACCAGTTAATGAACGTGCAGAAAAAGAAAGCAGGGACCAAAAAGTGCCAATATGTCCTCATCGAGAACAGGTTAAGACTAATTTGCTTTACTGACAGGGTTACAACACTGGTAAGTCAAAGGAATACCAGAGATAGTTTTACTAAATTTAGCAAATGTTTGGCAAAGTCTCTCATACTATTCTTATGTGAAAGATGCGGAATGTGCCAATGGTTTTCAAAATGGGGTGCATGATGAATGATAGATTGTGGTAGGAGAAAATATAACAGTAATTTATATTTTTATCTAAAAATAAGTTTTGCCACTATTTAATATACATAATGAAAATGGTACCCTCATTTGGACTTTATGTAAGACTGTGCTGCATCATAATAGTATGTGAATTATCCTAAGAGTAGAGTGAGAATCCCACAATGAGAGAGAGAATGACAGTGGCACTTTCACTCTATAGCTCAATGTAAATGTGTCCAATTAAGTGGATTGACAAATATTTTCTCTAACTCTTTAAAGTTTCTATTTATAAAATATGTAATATTTAGCATAATGATGACAAGCATACAATTTCAAAATAAATATACGTGTATTAGAAAAGTATTTGTTCAACTTTTTTACTGAAGCAAATAAAACTCCTTTTAAATAAAACCAAAAAAGTGTATAGATGATTGGGCAATTATATAATTAATTGGACGGTTGAATGGATTCATTCTAAGAACGGTCAGTTATTAATGTCCTACATCAGACAACTTGTTAGGTGATTCAAGTCTTTAGTGAGATGACTGATCTTGAGCTGCGTCACAGGTAGGTTAGGTGGAATACTTATTAAATCTGAAAGTGACATAAAAGGCTAGCTAACTCAGTAGAAGATAGAATAAGGAACCAAAAAAATACCGAAGTTAGAATGCTGGGCTAAACTGAAGCAGATTAAATGCAATGTAATGCATTTATGTAGTGCAATGTAAGTGTAAAATTTTGTACTTGGGTTTAAAAAGTTAACTCCACAAAATGGAAAAGGCTCAGTTAAGTCAGCAGTTTGTCTGAAAAAGATCTTAGGGTTTTAGTAGATAGCTCATGGTCAGTGTCTGTAGGAATGTGACATGATTAATCCGTCTAGGAATAAGCAGACAACACAGAAACATGTTTATTTTACAAGGATCAGCTGCAAAAAGCAGAAATCTGTAACCTGAAGAAAACCCAGGGGGCATACTATATAAATTATGCAACAACTGCAAACAACTGCAAGGTTGTCATGTGCAAGAGGGAAGGGACTTGTTCTGTTTTAACCCAGAAGAAAAAACTAGAAACAATAGATGGAAATGGCAAATTGAGGCTGATGTCAGAAACAATTTCTTAAAAATTAGAAATATCTAATAGAGCAAAAAAAGCTATTTCAAAGATTGATCAGTTTTCTATCTGGAGATCTTCAAACAGAGGTTGGATGACCAACTGTCAAATATGTTGTCCTGAAAAGTCCTTTTCAGATGTGGTTGTGGCTGAATGGCTGCCCCTGTAAATTTTAAACTGTTAATACTTTTGTTCAGAATAAGTTGCGTTGCAATAGAGCATCTTCTGATGGTAACAAATTGGAAATAATTTAAAAGAAAACATTAAGGAATTGTAAAAGAAAAAATGATACTGGAAGATTCTAACAAAGCTGAAATGACCATTTTTAACTTTATTTGGAATTTTTGGAGTGGCAGAGTGGCAGAATACCATGAAGCCTTAATATGTAGTCAAATCGCATTTGTAATATGCCAATTAAGAAGGTATTCCATTAAAGTTCTATTATTATTTCTTATTGTGACATGAATTGGCCTTGACTTCTAAAATACTGTACCAATGTACCAACTTTAACAGGTTCTACCCCAAGATGAAAAAGCTTCATAGTATAGATTCATGATGAATGCATTTCTTCTAAGACCAGCCAGCTAAATTTGAAATGGACCATTACTAGGTGATAAATATAGAATTGCTGAGTTATAGAAGAATTTGCAATCTATTTTGAAAGACAGTATAACCACAGTTTTTGAAAACATTAAAACAATTAATGGGCTATCATGGAGAACACAGACCAAAAAAATTTTATCAAAAAAAACCCCTCTAAAACATAATTTTAATTAATAGTCCCTAAGGCATATTCAAGATATATAGACTTAACAAGTCATTCATGGTACAGAAAAATAAAATCTGGCAAATAATTTCTATAAGAAACCAATACTTTAGTTACAACCATTTGTGAGGTTTTAAAGAATAAAGATAAAAATGAAATGACAATTTTCAGACACAGAAATTAAAGCCATTTCCACTCATATGAAAACATGTTCTAAGTCACTACTGATTAGAGAAATGCAAATTAAGACAACTCTGAAGTACCACTCTCAGATTGGCTAAAATGACAGGAAAAGATAGGGATGTGGGAAAACTGGGACACTAGTACATTGTTGGTGGAGTTGTGAACTGATCTAACTATTCTGGAGAGTAATTTGGAACTATGCCCAAAGAGTTATAAAACTGTGCATATCCTTTAATCTGTCAGTGTCTCTACCAGATCTGTATCCCAAAGAGATCATAAAAAAGAAAAAAGAACCTGTGATGGACTTGGCACTTTTCAACAACGAGGTGATTCAAGCCCATTCCAATGATCTTGTGATAGAGTCATCTGTATCCAGAGAGAGGACTATGGAGACTGAATGTGGATGACAACATAGTAGTTTCACCTTTTTGGTGGTTATTTGCTTGTTTTTTTCCTTTGGGTCTGATTTTTCTTATGTAGCATGATAAATATGGAAATATGGTTAGAAGAATTGTACATGTTTAACCTATACTGGATTACTTGCTGTCTATAGGAGAGAAAAGTGGGGAAAGGAAGAAAAATATTTAGAACACAAGGTTTTGCAAGGGTGAATATGTAAAACTATCTTTGCATGTATTTGGAAAATAAAAAGCTATTATTTTTTTTAAAAATGACTGTACATATTTAACCTGTTATTAGATTACTTGCTATCTTGGGAAGGAGGAAGATAAGAGAGGGAGAAAAAAAAATTTGGAACTTTAAGTCTTACAAAAATGATTGTTGAAAATTATCTTTAAATTGCACATATATGGAATTAACTTGCTGTATACTGTGGGGGGGAACGTTAGGGAGGAGGGAAGGAGAAAAATATGGGACACAAGATTTTGCAAGGGTAAATGTTGAAAACTATCTCCGCATGTATATTGAAAATAAAAAGCTATTTTTAAAAAAGAAAACTATTTTAACATGTAATCAAAAAAATAAAATACTACTGAGAAAAAAGAAAGAAAACAAGCCAAGGTGCAATAACACTGCCTAGTCTGTTTTGCATTTGTCTTTTCCCTCTAGAGAAGTTCAAGTTTAGCTAAAAAGTGTGGACTACTACAAGTCCCTAATTTTTTCCCACTATGATCCCATACATGCTCTCATCTTTGATTTCCCCCTATCCATTGCTATCTTTCCAGTTGCTTCTTAACATGATGTTTCCTTCATCTTTAAAATGCTCTTAACATTGTTCTCTTCTCATCCTCAGCCATATTCCTGGAGAAATGATTGATATGAGGCATTCCCACTTTCCCCTTTTTTTTCCTCAAACTCTCAGCACTTTACTTTCTCACTCATACTTCAAATGCAACTGTCCGTACCAAAGCGATGCAGTATCTCTAAATTATACATTTCACTGGTCTCTCAATTTCCACTCTTGCTGACCTCTCTGCAGTCTGAGTTGCTACTGGATCATGCTCTAGTCCTTCAAACTTTCATAATACTGCTCTCTGATTCTCCTCCTACCTGTCTGATCACTCCTCCTAAGTCCCCTTTGCTGCTTCTTTATCCAGGTCATGTGCACAAATCATGGGCCCTAAAGCTGTCCTGGCTTTTCTCTCCATTCTTTTATTCTCCTCTCCATCCGCTGCTCCCTTGGATTCAATGAACTGCTTCTATACAAATGATTACCAGAGCTAAATATCCTTCCTTCATTTCTCTCCTGAATTCCAATCCCACATCATCAACTGTTTAGACACCTAGAACTCAATGTCTCTCAAATTCACTCAATACAACTTTCACTCCCTATGAGCAACCACCATACTTGGTCAAATTTTAAACTTTTGTTGAAAGTATCCAAAATAACTTATATGACATGTACCAGAAGAAGAGTGGTATAGGGGAAAGGATTACTAGATTTGGAGTCTCAAAGCCTAGATTCAACTCCTAACTGAAGCTGTGATATACTATTACCTATGTGATCCTGGGCTAGTCAATTTCCCCTCATTGGATCATAAGTTACTCATCCCTAAGATGAAGAGATTGGACTAGCTGGCCTTCTAAGGTCCTGGCCAGTCTTAAAAAAAGTCTGAACCCATAAAGAAAAAAACTAAAAGTCTGATAATATTGTTCAGGTCTAACATAAAAGGGAAGAGATTCACCTTCATAATCCCTAATTGAGTCTTCTGTCCTTACTCCGGCCATGTTGTATTGGCTGCTCACAGATTGAGCAAGCATTCCTTCCAATCGTTCCAGAGTAGCTTGTCCTTCTGCAGTTAAATGAGACAATCCTTCTTCATAGGTATAAAATGTAGGAATATCCCCCTGTCCTTGTTCTGAATGTGCAAATTTTTAAAAAATCAAATGAGATAACATAAAGTACTTTGCAAATCTTAGAACATTATGTAAATATTAGCTATTATTATTTCAATTTATAACATAACACTTAGAAAAAAAAATCCATGTTTACATCTTTGCTGCTGAATAGAAAATAGTTAAATTCTGGCTCATGGTAGGTTTGGAGTTCAAGCAGAAGAGCACTGGAGAAATTAATCCAATACATCCCAATATGCAGTAATCTTTCCCAATAGGATCAAAAGTCTTAGGCTTGAGAGAGTGAAGAATGTTATGAAAACAAAGGAAAATGCATTATACTAAGGTAGGGAAATGTTTAGCCATGGGGGGGTAAAATCCCAAGAATAGGGGTTTGGTTGGATATGACATAGTATGTAAAGGAAAGGAAGTAACATACATGGAAGCAAATTACTATGTATATACAAAATCAATGAGGAACAGGACAGTTATTTCAGGATACTGATATTCTAGAATAGGGAATGTCTCATGGTCAGAATCTATCCTATAAAAATGATAGAAGAGTTTTTAGAAAAGTGGAAATGATCTCTTAACAGTAGGTAAGAAACAAGATTCAGTCTTGGGAAGATGTTCTAAAACACCCTGGGTTCCTTTTTCAGACCTTTATTCTAGTGATGCCTTTTTCTCACATGTTCTGATATAAGGATGTGATCTTTTGCATGTATTTGTTTATTCAAAAGATAAAAGAAACTGTGACATTCATCTTTTCTATATGTAGAAATATAATATAAATACCAACAATGTACCACATTATACATGTACCCAAAAAAGATTATAAACCCTTGCTACAACAGTTAGGTTGAATTAAAATTGAAATAAACTGAAGTACAACATTTCACTAACCATGTGCTTCCACATCATATTCTTCACCATCATAATCATCTGAATCTTCATCCTCAGGATCTGGATGTAAAGCTTGACATTCACACATTGCAGCAAACAATGCTTCCACTGAACAACAACAAAAAATAAACCATCTTTTCTTTAGTCAACAAGAAAAATGAACCCAACAAGATTATAATGAATATAGATCACAGGAATATAGATTTAGAGCTGGAAGGGACTTCAAAATCCATATTCCCACATCTTACAAATAAGTTGCAGGACTAGAAAGTTTGTGAATTGGTCCAATTACTCTTGAAACAATTGAGAGTTATATAAGAAAAGTCACTTAATTGTTCATATCTTTTGATTCAGTCCTCCCACTACTAGATAACTATCACCTGGTCTAACCCATCCCCTCAACAAAGGTCAGTGACAGAAAGATCTGATATATAGGATATTGTCCTATAACACTCATGGCAACATTCTTTGTGGAAGCAAAATACAACAAACAAAAAGTACGGCAATGACTGAAATATAATTGACAAAATTCTGGTATATAAACATGTAATGGAATGTTATTGGGTCCTAAGAAACTAACGAATTATAATGAACAATCTGTCCTGGAAAACTGCTAAGGATACAATCCCTCTTCTCAGAAGAAAAGTGAGGATTATGGATATGGTACATACACTGTTAGACTAATATTAGACTTTTTCCCTTTGTTATAAAGAAGAGTTCAATGAGTAGATAATAAAGACTTGAATATGGAATAACTAAAGGCAAAAATAAAACCTTTTTATAGAGCACTGGGAAAAAAATCGACCAGAACTGTCTACTCTTCTGATATGTCAACTGGTAATTAAAGATGCGTTCTTAACACAAATATCCCCCATTAGTGTTTGCTGACCATAAGGTTTAGAATTTTACAATTTTAAAAATCATTTGACACAAAATCTACCTCTTCATCCAATATATGACTGGCTCAAAATCACATAAAAAATAAAAGTAGCAGAGTCAAAAATTCAACCCCAGGTCTTCTGAATCCAAATCTAATATAGTTTCCACATAATATTCTATTGGCCCCATCCTGCTTTACTATGTTATCAAAGATACTTAAATTGAGAATAAACATATGTAAGTTTTTACTTGATGAAAGAAAAAACCAGGATGACACTCACATGCTGACTTATCACTCGGTACAAATCTGAACTCAGCAATTGGTTCAATATCTTCATCACTGTCTTCATCTTCTTCCCCTTCTGCCATTGGAGTTTCTTTGAGTTCTTTTGGTTCTTCCTCTAAGAGCAATAGGGGAGAAAAAACTTTTTACATTATAGTATTCTGTTTTTAATTGGACTATTCAAACTATCCCAAAGGAAATTTAATGATGCCTAAATACTATAATTCTAATTAAATCAACTATAAGACATTTGGGGTATTAAGAGTCAAGTTACATTGTGCTCAACTATAGCTGATCAGATCAATAAAATATGAATTCAGAGTGCTCTGCCACAGGTCAAACACAAATAGTCCCTATAAAATTATCTAACTTCTCTCTCTAACTTTGTGCAACTCACGTTTCTACTGAGCTAATTCAATTCCACTTAGCTCACAGAGCACAGCATCTTCTCTGATGAGGACATGCCATGTTTGGCAGTCCTGTGCCAGTGTTTCCCATGTCATACAAACAATTTAAAGTTCATAAGAGAGAACTACAAATTTTTACTACAATTATTTACTACAAATAAAATTAAAGTCTACTTATTTTTGCCTCAAAAAATAAATCATAATCACTTCTGCTTCCAACAAGCTGATATAATTACTTGAAATTTTTAAAAGGACTTTAAAAAATATTATACATGTATAAGAAGATCACATTTTTAAAACTGAGTATAAATCCATATTCCTATTCAAGAGATCAAAGAGCCTGAAAATGTCCAAGAAGCTTAGCCAATTAAAAAAAAAAAGACATTAAGTATAAAGAAGGGAAAAAGATATAACAAAGTACTTCAAAATTATATTCAAAAGTTATTTATCCAGTCTTGATGAAGGACTATATTATATTATCAATTTTAACAATTCATAACATAAAGGATAACTTTCATTTAAAGGGTCAGAAATGTCGGGGAAAGGCAGAAATCAAGTAATGTTTTTCAACAAAAGTAATCAATCTTTTATCAACTGAACAAAGAAAATGGCAACAGTGAGAAGATTCACAACAAAGCAGGAGGATGGCCACTGGTAGATTCAGGGAAACAAAATTGTTAAGGAATTCTAACTTGGTAACCCAACACATTTCTTACTCTAAAAGCTGGAAAGTTTTCTTCCACAATCACTACTCTCATCTCCTTTGTTGTCTTCCCTGATCTTTCAGTACAAAAACAATCTCACTCCTTTAAATTTCTAAATTTTATTTTTCTGCTCTCTTATGGAACCTACAATACAGTACCTTCAAGGAACTAAAAAGATCCTTCCCAGCTCTATTTTAAGCTTACACAATTACTTGTGTGTGTATATTTCTCTTATATTCTGAAACACATACAATTAAAGATTATTTTATTGCTATTTGAATCCCAAAAGTATCTAAAAGCATTGTCTTATATACTACAGATGGTTCATTTGTTGAATAAATTCTAATATTAAACCAAATGCAACATATGACACTTTTCCATCAAGATATAAGGTGAAGAATGAAATGGAATTTTGGTTTTGTGCCTAAAATCCTACTCTTGGATAGTTACAATCACATTTTTTCTTTCTTTCTTTTTTTTTTTTGTTCAGGGGTCAAACTCAGGTTTTACTAATTATAAATTCAGCATCCTTCTCACCATATTAAGCATTGTGTTCAAGCATTTCTTTGTTTCTCTGAATTCTCATATTCATCCTTTCTTACAATACAAAAGTAATTCTGCTACATTATTACCACAATTTCTTCAATTATTTTTCAAATGATGGTTATGTACTTTGTTTGCAGTTTTTTTTGTTGTTGTTGTTGTTACCACAAAAAATATTACTATGAATATATCAGTATATAAGGGATGATTCCTTTTGTTTTGTTTGTTTTAACCTTTGCTTTATTTGAGATACATTACCAACACATAGGGACTTGACAACTTAAAATCTTTTTTTTTTTTTTGTATAATTCCAAATCAAAAGAGTTCTCCCCAAATACCCTAATAAAGTCATTTCCAAAGTTCAGTCCCTAAAACAAAAAAAAAAATTTATAAACACAAAGAGGGTATTTCATCTTTTCACATTGGCAGTATGGCTTGCTAACCTTAATTAATGCTCCATGTCTTTCCATATTGACTTTATTTAAATTGTTGTTATCCTTATGTATTATCTTCTTTTGTTTCTATTTTTTGTATTTTATCTTTTCATAATCTTCCCTTGTTTATTTGGATTTTTAAAAAATATTTTATTTTATTTAATTTAATAATTACTTTATATTGACAGAATCCATGCCAGGGTAATTTTTTTACAACGCTATCCCTTGCACTCGCTTCTGTTCCGATTTTTCCTCTCTCTCCCTCCACCCTCTCCCCTAGATGGCAAGCAGTCTTATATATGTTAGATACGTTGCAGTATATCCTAGATACAATATATGTTTGCAGAACTGAACAGTTCTCTTGTTGTACAGAGAATTGGACAATCACGTTTTTTCAATTGTACCCCCAATCTTTGAAGGGTCTGCAACAGTCATAATTTAGGATTCCATAACAAAAAAATGTTATCTTGATGCTATGAATGAATTTAAAATAATCACTTAGAAATCCAGGAGAAATTAACTTAATTCAATTTTAAAATGGCAACTATAAGAAAGATCATCTATTGGATATTGTCAAATACTTTCTCTAGTGTTAAAGAGAAAATGAAACCTACATTTTCCTAAAAGGGAAAATTGATTTAATAGGCATAATAATTGTTGAATTAATCCTAATCCTAATAAAAATTCTTTCTTAATCACCTGCAAAATAAAGGGAAATGACCCAACTCTTAATGTCCAATCTTCACTTTTGACAAAAGTAGGGCAAAACTAAACAAAAGAGACAAAGAGTTATGCTCTAATTAAGGAATTCTAAGTGATAAGTACATAGAAAACAAGGCTAGGGAAAGACAAGGAATGTAATAATCACCCTTCATAAATAATGTACTAAAATGTAAAATTCTCATCCCACATGATGAGATATAATTCAAGTCCATGACAAAGAACTCCAAAGGGACTTCCAACTTGTACAAATGTTTAACTAAATGAAAAAGAATATTAAAAATAAGTAGGGCAACAATCTATTAATTCCAGAGTCCTAGAAATGTTTGTTTGATCTATTGCACTAGGGATTTCAGTGCAATTTCATTTGAAGGCGATCTGACCTGAGTTCTTTGTACTAAAATTCAAATTAAGGGCCCTCAAAGAAATACAACCACCTCTCAATAACATTAGATTATTTTTCTTAAGATAATTTTGCTGGAAAAGGGAGATAAGATTAAGAAAGTCATACTATACCTCCAAATCGAGCATTGACCATAACATATAAGTGCTCTTGTGGATAGGCATTTAGGTCCCTGGAAACAGCATGTAAGCTGATGGTGGGATAGTCCAGAGAAAATCCTATTCCAGAGCCATCTAACCAGGACAGGCGGCTGAAAAATATAGTTAAGCAAGTTAATTACAGAACTTGTACTGATTTAATATACCAAAGTTTGTTAAAATAATGTTTTCATATAAATATCACACACACCTTCAAAACACTAATTCTATGTAGTTGTTTTGTGCCTGCTTTCCTTTGAAATCTATTCCTTTGTCCAGTTTTGATTCTGACAGTTGTTAAAAAACATTAAATTCTATATTTCTAGGTTATATCAATGCTACTACTTAGATACTATGATACCAAAAAATTTATAACCACCAGAAACAGTATTATGCAAGGTTCAGAATATTTTTTCCTGATTTTCTCATTAATGCTTCAATTTCACCACTTTTTTCTCACAATCAGGTCTTTGTCATTCCCTTCCCCTTCTCCCTAAATAGCCCTGGGAGGGGAAAAATAAAAGAAACTAACCAAAGAGGGAAAAAAATCTGACAAGTCCTGTACAAAAAACTCTTATCAGAATGTACAAAGTTGAATTATTAGCACAAATACTTGCAATATGTAAATTTTGCAAAATATGACTGTAATTTTGCCAAAGTAATCTTTATTGGCAAATTATAAATAAGAATTTTAACTCTAATTTTCATCAAGCAAATCAGAAAAGGAAAAAAGAGCTGAATTAGACTTCTTAGAGTGAGCCCGTATTATGAAAGATAAAAAGAGGCAAGCCAAGATAGAGAACCAATAGTCTAAAAAGGAGAAAGACCAGAGCATGGTAGTAGGCAAGGCAGACTTAGAAATCAGTTGAAAAGGAATTAAAAAGTAGATAGTAAAGATGTAAATGGTATAAGATATGTAAATGGCATAATATATTTGAATATATATATGGTATAGGATTTTTAAATGGAATTATGTGTGTGTGTGTGTGTGTATATATTATATATATATATATATATATATATATGGTAATAGGATTTTTAAATGGAATTGTGTGTGTGTGTGTGTGTGTGTGTGTGTGTGTATGCATGCACACACATACACACATACATATATATTTAGAGAGAGAGAGAGAGAGAAAATATCTGAGAATAGATGTGGACAAAAAATTCAATACCCTTTGACCAATCTGTGAGGTCTGTTCTGAACTAGTGTTCCTTATATGCAGAAACTGATGACTGTTGATTGTGGGCAGGATTCATGATTTGGGCAGGGATTAGATCAGATTAGTTTTTGGTAGTTTTCCTTTCCCTCTAAATCTCCCATCTAAAATGATGATGATGAAGATAATGATGGTAATGACAGTGAACTGTAACACCTTATCTATCTGGACCCAGCTATCCAGCAACCGACAAACAATCCTGGCAATCACAACAAATAATACCACGTACTCTCATCAAAGCTCATTAACTACTCAATAAATGCACAAAACTAACAGCATCTGTCTTACAAGTCTACAGTAGATTAACAGTAACACCTTACGCACAATGAGATGGGATGCACATTGACAGAATTGAAACTGCAGATATCGATCTAAAAACAAAAAAACTTTGATACATTATTCCATAACCCTATACACTTTAGGCCTGAAGAAATAAATATACTATACCATAACACAATAATCAGTGCTGACAGTGAAGACAGTTATCAAAAGGTTAAGTTGTTTATGAAAAGGTTTTGTGTTTTATGGAATACAACAATGACTACAATAATCAGTGCTGACAGTGAAGACAGTTATCAAAAGGTTAAGTTGTTTATGAAAAGGTTTTGTGTTTTATGGAATACAACAATGACTATCTAGAAAACTTTATTGTCCATAACTTATAACCCACACTTTTTGTAAGTCACAATATTAAAGCTGCAATTAGATTTTGCATAATACACTCCCTTATTATCCACTTTCTTCTGTATATGAAAAACTGGTTTTAATAAATCTTCAGAAAACTGTAATAATCATCAATTTCTTATTCAAACAACATTCTTTTAAACAAATAAACTTATTTCTTCCCACCTCGAAAATTCTCTGGCTATGCTACAGTACAATGAACAAAATACCAAATATGGGTTGTCAAAAGAGAATTTCAAACATCCAAGACCATAAAATTTTCTCTGTTTTAAGTGCCAGCTCAGTGGTGGACAAAATGTTAACAGAGTGACCCCTCAAACTCTGTCCTTATTGTGAAAAGCCACACAACAATGCACTTCTGGGACTTCTCCCTTATTCCTGGGAAGAGCATATACCCTGCCACCACAAAAAAATTTCATATAAGGTCTTCAAGTTCATTTTTTACAAGTATTTTTAAATGGACAACATTTAGGGCAATAAATAGACAACAAATGGAAAGAAATATTTAATGTCAATAAGATAAACATGTAATCAACAAACTCCAATCATTTCTATACTACCGCAAATCAAACCATCCTTTCTTTAAAGCACTCAAGCAAAAACATTCCAACAAAAGACTTTATGACAGCTCTCAGTCTCCCATTTCTCTGATCCAAGGTAATGAAGAATTTTCATTAATTTTTCTCTGGGACCCTCATTAATTCTTCCATTACTCAAGAATTCAACTTCCTTTTGGTTATCTTTCTATTTGCACTGTAATTGGCAATGTGCACATTCCTCTCCTTGCTCTACATATTTTACCAAATATTTTCATACACATTTTCTGACATTTTGATGAATTCCTTATATCTGCCATTTTTGCAAATCACATTTCATTATTTGCATGCCATAGTTTTTCAGCTATTCTGCATTGATGAACATAAACTTTGTTTGAAGTTTTTGCTACTAGATATGTTTGATACATATTGGATCTCTGTTTATGTCTTTGACAAAAGGGGAAAGGAGCAGCAGGGCAACATGCCCATTAGTAGAACAGCAGAGTCAAAGGGACAGTTTAGTCACTTTTCTTTCAGAAATCCAAAATGAAATTCAGAAGAGCTGGAGCATTTCACAATTCTACCAACAGTGCATTAGTGAGCTTGCTTTTCCACAGCTCCTCCAACCATGAGAGCACCCTTTTGTCATCTTTGCCAATCTGTAAGAATGAAAGTAAATTGTGAGATAAAATTTTAATAGTTTTTTTCCCCCATACCAATCAAACTTTTTTTTTAAGTGTCTACTATGTGTTAAAGTGCTGGGGACACAAATGTGAAGAATTGAACAACTCATATAAAACTTACATTCTAATACGGGTAGCAATTATGTATAAATATAAAACAAATAAATACAAACATACAAAGAAAAAATATAAAGTGGCTTGGGAGGGAAAAAATTAGGTCAAACGACAAGTATTTATTAAGTTCAAAGTCTTAATACAGAAAAATGTTGCTAGAGCTGTATCTTAAAGGAATAAAATATAGGGTAGAGGTAAAAAGGAAATGAAGTGCTCAATAGGCATGTGGGATGATCAATATAAAAAAACCTGGAGATGGGAGAATGTGAGGGGAATAATGCCCAGTGGGCCTGGAAATACAAACTGTAGCTGGGCAATGAAGGGCTTTTTAAAAAAATATTTTCTTTTTTCATCAATGGCATATAAAAATCCTTTTTTATCTTACAAAAATGAATGTTGAAAAGTATCTTTACAAGTAATTGGAAAAAAATAAAATATTACTAAAAAATTTTTTTAAGTTTTGAATTCCAAATTCTATCCTTCTTTCCTTCTCTCCCTCTTCCCTGAATAATAAGCAGTTTGATACAGGTTACACATTAGTCATTTTGTAATTCAAACCTAAAAAAAGCAATTGGAAAGTAGGTTGTTTTAGTCTGTATCACAAAAGGTTTTAAATCTAAATAGAGAAATTGATATTTTATCTAAGAAGCAATAGGGAATTACAGGAATTGTTTAAGTAGGTAAGTAGTAATATGTTCAGATCTATACTTCAGAAAATTACATTGGTAGCAGTATGCAGGAAAAAACTGGAGTAATGAGAGCTGGAGCAGAGAGACTTGCAATCATCTAAGCATTTGGTAGTTGCTATTGCTGCAGAATGTAATGTCCTGATTATTACAAGTATGTGGATAATCGATACAGAACTTGGCCACAGTATGTAAATATTGGACAGACATACAAATGGATGGGAAAGGTGACAAGGATTTGATCTAAGGAGGCAGCTCTGTAATTGGAGATGAGGGGTCATCAAATAAAAATAATTCTGGGTTAAGTAGAAAATCTAATATCTGTCAAATGACTATATGTGATGAAGGAACAAGAGTTAAGGATCATGACAAGATTACAACAGATAGATAATTTAAGAATTATTGGACTTGAAAACCATGAAAACCATGAATAATACAAGAGCTTAGACATATTTCAAAAAAAGGAAAATTGCCTTAGATTCCAAATGTAAAACAAAAACTGAAAGAATCCACCAATAATCTCCTAAAAGAGATCCCATTTGTCTTTCCCTCAAGCCCTCATAAAGTTTAACATCTACTCTAAAGATAAAGCACACACAAAGTAAACTATATTATAAAATTCACAAGTGAATAATATTCAAACATAAAAACAGTACCACATAGAAAGAAGTTATTCTTCATAAAGACATTCAAAACCATGAAGAAGGTAGAATTCTGAGTGGACTTGAAAAGATGAGCAGAAAATCCAAAAGAGAAGGGGAGCAAGGATTATTTCAGACACAAAGATTATGAAGATGGGAAAACACCTAACTGTAATATAGAAAAGGTAGTAGGATTAGGTTGGAAAATAAGATGGTGCTTAGGCAGGCAAGAGAATGAAAGTTACTTGGCAGAAAAGTTAATCTGTTATCAATAAGAAAGAATGGAGAAGTTGCTAAGTCAGTCAATCAATATTTATCAATTACTTATTTGCTAAGCACTGTACTAATACAGGGGATATAAACAGAAAAGAGTCCCTGCCTTAAAGGAGTTTACAATCTAAAGGGGGAAGACAACACATAAAAGCTAGAGGGAAGATGAGAGAGGGAACAATGAAAGAGTGCAGCCAGAAAATGAAGGGATGACTGTTCTAGATACCGTCCTTAAATGGAGGGAGAAAGGGAAATAGTATTAGTTGGGGGGGATATCCCGACTTCAGGTCCAGTGCTATCCACTGCACCATCTAGTTGCCTCTGAAAACGTGTGATTCAGAACACATTGCTATAGTAATAGTTCCAATCAGTAAACATTCATTTAAAGCCTAAATCTTAATACCATCTTATTATTTCACTATGAGCTATCTTTCCCTTATTTGGTTTCTAATTTCCTTAAAATCTCAGTTTTTGATCTGATAGGATTTTAGTTTTTGAACTGGTAAAATTTCTCCCATGTTTTTCAGAAAGTTCTTTCCAGTTCCCCTTAAAGGGCAGTATCTCTGAAATTATAATGAATTTATCTTGTAGATGGCTTATTTGTAAATAGTTATTTGCATGTTGTCTCCTTCCTCCATTAGATTATAAGCTTCTCAACTCTCTTTGTGGTAGCAAAGAATTGGAAATTGAGGGGATGCCCATCAATTGAGAAATGGCTAAACAAGTTGTACTGTATGAATGTAATGGAATATTACTGTGCTCTAAGAAATGACCGGGTTTATTTCAGAAAAATCTGGAAAGACATACATGAACTGATGCTAAGTGAAATGAGAAGAACTAGAAGAACATTGTACATAGTAACAGCAACATTGTATGAAGATCAACTTTGATAGACTTTGCTCTTCTCAGCGATACAGTCATCTAAGACAATTCCAAAAGCCTCATGATGAAAAATGGAAAACGTTATTCATGTCTAGAAAAATAACTATAGAGTGTGAATGCAGATTGAAACAGACCATGTTCACTTTTTTTGTTTTCTTTTTCATGGTTTTTTCCTTTTGTTCAGATTCTTTTTTCACAATATAACTAATGTGGAAATGTTTAATATAATTGTACATAGATAACATATATAAGATTTTTTGCCCTCTTGGGAAGGGGGAGGAAATAAAGGAAGGGGAAAAAATTCAAATTCTTATTAAAGTAAATATCAAAAGAAAAAAAATAAATGTTGAAAACTATTTAGATGAGCAGGCTGATTTTTGAAAAACTTGTAAAGAGTGAAGAAAACAGAACCAGAATATTATACATAGTAAGAAGATAAATTATGTGATGATCATCTGTGATGGACTTGACTCTTTTCAGCAATGAAGTCATTCAAGGAATTTCCAATAGATATAGAATGGAAAATGCCATCTACCTCAATATAGATCCAAGCATGGTATTTTCATCTTTTTTTTTTGGTTTGTTCCTTTCTAGTAGGTTTTTTTCCCTTTTCTTCTGATTTTTCTTGCTTAACATGACAAATATGTAAATATGCTCAAAAAGACTGCACATATTTAATCCATATCAGATTGCTTGCTGTCTTGGAGAGGGGGAGGTAAAGGAAGGCAAAAAATTTGGAACCTAAAGTCTTACAAAAATGAATGTTGAAAATTATCTTGACATATATTTGGAAAAATAAAATACTAATTGGAAAAAAAAATTTAAAAATAAAAGACTAAGAGGAGTAAATATTTTAAGCCCTTTGAAGGGACTGGCTTTTGTCTTTGTACCCCCAGTGTTCAGTGCTACTTAGTGCTTGTTGATTATTTTATACATTTAAAAACATCACTGAGAAGAGGTGCATAAGCTTCACCAGACTGACTGCCAAAGGAACCCATGACCTAGACTGAGGTTTTTTTCTGCTTTTCCCCCGTGGGTAGAAGAAAGAGCAAACTAAGTTCCAAACGACAAGCTTCCTAACGGATCTTGCTAGTTGCGATCTCCTACTGTGTGCCAGGCACTGTACCAAGCACTGGGAAAGCAAAGACAGGCCAGAAGACCAGGCCCGGCTCCCGAGGGTCTAAGGGGGAGAGGACACGCATACTAAGCGCAACCAAGCAAGATAAATTGGGGATCCCCGTCCCAGCGCGGAGATTCCCCGCACCAGCTCTGGATGTAACCCTCAGGCTACCGTAGGCCGCGGGACTCTCTTCCTGCCCCTCAGCCTGGGGAGACGCTCCCCTAATAAGGCTCAGCTCCGCGCGGCCCCAACGGCCCACGCAGCGCCTGGGACAGCCGCGAAGACGCTCCACTGCCGGACACCTGAACACGAGCGCATGCGTGCGTCTCGTCTCCTCCCCCTCCCCGCCTCCCCGGCAGCGAGAGCGCGCCCACGCACGGGGCGGGGGTTAGGGGGAGAGCGCTTGGGTCCGCCGCGCCCGCGCTCATCCCCTCAAGCCGGCGCCACTACCTCTCAGCGATGTAGAGGGTGCCAGTGCCCAGGCCCTTGCCGTCCAGCACCGCTTCGGTGTCGGGCTGCTGCTGCCGAAGCCCATCTTCTGGGCTCGGCGGAGGGAAGCTCTTCAGAAAACTCATCCTGTCAGCGGTGGCGGTGGTAGTGGCCGCCCAGCGGACAAGGGAGGGGGGCTGGACGGGAGGAGAAGGTAACACGCTCGCCCCAAACCCGGAAGGAAAGGAGCCAGGCGAGGCTCGCCACCCCGGAAGAACAATGAAGCTAAACCCCGCCCACCTCCTCCGCTCGAGAGTAGACAAAGTCTTTCTAGGACGAGCGCTCGGTAGTCTTGGAAGACTGGAAGCCGCTTTCCCCCCATTCTGGTACTGGGGGCGAGGCACATGATTTCTAATCTGGACTCGAAGGGGGCCAACCCCTTCCCCTTGCCTCAGTTTCCCCAGATATCTAATGAATACACAGCTAAGGATCAATGTAAAGGGGAGAGTTAGAAAGAATCTGGCAGCGTTGACCCCCGGGAGCAGAGCTAGCTTTCTGTGGATGGGCTGAGAGGTCAGGACGCGGGTCACAAGACACGTGTGTCAGTGAACCACGACCTTGAACTTCCTGGGCAATGAAATCTATCCACGATCAGCCACGTGTTTTCAAAGTGTCGGACCAGGGGGGCTTCTGCTCTTCCCAAAAGGAAACAAACAAGGAAAGCACGTGGTGCCCACGGTGCGATCAGCAGGGCAGGGTTCATTCTGGCTTTTCCCTGCCTCTGAGAAGCATCTGGTTCTGAGTTCTAGTTTGCAACTGAATGAAAACAGCTTATCTCCCATGGGTTGCTAGAGGTTTGAGCTCCCGAACTCGAACATAATGTTAGCTTTAAAAATAATAATAAAATAAACGTTTTAAAACTCACTTTTCAAATGGTCTACCTCCCATGGATTACTAGTTCCGCTGTGTTCAGTTCCTGAACTCAAACATAATGTTAACTTTAAAAAAAAAAGTAATAAATATTTTAAAACCCATTTCTAAAATAAGGGGATACCTTTCTAAAAGGTAGGAGGGGTAACAGGATTCTGTTGTGAAATCCAAACCAGTGTGGTCTTCACTGTGATTACAACATATAAAAGCTACACGAAAGACAAGTTTGCTGGTCTTTTGTATATCAGCTTCTTTGCTGCTGTCTACAAACAAGATATAATAGGGACTGCATAAATGTACTGAACAGAGTTGTGGAATGAAAAACTGGAACCAAAAGCATTCCAGGACGTGTTGATGTCATCTTAGCAATGCTCCCAACCATCTGGTGTCTAAACATTTACAGTCTCCAACCCCCAAGAAAGGACACTATCAAAAGTATAGTCTCAACCACTGCTGCAACAAGTACTTGCTGTTTGCTAATAGGAAAGCCTGCAATTTTGTTTAAAAGGTCTGTGATCACAACAGAAAAAGTATTTGATCTCTTCCCTTTGTCTCACCCCTACTCCCCACACCTCCTAGAACTAGAATGTATTTACTGGCATTTGCTTTTCATATATTCCCCTTTTATCCACTTCTCCCTTTACAGAGAAAAGTTTTACTTATCTGTACTAAGTTGCCCCAGATTTCACAGCTGCTGTTTGGCTGTGAAAGGTTAAAACAAAGCCAAATATGTACCCCAGGAAGCTGAATTTGCTATTACCAGAATAGATTCCTTAGCATGTCTTTAGCAAGGCCACCGATCTTTGGTTCACAGTTAGCTACACTTGTTGGGAATGCCTCTCCCAAGAGGTTGAGAAAATTCCCCAATAGTCAAGTCTCAGATTTAGAAGGGCCTTTAGATATCAAAGTTGTCCCTTCTATATTACACCTCCTGGTGATTTCATCAATTCCCATGGATCTAATTACTACCTCTATGGTCATAATTTTCAAATCTATCTATCCTACCCTAATCTTTGCTGACTTTCCAATTGCCTTTCAGTCATCTCCAACTGGATCCAATTAAATATTTTAAACTTAACACTTCTAAAATGTTCTCAATTCTTCCCTCCTATTACCATAGAGAGCCACACCATCCTCCCTGTCTTCAGGGTCACAACCTAGGAGTCTCCGTGGATTGCTCATTTTCTTTCACTCCCTTTCCCTAAGTTGCTGCCAAGACCTGTGGATTCCACTGTTGCAACACCTGTCAAATATGCGCCCTGCTCTCTTCTGACACTGCTGCAACCCTGGGATGATCCTCATCACTGGACGATGGATTATTAATCCACTTCAATAGCTTGCTGGTGGGTCTGCCTACTTCAGATCTCTCCTTCTTTAACCCATCCTCCATTCAGACACCAAAGTGATTTTCTCCAAATGTTGGTTCAAAAACGTCACCCTTCTCCCTTATTCAATAAATTACAGCGGCTCCCTATTGTCTCCAGAAGCAAATAACAAAATACTCTGTTTGGAATTCAAAGCGCTTTATAAACTAGCCCCCTCCTACTTTTTCTTATATTTTATTCTCTGTCACATAGTCTTCTTCCAGTGACATTGGCCCTCTCTTGGCTCTGGACATTCTTTCTGGAAGTTCCCATGCCTGGAATTTTCTCCCTCCTCTGCTCCAACTACTAACATCTGAGGTTTAATTCCCAGCTAAAATCCTACTTTTTACAAGAAGCCTTCCCCAATCCCTCTTAACTTCAGTGCCTTCCTCTAATTACTTCCTGTACGTACATATTTGTTTGCTAGTTATTAGCAATGTCTTCCTTAGAGTTCCTTAAAGGCAGATTGTCCTTTGCCTCTTTTTGTATCCCCAGGTACTTAGCACAATGCCTGGAACATGGTGGGTACTTAATAAACGTTGATTGATATATTAAATTAGTTCAACTCTCTTGGTCCTGTACCAAACCTGATAAATGTTCAAGTAGAAACATTTGTAATATCAGGAAACTCACTACCTCTTAAGTCCATTCCATTTTTAGAGAAATTCTTCTCTATAATGAGCTGAAATCTATATATTTTTAAAAAATTTTTATCTATTGGTACAATTTCCCTGATAGTTTTTTGATTCCTAAATACAACCCCTAAGATTTCTCTTCTATAAAGCTAAGTATTCCCTTCCATTGATCCTCATATGGTAAGGTTTTAATTCAAATGTCATTGTTGAAAATGTTATGTGGAGAATTAAACTGGGAAAAACATAAAAGGAGGGGGAAGATGTCAGGGTGATAGACATATGGAAAAAATATTTTTAGAATGCACTGAGGCATAAAAGATGACATGCCTTACAGCTTATTGAATCAAAATTTCAGTGCCACAAGAAGCCTTGGTGATTATCAAATCCAACCAACCCTTTTCCCAGAATTGTGGAGTGAGGAAAAAAAGCTGAATTTGGAGTCAGAGGATGTGGTTTGGCTCTACCATTTACTATTTGTGTGACTTTGGGCACCTATCTGGGTCTCAGTTTTTTCTTCTGTAACATGGAAGGGTTGGATTTGAAGGCCTCTAAGATAGGTTCGTTGCAGGGCTAAGTCTTTGATAAAACCGTTCCTTTTCTCACTCTGTTTCCCCTCTATCCTCCTTCAGCCAAAAATCCCTTCTGCCACATTCCTGACCACAAGGCCATCTGAATGAACTAGTCTTGTTGAACAAAGAAGTCAGGCGGGCTGCAAAGATGAGAGGCAGAATAGTAAACAATGACCAGCCCTTTAAATAGCTATGGGCCCCAAATCAATGAATTGGTTTGTGCAATGTGGGGAAAAGTGGTGGGAAAAAGGTGATTTTGGTAAGACAAAAATCTTTCCATCAGTTTTTGAAAATAGAGGACAGTAATCATGTGTATTTAAATTCTGCACTAATGAATCATTAGAAAAATGCAATTTAAAACAGCTCTAAGATTCTACCAGATTGATTATTAAAAATGATAAAAATTCAATACCCAATTAGGCAAAATAGGATCAATAAAATTCTGCATGTGAAACTGTAATTTGGTACAATTTATTTGAAAAGCAACACAGAAATATACAATATGAACTACAAAATTGCTCATACTCTTTAACCCTTAACTACCCTTAAGGGGTTCACAGGAAAATAGAAGGTAACACAAAAACAAGAAGTAAACAAATTTTGTTACTATTCTGTTAAAAATAATTACATTTAAGAAGTAACAGAAGTTTACAGTTTCATGTACAATTTAATTTTTTCCTTCTATTTGATGTTGAATATTTATATTTGCTGACAAATGTTAAAAGTATAAAAGAACATTTTTAAAATATCTCCACTAAAATGCCCAATGAATGACTCAAAATAACAATGGCCACATTATGCTCTAAGACTCCAATCTAGACACTGTGATTTGGAGACTTCCTCTAATCAGTCCAAAACACTGGACATGTTCATTACTGAATTAGACAATTATCAGGAATTATTGTTGTTGTTGTTGTTGTTGTTGTTATATCAGACTTATTGTGAGCCCATGTGGAGTTTTCTTGGCAAAGATACTGGAATGGTTTGCTATTTCCTTCTCCATCTCATTTTACAGATAAGGAAACTGAGGCAAACAGGGGTAAGTGACCTGCCCAGGATCATACAGCTAGTCTGAGGTCAAAGAAGACTGGTCTTTTTCTTTCCAGACCTGGCCACTCTATCCATTTCATCACCTAATTGTTTATATATTATTATATTCACAATTCTTAGCATAATGCCTGGCATATAATTGCTGTTCAATCCCTGCTAGTTTATTGTCAGGCTTCCCTTCGAAATGTGAGATTTTGTGATTTTACATGTAGTGCATTGTGCTAGGTTCTGGGGGATTCAGAGTTAAAATATTTTGCATGATAACAGTTTAAGTTGATTTATCAGTGGTTTATAACTCTCTTTCCTTATGACAGCTATAATTCTTCCCATTTTACAGAGGAAAATACTGGGCTTAGGGTTGCTGTATACTGTTGATGATATCATAGTAAAATATTGAGCTAGACTGCAAACCAAGGTCTCTCAACTCTAGCTGAATACTCTTGACTTTATCACACTGTTCACTGACCACTACCTAGCAGGAGCCAAATGGAAGATTGTTATCTCAGGATATATGAAGATTTTACTATCTCTATATAGCCACAGTAAATCTAGAGCCATCTCTAACTATCTTATTCTCTATTAAGTTACTGGACCCATGGATCCAAAGAAGAAAGTGAGACTAGTGACCTTGTACAACTCTCCCTCCCTCAATTCCAATTTACTTGCAAGTCATGGCACTACCTCCCTGATGTCATGGTCCTCTGCCAGAAAGAAGAGCAAAAACAACAAAAATATGAGGATTTTATGGTCTCTTTTTAGTTACAATAAATATTAGCAACAAAAGTAGAATACCTGAGAATTCAGTTGAACTAGGCTTTGCTACCTGGATATTCTCTAAATATTAAAAGTATTAGAAATATAACCACCATTCACTTACATTACTCATTCATTTTTCTATTTATTCAATCATTAATTGATTTCATATCATGGGTGAAGTCCTCTGTGATAATGCTACTGATGACAACTACAGAAATTTATTTTAAAGTTTGCCAAATACTTATTAACTTATTTGAACTTCACAAAAACCCTGAGGTAAGTACTGAGAGTATTATTATCCTCATTTGACAGATAAGGGAAATTGAGGCTTAGAGTAATTAAGTATTTTAACTATATTCTCATTAGCTAGTGAAAGGCCAGAATTTGAACTTAGATCTTTTGGTTCTACTAAGGGGAGTACAAAGAAGAATAAGATATAATCCTTGCTTTTAAGAAGCATAAAATCTATGACCAGAAATCTAATGGGGTGTCCTAGGACCAGCAATCTCACTATTTCTTATCAACAGAAGTATTATGTAGATAGGCATGTGCAAAAATAGATACAAGGTGATTTTATTGGGTACTGGCAGCTGGGGGCTTCAGGAAAGACTTCCCAGAACTTGAGCTGACTTTTGGGGAAAAAAAAAGAGAGAGAGAGTGATTTTAAGCTGTGAAGATGAGAAAATGCATGGAGGATGGCATCTGGAAAAAAGGTATGGAGAAAGAAATGAGATGCCCTTCATAGGTGGAAGAGTACAAAGGCCTGTTTGACTTGCACACAGAAAACATGAAGAAAATTAATCTGTAAGATAGATAGAAGGAAAAGTTGGGGTCATGTATTGAAAGACTTTACAAGTCAAAGAAGTCTATAGGTCATCTTGAAGAAAATTGGGAAGCCTTTGATCCAGCAGTGTTTCTACTGGGCTTATACCCCAAAGAGATACTAAAGAAAGAAAAGGGACCTGTATGTGCCAAAATGTTTGTGACGGCCCTGTTTGTCATGGCTAGAAACTGGAAAATGAATGGATGCCCATCAATTGGAGAATGGTTGAGTAAATTGTGGTATATGAACGTTATGGAATATTATTGTTCTGTAAGGAATGACCAGCAGGATGAATACAGAGAGGACTGGCGAGACTTACATGAACTGATGCTGAGTGAAATGAGCAGAACCAGGAGATCATTATATACCTCAACAATGATACTGTTTGAGGATGTATTCTGATGGAAGTGGATCTCTTCGATAAAGAGAGCTAATTCAGTTTCAATTGATCAAGGATGGGCAGAAGCAGCTACACCCAAAGAAAGAACACTGGGAAATGAATATAAACTGCTTGCATTTTTGTTTTTCTTCCCGGGTTATTTTTACCTTCTGAATCCAATTCTCCCTGTGCAACAAAAGAACTGTTCAGTTCTGCACACATATATTGTATCTAGGATATACTGTAACCTATTTAACATGTATAGGACTGCTTGCCAGCTGGGGGAGGGGAGGGAAAAGGGAAGGGGAAAAATCAGAACAGAAGTGAGTGCAAGGGATAATGTTGTAAAAAATTACCCTGGTATGGGTTCTATCAATAAAAAGTTATTTAAAGGTCAAAAAAAACAAAAACAAGTATTTGTTGAAAGAATGAAAGAAAAAAAAAGAAAATTGGGAAGCAATGGAAATCACAGAGGGGAGTGATGTGGTCAGATCTGCACTTTAGGAAAATCGTTCTGGCAGCTGTATGGATCTATCTTCAAATATCTGAAATGCTGTGTTGTGGAAGAAGGATTACACTCACATTACATAACCTAGAACAAGGACTAATTCAGAGTTGGTGAAACATGGATGAAGTGGCTGCCTCCAGAGATAGTGAATTTCTCTCTCTTGAAGTCTTCAAGCAAGGACTGAATAACCATTTGTTTAGGATGTTGTCTCTGAGGTCTCTTCCAAATTTGAAATTCTGCAAAATAAATGTGAGCTTGAGCTAGAGAGTGGAAGTCTTTAATGCCAGACCAAGAAATCTGTGAATTATCCCGTATGCCAAAGGGAACCATTATGGTGAAATGGAATGAGTATTGGACAAAGATAGAGTCAGGAGAGAAAGGACACGAACCTAGCTTCTGGCATTGTGAGCAAGTCACTCAATCCCTCTGAGCCTCAATTTCTTATCTATAAAGTAGGGATTATATACTTATATTATCTTCACCAAAAAGTTAGTATGAGAAAAAAATGAATTACAATAACAGAGAGTATCTTGTGAACTTTAAGGTAGCATGAAAATATAAATTATTACATATATTCATTAGGAACATAAATTCTTTTTTTTTTAAAGCATTTATTTTAGGTAATGGAGTAGACAAAGTACTGGGCCTGGAGTCAGAAAGATCTGAGTTCAAAATTGGACTGAGGCACTAGTTGTGTGAAACTGGACAAGTCACTTAAACTTTGTTCCAGTTTCCTCAGCTGTAAAATAAAAATATTAATAGCACCACCACCCAGATTTATTGTGAGGATCAAATATAATGTATCTGTAGAACACTTAGCACAATGCCCACAGGTACTAAATTAATACTCCTTCCCTCCCTCCCTTTCTTCCTTCTTTCCTTTTCTCTTTCCTCTTTCCTTTCCTTTTTTATTTCCTTCCTTCCCTTCCTCCATTTTTTCTTCCTTCTTCTTTTCTTCCTTTCCTCTTTCCTTCCTTCCATCCTTCTCACACCAGCAAAGCCAATTTCTTCATTGGTTATGTTTAAAAATGTAGATTATACATTTTGAGTTCATACATCTTTGTCAGGAGATGGTCCTCTGGAATTTTGGTTGGTAATTCATTTGGTCAGAGTTTAAAGTCTTTCAAAGTTGTTTTACTTTATAAAGTTATCACTGTTACTGTCTCTCTTCACTTCATTCTACATCAGCTGATACGAATCTTCCTAGTTTCTGCTAAAAGTGTCCATTGTGTCATTTCTTATTGAATAATATTCCATTACATTTGTAAATGGGGCTGTTAGATAGCACAATGGATAGAACACCTCGAATTCAGTCAGCCTCAAATTCAGCCTCAGATACTTACTAGTCATATGGTTCTGGGCAAGGTACTTCACCCTGTTTGCCTCAGCTTCCTTATCTGTAAAATGAGAAGGAAATAGCAAACCACTTCAGTATCCTTGCCAAGAAAATCCCCCCAAAAGTCACAGAGTCAAGACATGGCAAAAGTGACTAACATAACACACATTTATAAGTAGGGGGGAACCACTTTAGTTTCAAGTGTTTTGAAAAGAGCTGCTATAAATATTTTTGTACATATTTATCTTTTTCCTTTTTCTTTGATCTCTTTGGGGTATACATCTAGGAGTGGTATTGAGGAATTAAAAGGTATGTAAAGTTTAGTTATTTTGGAGACTTTACAAAATGGCTGGACCACAATACATTAATGTGACTGTTTTCCCAAAGCCCTTCTGTCATTGCCAAAGATAATAAAAGGGGAAAATGATCAAACTGATTGGTCTGAAGTGAAACCTCAGGTTGGGAGGACTTTTATTTGTATTTTCTCTAACTAAAAATGATTTTGAACATTTTTCCATTTCCATTTCACTTTTTTAAATCTATCTATTTATCCCTATCTTATATATTCCTTATTTGATTATCAACTCTTCCCCAAACCATGGTCTTCTCTTTGCTTATAGTTACTTTTTTGCATCATATCCAGTTGGAGTTTATCTTGTTATATCTTGGTGTGAGATGTTTGTCTCTACTTAATTTCTGCCAGACTACTTTCTAGTTTTTCCAGGTTTTTGTCAAATACTGAATAGGAATTAATACTGTATTCTGGATAGATTGTTGTGGTCCAAGCCTAGATGCAGGAAGGTTATGAAAATAGTCATAACAGGTGAAGGAATGAAGTCCTGATTACATTGGTGGTTTGGGGAGTCAAAGAGATGCAAAAGAATATAGGCAGTTGCATGGTGCTAGTAGCTAGCATATTGCTCTTTGGGTCAAGAACAACTCAGTTGAAATCTGCCTTCAAATCTGTGTGACACTGGGCAAATCCCTCTATCTCTTTCTGCCTCAGAGTCCTCATTTGTAAAATGAGTTCTTCTTAACCCAAAAAGCAGTATGCTATCTACTGCCCCATCCAACTGCCTGTTGTAATAATGACATCTATCTCTGAATTATTGTAGGTTTCATATAAGGTAAAAATACATAAATCATTTTGCAAACCCTAAAACTCTATAAATGTGGGTTACTATTATCAGTGGAGAGTTCTGCTCTGCTTCAGTGACTCTGAATTTATTGACATATAAACAGCCTGTTCTTAAGCTGTTGATGATATATCTGTACTTGAGATAACTCTCTTGCTTCCTTTTTGGGGTCAAATATTCAAACCACACTTGCCAAATGGCCAAATTTTTCTGTTCACCTTAATCCTAAAAATCACTCCACAAACAGGCAAACTGTGAAAGTCTTTGTCATTTAAAAAAAATTCAACTTTGTCTCATAGACCAACACAAAACCCTTGGGAGAGGCAGCATCTCCTAGACCACTATCCTTATTTCTGGTCTATCCCTTACAACCATCATTTGGGAAGTAAGTATTATGGAGAAGTGCCAGCCATTCCCACCAATTGCCAACCAACCTGCCACACATAAAGCAAGCAAACCAGCCTACTTGAAGCAACAAGTTTACCCTGAGAAAGAGAGTTGGGAGGAAGTCAAACTCCATTCCCCATAACTATTTCAAAGTCAGGACTCTGAATCCACGAGCCTTGGAAATAGCTGTGGCCCCTGGAGCAGCAGAGTTGTTTCCAGCTCAGCCCCCACAACCATTATTGAGTAAGAAGCCAACTCTTTCGTTTTATACATAAGACTTGCTCAGAGATCACACATATTTAAAGTTGAATTAATTTGAACTCAGGTCTCCCTGGATTCTTAAGACTCTTAGCCACTATCCCACCTAGTTTCCATGTCAATATTTTGCTTTTTAAAATATTAAAATAAATCTCAAATTAAATGCATTTCAAATTAAAATATGCATATGGAATATTGATATACTTTCTCCCTAAGAAATAACTTGAATATACTTTAACATATTTAACATGTATTGGACTACCTGCCATCTACGAGAAGGAGTGAGAGAAAGGAGGAGAAAAATTAGAACAGAAGGTTTTGCAAGGATCAATGTTGAAAAATTACCCATAAATAAAAAGCTATAATTTTAAAAAAAGAAATACCATTGAACTGTTTTGGATTTTGAAAGTGAATTCTTTGTTAGTGAAAATTATAGGAGTGAAATTATTTTAGAAGTAGAAAGGACAATAGATATTTCTTAACTTCAAGTCCTTATCTGACAGATAAGGCAACATAGTACAAGGCAAAGGCTATCTTTGACACCTTTACTTCTGCTTGGCTACAGAGGACAAAGTAAGGAGGAAGAGGACAGTGAGGTGACCTGCTGAGAGAGAGAGAGAGGGTCAACAATTGGAGCTATCCAGAAGTGGACAGAGACGTTCTCATTCTCTGAAGATCTTTTAGTAGAGATCCCTTAATGAAGATGTTAAGATAGGACTCTAATACTATTTAGATTTTTTTTTTTGGACTAAATGAAAGAAATTGCCTCAAATGCTACCTAGTTTTTTAATCACAGAATAAACTTTGCCTCTGTCAAACTGAGACCTGTTGAAAACCTTAGCTTAAAAAGGCCAAGGTCTCCCATTTCATCCAGGGCCATATCTAGTCATTCTGATCTATATCTGGCCACTGAACCCAGATGGTTCTGATGGGGAAAATGAGGTGGGTGACTTGCACAGCCCTCCCTCATTGAAATTCAATCCACTTGTATGTTATGGTATCACCTCCCTGATGTTGTGGTCCTTTTGGAGAACGAAGGACAATCAAAAAGAACCTTGTTCTAGGATAAATGGGCCAATCCTGATTCTGAGGATAAGGATTGAGAAAAGGTTTTGTAGACTCAGGGAAGAGCAGTTTCTGAAGCGGTGGTTAATAAACGATATTGTTTTAGATTAGGGAGTGAATGAGGATTGAAAAAATTAAGGAAATAAAAGTTGCTATCAATACAATGTATATTTTAGACCTGAAAAATGAATGCCTACCCCTGTTTCTATTTAGATAAATGCTACTGATCCAGATGGCTCACCCTCTGTGAAAGTTTCTGGATATTGAGAAATGTAATTTACAATAGCAGTAGCTCACAATTAATTTTTTATAGAGGGGAAATAATTTCTATAGATACAAAATCTAAATTAGGCTCCAAAATATTTCATGAATAGACACAAGCCACCCTTGGAAAAAGAAAATATTAACAGGAATGTAGACCTAGAAGCCATCAGATTCAACTCTCTTCTATTATAGATGAAGCTCAGAGATGTTATGTACTTGCTCAGGAATAGACACAAGTCAACTACAATAATTAAATTAAACTTGATATCTTTGTGACCTGAGTTTCCTTTAATGAGTCATTGTTAATCTCTTGCCCCAAGAGCTGTATCAGGCCCTCTTCTCTTCCTTTAATCTGATTTTTGATAATTCTATGGGTTCAATTACCACTCCTATGCAAATGTCTCCCAAAATTTTACATTCAGATCTAATTTGAATCCTGAACTCTGGACCCATCTTAAGCTGCTCATTGGAAATCTTCACCTGAATGTCAAACTGGTAGTTCAAATTGACTGTCCAAAACCCAGTTTATTTTCCCCATTAAATTAATCCTCTTCCCAAATCCCCCACTTTTGTTGAGGGTACCATATCTTTCCATTCACCCAGGTTAATAACTTCAAAGCCATCTTTGATTCTTTCTCATCCCTCATCCCTCATAGCCAGTCCCCTCTTTTTTTTTTTTTAAGTTTTTATATTAGCACAGTAACAAATGCAGACTGAAGTAGCCCACTATATATAACCAATTCACTAAGTGACTCTTATTCATCTTCTTACAGTTAAACATCTTAAAGTATTTCCCCACAAATTTCTCTAGGTCCTGATTAAAATCTCTAATCTTTTCACACTAAAGTAAACTGACATATAAACTGTTAAACATCAATATTCATTAAATGTCAATGGAAAAAGCTAACATCTTTTTACAAAGGAGGAGGAGGAAGAGGAGAAGTTTTGGAAGGACTCTACATAAATGTCATGTGTACCTGTATAACATTAAGCTATTCATTAGTCTTTTACATATTTTGAGCAACAGAGACCAAATGCCAAAATGTACATTCTTTTCTGTGCTACATTTGAGTTAATATTGCAGAATCAATGACAATCTTAAAAGATGCTATTAATGATCAATTCTGTCTACTGTAGCAAGATACCTTCAGTTACAACAATAAAAGATTGAATAAAATGTTATGGAAATATCCTACTTCTTATCAGCTCCTACCTTCCTCTGACCCCTTCAAAATCATAAACATCTCTTTCCATGACAGGCAAATTATGTAGTTTTGATGAAAACCCAATTTATGTAGTATATCTTCTGGTTTACTGCCTGGACATTCTGCCATATTCTGCTCTGTTGGTCATATAATGAGTGGCGATATTTCCCACTGAGGGGTCAGCAGGATTGTAGTCAGTAAGCAGAGAGGACTTTAGATATAGTGAAGGTCAAGTTCCAATGGTCCTTCAGAAGATCCAAACAGATCACTCCTTGATTATTGATGTTACAGTGATAAATTTTTGTCTGAAATATAACCTTTAGAGGCTTGAAGGAATATTCTAGTGTAAAACTTGTCAAGGAAGAAATCACCTCCCCTATAGACTGATCCTGGAAGTCCCATAATAGTTTATCTCCCTTCATCAATATTATTATTACAATCCCCTCTTTACTAGATTTAGGAAAAATCATTACAGATATACTACTTCTCTTACACATGCAGTAATATCGTCATTTTCCTTCCTAACACATCGTCTCCAATTAATAGATTCTAGTTGAAGGAATACAATGAATAAACATTTATGAAATACTACTATGTGCCAGGTGCTACACTGGGTATGGAAAATGTAAAGATAAAAATAAACCGATGCCCACAGTTCACATCCTATCAGGGGAAAAATATACACATATAAATAGAGATTCAAAAGTATATAAAAAGTAAATAAACGTATATGGTCATTTAAAAATATGTGAAGACACTGCCATATTTAGAAGTAAGGATTTGGGAAAGGCTGAGCTTTGAAGTAGATTAGGGATTCTAAAGGAAATAGTTATGTGGTGTAGTGAGCTGAGTACCAGGCTTGGAGTCAGGAAAAACTGTGTTCAAATTTGGCCTCAGACACTTAATAACTGTATGACCCTAGGCAAGTCACTTAACCCCTAATTGCCTCAGTACTCCATCAATAAAGTAGGGGCACAACGGAGAAGAAAATGGCAAATCACTCCAGTATCTTTTTAAAAATGAATGAGGTATCTCAAAATCAGAATGTCTGAACCAGAATTCCAGCTTTCCCCTGTTCAAGGACACAGCCATCTTCCTAGTCACCCAGGCTTGTAATTTGGGTTTCTTCAAATCCTGAGTCATATATATATATATATGTGTGTATGTGTATATATATATATATATATATATATATATATATATATATATATATATATATATATATGTGTGTGTGTGTGTAATATATATATATATTACACACACACACACACATATAGACATGCACACATATATATGTATACACACATACATATACACCCCCCCTTCTCATTACTCACATAGCCACCACCCTTGTTCAGGCTTTTATTACCTCAATCTGGGACTGTTGCAATGGTCTAAATGGTCTTTGTGGTCTGAATATCTCTCCACTCCAGTCTAATGTCTGTTTAGCTGCAAGAGTATTCTCCTAAGGTAGGGGTCATGTCACTCTGTCCTCAATAAACTCCAGTGGCTCTTTGTTACTTCAAGGTCAAATATGACATCCTGTTTGGCATTTAAAGCCCTTCACAACATGATCCCTTCCAATCTTCTTACACTTCTCTCCTCTCTGTGCACTTTAAGATCCAGTTATACATGATATTCTGTATGCCATGTTTAACATACATTGGATCACTTGTCCACTAGAGGAGGGGGTGGGGAGAAGGGAGGGAAAAAAAATGAGAACACAGGGTTTTGTAGGGTGAATGGCAAAAATTATCCACATATATATTTTGAAAATAAAAAGCTTTAAGAAAAAAGATATTCTATATACCAGGTTCCATATATTTGCATTGACTTTCCCCCATATATAGAATATATCCTTTTCCACTGCTGCCCTTCAATCTGTTCAGAAGTTTATTATTGTTAGCTACTGAACCCTGGTAATCTCATTTTGCCCTTTAACGAATTTTACACCAGGACCACAGAATTCTTCTCCAACCTAAACTCTACCTTCCTTTTTGGTGATTTTTCACCATTATCCTGAATTATTTTTCTGAAAATTTTCTGTCAGACAAGTCTTCTGAAAGACTACTGTCTCCAACTATCTCACTTAGCCTACACACTTTTTGTTTTGACAACTGATTACAGCACTTAACATATATCAAGAACTCTGCTAAAGACAAAAATAGGCCCACAAGGAGCTCACATTCAAAAGGGGATGGCAACACAAACACGAATATGAATGTCTAAAACATAGATAAGAGTGGATAAGAGGGAAAGTTTCCTGCAGAAGCTGGAGTTTGACTCATTTTGGAGAAAGGCATGGAAGCCAGTGAGTGGAGCTGAGCAGGAAGAACTTACAAAGAATGGGGTCCCAACCCCTTGGAAAGGCAAGAAGTCCGAAGAATGAGTGCTGAGGGTGGGCAAGAAGCAAAGAGACCCTTGTCACTAGATCATAAGAGTGTGTGAAGGGAGTAAAGTATGAGAAAACTGCAAAGACAGGAAGGGCCTGAGGTTTCAAGGGCTTAGAAAAAGTGCCAGAGGATACTATCTATGTCTGATCCAGTAAGGAATAGGAAATCAGGCAGCTAGGTGGTGAAGTGGATAGAGCACCCAAATTCCTCATTCGGAGGTCAAATCCAGCTTCAGACATAGTGTGACCCTGGGCAAGTCACTTAACCCTGTTTGCCTCAGTTTCCTGATGTGTAAAAATGATCTGTAGACGGAAATGGCAAACAATTCTTTACCCAAAAAACTCCAAATGAGGTCATGAAGAGTCACACATGACTGACAACAACGGGAAACCCCTGAAGTTTGGCTTGAAGGGCAGTGCCATGGTCTGGGAGGATCTTGAGGCAGGCAAATGCACCACAGAGATAATGTAAGCACCTGCGCAGGATGGTGGCTGGGTGAGTGCAGAGAAGGGAATGTTTATGAGACACCTTAGAAAGGTAGAAATGACAACACAGTGGTAACGCAATGGATTTGTGTGGTGAGGATGAAGTCAAAGATGACAATTAGCTTGTGAGCCTTGTTGAGGGGAAGGAGAGAAATGGTTCTGTTTTGAATCTGTTAATTTTGAGATGTCTATGGGATGTCCAAAAAGCTTGATGTGAGATTAGAACTCAGGAGAGAGATCAGATCTTAGAATCATTTGCATAGAGATGATAATTGAACACACAGGAACCCATGAGATCACCAAGTATTAGCAGGGGGATAAAGGGTCTGAGGAGACATCCATAGTTGCAAGAACTGTTTTTCCTCAATGCTTTTCATTCTCCAAGTCTGGTTTCATTTTTCCTCCTTTACAATACATTTACAACACCATTTACATTACTATAGTTAGACAGTTCAATTAGATTTTGTCCTTCTATCTAGTATCCCTTTATGTGTTCTGCTATCATGGTCTATTCTGGCTCTATTTTCTGCTTCAGCCCCCAAACTTTGAAGGATAAATTCACAAAATTGAACAGACTGGGTTTACTAAAAATTCACAGTATCTAACCTCACCTGGTAATCCTTTTTATAGTAGCAAGGAATTGGAAATTGAGTGGATCTCCATCAGTTGGGGAATAGTTGAAATAAGTTATGGTATATGAAGTAATGAAATATTATTCTGCAAGAAATGATTTCAGAAAAGCCTGGAAAAACTTACATGAACTGATGCTGAGTGAATTGAGAACCAGGCAAACATTATATATAGTAACAAGATTGTGTGATGATTAATTTGATGAACTTGGCTGTTCTCAACAATGCAATGATTCAAAGCAGTTCCAAAAGACTTGGGAAGGAAAACGTCAAGCACATTCAGAGAGAGATGAAGACAGAATATAGATTGAAGCATAGTATTTTCACCTTTCTGTTTATTGGCTTTTTCCTTTCTTGTAGCTTTTTTCCCTGATTTTTCTTGCACATGACAAATATGTAAATATGTTTAAAAAGATTACATATATTTAACCTATATTAGATTGCTTGATGTCTTGAGGAGAAAAATTTAGAACACAAAGTTTTATAAAAATGAATATTGAAAACTATCTTGACATGTATTTGGAAAAATAAAATACTATTTAAAAAAAGTAATCCTTTTATTCTTTTTAAATCAACTTCATCTCACTCTTTTTAGACTTAAAACATCCTTAATTCTACTCAAGTTAAATCAACTTCTATTCCCTTCAAAGCAGAGGATTTCACTTCCTACTTGATAGCAAAGATTGAAGCCTTTTAATGTGACTTGCCTCATGTTCCCCTAATATTTCAAAAACTTTCTACCCCTTTTATCTGTCCTTTCTTTCCTCTGGCTTCCTAGAATAGGAAAACTTCTCTTTCCCAAACATAACCTTTCAACTTGTATCCTTTATTTCTTCCTCATTTTCCTTGGGATATACTCTACATTTATCTAATCAGAAATTTCTCCCTATCTTTAAGTACTTTTCTCATTGCTTATATATATGCTCATATCTCAGTATTATTTAAAAAAAAAAAAAAAAAACTGCGAGTCCCTGTTATCAATGAAAGCTATCATTGTTATATCCCCTTCCTTTCTTCTTTCAAGTCCTCACCATGTTTTCTTCAACCCCTTATCATCTGGCTTACCATTGTAGTTCTGTACTGAAAAGGCCCTTTTCAAATAACCTCAACCACTCAATTTGATAGGCTTTTTCTTTAGTCCTCCTATCATTTCTGCAACATTTTAGATGGCACTAACCAGTCTCTTCAGGTTCTGGCCCCCTGCTCAGTTCTGACCGATCTTGACACTTTCTTGGTTTTCACACTGGCTTAATGTCCTCCTGCTGTGTGTGCTCCTTTAAACTCTTAGTGATTTCGTGTATTTCCATGGGTTTCACAGTCTTTATACAGATGAATCTAAATCTGTATATTCGTCCAATCCCCCCTCTCCAAACTTTATTACCACAATTGATTACTAGAAAGTTCTAGTTGTATGTCCCAGTATCTCAAATTCACTTTGTAAAAATTGAACTCATCTTCTTGCTCTTTCAACTTGTCCCTCCCTCCCCAACTTTTTCATTTTTGTGGAGGGCAACATCTTTACAAGAACCCACATCTGAAATGTGGGCAACATATTTGCCTAATCTTAAAGCCACACCTCAGACCTCTTCTTCACTCATAATGACATCAACTGGGTTATCTATTCTTTATTCTATATCCATCATTTGCTGGGTTAAAAACAAAATCCCCATTGCTTTGTAAACATGAGGCGTTTATAAAATGTTGACTTGTCTAAGGTCAAACTTAGAAGCAGAGCCAGGTCCGAGCAGAGCTAGGATCTGAACCTCAATCATTGAGAGTTCACCAAACCATTATGAACAAGCTCTACAGCTTAAAGCAAAAACTTAGTTTACTAACACAACATGCTAGGTCCATTAAATCATTTAAAATTTTTTTTATTATGACAACATGTCATATTTATATGTAATAAATGACAGAAGGTATTATAACAAAAGCATTATGAAAGAAAAAGTTACACAATTAGGCCAGCAGCTATAAAATGGCTTTGGGCCTCGTTTACACACCAAGAGAGTTCTGACCAGACCATAGTGAGACAACATTGAACATTTCATTAACAAAAATATTGGCACCAGCCTTAACATATTCTGTTTTTCATTTACAAGGTATATAGTATTTAAACAGTTGTGCATTGCAATTTTAACACACTAGCTGTTCATAAATTGCAGTTTAACCCCTTAAGCACCAAGGCTATCAGGACTTCTTCCCACATTATTTTTATGCACAAAATTTACATGCTTGTGATAGCATAGTTGTGGGGGGAAAAAAGAGTGAGAAGTATCACCCATTTTCTGTGCAATGAGTCACGTTTCCAGTTTTTAAAATATATTCTCCCACTACCACATTCAGGATACATCCATAAAGAATAAACCCAACCTGGGTTCTCCTGTCACTTTTAGCAATGATCATGATTCCATCAAGAAATGTAAGTTCAGCCTTTCTTTTAAGGCTAAAATATCTTTACCTTAACTGTTGAGCTTCTTAACATTTAACACTTGTCTTCAAGAACAAAATAGACAGAGGCACTCCCTAAGTCTGAGAACCCAATTCACAAATTTTATATTTTCTTAAAAACAATAAAACCCAACAGAACATATTCAAAGTATAAGAGTAAATAAAGTATTTCACACAAGCATATCTTAAATTGCAAGGCATCTTCTGGCAGCTCTGATTTGACTAGTTCCTCTGAATGCCAGATACTATTACTTAAATAAACAACAAATAACACACAGAACCCCCAAATTCCTGCTTGCTAGTAACCTATATTGTTTATGCCAAGGCAAGAGACTCAAGATCACCAGGATTGCACTGATAAATACACTGAAGAGCCCATCCTAACTGAAAACAACAGCAGAAGCTGAACGACAGATTAGATGTTTATCATAACATTTTCTCGGATGAATTCGTCCTAAGGGCACCATTGTCCTACACAATGGAAAAGAGGGCAATTAAAAATTTAAAAAAAGACCACCTTTTTTGTTTAAATGTCATTAAATGTTAAATTTTGGGTATGTATTATTTAAAAGAATGAAATTTCAAAACCCACCAGTATTGAAGGAGACTGGAATTAGAAAACTTATTTTTGCTTTTTTTCTTGCCACATCAATTTTAAAAGCAGATGAATTTGCTTCCACAAATAGTAGTACTCTAACTTACATTATAAGCAATTATTTGCCTGTCTTCCATGTGTTTTAAAGTAACAATATTGTGTTTTACTGTCCTTGACAGATCTGAATATCACTGATTGGTTCTTCTGGCTTGCAAATGGAGATGAGAAAAAAACATTAGGCCAGGTATGATACTCCCTTGAAAAACCAGAATCAGAATATGCTATAATTCTTCTAATTAGGGTCATTTCAGACTCCTTTTCCTGATCATTCATTTATATGAATAGATATATTTTTGTTTGAATTTTTGGAGAATGCTTTTGAGGACAGTAATTGTATTAGTTTCACAACTCCTTTGTATGGCAGGATTGATCTGTATCAATAAAATTCAGATCTTAGGTAGGATGAAAAAGACCATGGCACAAATTGTTAAGCAGTTTTAGTTTTAATTACAGCATAGACCTGTGGATATTCTATCACAAACACAACTGTAAAAATCTACAATCTACTTTTAGGTGTTATTTCCCACCTCCCACCCCCCTTAAAAGCTGTACACAATTATAAAAAATGTCACTCTAAGCAAAATAAATTTTTTTTTTTTTTGCAACGTACAAAATAAGTTAAACGATTTCTGAAGCTCTTGAGTGTTTACTTAAATTTCCAAACAACGGTTTTCTGGATGGCTGTATTTCTAACATGCAGCTAATTGTTCTACCACCAGAACTTAATAAATACAGATTTTAAAACACATTTTACAATAAAATTAAAATTTCTCAATAAACTGAGTAAAGTTAAGAGGAAGTATAAAATTGGAGTTGACAATTCTATTCTTAACTCGCATCATCCAGTGGCAAAAAAGGACAAAAACCTCAGCATATTTTCCAAATTGTGTTAATTGACATGAATTTAAAGTTTCTATTCAACATCTTTTTTTAAAGTCCTTATCCCAAAGTCTAAATAGCTTATTCAGAAATCATAAATAATTGTTTACCCACCAAAAATCTGGTTTATGGAGACTTATATGTCTCATACAGGTATTGTAATTTAGAATATTTCTGCACATTAAATTGTAAATGCACCAGGACTGCTTTTGTAGTGTTTAGCAATGTCACTATTTTCAAAGAACTACACAAAAATGAAATGGTTAAGACAATCAAGTCTATGAAAATGGCTTTTTAATTGTATATTTAGGAAAAAAAATCGTTGATGGTAATCTATATAATGCTTAACTCATGGCAATGGGAAGAGTGGGGAGGTGTAAAACAAAACAAAACAAAACAAAAAAAACTCACTATGAAAAATTTCTGGCCTGTGGTGACTGATGGCAGACCTATTAGGTCCCAAGGATTTGTTCTTTCTCTACTTAGATTGGGAAAAAAAGGCAGCACCTAGCAAATTATTGGCACTCAATAAATGTGAAGTGACAATGATAACTTAAGGCAAAGAGGAAGGAAATGGTCTTAAAAACAATTACAACATATTGTTGACACATTTAAAACTCCTGATTGACAAGTTTAAAACTTGTTTCCAGGATTACTATAACAAAGCAAATCCACAAACCTCATCCTCCACTCGTATACTGTTTATTTTTAACATTGGGAATGGTGGGTGACACTAGTACAGAAGAGATGGACTGTTAGGATAAATAATGACTAGCTTAGAGATGCTCAGACACAAAGTCAGTAACCCAGAGAGAATGCTATGCAATTTTGCCTACTAGAGAACAACATTACTTTCTAAAGATGTCAGATCAGGGGGAAGAATATCACTATTATGTTCTGGTCTCATGGCCAATGACAAATGTGTTGTTTTCTATAAAAAGAAAACCCTTTGAGATATTTTGTCATATATGGGTGTATGTGACGAATTAAACATGGTATTCAAAGAATGAATTTCTTCATCAATTTTTTTTTAGATAGTATTTCTCTAAAGTTTAGATTTTTAAAGTTGAGAAAAGTTCAAAGAAAACAAGACTCTGAGTTTGAATAAAAAACAGAGACATGGATATGTGAAACACTTATGAGTGGAACTAAGTCTATCATGTTTTTATATTTTTAATTTCATTTTCTTCTTCATAGTGAAGAATAAACAGAAAAATCATGGGAAGAATGTCACTATTTCTAACAGAATCTCTTATGTGCAACAGGTTTTAAAAATCTTCTCTTGTGATGAAAACAATACCACTAATTCTATTTAGATAGACCTGTTTTTTCTTCATAAACAGATTGAAGTGACCAAATTCAAAATGTTCTTAAACAAAACGGGGTGGGTTGTGACAACTAAGAATCAGACAACAAGACAAATTGTTTCGCAATTATTTCATTTAAAAACTTAGAGGAGTCTCCAGTGGCTTTAAAAATATTTTAAAATCTTTTGACTATTTACATATTTCCTTATCAAGACTGCAATCTTGGCTAGGTTACACCATGTGGAAAACGTGCAGTTCATTCAAAAACACTTCCATTTGGCCAATAGTTGTGTTTGCCATTGGATTTACACTAACATATTAGAATCAATAAATATTAAATTGAACATTATTCCAATAGCAGAAAATCTTCAAAATCAAAATGCAATTTAACTATAATTCCTATTCTTTTTCATGACCAAAATGATTTCATTTTAAATTATCCAGTAAAAAAGGAAACATGTTTATAGGAAATGAGACTGTGTTACTAAATACTCCAAAATTCTGACTTAATATGGCTGAATAAAATGAATACCACATTAGAACCTCTAATACATTTGTTATGGAATGGAACTGTGTATGAGGAGAGTCCAATTTGGATCTTATAAAAGGGGTTTTACTGTATGTAAGCAAGCAGCTTTGCTGTATGATGGTTAAGGAATGCTCAATGTAAGCTGAATTATATTCTTATATTTTTGCAAAAACATTTGAATTTCCTTCATTATTTTCACATATATGAAAATTATATTTAGAATTCACACATGGTAAATTTCCTTTGTGAAGATCAAGAAATTCAGGCTTGAAAATGCTTAACAAGGGGCAGAACCAGTGTAGGACTGCTACAGCTTTCAGTTGGGCCAATCAGCTATATGGTGTACATACTCATGACTACCTAGAGAGCAACATTTTAAGTTATCAGTGGCTCTAATTATATAGATAGGTAGATAGACTTTGGCTGAAGAGTTCTGTGGCTGGAATAGTTCTGCCACTTAGCATACAGGCAAAAATTCAAAGACCTTAATTAACCAGCTGATCAAAGTGGCCTAATTGCAACTTGCAAGAAGCTAGTACCACAATCACATCTATCTGCCATACTACTATAAAAATTCACAGCAATTTTCTGCACTGGAGAAATAAAAAAGAACCTTCTGAATTTCTGTACATCAGGCATGCAATGAAAATATATTAATCCCATAGTAGCAACATTTTCTACTTATGTGCCTGAAGTAAAAATGCAGGTTTCAGGTAAAAGCTGGGGCTGGTAAGTTTCTGGGGTGAGAAGCAGGAAGAAGGCATATTATAAAAGGGAAATTGTATGTTGTAGCTATCTTTGCTCAGGTACAAAATGAAATTGGGGCTGGCAAGCACCCTTTCTCTGTCAACTTGTTTTAAATGAAGTTAAAATGTTAAACCTCTGCAATTTACTATAAGTAATAGACAAAGAATTTCAATTAAACACTGCACAAATCGTAAAGGCATTTTGTGGCCTGACTTGCATTAGCAAGTCATTTTTCCCCCCTTAAAATGGGACATTCTCTTCAAAACAAAATCACAACTTTCTTAACACAGCATACTATTGGCGCATCCTAATTTTAGGCTGCCTTTGATTATTTTATTTTATTTTTAAAACAGACGAAATATACATTGCTAGAATCCAACAAAAATATTAATGGACAGGTGAACTACAGAACTTAAATGAAATAGAATAAAACAGTAAAGAACCAACATCAGTCAAAAAAAAAAAAAAAAACCCAACAAACAAACAGCTATAAACTTTCAAGGCCAAAAGTTAAGTCTGCGGATTAAATTGGGGAGGGATACAAAGGGAAGGCAGGCAAAGTTTTCTAGAGAGGTATTTATATGTAGTTCTAGTGCCAGCTTTTAAAAATTTTTTTTAAAAAATTAAAAAAAAAAGAAGTGCTTAATTATGGATTGACTAGCACACAAAAGGCTTAATTTGGAGAGGAGACAAGATGTGACCCCTTGGTGCCATTAGCAGATAACATGCATCCATTGCCAGCAATGGACAGGAAAAAAAAAAAAAAAAAAAAAAGGCTGACCATAAGTGACCATCTCTGTTTTCAAAAGGACACGTGGAAGTTTCATCATAAAGGCTACACTTTGTCCAAATGTTAGGAGTCCTACCCGAACATTCACAGGATGACACTGAGGCTAAAAAGAGGACCATGGTTAAAGTGACCTAGGTGCTCAATTGTTCAATTCCTCATCTTCCTGCTTAAAATGACAGCCATCACTTCGTCTTGAAAGTGTCAAAGCATGTAAGTGGATGCTATGCACATAAACTTAAGAGATACACTGGTTGCTTTTCTTCTTAGATTGGTCATGTATTATAAATTTGAATAAAGTTCTAATGGCCAAAGGCAAAAACGACATTTAAAATCTGCTAATATATCCAGGCAGAAAATCCTAAAGCATGTGCACATACATACCCCCCCCTCCCCACGTACTTTCTCTCACAAACATACACACAAACACATACACACATGTACACATACACACACAAACTCAAACTAAAAACCTTCCAAAGGAACTGCTTGGTTTGTAGACTTCAATTTGAAGTAGATACTAAGGGCAAGAATAGATTGGTTTGGAGTCACCTGAAAACCCACTCCCATCATCAAATGTGCTAAAATCCCATTGTCAGCGCGACATTTCTTGATGTATGGTATATGCAGATATCTATATTTATATAGATACATATATTTCAAAATGACTTTTCAAAGGTTTAAACATTAAGTGGTCAGCTGTTAAAATAATACTTATGCTATCTGTAATGGTTACACTATCTCTTTTGTCATAATGACCAAATAAGTACAATCATACTAATATTTGCCATCAAGACATGGTACAGTAGGGATGATCTGATCAAATATGCATAAAGCCATTTTACAAAATTTGCTGCTAGCACAATTTGGCTGTCCAAGCGTCATTATCCTACGTTTCATGGTACAAATGTTTTTCAGATGATTAAGAAAAAAAAACAACCTCCATTGTAACAGATACTTAAATTAGAGCTCTTACTAATAGTACTTTCTTGGTCTCTTTTTCATTAAGTATGGTTATCTCCAGTATTAAGTTGATTTCATGAAGGCTGTTACTAAATGAGCTATGGTACGATGTTATCTACAATTCACAAAATGCAATAATACAGACATGTACCTTTAAACTGTCTGTTAATCGTAATCTGTTATGAATGTTTAAATATGATATATATGTATATATATATATATATTTAATATGAAAACAGTAAAGCACAAGTGCTTTCTCCCACCCCCAAATTCCATTTTGGGCCCTGACAGATTTGGAATGCATTCTTATTCATTCTTTATCACAAAGTCAGGAGAACTCAGGAACTATAAAGTCAAAAATATATAAATCTTGTTGTTATTAGAATGTGTCTGTGTGTGTGTGCATGTATGTGTGCGTATGTGTCTGTGAGAGTGTGTTTCCCATGAATGAAATTACCAAGGACCATGAACTTAGGGGAAAAAAAGACAAAAAAAAAAAAAACCATCAAAGGGAATTTACAGCGATTATTTATCTTCAAAGTTCAAAACTGGTCACTTCACAGAAAGACTGCAGGGACTGGTGAAATTTTTGCTTCTAAAAAGTGATCCTGTAGTGGAGTTTTCTAGGAAAAATAAAACAGCTTTTAATAACTGGCCCGCTGGTGTGAGAGCTACCGTGGAATAAATTAGCACAAAAATGGAAAAAAAGTCTTATAACTGTTCACTGTTACAGACATAATCAACAAGGTCAGTCACTCTTAAAAGTTCATCCTCTTCTTCTTCTGGTGCTCCGGCCTCCTGCCCACCACCTGTTCCATTGGGTGCAAGGCTGGCATTGGCTGTGTTGTCCTTAGGGGCTTGAGGTTTTTCAGATGGTTTGCCAATTAAGTTTTCGATAGCCTTGCCAGGGCTCTGTCCATTGGCAGAGGGCAAGTCCACTAAGCTATAGTCCAATGGGCTTTCTACTTTCCCAACGTTTTCAAAGTCCTCTTCCTCATCACTGTCTATCCTATAGGGCTTCCTGGCATGATCATGCTGCCCATGGGATACCGAGTGCTTGCTGGCCGCTGCACGTTGCTCCACGTTACCATCGGCATTCTCTCCATTTTCCTCCTCATCTGTCTCAATTCGATGCAGTCGTTTTCGGGCAGGTCGACCCTCCTCTTCCTCCTCCTCCTCCTCCTCTGCTTCCGCTTCTGAACAGTCATTTGCATTTCGACCTCGCTTCCGGAGCGATCGCTGGGATTCTTTAGCTGGCTCATCATCATCATCAGAATTCTTGGACATGTAGCTCTCTGGAACAAGTAGCAGACTTAAAGCCATTAGCAAATCTGATGGCAAACAGATTCCTTAAAATTGCTCCCCACCCCTTTGCCTTGGCCTCATTCAATTCATAAATCCAACCTCTTATTAAGCCCCTAAAATGCATGCGCAAATCACTGTCCTAGACATTGGGAAAACATACAGAGGTTTGTTATTTTTTTTTTAAAGCATGCTCTTTGCCTCTTAGGAGCTTACAATACAACAGACAAGAAGAAACAATTAATTCCCTATCCTTCAACTATCTTTGTGACAATTCATAGGAATTATCAAGAATTATCTCAATTTTTTTTTTGCTGCCATTCCCTTTACTAAGTCATATGATTCAGAAACTTTGTACTTTGACTCTAAATCTAGGAGAAGTTTGTATGTGACTTCCTTCATAACCAAATGGTTTTGTTCAATGAACCGAAAAAAACGATCCTGATTGTGCACTAAGAAGGTCCTTTCTCTTCCCTTTTACTTCTATAGTCTTCAAAGTAAGGGAAAGTGTTGTATATACAGTTATTACATCATAAGCTCCTTAAGGGCAAGGAATATGTATTATCTTTGAATTCCCTGCAGTGTCCAGCACAGTACACTATATAGCAGGCAGCTGATGTCTGTATAGCTTTAGAATAAATATATGTGCAAAATTCAGATCCGGGGGGCTAGGAAGCAGGGTAGAACTAGACACCAAATTCAAGACTACAACATATTAATATATGGAAAGAATATTCAATCTGTCATGGAAACCTAATTACATATCTTTACATTCTCATAGAGAATATACATTACTATGCCAAGTCAGGGCTTTTAACTTATAGGAATGAGCAGTTAATTAAATGTGGTGAAATGAAAACATTAAGAAACAAGAGAATAAAAGCAGGGAATTATGTTCTATTGACATTTTCTTAATTTTATAACCAATACAGCAAATGCTCAACTAATGATACTAATGGAGGGAAGAAAAACACAGATAAAACAATTTTATTCAACAATGGTTAAATGCTGATTATGTGCAAGGCACAAAAGATAATAAAAATTAATTTGTTTTTGGAATGTGGATACATACACACTTTCCAAAAAGACATTCAACTGTTCAGCCCAAAATAAGTCACATCTAATTTTCTCATAGACTATTCTATTAGCAGACCAGAATGCAAAAGTACAGTTGTTGGACATGGGTAAGAATTTGGAGAGAAGAGAAAATGGAAGGACAAAAACAATCTAACTCATGTACTTCAAATAATTGGAAATTTACAGTATCAGAAAAAAGCTAAACTAAGAAGTATTCAAAATAAGTTCCTAAAAAGTTGTGAATAAACTGTTTCAGACTGCTTAATTATCATCATCTCACATTTTTATCATTTTATGGTTATGATTTTATATGTGGAAAGTGTATTTAAAGTTATATAGCATTATTCTCTAACCCACCTGGCTTCCTATTTTCTCAAAAAAAAAAAAAATTTTTAGTTATGAAAATGTTTAGCTCAAAGAAAAGACGACTTCAGGAGGATATAATGTGTCTTCCTTTTAATTCTGCTTTCCCAATGCAATCCCTACACCAGCTCAGAGCACGAAGAACTTGTTCTGGGCCAGATAAGATGGAAGAAGAACTGTTTCTTTTGTGGAAATGGAGTAGAGGACTATTAGGCCTTACTATTTGTATTACAATTAAAGTCCTTCTGCTCTTACCTCTACACCATGCAGAACACTAACACTGTCCATTACCTTACAGACATTGCCAAAGGACTTCTAGGCTTTGCTATAAGCCCCACAACTGGGCCCTAGGCCTTTTGGGTCTTTCCACATACCTCTTTTGTCTGAATTCTCCTCTCCCAATTAGAATGTGAGGTCTTTGAAAGCAGAGAATGTCTCACATTTGATATCTGTATCTCTAGCACTTAGCACAGGAGTTGGGATATACTAAGTACCCAAGAAATGTTTTTTCATTCATTCATGAATAATGCTTTACAACCTACTGTACTAAATGATCATTAATAGTCCATAAAACTCTGATAATCTACAATTCTACAAAATAAGAATTCTAGAAAGGGATCTCATTTTATCCACTGTGGGTATGAAAAAGTTACAATGCTTGGATTTTAAAAAAGATGATTTAATTTCTAATTGAAACTATATGATGCAGGGCAATTAGGTGGTACAGTGAATAGAACACCAGCCCTGAATTCAAATCTGCCCTCATACACTTAATACTTCCTAGCTGTATGACCCTGGGCAAGTCACTGAACCCCAATTGCCTCAGCAAAACAAACAAACAAACAAAAAACAAAAAAACCCTATGATTCAAACAAGAAACAAAACCTAGCAACCTGTTCTGTAGTTTTTGATATATTTTATTTTCTTTGAGCATCTGCAATTTTATCAGTGTGAATACTTCTTTCGACAAAGAATATTATCAGCACATCTCTAAGTTGTGCTTATAGTAATGCTATAAGTAATGCTATTGGCATTAATTAATTGGCATTAATTAGTTGTTGTGGCCAAAAGAATCTATCATAGTTTAGCCAGCCTGGTGAGGAGCCTCTCTGATATTTTATAAGTTTCTTAGAGAATCTATATTGCCAGTGCTATACTTGTAGCCCCTCCAGAACTGTAGGAGTTAAAACAGGCTTTGGATTCTACTTTCACAGCCATTGAAAAGACATGGCAGAAAAGCCCAAAATATTCACATCACTAAATGTGTGAGAAAAATAGAATTAATAACCAGGAAAACCATGAAGTTCAATTTTATAAAAAAATTTTCTAATCTCATCATAAACTTGCTTTATTCTTCATGTCTTATTTGGGGCCAAACCCTTACCTCCAACAAAGTTAATAAATCAATATTCTATTCCTTACCTTCACTATCTGAGCTGGAAAGCCTGCGTTTGTGAACTCGTCTCATTTCTTTCCCATATCTGAAGCTCTTCTGGGAACCATCACTTTCTGAGTCCTCTTTATAGTTGACTTGTCTTTTCTGGTTTCTTCTTGACCTTCTCCGTCTAGTTTCCAGGTAATCTTCACTGTAATCACTATAATCACTTTCTGTTTAAAAGGACATTAAATAAAACAACAAGAAAAAGAGAATCCTATTAATTTTTCTTAAAATTAGAAATTTTATATATTTTAAGTTATGTAACTTGAATGCCCCTAAAAAAGGGTCTTTTATCTTTAGATATGGCATCTAATTTCAATAAACTGCACATGTTGATCATTTTCCTTAAATTATGTATATCAGTCACTAAATATATATGTATAGTTAAACAACAGATTCCCTAACCAATTTGGATATGAAACAGTAGAACCTATCAAGGACCAGAATGCTGCCGGATAACAATGAATCCAGGGTGGGGCCAAAATGTCAGAGTAGAGGCAGCAACCCAGTTTCAAACATCAAATCAAATTCTGGAGCAGTCAGTGAGACAACTGCAGAGATCTGAAGAGGAGGTCTGTTACACCCAGGTAGGGGTTGGCCCCAGAGCCTGTATGTTGCCTATAGTAACAGCAGCAGCAAGAGTCAGAGGAAGGAAACAACTAATTAGAAAGAGATTACAGGAGATTCTGAACTGAGCCTGAGAGCTAGACAAGGCATTATCTGGAAACTATTTCCTATGCTTAGTTCTGGGTAATAGTTCCAGGGCAAAGAAGAACATTCATACTTTTGGATGCAGAGGAGCTAGGGCTCCTTCTTGAGTGAAGACCAGAAGGACAGTGACTATACCTCTTCCCCAGTGACAATATCAGTTTGGAAATTTAAAAGAATTTACAGATTCCTAGAATTAGTTCTGAAAAGAGCAGCAAGAAAAAGCCTGAAGCTTGGGACAATGCCTAACCATCCCAAGGTGAGCAGAGCTTAACTTTTAAGGATAAGAGGAGTAGAGAAAAAAAAAATTGAGAAAAGAAATGATACAAGTAAATTTTAAAAAGAATGAAGTTTGGTAAAAGAGGTGGGCGTGTGCACACACGCTCAGACATACAACCAACTTAAAAAAATAGAATTGGTCAAATGGAAAAAAGAGATACAAAAACTTAGTGAAGAAAATAATTCCTTAAAAATTAGAATTAGACAAGTGAAAGGCCAATGACTTCATGAGACTTTGATAAACAAAAGAATGAAAAAAATTTGTACATTGGGAAAAGCAACTGACCTAGAAAATAGATTGAAATATAATTTAAGAATTATTGTACTCTCTGAAAGCCATGGACCAAAAGAAGAGCCTAGATATCAAATTTGAAGAACATTACATCCAAATTTTAAAACTAGGAGGGAAAATAGAAATTAGAATAGCCTGATCACCTCCTGAAAAGAGTTCCCAAAATAAAAATTTTATAGCCAGAATGAAAGCCAAAATTGCAAAGAAACCAATTGAATATTGTGGAACTATAATCAGTATCACAAAAGATTTAGTAGCTTCCATGTTGAAATGTTCTTAAAAAAAAATTAAAGGGTTAAATAGAGATAGTTTGAGAAAAGGGTGAAAGGAGAAGAAAAATGGGCAAAATTATCTTATGTAAAAGAGGGGCAACAAAGAAGTACCTCTTTCATTTGATTTGAACTTCATTTTTTTCTGAAGTGGTTTAAAGAGGGAAAAATATATGAACATGCATGCATGCATATTCAGTTAGATTTAGGAATCTATTTTACTCAAAAGGGAAGGAGGCAGAAAGGGGATAACCCCAAGAAGAGGGGGTAACAAAAGAGAAGTTTAAAAAGAGGCTTCAATCTGCATTCAGACTCATCAGTTCTTTCATTGGAAGAGTAACAGCACTTTTCATTTTTCATCATATTTCCTTCAGAAGTGCCTTGAATCACTATCATGACCAGAACAGCTAAGAATCTCATAACCGATAGTTGTTATACTATTTCTGTATAAAATGTTTTTCTGGTTCTACTCATTTCATTTTGCACTAGTTCATATTAACTGTTTGCAGGTTTTTTGGAAAACACTCTTATAGTATAATAGCATTTCAATACAATCATATACCACAACTTATTTAGCCATTACCTAATTGATGAATATCCTCTCAATTCTAATTCTTTGCCACCACAAATTTTTGTACATATAATTCTTTTTCTTAAAAAAGAAAATCACTTTGGGATAAAGACCTATTAGTGGTGCTGCTCGGTCAAAGAGTATGCAGGTTTTTATAATTCCAAATTGTTCTCCAGAAGGGCTAGATCAGTTCACAACTCCACTAAGAGTGTACTGGCATCACAATTTGCCCACTCCACCAATATTTGTCATTTTATCCTTTTGCTTTTATTAGATTACCAATTACCAATCTGATAGATGTGAAGCAGTACCTGAGGGTTCTTTCAGTTTTTTTAATCAATAACATCAATGATTTAATGTAAAGCATTTTTTCATGTGACTATAAATAGCTTTGATTTCCTCTAAAAATCTGTTATTTATATCCTTTGATTGTTTATCAATTGGGAAATGATTTGAATTTTTATAAATTTGACTCATTTTCTATGAGGTCTTTATCAGAGAAACTCACTACTAATTTTTTTTTTCAGTTATGATTATAACTGTCTGTTTTCCTCCATCCTATTTTTCCTATCTATCTTTCTTTCACCTGTTCTTCCCTCTTCTAAAATGTTTTGCTTCTAATCAACTTACCTAATTTTCCCTCTTTTCTATAAGTTTCCCCTTCTCTTACCTCCTTACTCTCCTACTTCCCAGTATATTCAACAACATGATCACATATGTTATTACCTTTCTGAATCAATTTTTTTTTTTTTTTTGATGAGGTAATTGGCCAGAGTCACCCACCTGGGAAGGGTTAAGTGTCTGAGGCCAGATTTGAACTCTGGTCCTCCTGACTTCAGGGCTGGCCACTTAGTAGCCCCTCTCTCTGAACCAATTTTGATGAGAATAAAGTATACGCATTATCTGCCAACTCATTATCTTACTATCTATTGTGTAAGTGTTTTCACACCTCTTTTATTGAGATAATTTTCCATATCCTATCTGTCCCAATGTATTCTTTCTCACCTCTTGATTTTTATAAGATGTAATTCCATCATCAAGTCACACCTGTGTTTTTGTCTACATTCCTTCTAAGTGCCCTAATAATGAGAAAGGTCTTAGGTAGAATGTAAACAGTTTAATCTTTGCAGGTTCTCTTTTTTCTCTAATTTCTTATGCTTCTCTTGAATCTTGTATTTGAAAGTCAAATTTTCTATTTAATAGTAATCTTTCCATCATGAATGCTTAAAAATCCTCTTAGTTCATTAATTATCCACCAAATATTAGATAAATGTTAGAGAATGAATATCCTCAAATGAATAAGTTCCCTTCAAATATTGGTAAATATTTGTCTATGGATGCTAATATTTACTACTGACCTGGCTCCATAATCACAACTCCTTACTGCATACTATCAGCCCAAAGGCACATTCAATACACATATAGATTTTGCAAGGCAGGACTGAAGAATCCCTATCTTTTGTGAGCACCATCAGCTAAATTCTTAAGCTCTGTATTGGTGATTTTCAATGATTCCCACTGACATTTATTATGTACTTCCTATGTGTAAAAGTACTATGCTAGGAAACAAGGATGTGTCTATTTGAGTATACATTTTCTCCATTAATTAGATTGTAAACTCTTTGAGACTCAGAAAACATTTTACTTTTTTTTTTTTTCATCCTGAGGTAACTGGGGCTAAGTAACTTGCCCAGGGTCACACAGACAGGAAGTATTAAGTATCTGAGGCCAGATTTGAACTCTTTCTGACTTCCTGGCTCATGCTCTAACCAATGCATCAACTGGCTGCCCCCATTTTACTTATTTTTGTAGCCCAACGAGCTTGGGAAAATATAGATGCTTGGTTAATGTTAGGAGAATATAATTGAATTTAAAATGAAGAAACTAGGACAAAATGCCTGGAACAAAAGAAACCTCATACTATATGTGCACATTTCAGAATCAAGTCTTATTTTAGGCATTTTTAAAATTACAAAGCCAAAATATACTGGCATGATAAAAAATGCCAGTAAAACCATCATTCCTACCAGATGCTCTACTATTTTCTTCAGAGTCGTCGTCTTCATCATCATCAGAATATTTTTTCTTCATTGTCTTTCTTCTCAAACGCCTGCTCTGCCTCATTGGTTTGGAGTGGTGCCGTCGGGGTCTTCGGGCACAGAATTCTGTGTCACTGTCATCATTTGAAGGCTGTTCCTCTTCACTCTCATCTGGGTTTTCCTCAGACACAACAAACTCATCCTGAGATCTATCCATGAGGAAAAAATTATAGACAACAAAGAATGAATTGTGGATGTTTGCTAAGAAAACTTGCTAAGACTTAGGACACTTAGTTGCAACTCCCAGTCCTTGTGCTTATTTATCACACCATTTTTAGCATTGGGAAGGGCTGTAACATGAGCCATAGTCACCATGTGCTTGTATTTTCTTTCTTGTAAAACCAGGAAATCATGTAAAATGAGGATAAGTTAATCATCTTCCCCATCGAGTGAGATAGTCTATATAAAGTGCTTTGAAATTACAAACATGGTATATTTAGATATAAAAATAAAATTATAATTGCCAAATTATTCCAGTGCCTGGAAGATAACTATTATTTTATTTTTATTTTTCAATCCACTGCAAAGTATTCTAAACAAACAAAAAAAAGTGACCCAAAAATCCTCAAACTTATTTACTATATAAATCTTTTGTGTACAGGACACCACACTATGAATACAGATGCTAAGGCAACAATTTGGCTGAAAAAATGTACAAACTACAGGAAAAACAAAATATTTATACAAATAAACATATTAATATTCAGAATGTCAAAAATGCAAAAAAGAGATTCAAAACAAAGGCACAAGGGATTTGAGGAAGGTAAAAAACATTTCCAGCACAAGAACACTGCCTTCCAAATAGGGAGTGCTCAAGAAATAGTTGGTTAATTGATAAAAACTTTCAGTGGTACACTTCATCTAGGGTGATTAAAGTGGGATTAAAGTTTTAAAATGGAAGTAGTTAATTCAAGATTGATTTTTATTACAATGTACAAAAAAGAGTTTTAACTCTTTGACAGTTCAAATTCACATTCCCTCTATTCAGTTTAAGTAATAACTGGCCTACAAGGCTTCTAAGCATCTCTACTTGGATCATTGCTGGTATGTATCAGTAGTCTTTTCTCTCCACATCCAACTCACCCATCACTAATCTTGAATTCATCCTCACTCTCCTCTTCATCCAGATTGCTGTCACTATCAAGATCATTCAGCCGCCGCCGTTTCTTCCGTCGGGCAGCAGCTGCCCGCTGGGGCCGCTTGCTTTCTTTCCTTTCTTCTTCCAAAATGGTTGAGATATCTTTCCCTCGGTGACCTGTAATGGTGGAAATATCTTTTCCCCTGCCAATTCCTATGCCAATGAAAGGAGAAAAATGAAGAAATGGAGCATTCACAGCTAAATCTTTTATATAAAGAACACCTCACCCTTCCTCTGCAACCTTTCAGTTCCCTTGCTCCCTCCATTTCCAAATTTACCAATAAGCAGTTTTCTCACAACTTCAGCTATTGATTCAAACCTAGTAATTATGTGACAATACAAGTCAGGAGAATGTTAAAGAATGACTGTTGGCAGCTATCTCTGGAAGTGCCTGAAAGAGAAGGCTTGACCAACCTGTACGTGGACTAATAACAATCACAAACAGATGGTACTTTCAAGTTTGTGAAGTTCTAAAGAGGTGGCCACAATTTAGCCTTACAAAAGGCGCTCCAAGTAATAATAATCCTTTTTCATAAATGAAAAAATTGAAGCGTGCAGAGATTTAAAAGATTTGGCACTGGTCACTGAGATAATGATCATCAGAGGTGAGATCTGAAATTAGGCTAATTCTCAATTTGCTAGAAAATACCGTCCCTGAAAATGAAAATCAAAAAACCTCAGCTAGTAAATTTGCAATACTCCTAACAAACTTAATTAAGTCTAAGTTTTGTTCAAAAAATAGGAGACTCCTTTCGCAAGGCCATTTTCATCTCTACTATCCTTCAGTTAATCTATTTGGTAGACAGATCTTCTGAGAGCTTTGCTATGAATAGACTCAGTACCATTATATTCCAGCTAGACAACACAAGCTGATATCACCTCTAGTTCATATGTCTGGTAATCTGATAGAAGTAAAAAAACAAACAAACAAGAGGCAACTAGGTGGTGCAGTAGATAGAGCACCAGCTCTTAACTCAGGAAGACCTGAGTCCAAATTTGATCTCAGAAACCTAACAGTTCCTAGCTGTGTAACCCTGGGAAAATCACTTAACCCCAATTGTCTCAGCTAAAGCAAACAAAAAAATCATCACCATGTATAGTCAATAAAAGTAACCGAATCTTTCACTCTATCAAATAAAGTGAAACAAAAAACTTTTCATCAAGGACCTTGTGTTAAAAATAAAAGTGCTTATATTCATATGAACCAGGTCTCATCAATGGACTCTACTATCTCTAAGGGAAATGACCAATAAAAAGCAACAATAGGAATACTCTAATATTAGCAAACTGGCCTGGCTACTTGTCTCTACTTGGAGAAGCCAAGTTATTGTTGAATAAGTGGGTTGGCTCGACAGTAAGAACATCCATATCATCCATCCACTATGTAGATGTCAATATTACTTTTGATATATGATTACCATACTGTATGGATTGTTTTATATCTCTGAATTCATACATTGTGTATTCATGGGATAATAGTATCTTTTAGAAGCAGATAAATTAGTCTTTGTTAATTACTAAAAGAAAATCAGAAACTGTCCTGAGAGGGTCAGATTATGAAGGACAACTATGACTGAGGAAAACTTGGTCTCTTAATTCATTAGGCATGATTACTATATTACTCTCCAATTTTTTATTGTAATAAAACTTAAGAGACCCTGAGAGCCTTGATTACTAAATCAAGATGAAAAATAAAGATTGTCTAAAAGTCATCAAAGAACTTTTCTGAAAACAAATACTCTAAAATCAAAATGCCTTATGTGAAAAATTTCCTTTGGTTTCCACTTTATTCCTAATAAAAATACAGAATTTATGATCAGACACAGGAACAACAGCTCCCTTATAATAAGTAAAGTTTGGTTTTATGCTGTTAACAATCACTAGGAGGATTTAATTTGAAAATAGAATTGTTCTTCATATTATATGCCCAGACAACACTTAATATATAATATTTAAACCTATTGTACCTTTCCAGGATATTTGGAGTGTATTTTTGACAGAGCTGAAAATAATAGAGACATACCCCCTCCGTCAGCTTCTTTAATATCATCTTCAATTGCTTCATCAATTGCCTCATCAAATTCATCAAATCTAAAACAATCACATAATGTTTACATTAAAACTCAGATATAATTTAAATTACTAGACGTCTATGGTTTGAAATCAAGTTTAAAAACTGTCCCATTTTATTGATATGAAAACCTAGCCCAAACAGTTAAGCAATTTGCCCGTTATTACATATCTGGTTAATACTACAACTAAGAGAAAAACCAAGCTGTCCAATTCACAATTGTGCACTCTCCTCCTTCATTCTACTCTTTATGCTTTATAGTATGCTCTCTCTTTACCAACAGTTGGAGAATGCATAAAAAGAACTTTAAAAAGAAAAAGCCAATAAGAAATGAAGACCCACAAATGTGCTCTTCCAAAGAAACAAAGACTGTATGTTGCTTCACTTATAACAATTCATATTTTCATAGTGTTGAAGGTTCACAAAACAATTTCTTTATAACTCTGTGAGGTGGTAGAGCAAATTTTGTCTCCATGCTAGACAAGAAAATGGAACCTCAGAGATGAGAAGATACGACTGGAGGCGTGAGCTTTTGACACAAATAGTGACAAAGGCAAGAATTGGGAGAGATTGTGGACATGAACTTGACAAGCTTTAGCAACTGCCTGGATAGTGGGGAGTCACATCAAGAGATGGCAAACAAATAATAGAGATTGGAGAACAAGTTTGAGATGCCTATTGGACATTTAACTTGACACTGCAGTAGCTGGTGCCAATGTAGAGCAGGAGAGTTCAGGAGACAGATAAGGGTAAGAAAGAAAGAAAGTTGGCACAGAAGATAAGGCACTGCTTTAGAAGTCCAGAAGACCCGAGTTTAAACTCCTACAATACTCTCTACAGAGAATTTAGAATTGAAAATAAAACTTAAATTAAAAAAAAAAATCCTGCCTCAGATACTTACTAACATCACTCTGAGAAAGTTATCTGACCTCTATTTTAGTTTTCTCACCTATAATATAGAGATAATAATTGGACCCACCTTTCAGGGCTGTTACGACAGTAAAAAATGAGTTAATATATGTAAAGCCCTATATAAACTTTTGCTATTTTATTAATGCACATAATGTATATGTATGAGTCATTTACATAAAAATGATATTATAACCTAAGAGAACAGATGAAATCACCACCAATAAAAATACAGTAAAAAAGATGGTTCAGGATGGAACCCTGCAACACAAACATTAACAGTAAGAGTCAGTTTATTCCAGTAAAGGAGACTGAGAAAATCAGAATAGTCAAAGAAGCAAGTGTAGTGTCAAGGAAGTCTAGGAAGGAGTCTCCAAGAGGAAAAGCTAGTCAGATAAATGTCAAAGAAATAACAGAAAATGAAGACTGAGAAAAGAATACTGTATTGAGGATTTAAGACATTGATGGGACCCTTGAAAGAAGCAAGGACTAAGCCTGGAATCCAAACTGTAAGGGGCTGAGGAGTGAAAATGGGGTGAATGAGATGGGGCAGTGAATAGAAAATATTCTGCCTACAGTCGCCTAGTAATAAAAGACACGGAGTGATACCCTGATAGATGACAGCATTACATAGGGTGGCATTTTACATCATATGAGTCCATAATAAAACCTAAGAGATCTAGGCAAAGTCCCTTCACCTCAATAAGCATGAGTTTTCTGATTTATAAAATGGGAGGTTTGGATTTCATTGCCTCTAAGGTTCCTTCAAAGTATAAATTTATGACAAGGAGGAAATAAAAGGTAGACCAGAGATTTTTTTGGCAGCCAATGAGGATCCAGATGATAGAGTGGGGATGATAAAAAGAAAAGGAACTCAATATGCAGTTGAAGAAATTAGATGGGTAGAAGACACAATTTCAGAAGCTACTGTAACCAAAGAGAAGAACCCCTCTTTTCCTAATAGATGAGAGAAAAGGGGAAAAGGATAGGTAATGAAGGAAGAAGGAATTGAAGTGTGAAACAGGATTGAGAAAGAAGCTTACAATGTATGGCTTATATTTTCCAAGTAAGGTAGAAAGTGAAAACATCTAAAGGGCAGGATAGGAAATAAGAATAGAAAGTATGATGAAACAAAATATCTGCTATTAAATGTGACCACAAATCAAATAAGGATAAAAATTATTTCTCCAAATGAATTTTGCTATTATTTTTTCCATCTTGTAAACTGTGCTTTTTGGTAGCATTAAAACTAATATATTGTCATGTTTATTATAAGACAAGCACAGTACAATGAATAATAACTTTCCAATTATTTATCCTATACATTCTGCGGTTATTTTGAATAAGAATTGCTTATTGCTATTACTGCTTCTTGGATTATACATTTTTATAGTTTTTTATTTTTGTCAGATTATTTTGAGCAATTTTGCTTTAGGTTATTGTCTCAAATACTTTTTCTGCTGAATCCCTAAAATTTCAAGCCGTATCTTCAGGAAAGAGGGATAATCTGATCTCTTCTTTCCCTTTCTTTAATCCTTCAATTTTATTCTCTCTTCTTACTGCTACTGTTAGCTTTTCTAGAATTTTATTAAATAAACTAGAGAAAGGGGGCATCTTTGATCTATCCTGTATTTACTGGGAAAACTTCAGAAATAGAGGCTCTTAATTGAGACCCACAGATACCCAATGGGTTAAGAGATTTGAGAAGGTTGTGAACTAGGATGGGGAAAAAATTATATCTTTGTCTTAACTAACCTCTTACTTAAAATTTAAAAAATATTATGCTGAGGAATCCCAAAGACCTTTTCAGAATGCTAAGAATCCATGACATCAAAAAAATGTTAAGAATCTCTCTTCTAGAACTGGAGCTCATTATTGAACACCATATAGATAATTTTGATTATAGCAAATTAAGTTTTTATACAAATAAAACTAATGCAACCAAGAATAGAAGAAAAGCAATAAATTGGGAAAACATTTTTATAACCAAGGGTTCTGTTATAATAAAGGGTTCTAATATATAGAGAGAATTGACTCCAATTTATAAGAATTCAAGTCATTCTCCAATTGATAAATGATCAAAGTATATGAAAGACAATTTTCAGATGAATAAATTGAAACTATTTCTAGTCGTATGAAAAGGTGCTCTAAATCACTATTGTTCAGAGAAATGCAAATTAAGACAACTCTGAGGTACTACTATATACCTCTCAGATTAACTAAGATGACAGAAAAAGATAATGACAAATGTTGGAGGGGATGTGGGAAAACCAGGACACTAATACATTGTTGGTGGAATTTTGAAGTGATCCAAACATTCTGGAGAGCAATTTGGAACTGTGCTCAAAAAGTTATCAATGTGCATACCCTTTGATCCAGCAGTGTTTCTACTGGGTTTATATCCCAAAGAGATCTTAAAGGAGGGGAAGGGACCCATATGTGCAAAAATGTTTGTGGCAGCCCTTTTTGTAGTGTCAAGAAACTAGAAACTGATTGAATGACTGTCAGTTAGACAATGACTGAATAAATTATGATATATGAATATTATGGAATATTATTGTTCTATAAGAAACATTCAGCAGGATGATTTCAGAAGGGCCTGGAGATACTTACATGAACTAATGTTATGTGAAATGAGCTCAGGCAGGAGATCATTGTACAAGGCAAAAGCAAGATTATACAATAATCAATGCTGATGGATGTGGCTCTTCTCAACAATGAGATAATTGATGCTAGTTGCAATGATCGATGCTAGTTGCAATGATCTTATGATCATGAGAGCCACTACATCCAGAGAGAAGTCTGTGAAAACTGAATGTGGATCAAAACATAGCATTTTTACTTCTTTTGTTGTTGTTTGCTAGAATTTTATTTTTCCCTTTTTGATCTGATTTGTACAGCAAGATAATTGTATAAATATGTATGCCTATATCAGATTTACATATATTTTACCATGTTTCACATATATTGTATTACATATCATCTAGGTGAGGGATTTGGGAGAAAGGGGGAGAAGGTTTTTCAAAGATCAATGGTGAAAAATTATCCTTGCATATGTTTTGAAAATAAAAGATTTCGATTAAAAAATAAAAAAATAAAAAAAAAAAAGAATCTCTCTTCTAGAATATCCCTATTGCATATGATACATGCTTTTGGATTCATAGATATTAGAATTTGCAGTTTATAGCTTAAATGGTGCACTTTGTCAAAGACTTTTCTGATAATCAATTGATTTTAGATGTTTTCACTTGAAAAATAGATTAGTATTGGTATTAGTCATTAGCTAAAAGACTAGCAGAATTCTATAAATCTCATCAATACTCAGAAGTTGTTTTTACTTTCAAAAAATTGTGATACATATACTTTAACATATTTAACATGTATTGGTCTACCTGCTATCTGGGGAAGGGGTGGGGGGAAGAAGGGGAAAAATTGGAACAAAAGGTTTTGCAATTGTCAATGCTGAAAAATTACCCATGCATATATATCTTGTAAATAAAAGGCTATAATAAAAAAAAATTTTTTTAAATTAAAAAAATTGTTATAGATCATTCTATTTTCTTTTCTTTTTGGTGTTGTCAGTAGACTATTTTATATATTTGAAGTAATTTCTTTTTTTTAATGTCTTCTTCAGTCTTGTTGGCATCTACCAATAGTAGACTAGGATATATGAATACATACATACATACATACATACATATATATATATATATATATATGAAAAAACAAATCTCTTCTGATTTTCTTGTGATTTCACCTTATTCCTTTGTCTTCCTTTTAATTCACTCATATACCTATCTATATAGTTCTAGATTACTGCAATAGCTTACCTGGTCTTTTTGCCTCAAATGTTTCCCTACTCTAATTCATCCTAAATACTATTCTCTAAAGTAATCAATCAATAAACATTTATTGAGCACCAATTACATTTTATGCTACATAGCACTAAGGATATTAAAAAAGGCCTAAGACAGACCCTTCCCTCAAGGAGCTCTTAATCTACTGCTGTTCAATTGATTTTCAGTGGTGTCAGACAGGCTCATGGTGACCCCATTTTGGGGTTTTCTTGGCAAAAAACTGCAGTGGTTTGCCATTTACTTCTTTATCTCATTTTTACAGATGAGGAAACTGAGGCAGAGGGTTAAATGACTTGCCGAGGGTCACACAGCTTTAAGTATCAGATTTGAATTCATAAAATTGAATCTTCCAGACCCCAGGTCCAGCATTCTGTGCACTATACTACTTAGCTGTACACTACAATTTAATGAGATATTATATATACAAATCAGGCTATAATATAGGATAAATAGTAAATAGTTAACAGAGGAAAGGCACTACAATTAAGAGGGGTTGGGAAAGACTTGGTGTAAAATATAAGATTGTAGGTACAACTTAAAAAAAAAAAAAAAAAACGGGAATCAGAAGGTAGAGGAGGGAGAATGAGGGGAATAGCTAGAGAAAATGCCTGAGGCTGAAAGATGGAATATCTTAGATAGGATGCAAGAAGATTTGAAAAGAGGAGGGGACTAGGTTATGAAGCCCTCTGAATTCCAAATAAAGCATTTTGCATTTGTTTCTAAAGTTCACAGGGAGATGCTGGAGTTTATTCAATAGGGATGGTCTTGGTTGGATCCACTCTCCAGGATAATTCTTTTGGTGATTAAACAGAAATGAATTGGAGCAGAGATTAGAGCAGGCTGACTCACTGCAAGGTCTTCTAATAGTGAGAGAATGGGGCCTATACTAGAATGACAGTATCAGAGGAGAGAAGGGGATGTATTCTAGAGATGGTGTGAAAGTAAAATCGAAAGATCTTGACAACAGCTTGGATATGCAGGGTGAGATAGTAGAGAATTCAGGATGACTCCAGGTTGTGAGCCTGAGAGACTAGGAGGACTACTAACCCAACTACTCTTATTACTTTACTAATAATCTTTGGAATAAAATATATATTACTCTATTCAGCTTTTAAGTTCTATACCTTAACCTCAACCTGTTTGAAACTCTTAGGCATTCCATTCCTGCCCATAATCTATAGTTCAAGCTACTCTGTATTTAACTATTCTGTATAAATGCATATATTAATTAGTTCATCTTGTATTTATGCTGTGCATATTTTTATAAATATTTGTCAGCTCCAGTCAGAATGTAAGCTCATTTAGGTACTCCATTAGGGATTATTTCTTTATACTGAGGACCTAGGAATGTACAGTGTCTGGAAAATAAAAAAACTAAAAAAAATACCTGTTGGTTGAAAGATGGACTGAGTCAGTTTGGCTAAAGATTCACAAATTTTGTTAGTTTTTTCAAAGGAAATGCAAGTGTTCCTATCTTTTCACCCTCTTTCTCATCCCTTCCCTTAAGCCTTGCCCCCCACCCCACATACATACACATTCACCTCTATAGACCTTTATCATCTTTTCCAGTTTGTTAGGTTTTTTTTTAATTAATAACTTAGAACAGTTTTTCATATGGTTTTTGTTTGTAATTCTTCTAAGAATTGTTTTGTTTGTCACATCTAAATCTTTTTTGTTTCCAATGAATTTATATCTCTTAATTTTCAAGCTATCTTCTTTTGGATTTACTTTTTGTTTATTTGTTGGGTTCTGAATTTGCAAAGGTATATTTAATTCATTAATGGTCTCTTTTTCTATGCTAATGTATATTTTTAAGGATATAATTTTTTCTAAAGAGGACTGAATATCACTATCAAAGTTTATTTACAGATTTAGAACAACACTAATCAAACTTCCCAAGGGAAATCCTTTTAAGAGTTAAACAAAATGTTACAAAATTCATTTGGAGAAACAAAAAATTTAGAATGTCAAGAGAAATAATGAAAAAATAAAAGAATAGCAATTCCAGACATTATAAAGCAACGATCATTAAAAATCATTTACTATTGGATAAAACCAAGGGGGAAAAAAACCTCAAACAAACAAACTAGACAAGGCAGAATGGAACAACAATATCCACTTTTCAATAAATTATTAATTTGTTAAGATTACTGAGAAAATTGTAAAGTAGTCTGGTAAAAATTGGGGTCAGGTGAACATATTAAAGGATATTCTATAATAAATTCAAAATAGATACATGCTAAATTAGGAAAAAAAGTATGTATATTTCACAACTAGGAGGAGATAAATTCTCAACCAAACAAGGAATAGTGAGCATTACAAAGGATAAGATATAATTTTGGTTACCTGAAGTGATCATTATAAAGGATAAGGCAGATAATTTTGATTACCTGAAACTGAAAACCTTTTGTGCACAAGAAAAATTAATGCATCTAGGATAAGAAAAGCCATCACCTGAGAAAAAATTGTGTACCAAATTTCTTGGATAATAGTTTGGTATCTAAGATATAGAGACAACAAAGAGAAATTCACAAAAACAAAAGTCACTCCCCACTAGAAGAATGACAAAAGGACACAAACAATTCTTAGAAGAATTGCAGACAACATATATTGTATCTAGGATATACTGCAACATATCTAACATATATATAGGACTGCTTGCCATCTAGGGGAGGGGGTTAAGGGAAGGAGGGGAAAAATCGGAACAGAAACGAGTGCAAGGGATAATGTTATAAAAAAATTACCCTGGCATGGATTCTGTCAATATAAAGTTACTATTAAATAAAATAAAATAAAATATTAAAAAAAGAAGAAGAAGAATTGCAGACAAAAACCATATGAAAAAATGTTCTAAGTTGTTAATTGAAAAAAAAAAGCACAAAACAAGGAATCCTAGGTTTTACTTGGCATCCAGCAAACTAGAAAAAATGATAAAAGTTAGTAAGGTCTACAGAGCTTAGTGTGTATGTATGTATGGGGGGAAGGGGGAAGCTTAAGGGAAGGGATGAGGAGAGGAAAGGGGTAAAAAGATAGGACTTGCATTTCTCGTGGAGCTATAAATTAGCATAGCCATTTAGAAAGTAATATGGAATTTTGTGAAAAAGTTACTAAAATATACATACCCCTTGACCCAGGGGCTCCAGAATTAAGCCTATACTTCCAATGGGAGTTGCTGACAAAAATAAAGGTTCATTATACACTAATTTATAACAATACTTTCTTTGGTAGCAAAGAACTGGAAACAGAAGGGAGATCTACTAATTGTGATGCATAACATTACATGAATTTAGGCAAAGTAATATAGGAAGGGCCAGAAAAATATACATAAGGATTAAATTTAATTCTAACAACTATAAAAGAACTGAAAATGAATGTTGACTAATTATCAAGAATAAGCTTGGCCCCAAAGTAGAGAAATGAGAAGACAACTCCCTCCAATTTCTCTGCAATGCTGGCAGATCCATGGACACTACTGCATATAATTCATTTTATTACATTGTTTTTCTTCTACTTCTATCTCTTTTGCCTAAAAATATTCTTTATGAAGGACAAAAGGAAATGAAACTGCAGTGAGGATGAAAGAAAAAAAAAATCTACCAATAAATATTCATGAAGTGTCTACTATATTTCAGGCTGCTTTAAACAAAATAATTTTTACTCAAAAAATTTATCTTCTATTAGAGAAGATAATAACAATAATATTTCTATAGCATTTAGTATGTGCCTCATTTGCTCTTCTCAACAATTAGAGGTAAGGACTGTGAGTATATCCATTTTACAGACAAGGTAAGTGAGGTAAACAAAAGCCAAATAACAACCTGGGTCACAAAGCTTGTATGTGTCTGAGACCAGATTTGAACAGGGGTTTTCTGGACTCCAGGCCTCATGTTCTACTTACTGTACCACCTAGTTCCCCAAATAACAAATACATTATAGAAGTATATGCAGAAGAGATATAAATAAATACAAGGCATTTTGGGAGGAAGGGAAATTGAGGGGGTTCAAAAATAATTGCACAGAGATTCTGCTTGAGCTGCATCTTAAAGGTTAAGGAGGTAAGAAGGACATTCTTTGTTCCCCTGCTTTGTGCCTTTCTTTTGAGCCTCCATCATTTATACTGCCCAGAATACAGTAGGCACTTAACAGTGTTGGCTGCCTACTTGGCATAGGGCACAGCTAGTACAAAGGCACAAAAATGGGCGAGGAAATGTAGGCCACTTTGACTGAGCTATTAGTAAGCAGGAAAGAAAGTGAAGGGAAAAAAAAAAAAAAACAGCTTAGGAAGTATCAGAAAAGCCAAAAAAATTGTAAGAAATTGTGAACAGTGGGAAGAATTTCACAGTTCAAAACCATGAAGGCAGCACAAGTCCATAAGATGCTAAGGAAATCCTATGCAGGAGGGTGGCTGTGAGGAAGACAATGGTCGTGGGTATTGAGTGTCCCAGTCAGCTCCTGAGCTATATGCATCTTAACTACTGAATGTGAAGGAAGGGGGGAGGCAAGAAGGAACAACAATAAGTATTACATTTCTAAATAAGGGAGGAGGACTAATCTGGATCCATGTAGATGACAATAAGTATCTGACTGAGTGATAAAAGTGAGTGAGGAGCAGAGGGATCATTGGGATATGGCCCCAGGGTACAAGTAATGTGCTACAATTGAGGCCTGTAAACCCTGACACATGGCCATAGCTCCTTTGCAGCACACCAAGATGACAAAGGATAGCAGACAAAAAGATGAAATCCCTGGTCCTTTCCTTTGCTGAGCCTCACTGAGGATAACCCCAAGGTAGACCAGTTACTTTAGCAAGAATTATATTCTCTCAATCTTTGGGTCTCTCTTAAAGCAGTGAAGATTTCTAGTGGAACCAGAAGAAAATTTGGGAAAAAAAAATATCACAGAACAAGAACTTCTCTTAAAACATTTTCATAAAAGCAACATGGATTCCTCACCAAGAAATCTAAGTTACACACATAGCTAAGTGTATGTGTGTGGGCTTTTGGCAGGTTACGCTAAGAAGCAAAGTGAAGAAAGGATTGGCAGTTTGGGTCTCTTCCACTGTGACACAGTCCCTTGTGTCAACAACAGGAAGATCGGCTGAAAAAAAATAAGACAGGTCTGGAGAAGAAATCCTTCAAGAAAATAAGTCAGTTTTCTTCATGAGATGATGTCATAGGTCTTTTTCTGCTTGGCTCTAATGAGCAGTAGTTGCAGAGAAAACAAGGTTTCATGTTAATAAAGATTAAGAATTAGGCCTAAACAGAATGAGGAGGGGTCACTTTGGCGGTATTTTTTCTTCTTCCTTTTTTATTTTTCAGATATAGGCCCTGTAGTGGTATTAAGCGGGTGAAAGGACTCCCACAGTTTAGTAAATTTGGAGGGAATAGTTCCAAATTGCTTTTCAGCATGGTCCTATCAAATTCAAGGGATTCATATTGAGGGCTGTACTAACTGGCCTTTTAATGCTAAGATTCTGTGATTCTCATTCCCTGATTAATGATGAAGTACGTGAAATAAAGTCAAGGAAGCACTATTGAATGTTCTACAAAAATAGACCCTTAGGTCTTAACTGCAAAGAATCATGGTGGCTTTTCCAAGATAAGGCTTGTACTTGAAAGAGCAAAGAGCCTCTCAGCTCAGCAGAAAAAAGCTTTTATCTGAATACTGCCACAATCAGGAAGACTGACTAAAAACAAAACATGTGTCCCAGAGCCTAAACTTCATTTTCTGTAAAATGACGGAATTGAAGTAAGTGATTTACAAGTCCTTTCCAACAAATACTCTACTATTTTAGAGAAGGTTAATAAATGCAACTGATCATTCTGCAGGGGTACTATGCTGATTCTGTTTAAAAAAAAAAAAAAAAAAAAAGCTTTTTTTTTCCCCTGCTTTGTAAACAAATTTCCTACCTATAACTTATGCACTTCCTTGTTCTTGTTGACCTCCTTTCAAGAAAGTGTGTTTTGGATTTTTTGGAATCTTTCTTCTTTTCTTCATGATCATCGGCTAATTCTGGTTCCTATTTCAATAACAAAATATTGGTTAGGAGGTAATACACGTGACCAAACAGAAATTTTTCTTAAAATTTTAAATTGTTAAATCATCACATATTATTATGTTTTATTTACATATATTTTGTATTATTACACATGTAATTACATTATTATTACATATCAAAAGATGAAACAATACAAATGTGAGGTTTCTATACACATTACTTCTTCCAATATACTACAGATTTATGTTTTCATCTTTTCACATATGTAAATTGAAATTTCTTTCTGACTCTTAGAAGATTGAAACTGTTTCACTGTGAGTAGATTCCACTAAAATTCTATAATAATTAGTTTTTAACTTAATCCAATCAGGCTAGTACCTTAACTGAAAAACATAGTGCTATCCCCGAGACTTTGCTTGTTTGGTAAGATTTGTCTGAGATTTGTCATCTGTTGATTTAGTCTGAGAAACCAATACTGCCTTTAGGCCACCTTGGGGCATTAAAGGCAGATGTTAATAACTCAGTGGCAATACTAAACACAGATGAGATAGAAAATCATTGAGACAAATTTGCTCATTTTAAGCCTTTATACAGCTGTGAGATCATCATTCTTGGACATTTATTTAATAGTAGAGAAGAACTAGAAATACACCACAATAGAATCTGTAAAGACCATGTTCTTTCTATCACACCAAGGTTTTAAAAATTTATAGATATACGCAATTAATCAAACTCTGAATTCCAGAGCACTTTGCATTAATCAGAGAAAGGTAAAAATCTTTAACAAGTGATCTTACACTATGTCTTACCTAAAATTCATCACTCATGAAGGGAAACAGTTAAATGGGGGAAAAAAAATGGGAGTTAGTTTCTCCACTGATTCAAAATTTTAAGAATAAAAGCCATTCTCTGACAAATGGTCCAAGGATATGAACAGAAGTTTTCTAAGCAAGAAATCTAATTATCTATATGTTGTTGTTGAATTATTTCAGTTGTGTCCAACTCTTTGCGACTCCATTTTGATGTTTTCTTGGCAGAGATACTGCAATGGCTTGGCATTTATTTCTTTTTCCAATCTATTTTACAAATGAGGAAACTGAATTAAATAGTTAACGTATCTTGCCCAGAGTCATATAGCTACTAAATGTTTGAGGCCAGATTTGAGCTCATGAAGATGAATCTTTCTGATTTCAAGCCTAGTGCTCTATCTATTTTGTACCTAACTACTCAAAGTTATTTATACATACAAGAAAAAAATACCCCAATCCCGGGGAAAAAAAATCACAAATGCTGGCAGAAAATAAGCACACTGATGTAATAATCAGAAAAGCTAACATTTGTATAATGATTTCAGGATTGCAAAGCACTTTACTCATAGGTTAACTCATTTATCTTGGTGGAGCAATGAACTGGTTTGGTCATTCTGGAAAGCAATATGGAAATATGTCCAAAAGATTATTCAACTGTGCCCACAAGTAAGCTTTTACGTCTAAAAGAGAAAGCAGGAAAAAAAAATAGCATTTCTTTTTGTAGCATCAAAGACCTAGAAACTGAGGGGATCTCATCAACTGAGGAATGGTTGAACAAATTATATGACTGTAACAGAATACAATTGTACTATTAAAAAATGAATAATTTGGGGGGGAAATTTTATGAATTGATACAGAGTAAAATGGGAACCATAAATATTTATACTATCAATAATGTATGAATGAACAACTTCAAAAGACTTATGAACTCTAATCAATGCAAAGAATAACCCTATTTCCAGAGAACTATTAATGAAGAATACTATTTACCCCTCCTGACAGAGAGGAAACAGAAATATCGGAGACATTTCTAGACATAGTAAATATGGGGATTTGTTTTGCTTGACTATTTGTTATTCAAGTTTCCCTTTGTCTTTATTTTTCTAGAAAAAAAAAGTTAGGGAAGAAAAAAAAGTTCAATAATTGAAAAATAAAATAAAATTCATTAAGTCAAGCATAGAATGTTAAACTTTAATACTTAGACCCATAGTCTATCATTAGGCCTTCCCCCTTAGTGAAGAGGTAAGAGCTACACTCACAGCAGATATTAGTTAATACTATATTTCTTTCTTCCCTTAGAATGTATGCTCCTTATAAACTGGGAAAACACTTTTAAAGTCAAAGGTTCTGATAAAGGCCTCATTTTCAAAATATATAGAAAATTGACTCAAATTTATAAGAAATAAAGCTATTCTCCAATTGATAAATGGTCAAAGGATATGAACAATTTTCACATGAAGAAATTAAAACTATTTCTAGTCATATGAAAAGGAGATCCAAATCATTATTGATCAGAAAAATGCAAATTAAGATAACTCTGAGATACTACTATACACCTCTGAGATTGGCTAAGATGGCAGGATAAGATGTTGGAAAGGATGTGGGAAAACTGGGACAGTAATATATATTGTTGGTGCAATTGTGAATGAATCCAACCATTCTGAAGAGCAATTTGGAACTATGCTCAAAAAGTTATCAAATTGTATACTCTTTGACCCAGCAGTATTACTACAGGGCTTATATCCCAAAGAGATCCTAAAGAAGGGAAAGGGACCCACATATGCAAAAATGTTTGTGGCAACCCTTTTTGTAGTGGCAAGGAACTGGAAATTGAATGTATGCCCATCAAATGGAGAATGGCTGAATAACTTATGGTATATGAATGTTATGGAATATTATTGTTCTATAAAAAATGACCAGTAGGATGATATCAGTGAGGCCTGGAGAGACTTACACGAATTGATGCTGAATGAAATGAGCAGAACCAGGAGATCATTATACATGGCAACAACATGATTATACTATGATCGACTCTGATGGATATAGCTCTCTTCAACAATGAGATGATTCAAACCAGTTCCAACTGTTCAGTAAAGAAGAGAATCAGCTACACCCAGAGAAAGAACTATGAGAAATGAGTGTAGACCACAGCATAGCATTTCTCCTCTTTCTGTTATTGTTTGCTTGCATTTTTGTTTTCCTTCTCAGGCTTTTTTCTTTTTTTCTAGATCAGATTTTTCTTGTGCAACAAGATAACTGTATAAATATATACATATATTGGATTTAACATATTTAACATGTAATGGACTACCTGCCATCTAAGGGAGAGGTTGGGGGGAAGAAGGGGAAAAAATGGAACAAAAGGTTTTGTAAGGGTCAATTTTGAAAAATTACCCATGCATGTTTTGTAAATAAAAAGTTATTAAAAAAAAAAAAGAATAATGTATGCTCCTTGGGAGGAACTGCCTTATCCTTTGTAACTGTCTCCCTAGGACCTTGCACAACAGACTTATTAATGCTTATTTACTGGCTGATAGCATAGCTAGGATTAAAAACTAGTTTTTCCTTTTTCTCAAAATTATTTAATTCTTTTTCTTCTGAATAAAACATAGATTTTTGCTTTAATCTTACTTTCCAGCTTTGTATTCTTTTTTTTGCACATTTGAGAAACTTCCTCAAGCAAACCTATTCTGCTTCTAGAATCTAGTGTTCTTTCCTGCCTATGACAAAAAGGGTTCCTGTTATTCTCAACCTGAAATGTCTCTTCTCTTATTGACCTGAATTCCAACGCATTTTTTTTATTAAAGCTTTTTATTTTCAAAACATATGCATAGATAATTTTTTCAACATTAACCTTTGCAAAACCTTGTGTTCCAGTTTTCTGTCTCCTTCCCTCATCTCCTCCCCTAGATGGCAAGTAATCCAATATATGTTAAACATGGTAGAAATATATGCTAAATCAAATATATGTATATATATTTATACAATTATCTTGCTGCACAAGAAAAATCAGATCAAAAAGGGGAAAAAAGTGAGAAAAAAAATAAAATGCAAGCAAATAACAACAAAAAGAGTGAAAATGCTATGTTGTGATCCATACTCCGTTCCCACAGTCCTCTCTCTGGATATAGATGGTTCTCTCCATCACAAGATCATTGGAACTGCCTTGAATCTTGTCTTTGTTGAAGAGAATCATGTCCATCAGAATGGATGATCACATAATCTTGTTGTTGCTATGTACAATGATGATCTGGTTCTGCTCATTTCACTTAGCAACAGAACTTACAGTTCATATAAGTCTCTCCAGATCTCTCTGAAATAATACTGCTTATTGTTTCTTACAGAACAATAATATTCCATAACATCCATACATCATAACTTATTCAGCCATTCTCCAACTGATGGGCATCCATCTAACACATTTTTTAAAAGTCCAATTTAAATGCTACTTTTTTTTTTTTTTTTTTGGGGGGGGGGGGGGTGAGGGTTGTGGTGGTAGTGGTGAGGCAATTGGGGTTAAGTGAGTTGTCCAGGGTCACACAGCTGGGAAATGTTAAGTGTCTCAGATCAAATTTGAATTCAGGTCCTCCTGAGTTCAGGGCTCGTGCTAAATCCACTGCGCCACTTAGCTGCCCCTGATTGCTACTTTTTACACAACACCTTCAACAAATGACATAGCTGTTTGTTTGCGTGTTTGTTTGTTTGTTTATCCCAAGACCTAAAGGTATTTTGCTTGGCATCTCGGCAATGTACCTATTAAATATTATTATGAACACCCCTATAAGATTGTAAGCTACCCTAGCGCAAGGATTATAACTTATCTAAACTCTGTGTGTCCTCAATTGCTCAGTATAATAACTCTAGAAATAAGAGTCATTTAATAAGTAAAGCCAAAAAACATTTCTTAAGTACTACTAAATTCCTGGCACCATGCTATGTACTGAGGATACACACAAAGGCAAAAAGATGTTCCTGCCCTCAAAACAATTCTAACAACAACTATTTACAAAGAAGCTATATACTGCATAAATTGGAAATATATAACAAATTAATTTTTAAAGTATCCAAAATTTTTTTTCTTTAAGAAAGTAGCATTTTAGCTAGGATTTTCAGGGAAGCTTGGCAAAGATGAGGAAAGAAGGAAATCCAGACATGTAAATGAAGTAACATATAAATCAACCAAATAAGAGAATCTTTCTCTCTATTTATATATAAATATGTTAATTGTTTTCTCCCCAAATTGACCTTATTTAATATCCTTATGATGTAATTTTCTGAGAAAAAACTTTGATTTAGTGAAAAAACAACTAATCAATAAAGTTTAAAATCCAACACATTAACGATTTAATATAATTTTACATAATTTTTGCCATGTAAAGTTTTTATTATTTTTTATTTCAGTAATGACCATCAAGTGCTGAAATTTTGGTTCTAAAAAAAAAAATAGCATTCTTTACTATCAAAAAACAAACAAAAAAACCTTTCATACTACATTCCAGGTAGATTCCAGAAAAATTATCAGTATTTTTAATTTAAATTAGAAGTATATCATCTTACCTGTGGAGGGATGATGTTTTCAATACTGATACCCACATATACCAATCGCTCTTTCCTTAAAAAGAAAAAGGAAGCAAAACAAAATTACCTTAAAAAGACTTTGTAAAAATATGTTATGTAAAAAAACTATCTATATAAAAACTAACTTTATGCTTAAAATTGAAGTTTAAGCACAAGTTTAAGATTAAGATCAAATTATAAACATCACAATCTAATGACTATACAATATTGCTATTTGATTTTTTTTCTCCTCTCATTTGAAAGACATTTGATTTCAGGTCTTCTTGACTATAAAGATGACTTTCTAGGTACTATGCCTGGCTGTTTCAATTGATGTGGATATTTCCCTAGGATTAATAGTTGGCCCTACTGTCTTACATCTTAATTTATCTACAGTATTAACTGTAATTGTCTTAATTTTGTCCTTTGAATCCATACAGAATAAAAAGGTTATACTTTTTCCTACACATGTTAATTTTCCAACTGTCCAGACAATTGATCATCCAGAGCATGGTGGTATAATAAATATAATATTAAAACACCTACAAGTAGTTAGGTGCAACAATAGGTATCATGCTGGACCTAAAGTTAGGAAGAATGGACTATCAAACTAGTACCAGATACTTACTAGCTGTATAACCCTGGACAATTCACTTAACTTCTGTCAGCCTCAGTTTCCTAAGTGTAAAATGGAAATAATAATAATAACACACATTTCCCAGGGTTGCTGTTATTAACCTAAGTGCCTGTTATACTCAGCACTTAAGAAATGCTGGATATTCTTATTTATTGATGATGGTGATGATGATGAAACCGAAAACTTAAGTTCAAGTTCTAGTTTTGCTAAAGGACCGGTATGAATTTGAATGAGTCATTTAACAAAGCTGGTCTTAGTTTTCTAATGAAAAATGAGAGAATTTGACTAGATAATCTCCAGTATTCCTTCCTTTTATAAAGCCACAACCTCTAATGATGAAAATTCATTACTTTATGAGACAAGTCATTCCATTTCTGCACCAATCTAATTGTTAGAAATCTCTTCCTTCTTCTGAAGCTAAGTATGTTGCCCTGTAATTTTCAATTACTTCTTGAGAAATCTTATGTACTTTGCTTCCCCCTGCTGGCAGAGCCTACTTATCTAAAGTAAGGTCAGCAATATGAAATTTTCCCATCTCTCCAGTGATTTAAGCTGATTTTAAAGATGCAACTAGCAATATATCAACAAATCCATCTTCCAAAGCAAAAGAAACAATATCCATTATATGGGATCAATCTTATCATTGCATAAAAGACAATTAATATATGCTGGAAAAATGGCTCATACAATAGAAACTTTTTTTAAAGTTGTACACTAAATGGATAGATCCTCCCTAAGTCTAATTAAAAATCTTTGTATAATTATACATTTCAATTCACCAAAGGATCTTAGTATCCTATTCAATCCAACTAAGCATATCCCCTCATATTTTCCAGTAAGTTTACATTTGACCATAGATGACAAGGGTTTTGCTGGAATTATTGTGTTATCACGAGAATACCAATAGAGCAAGCATGGCGTAATACTCTCACACTGATTATACTGTCATAGGATTCTGGGAAATGTTTGGATAAAATGTGTTTTTATCTCACCTCAAAAACTTACAAGCTGTGACCCTAAACAAGTTATTTAACTTGTCTGAGCTCTATTTGTAAAGTGAGAGAATAGGACTATTGTAAGAACTAGAACTGGTTCTTAAATATACAATCCTATGAATGTTACAATTTCCTAAAGTTAATCCTGCTTGTTGTCTTGCCATTCAATCAAGAGTTCAACTCAAATGTTCACTCCAAATTTTCATCTAAGATATAATTCTATACCATATCTATATAGCTTCATATTATGGTGTAGTTAATAGGCAATTCTAGTACAGCTGGTTTTTCCTGTTTACAAAGTAAGGTCAAATTCTTTTGAGTGATTATGGATCTTATCTAGGATCCTATACAATATTCTAGGGTTCAATGAAACCAGCACAATGACATCCTCAAAGAAGGAGTAAGCGCTTACCATCTACAGGGAATCCTTCAACCAACCAATCAGCAAACACATATTGTGAAAGAACATAATAAAGATTACAATACTATCAAAGTTAATTTAAAGACAATCTCAAGCATATACATGCATACCAAGCAAATGAAATAACTGAGCTTAATGTAACAGTGTTTTATAAATACATGTAAATTACTCAGGAAAGAACTGCCATTTGGGGAGGAGGGGAAGAAGAGGAGAAATGCTGGGAAATGAAGAGTATCATAGAAATTAGATTTAGACCAGTACCTCATACCACAACTCATAATAAATTAAAAATGGATATATGGACTGAATATTACAGATCATAATTTTTTTTTAAAGCATAAGAGAAGTAGATCATCTAAAAGATGGATACATGGGCAAGGAATCAATTCTTAACCAAATCAGGGACAGAGACAATTACAAAAGGTAAAAGACATTTTCTATTACACGAAGCCAAAAAGCTTATGAATAAACAAAATGAGAAGGGATTCATTAGAATGGGAAAAGGTCTTGGAATCTGAATTTCTGATAAGGGTCTGAGAGTCTGAAAGATATGGAAAATCAGCATAAACACACATGACTGAGAACTATTCCCCAATAGAGAAGTGATTAAAAGATGAATGAGTAGTTCTTAAAGAGTTATAAACAATGTCACATGAAAGAATGCTCTAAGTTGCTAATGTAAGAGAACAACAAATCAATTAAATCTTGAGGTTTCACTTCACATCAAGCCATGGACAAAGATGATAAAAAATGGAAAAAATCAACTTGGAGGGGGTATGGAAAGAGAGGAACAACATAATAAACACATTTTTGTGGAGCTATGAAAGAACTGGAACAGTCATTCCAGAAATCTATTTTGCATTACGTGAAGAAATTTGACTAAAATGTCCATAAGCTCTGACTCAAAAGATTTCATTTTGAGGTATGTATCACAAGGAAGTCAAATGATAAGAAGAAATTTTTATGGAACTTTTAACAAACACTGAACTACTGATAATAGCAATTTTTGTGGTAACAAAGAACTGCAGACAAAATATATGTTCACCAATAGGGCAATGACTAAATAAATTGTGGTACATGAATATGGAGGTACATAGCTATATTAAAAAAAAAGTAATGAATATAGTAAACTTGGAGGAACATGTAAAGCCTTATATGAAATAATAAAAAATAAAGTAATTAGAATAAGGAAAACAATGTAAACAAGGAAAACACCATAAATGGAAAGATAACAATTGAAACTGACTATTACATTATAGGGAATAAACTAGAGTCAAAGACAAGAAACCCCTCCCACTGCTTTGTAAAGGTATGTACAGAGAGGGATGGGTGGAGATAGAAGGTAATGCATAAGCTGTATACTGGGGGAAGATCAGGATTCTATGGGGCACAAGTCAAAGTAAGAGCATTCAATCTCCAATTGATAAATGGTCAAAGGATATGAACAATTTTCAGATGATGAAATTGAAACTATTTCCACTCATATGAAAGAGTGTTCCAAATTATTATTGATCAGAGAAATGCAAATTCAGACAACTCTAAGACACCACTTACACACCTGTTAGACTGGCTAAGATGACAGTAAAAAATGGGGATATTATATTATCCATAATGTGAAAGTATTTTGACATGTTAGTCTTATTAAACTTTTTTTGGCTTTTTTCCCCCCTAAATTATTTATTGTAAAGAATAGCTCTCTGGGAGGATAGTAAAGGAAAAAAGTAGGAAATGTAAGTGATGGGAAAACAAAAAGATATTAATAAAAATTATTTTTTTAAAAAGCATTTGTTAAATTATTATTATGAGCTATGCACTGTGCTGGAATATAAAAAGACTGAACTATGCTCAAAGAGAAACAATAAATGCTTATATAAGCACATAACAAATATCAAGAAAGTAAATGAAAATAACAATTGGGAAACACTTTTATGTAGAAGGTAATGCATAAGCTGTATACTGAGGGAAGATCAGGATTCTATGGGGCACAAGTCAAAGTAAGAGCATTCACTTTCCAATTGATAAATGGTCAAAGGATATGAACAGACAATTTTCAGATGATGAAATTGAAACTATTTCCACTCATATGAAAGAGTGTTCCAAATTATTATTGATCAGAGAAATGAAAATTAAGACAACTCTAAGAAACCACTTACACACCTGTTAGATTGGCTAAGATGACAGTAAAAAATAGTGATGAATGTTGGAGGGGATGTGGGAAAACTGGGACACTGATGAATTGTGGAGTTGTGAACAAATCCAACCATTCTGGAGAGCAATCTGGAATTATGCCCAAAAAGTTATCAAACTGTGCATACCCTTTGATCCAGCAGTGGTACTACTGAGTTTATACCCCAAAGAGATCTTAAAGAAGGGAAAGGGACCTGTATGTGCCAAAATGTTTGTGGCGGCCCTGTTTATAGTGGCTAGAAACTGGAAATTGAATGGATGCCCATCAATTGAAGATTGGTTGGGTAAATTGTGGTATATGAATGTTATGGAATATTATTATTCTGTAAGAAATGACCAGCAGGATGAATACAGAGAGGCGTGGAGAGACTTACAAGAACTGATCCTAAGTGAAATGAGCAGAACCAGGAGATCATTATATACCTCAACAACGATACTGTTTGAGGATGTATTCTGATGGAAGTGGATCTCTTCAATAAAGAGAAGCTCTAACTCAGTTTCAACTGATCAAGGATGGACAGAAGCAGCTACACCCAAAGAAAGAACACTGGGAAATGAATATAAACTGCTTGCATTTTTGTTTTTCTTCCCAGGTTATTTATACCTTCTAAATCCAATTCTCCCTGTGCAACAAAAGAACTATTCGGTTCTGCATACATATATTGTATCTAGGATATACTATAACCTATTTAACATGTATAGGACTGCTTGCCAACTGGGGGAGGGGGTGGAGGGAGAGAGGGGAAAAATCAGAACAGAAGTGAGTGCAAGGGATAATGTTGTAAAAAATTACCCTGGCGTGGGTTCTGTCAATAAAAAGTTATTAAAAAAAAAAAAATAAGAGCATTCCAAGCATAAGAAATAGTCAATGCAAAGGCATAGAAGATGGGAAATTCAGAGCAGTATATAAGGAATAGAGATAAAAATCAGTTTGCCTGATTTGAGAAATATGAGGTGGGATAAAAGAAATAATATATAATAAAGCTAGAAATACATGTTAGTACTCTGTTGTAAATAGCTTTAAAAGCTACATAGAGCTTCTATTTTTATCCTAGATGAAACAGGGATTCTGAAGGGTGTTACTGTTTTATTTTGATGGGGGGGAGAAATGGGGTCACGTGAAATTTATTTAGATTTGCAGTTCATGAAAATTACTTTGGCAGCAGTGGGTAGAGTTGACAAAAGTAGAAAGAAAACTGGGGTAGGAAGCTCAATTAGCAGACTATTTGCAAGAATCAAAGGAAGAAATGAAGAAGGCTTCAATTAAGGTGTTAGCTAAGTGAGTAAAAAGAGAGGGTCAAATTAGCAATACTGTGATTATTAAAATAGCAAGATTTGGCAACTGACTATATATGTGGAGCTAAGTTCTTTTATTCTCAGCAATTATACAGCTATAACATAACAGGAGCCTAAAAAATACTTAATTAATAATCGGAGGAAACGAAGGAGTGGAGGATAATGCCACAGTTACATAGTTGAGAAGGGGAATGGTGGTGTTGAGTTTATAAACTTGGGAGAAATGGAAGTGTCTTGGACAAATATGAAAGTTTGTTAAGGGGCAAGGCAGAAAAGAATAAGTCCTGTGTCCCCAAGACATCTAGTTTGAAATATCTAATGGACAATTGGTGATACATCACTAAGCACCAGAGATCAGACTGGAATAGCAACTACAGGAACAATCACTCCTAAATGGTATGATGTGGAGAGCCCGCAAAGAAGACTTTGAGGAGGGGAAAAAAGAGAACCAGGAAACAAGCTTGTTTGTTGTCAAAAGCCAATAAGTACATTTTTATCCCTTCCACACTCCACAGAGGCTATAGGCACGACACCCCTGCAAGCTGGGAAATCCACATAAATTTTTTGACTTCTCCCCCCCTTTCTAAGAGAAAAGAAATCTTATTATGGTACTGAAAGATAAAATGTTATTATGCAATATTATACATAAATTTTATGCATATTTGGGTTTCTAAATTTTTATGTGTCAGCTGCTGACTTTTACACATCATCACCAGCTTCCATAAGTATCCCCAAAAATTCCCATTTTGTTTCTTGCTCTGATCTGCAATAATATTGAAATCACAATGGAGAGATGTAAAAAGGATAATTTTGTATAGGAGGAGACATTAATCAACAATGTCTCATGATGCACAAAAGTGAAGAATGAGAACTAAGAACACTGGATTTGGCAATTAAAAGATCACCGATAACTTGGCAGAGAGAACTTCAGTGGGGCGATGAAGCGAAACTGCAAATCTATGCTTGATCCAGGAAACCGCTTTCCAGTTTTATGCCACATTTAACATTAATGACAAAATGGTTGTTGAACATTTTTTTTTTTTTTGGTTAGATGAGATCTTTTTAGGCGTGTGTCTCCCCCTCTCTCCTGCAATTAAAGTGAATGCTGTTTTAGTCAACAGTTAGCATGGTAGGATTTTGTATACTATGAAAGTCTGCCTATGTTCTTCCAATACCTTCATCAAAGACTCTGTTGACACAGATTATTCTCAAAATATTATATACATAGCAACACAGATATAATGGTTGGTTGTTATTAATATATTCTTAAGTTGTCCTTTTCTTTTTGGGGGAAGAAAGAGAGGTTAGTTGTAATGTCTAATGTTTCTCTCGCAGACAGAAGCTCTTATCTATTCAATCTCCTTATCATTTGTTTCTTCCCCCTTAAGAATGCTCAAGAATCTATCTTTTGGTATCATCAAAACTGTGACATCTCCAGCAAAGGCCTCGTTGGTTTACCTTTCCCTACAGCAGTGTACTTCAATCCCACGTCCACTAGAAGTGTGATCTTGGAATCCAAATGTGTTGATTTCCTTGTCTTTGATGCTGAAGACACACACACACATCTGTTCCCCTTTTTTTGTCTGCTTGTTTTTCTTCCATTTTCATCTTTCAATATCCTCAGAAGGATTTTTCTTTCTTTAAATTCGTTTTTCCCTCCACTATTTCTCATTGTATTAGGCTTATAGTGTTTCACTAGCTTTCACCCTTCGACTTTATACATGAGTTTATATATTGAAACAGCATTGACCCTGGCCACCATTCCAGGTCAAGTGCTTGCTGACTAACAAGTTTTTAGGTTCTGTGGTCTTCTCATTTTGAAAGTTGATTTATATTTGTCATTTACTTAAGACCAGGTTATAGTTTTTTTCCCCACATTTTTATTCTTTCTTCTACTTTTAGTGTTAATTTTAATCTTTAACAAATCAGTGATCTACTGCTAATTAAAAAATGTTGACTCCCACATCAGTAATGATGGTAAAATACAATTCGTTTCTTGTTATGTTCTTTCCTGCACAATATGTCCAGTGCCTTCTGATTCATTTTCAAATGTTCATAGCTGCACAAAGAGGAGCTTATATCTATAAGTTTACAGGTTGTCTTGTCTTTCTCATTCATAACTCCTTGATCAAATTTTCCATTACAATTTTTGCTGTCCTTACCTATACCCACCTTCTTCACATTGAAGTCATGAAGCATCATATTATATGTTAATTTAATTTGGAGGCACTTATAAAGTTCTTTGTATAATTTCTCAATTTCTTCATCCACTGCAACAGATACTGGCCCATAAACTGTAACTATTTGCATGCTGGTTTGACTGAAAATACTTTTCATGAACACTGTAATATGAAAGGACAAAACACTCAATAAAGTTGTGTTTCTTTGGATACATACTCTAAAAATTACTGTTAGCTCCTTTCTAAGGAGAAGTTGCAGGTGTCCTTCCGTTTTGTATTTTGGTTTTGTTGAGCATATCTCAAAATTGGCATGATTATGTTCATCTAGTGTAGAAGTTCTATTTCAATATAATTGGTTTTCTTTGGTCCTATGTACATTATTGTATATCTTTCAAAATCATTTTGAAAAGGGATACACAGGCTGCATCAGACTGACCGCCAAAGAATTTTATGACACTATGAAGGTTGAAAGTCCCTGCTCTTATATTATGACTGCATAATAGTCACTGAACCTTACATTTAATGAGAACTAACAGTGAAGCTTACTGATGATCTAAAGACTTAGATCTTAATAGTAGTTCTTAATATCCTCTATCCTGTTTTCTAATGTTCGATTCCCATCACTAAAGCAACACAAGCAGAAGGACAGAGACCAATTTTCTACTTTCCTCTGTTTCATGGGTTGCCCTATACAAAGAATTCCTCACCAAGTGATCAACCTATTGGTGATATGCTTCTTTGTACACACTTCTAGAAACAGTCCATTGCCAAGACTGGATCTGCCACTTTTTCAGTCTGGCAAAACATGCTTTCATAGTCATTGGACAACTAATAGCCACTACTAGGTAACCATATGGTATCATCGTGAAACTATTATTTGGTTATAATTTTATTTTTCAAAGAATATCATTTTAGGAGATTTGGAGATTATCTATATATTCACTCATTTATTCATTCTTATGCCCAGTAGAGTAACTCCTTCAAAACCACTAAAGTGAAGTAAGATTTATATTCTCCTTTACCATCCACACTGTTGGACATAATAATGGCCCTTCAAGAAACATTTGACTACTTGATTTGAACATGTGCTGGGCAATCAATGTGAACATCCCTATACAACCTTTAGTACCTTCGTTCGGCACGCTCCTTCTTTTTCAAGGCAACATCCAAATCTTGCAATTGCTCCTCTAGCTTCTCACAGAGAAGTTTCTGTAAAGAAAAAATAGATAAGGTGCCAATTGTCTATATGAGAAAAACATTTTGGCCAAATAACCGGACATTTTAAAATTAAGTGATGTTTATGACAGGAGCTAATAAAGAGATGAATGTTACATAAGAATACTGAAATACTGAGACAAATAAAATAAAGTCCCAGAACTTCACTGAGCTCAACACGAAAATAGTCCTCTAAAGTGAAGCACTTTTAAAGATAATAGGTAATGATCATATATGCAGGAAGACATATTTCTCAAACAAACTGTTGGCAGGGATTCATACTAAGAGCAGTATTCGGCCAACATGTGCAGAAAAAGAGATAAGAAAAAAAGATTTAAATATCACAGGGAAAATTATAAATATCAAGTTAAAACAGAATTGATGAATACTAAATTGATAAAGATGTACCTAGATGCAGCAACTTTACTTCCCTGAGTAATATAAATATTTCACTCATTTTTAATACAAAGCCAGCAAACAAAGTCTATTATACTTGATGAAAGGTGCAATAGTACAGACTTCAGACAAAGTCCCATTTCTCACCCCTTTAGTATTGTAAAGGAATTCATTTAGATAAATCTCTAAGAAAAGTTATATTTAGAACAACAACAACAAAAAACCCTACAGTATTCTTAGTAAGCAATAGAGAGGTAGAAAACAAAAGAATAATGAAACAAAAGGTTAATGAAAAGAAAAACATTTACTTGCATCAATTTAAAATAGTAGGAGGTGTGGCTGATCTGAGACAATTGCAAATCAAAAGAAAGCCAAATTTAAGAGTTATATAGAAATGAAGAAGAATGGGGCAGGGAAAATAAGCGGGATGCTTCAGAAAACATAGTTTTTTAAGGGACATATAATTTTTGATAATTTACCATTTTCTCTAAGTATAGAAGTCTGTACAAGACATATAGTATTTACAGATTACTTAAGAGATAAAAGACATTATATGTATGCTAAGTATTATTAATTTACATATATAAAAAACTAATTACATAGTAAGTAAAAAACAAAGGTCACTCATACATGTTGGCAAGGGGGACAAAACCACTCTCCATCAGGAATTATCATCAAAGGTGGTCGAAGGCAAGCTGTATGGTATCCACTGTCACATGAGTCACACAAAAGAATCTGGAAATTAAAAAAAATTTTTTAACATTATCCTAATTCCATAGAAAAGATCAAATTACTCCATTTTTAGAAAAGAAAAAAAAAATCATTTGAGCTTTAGGGACCTCTGAGATCACTATTTGAATTCGTTGAACTCCTTTTTTAAAATATATAATGAATCTGAGACTTTGATAGAAAAACATGACTTGCCCAGCATTATATAACAATTTAATGATAGGACAAGAGCTTCAATAGAAATAGCTTAGTCCTCTATCTTCAAAGATTCATTTCAGAATCTTTATTTTTCCTTAAATCTCAGGTAGGCTATGACATAAGCTACAATTTACAAAACATCTTCTCAGCATGTTATAATTAAAATTTATTACATATGTTTTAAAATGAGGAAATAGGTTCAAAGTGTTAATGAGAATCTAAGTCTTCAAACCCAAGGGAAGCCTGGAAACTTATGTGCTTAGAGGTAGGAGATAAATGTGAGTGAAAGGAAAATGATAAAATCTACTTAAAATTTTTCTATTAGGCCAGGTCTCATTTCCTACAAATGTAGGACAGTCTCTTTTTTGTCCACCTCCAAATCCCTCTCACAACCTATGCTTCTAGAGTTCTGATTAATGACAATGATTAGTAAGTTTGTAACAATAATAGCTCATATTTAAAAAAAAAAAAAGAAAAAGAAAATAAAAATATCAGCATTACTGATAAAAAAATAATAGCTCACATTTATACAGTGCTTTAAGTTTTGCACAGGATTTCATCACTCTAGACATGTGAGATGAGCAGTAAAAGCAGCATCTCCATTTTTCAGATGGGATATATTGTGTGGTATCAGATATTTTCCATTGCAGACTACAATGGCTTTTTGAGGTGTGTAGTTGATACTCCAACTGATTTGCATCATCACAGGCTATAGTGGAATATGGACCTGAGAATCTAAGTACAATAATGTTTTGTAGTAAAACAGTTTTGTAGTAGCTGAGATCACTGACTGAGAAAGAACTGAGTTTCTAGTATTACCTCTACCATTTAGTAGTCCCTTCATTCAGTGTATGTCTTAGAGATGCTCAATTTACTGATCTCTTTTTAAGAAGAAGTTGGAATCATCAATATAATACAAATCTGCAAGAAACTACTCACTGGAGGCAAGTAATGAGAGATCTCCAATGAGCACTAAAAGCTTCAACTTCATTTACTTTGTAATTTATTTATCTTTATGCAAAATTAGATCACCATTCTGAAGCTTGTCTACTGAGTACTCACCATGGGAGAGATCTTCTAAATTTATGAACTGGTAAGTTTTACAGCAATTATTGGCTTCTTCAGATTTTCCTAGAAATACCTTTTGACTCTCATAGTAAACTTATTTATGGACATGTCACATTTCAAATGGCTGTTAAGTTTTTTAGGATGAAAACTGTTTTTTCATCTTCTATCTCCAGTGCACAGTAGTGGTTTCCTCATAGGAGGCACTAAATGTTTTATGAATTAAATTCAGATTACTTAAATATTCCTGAGCCTCAGCTTATTCATCTGTAAAACTGAGGATCAGAGTAGAGATGTGATTTTTATCTAAGAATAATACTTTGACTAACAGATTATGATGATTGTATTACACAATATACTACATATATGAACGTGCTTTAGAGAATAGTAACAAGTGGAATAAATGTAAATCATACATAAAAGTAGTGCCATGAATGTAACAGATCAAATCTAATCGCACTAGACTATAAGTTCCTTATGATAAGGGACTATTACTTTTGCTGTCTTTATGCTATTAGCATCAGGGACAAAGAAATAATTATTAAATACTTCTAAGCACTGGAAGGGGAGTCTAATGCAACATAACTTTATAGATGAGGAAATTGGTGGCCCAGGAAAGATCTATGCCCTAGCCAAGATCAAAGAGTAAGCTCTGGAGATAGAAGTGGAACCCAGGCTCTCTGATTCCAAATTCAGTGCTCTTTACATTGATTGACAGATTGACAGACAGACAGACAGACAGACACACACACACACACACACACACACACACACACAGCTTTAATGCATTATTAATAAAATTTCAGGATAACAAATAATTTAGATTGTTGCCTTAAAATTATTTGTTATATTTAAAATATATATTGTATAACTCATGAGGATATTGTTTTATAAACATTTTTCCATTTTTCTTGTTACTAGTATAGAAAAAAAAGGGGGTGGGGGTTACAAAAACTCTGTAACAGGAGCAAATACTCAAGGATTTTATTTTTCAGGGAGAAGAATATGTAGCCCTAAAATATAGTGAACATTTGAAACTTACTAAATCAGAACCCTCTGCTCAGTATAAGCAATTCATGGATTCTATTCTCAAGGGCTACAACCACTCCCCTGCAAGTAAGGTAATCACTTGTCAGAAAAAGCCAAGGATGAAAGTACTATCAGTTTTAACAATCCATCCATCACTGACCAGACTTTGGACAAAAGATGCTAGAATTCATCTTCATATTAATTTCCCAAACATGGCGTATGTTTATCATAATAAGTTGATCACCAATCATGCTGCTCTTACAAAACTAAACTTTTTATAACTGAAATAAAGATCTCAAATTGAACCTAGAAAAAAGCATCCCAAGAATCTACTGTGGCATCCTAACAGTACACTGCTTATATTGTGAATGGGACACAATTTTATCCTGGAATATCTTGCTTTATAATAGCAGTATCTTCATTGGTGCTTACTCAAGAATATTCAACGGAACATAATGGTTAGAATGGCCCTCGTTTCTTTGTACCCTAATTGCTCTAACACACATCCTCATGTTTTCCACATGGATAAGTAGTAATAGCCACAGAATAGATTTTCTTGAGTCCATTTTCTTCCTTATCTAATTTTTCCTTATTATTAAGAGTTTTAGAGATCTGGTTACATCACTCTTTTGTTCAAAATTCATCAATGTTTTACAGTAAATAAACTCAAACTTCTCAGAGTTTGAGAATCTCCTGACAAGCTGGCACCACCTTACCGTAACTATTCTTATCTCATCTTATTACTTGTCCAGGTTTTCTATACTCTGGGCAAGTTGTATGATTCTCTCTCCCCCAAATACAACGGGAAGTCTTCTTCACTATAAACTTTAGAATTTGTCTTTTATGGCAGACAAATAAATCAAGCATTAGTTTCTAAGATCTCTTGACTTGAGCCATTCACTTTGAAAAAAAAATAAGCTCAACTGCAGAAAAAGGTTATATAAGCAGACAATACAGGAAACAAAGATGGAAAATCAACTATTATTCATATTATTGGATCTGGGTTTTGTTTTTTTTTTTTTTTTTTTACCTATTTTGGCTGCTTATTTTAAGGCTACAAGAATGAATATCCTCCTAAGAATTCATATTCAAACATGGTTTACATACACCAGAAATGCTATTATTGTTAAATTATTATTATTATTATTATTTTAGGATGGTGACCATAGGCATCATCATTACATGAACATATTATAAATTCCCTTTTCATTCTTAATCCCAATAAGCTCGATATATACTTTCCACTTAAAAAAACAAAACAAAACAAATCAGCCAGACTATTAGATTAAGCTTCCTTAGACCTGGATTCTCCTACTGGCTCTGTTACTATTTACATGATCTGGAAAAGTCACCTAAATTTCCTAAACTTTGGCTTCTACATTTGTAAAATGGGGAAAACAGGATCTTAAGATTCTTAGAACTGAAAGAAACTAGAAAATTTTTTTATCTAGCTGAATCCCTTTATTAAACCAAAGAGAAAATTGAGGCTTGGAAATTAGTTAATAATCACTGTCCTGTTTTCCTCATAGGGTTGTTCTAAGAATTAGAGGAGACAATGGCTCAAAGGGTGACAGCTTGTTCCCTTCAATGGTTTTCTCACATCAGTTGGGATAGAACTTAATAATCATTGTTTAAAAATTCTTTGTATAATCCCTTAAACTATTTGACAAGACAGAAAAGTAAGAAACTCCTTATTCATATGCTACAACTAGAATACTCAGTGACAGCTGCTGTAATTCATACATTTGAGTAAGATGAATGTATAGCAGGGACATACTAGTTCAGGATGATTGGGAAGGCCACATTTCTTGCATGGTTCATCATCATCTGCTGGCACAGCTTCCTCAGTTTCTTTTTCTTCCTCCTCCTCTGATTCTGCAGATGATTTTTCACTCTCAGATTCTTCACTTTCATCATTGCTAGAATATTTCCATCGACCACGAGTTCGAGAACCAGTCCACCGGACTTTGTTCCTGGATTTCATCTAGAATAAATTTAAAAGTGGGAGTATATTTGTCTTACAACACTAATTATTGATCACTGGATCTCACAAACTGTTGGCATAAAAGTATTCTGTATTAGAAATTAAAGAGAATTTTAAAAATCTAAATAAGTCAGAGTGAATTCTAGAACCACAGAGCAGTATGAGACTACAGACATCATCTATTCCTACTCTGTCTGAAGCAAAATACCAGAAAAGGAATCTTCTTGAACATTTCTGATCATGGGGAACTCATTCCCAAGAAAGGAGACCTGAAGCAATCAGCACTTTGCACATATTGAGTGCTTAAAAATGTTTATTTAATTGATTAGAAAATTCTTCCTTAGAATGAGCTAAAATTTGTCTCAGAGTAATTTATATTATGTAGATTCCAACCTACTTCCGTTTTCTGGAGTCTCCCATTTCTACAAGACTGCTAATTTAAACATTTGAAGACGGTGATTATATTCCTCCTAAGGCTTTTTCTCTATTACTTCCAATTCCTCTAACCAATCATCATATGACAAAGTTCACGACATTTAAAGAAATTATAAAATTCTGTTTATATATAAAATAGAAAACAAAATAGTCAACTTGATGCAAACATTTCATAAATCTTATATTACTATCATATTAACACTGCATATTCTACACTGCAGATATAGCATACTGCAAAGGATTCCAACAAAAAAAAACAAAACACATCTGTTTTGTGAGTCACTGCAACAAAAGATAGACAACAATGGGGAAAAAAAGTAGGGTTTTTTTTTGCCACATTATAAATAGGATGAATATGGATTAAAATGAGGGAAAATTTTTCTAACATAAAAATCAATACTTTTAAGTAGGCTATCAAATTCTACTAATAAGAGACTTTGAAGGAGCACATCCAAACTATTTATTTTATACCAATTAGTATTTTAAGTTACTGAACCACAAACTGGGAAAAATTCTGGCTTAAGAATAAATGAAAATCCTATTTAAAAATGAATCAAATTTTAAATGATCTGAGACCTGGTATTGTTCTGAGGATGCCTAAGAAAAACATCTTAAGTTAGTTACCATGTCCACAAAATTAAAGGATTTAGAATAAGACTCTTAAGAGCTGGTTGAATGTCTTCATTTTAAAGTATCACCTATCAATCCAAGGCAAAGGACTAGAGGGAAACACAAAGATTCAAACATTTCTAACTAAAAATGAATCCATTCCTGGAGTTAAAACAGTGAGTACAGTTTTACCTTGTTGCCTTTAGAATTAGCATCCTTATCAGGCTTCCTTGAACTCTCCTTTTTGTCCTGTTTTTGGACAGATGCTGAGTCTTCCGCTTTCTCTTCCTCCTCCCGTTTTTTATCAGCCTTTTGATCTCTTATCTCAGCCACTTTTGCAGTGGGTCTAGATATTCTTGGTGACCTTCTTAAAGTTCTACCAGGAGTTATTTTCTCTTCTTCCTTTCCTGTCTCTTCCTTTACTTCTGTATCTAGAACCTTTGGAGGACAGTCTGGCTTTTTCTTCCTGCTAGAGATCCTGATTGTTAATTTGATGCCTTCTTTCTGCCTTTCAGATGTTATTTCCTTATTTTCTGTTTCAGGGGTTTCTTCCTCCGGAACCAATTTGTATTTAAATTTACTTTTCTGTATGGTAGAACCCTTCTTGATCTCTGAAGGATCTTCTATTTTAGAAGATTGGCTACTGTCTAATTTATCAACTCCTATCTTGGCAAGTTCCACTTCTTCCTTGAGGACCTCAGGATCTGTTTTCTCCAAGGGAAGCCCTTCATTACTAGGTTTTGTATTTTTGTTATCTAACCCATCCTTTTCAGAGGCTGTCTTCTCTGGGAAATCAAGATTTATAGAAGGTAGGGAGATCTCTGCTGCCTCTGGAGAGCATGGTGTCTTTTCTGGTTCTACAGTGCTCTTTGCCATCTCTTCAGGTATGGGACTCAGTTTTGATGTGTCCTTCTCAAGAATAGTCTTCTTAGACTTCTCTAACTTTTCTAGACATTCTAGGAGTGGAGGCCGTTTGTCCTTCTTATTTTTGACTGAGGACTTCTCTTCAACTTTCTTGGGACAGGCTTCAGTGGTAGAAAAAGCTGTTTTCAATGAAAGATCTTCTGCTATCTCGGAAGTGTCCTCAAGTGCATTTTCTGTTTCTGAAGGATCAGGTTCTTCCTGTCCTTGTCCTCTCTGAGTAGGACCCTCTGCATCCTTCCCAGATTCATTTGTTTTCATGCTTTTATTTAGAGCCACCAAGGACTCTGCCCCATTGTCTATCACCAAGCCATTTTTCTCCTTAGATGGATGACTACCCCCTTCCTTTAAACTACAGAGCTTGGTTTCCAGTTGCTCTGTCTTATTCCTTGGAGGATTTTTTTCACCACTAACTTCTCCATTGACTAGTTGTTTCCCCTCAGGACACAAAGCCATGATTGTAGGAATTCGCTTACAAATCTCCTCCTCAGGTTTCACCTCTTCTTTCAATGCATCTTTTGTTGGAGTCACTGATTTACACAAAGGTCCCTTGACTGGGCTGTCAAAATCATCAGTCAATTTAATTTCACGTTTTTTCAAGGGTATCTTTGCTTGCTGGTCATTTTTTAATTTTTCAGTTTCTTCGGATGATTTCTCCATACTTTCTGGAGCAGGTTTAATGCCAATCTCTAATCGCTCAGGTTCATGAATAGTCACTTTCTCTGTGCTACTTTTAACATCTTTTGGTTCCACTTTGCATTCCTTTACCTCCACTTTAATAGGTTTAACATTCTCCTTGAAGGAATCACTTTCCTCTTTGGGGATCTTTTTCTCTTCACTCTCTAGTGAAGTTTTCTCTAACTTCACTATGACTGGTGTTTTCACAAGTTCCTTTTCTTCTAGTTTCTCAGTTTTTAAAGGATTCTCTTCCAGAGTGGTGGGTACAGGAAGATTTACAGATTCTTTTGCTAGTTCCTCCATTTTCACTTTCTCATCTTTCGATTTTAATTCCTCCTCTGCAAAAACAGATAAAGGTTAATTACACAGAGGCTTTCATGGTTCTCACAACTCTTACCATACATCTATGTCACTTTGTAGATTTTCTCTTTCCCTTGAAAAAATCTTGATTCTTTTGGCAATGGAGATAAATGGCAAAATTTACTAGGCAAAACTCTAAAACAGATCAAGTACAAATCGGATAAAAACTACATTGGAAGGTTTATATTTCAGTTTTAAACTTTGTACAATTTCAAGAGTATTGGTATTTTAAACCACGACTGATGGGAATGGATATAATGTATACTTCTTACCATTTTCAAATTATACCTTACAAGAATATAACATAGAAGTTATATTACAAAATAACACCAAGTGAAATGTTTCTAAACTCTTCCTTCAGAAACTTATTATTGAACTAACTTCCATCATTATCACTTCTTTTTATTTATTTCACAGGAATCACCGGAACAAAAGGTTGCATAAACAATTTAGATGTTGACATTTTACAAAGAAAATCTTTGAGGTCTTCTTATCAATTACTTCCTTTTTTATTCTGTTTATCTCTTCGTATATTTTTTTTAACAGTAACTACAAGGATGCCTTCTCCTCTGAGAGTTAACTAATTGTAAAACAAAGAGGATATTAGATGAAACAGCATTATATACAGGACTATCAGTTTTCATGGTACTTTGTCAAGGATGCCCTCTATTTAGAAGACAGTGACACTGTATGGAATATGACTGTAGCAGCAACTGACCTGGAAGTGAGGGGTCAGGATTAGCCCCTCTTAAAAAGTACAGACAAGCATGGATTAGCTCATATGGAAAAAAAATGAAAATTCACGCTCCAATCTTGTTTGCAGAATTGCAGATTTAGAGATTTGAGATCATCTGATTCAGTCCCCTCATTTTATAGATGAGACAACTGAGGACTAGAGATAAGTAGCTTGCCTGTGACCGGAGGTCATATGGGTTAAAAAATGTTGGAGAGATGAGATTCAAACTAAGATTGCTCCTTAGATTCCGAATTCAAATACTTTACACGATATCCAGTTATTTCCTCAAAGGTTATTGATCCTTTTTGGTGCTTCTTATTCCATTTTTGTTGATCCTAGATCTATGATTGTGACTACTCTCTTAGATACTGTTGAGGTTCTATTGCTGATTATATCTTTGTCAGATCTAGCTCAGTTCTCAAACTATATACTTGCTTACTTTATAACATCTTTCTTCAATTTTCATATACTTACTGTTGCAAAATTTCCCCACAACATTAGTACTTGTTCGTACAGAATACCTTGAGAGATAGTCTGTGCAAAATAAGATATCAGGCAGCACCATTTTCACCTATCTCACCCCAGGAAACAACACAGTAAATAGCTTCAAAGAAACAATGTTATATACGATCAAATAGATGACATTAAAATATTTGGGTGAAGTTTGGTGAGACTATATAACAGCAATGTTTTTGTAAAATAATTCTGGTTAAAATACTCAAACAGTGGGATGCATGCCAAACTTTGGGGTAGAAATAAAATTACTATCTTGATGCAATCATAAAATCAGGGACTAAAGACTGTATCAGAGTAAAACTGGTATAATGATTTTAAAATATGAGTTTATTCTTTTCAATGTAAATCAATTGCTTGTTTTAGCTTATCCGACCATCAAATACTGGGCCTCTACTTACCAGGGAAAAAAATTTAATCCAAACAAACACTACTTCAAGGCAAAGAATAAATCAAGAACCAAGCTAGAATATAATTAAAATAAGGCAGAAGAGATGTAAGGAAATGAAATGCCAAAAAAGAAGTTGATACTCCTTTTAAAAAAAAAATTACATGTTTATTGCAAATCACCAGATTTATGCATGCAATCATGTTACAAATAGAGAATTCAAATACCATTTAGAAGTAATAAAGACTTTCAGCCAGGCACAACAGTGCCAGAAGTTCAGCATTTGTTATTTGACACCAGCTGGTGAATTAATAAACAGATGATTCTGAACCCAGGACAAAATCTCTGAGCTGGACAGAACCTTACAGATCATCAAGCACAAGTCCCTCACTGTTCAAAAAGAGAAAATGGAGGTCCTATAAGGGGAATAACTTTATTCCGTTCCCAGGAGACAATGAAGTAGGCAAAGGGAAGACATTGAAGATATGAGAGACAAAGAAATAACAAAACACATTTTAAAAAATGAGAAAATAGAATGCGAAACATCTTATAAGATCTGAAGAATAGATCAAAAAGAGAAAACAAAAGTAAGTGGACTGCCTGAAAGTTGAGAACAAAAAGAAAACCTCTACAAAGTAATGCAGGAAACAATCCAAGAAAATTTTCCTAGAGTAACAGAACATTAGGGAAAAGTAGAATTAGGGAGAAAAAAATCTACTAATCACCACCTGAACAAGATCATTTGTGAAAGAAAAAAAAAAAAAAACCAGGAATATTATTGCCAAATTTTGAAATCTCCAAATCAAAGAAAAAAGGTTGCAAGAGACAAGAAAAAATCAATTCAAATATGCTAGAGCTACATTGTACAAGACTTATCAGCAGCTACAATAAAAGACTGCAAGTCCTGGAATCATATCTAGCAGCAATCAAAAAAACTTGGCCTGCGGCCAATAATAGCATATCCAGCAAAATTATCTATGATTCTGAATGAGAAAAAATGGACCTTTAATGAACTTGCATATTTTCAGACTTTCTATCAACCGAATCCAAACTTAACAGAAAACTTAATATATAAAAGCCAATTATCAAAAATCAATTTTAAGGTACTCAACATGGACAAACTTTAAATATGGACAAATTGTTTACTTAGAAAATATATACCATATGTTTAAGATTTACATCAAAAATAGGGTAGCTCAAAAGACTGGCAGATGTAAGGTAAAAATAGTAATCATGTTATACAGATTAGGTACAGAGGAAGAATAGACAGAGGCATTGGAGGGGGCAAGAGACCTCATAGTTTTAAACATCTAGTCACATCAAGAATGGGTTCTATAGGCAACACTACATATACACCATGAAGAGTATAGCACCCTCCAAAATCCATAAATAAATAAGGGGGGCAATGGGGAAGCAAAGGGAGGAATCCTTGGATGAGGTAAGTTAAGTAATACCAAAGTAAGTTATGGAGCAGAATTTAATGAAAGAGTCAGGAAGAAGAGGAAAGATGTGTGTGTATGTGGGATGTGTGTATGTATATATCTAAATATGTACACACCATATATCTTTTCTTAAATGTTAAATGTAGTTTGCTTGGGGGTGGGGATGAAAGGGGGGAAAAAGAATAAAGTAAAGTGTGCAGCAGAGAACCAAAGAAAAACTTACAAGGAAGTAAAAAAAAAAAAAAAAGAATATTAATGAATATAATTTCTTCTATTAATATATATATTTTCTTGATTTGGTAATTTGTTACTCTGTATTTTGAATCCTCCCTGATGTTCTGCTCCTAGGCACATGATAATGTTCTCTTTTGTTTTGCTTTATTTTGTTTTGTATTCTTTTCTGCTTTTTTTTAACTCTTATCTTTTCAAATAAAATAAATTAAAAAAAAAAAGCAAAAGTAGAACTCCAACTCTTATAAAATACTACAGCACAATTTAAAAAAAAAAAATGCCATGTCAGGAAATGATCAAGAAAGATAAAGAGAACATAACACCAAAAAAGATCAATAAAGACATCAGTGCACAAGTCCAAATAAGATAATAAGGACTATTAATAACTTATTGTCAGTGAGAATACAGACTGATGCAATATGAAATAACCTGTCATTTGTGTGCTATTGCATGATGATAAATTCCATTTTATCTCTCATGTCTATATAAAAAGATTGCAGAGTTATTATAGATTTAATGTATTTTACTCAATTTCCCACAACCCAGAAGACTTAACAAAATATTAAATACTGGAAACCTAATAGAAAATGTTTACTTCAACCTTTTTGTATTAGAAAATTAAGAAAAGTCTAAAAAGGGAATTCAAGCATTTATACCAGTAGAGCAAAGATATTACTATGTAGAACATAAAAGTGATATAAGCAAATTAGGGAAAATTTTTATCTATCAGATCTATGAATAAGAGAACAATTTATCAACAAATGAAAGAGAGAGAGAGAGGACTAAGGGACATAAAATATGTAATCTGATAACATTACATTTAAAAGCTTCTTCTCAAACAAAACCAATGCAGCCAAGTTTGAAGGAAAGCAGAAGAAAACTAAGCAAAAAAAATTTTAGACCAAGTTTCTCAATAAAAGTCTTACTCCTCAAATATATAGGGAATTGAGTCAAATGTATAAAAATATAAGTCATTCCCCCCCAATAACATATGGACACAGGACATGAACAAGCAATTTTCAGAACAAATCAAAGCTATGAACAAACAAACAAAAAAAAATGTTCTAAATCACTAATAATTAGAGAACTACAAATGAAAACAATTCAAGAATGGCTAACATGACAGAAAAGCAAAAGAATAAATGCCAGAGCGATTATGGGGAAATTGGGACACTAAAGCTCTGTTTGGTCCAATCATTCTGAGAGCAATATGGAACTATATTCAAAGGGTTATAAAACTGCCTATCTTTAGATCCAGAAATATTACTACTAGATCTATATTCTAAAGAGATCAAAGGAAAAGGGAAAGATAGATACAACTATACAAAAATATTTATAGCAGCTCTTTTTGTGGTGGCAAATAATTGAAATTGGGAGTATGTCCATTAAATAAAGAATATCTGAGCAAATTGTGTTATATAATTATGATAAAATATTTTGTGCTATAAGTAACGACAATACTTTTAAAAACATGATTTTTAATGCTTTTTTAAAAACTTAAAAAGACTTATATAAACGGATATAAAATGAATTAAGAACCAGGAGAACACCATACATAGTGAAAGCAATATTGTAATGATCAACTATGAAAGATTTAGCTACTCCAATCAAGACTAGTCCAAAGGATATATGATGAAAAATGCTATCTCCTTCCAGAAAGAAAACTAATGGAGTCTGAGTACAGAATGAAGCATATTTTTTTTCATGTTCTTGCCTTTTTTTCAACAACATGGCTAACATAAAAATGTTCTGAATTATTTCATAAGCATATCTAATGTCAAATTTCTTGTCTTCTCAATAAGTGAGATAAGACCAAAGGGAGGAAGAAAATTCTGAACTGGAAAATTTAAAAACATAAATGTTAAACACATACAACTAATAAATTTTCTTTCTTATACAAAATTATTATTTTTTTAATTAAAGCTTTTTATTTTTCAAACCATATAAATGGAAATTTTTTTTAAAAAAGACTACAAGGAGAAGTTGCAATAAATGAATTTTAAAAGCTAACGTTAAATAGGCAAGTAGCCAGAAACCTTAGGTTACTAAAAAAAGGCACGTACAACGCAGAAAAGTCTGGCCTTCAGTTTACAGAACTTTATTCTGTAAAAGCAAGGAAAAGTCACAAATATTAGTATCAATAGCAGACAGCTATGAGTTGGAGCTTGCAAAGTGGAAGCTTAGACCTGGGTCTAACATAAAGATGACTGAAGCTTGATAGTGTAGTGCTCAGAAAGCTGCAGGACTCCGAGATGGAAGATAGTAATACAAGCATTCCTTGAATTAGACTACTACAGCTAAACACTTCTGATGTTCTTGAGAAACCTAACACTGTGATTAGTAACAAGATGATGATAAAAATAATAACTAGCATTTTTAAATCAAAAATTATAAGTGATGCTAAGTGAAATAAGCAGAACCAGGAGATCATTATATAACTCAACAACGATATTGTTTGAGGATGTATTCTGATGGAAGTGGATCTCTTCGATAAAGAGAGCTAATTCAGTTTCAATTGATCAAGGATGGACAGAAGCAGCTACACCCAAAGAAAGAACACTGGGAAATGAATATAAACTGCTTGCATTTTTGTTTTTCTTCCTGGGTTATTTATACCTTCTGAATCCAATTCTCCCTGTGCAACAAGAGAACTGTTCGGTTCTGCACACATATATATCTAGGATATACTGTAACCTACTTAACATGTAAAGGACTGCTTGCCATCTGGGGGAGGAGGTGGAGGGAGGGAGGGGAAAAATCAGAACAGAAGTGAGTGCAAGGGATAATGTTGTAAAAAATTACCCTGGCATGGGTTCTGTCAATAAAAAGTTATTTAAAAAAAAATTATAAGTGAAATAGGAAAAAAGAAAAAGAAATGAAATTGGAGTTCCTGATGAAGAATTGGAATGAGAATGTACATTTTTTTAGGAGAAACAAAACCATATTCAAGTAAGTTTTCCTAAAAATTTCATTGTAACAAAGAAAAATGAATAACTACATGATACATTTAAAAAAAAAAAACAAAAAACACTAGACCAAAGACTAAGGACTGAAAAATCACCAGAAAATGTTAATTATTTCCTATCAAAAACAATTGACCTGGGAAACAGGTCATGGGAAAATTCACTGGAAAATTAATGCCCAAACCTAGCTGAACGAGTAAACAAAGTAAAAAAAAAAGAAGAAGAAGGAAGAAGAAGAAGAAGAACATACTAGTTATTTCCTGAGAGAATTCCCAAAATAAAAACTCCTAAGAACATCATAGCCAAAATCTAGAAAGTCAAAGTTTTAAAAATACATATACATGGCAGGTAAATAGACAAAAATAGTTCACCTAAAATCCAGATTCTTATTATGCAACCCCATATGGGAGTCTCATAAATGAATGTGGGGGGTATAAAATTATGATTTATTATCAGTAAAAATTTGATTTGTATACCAATTCCACATATCCAGAGTTATGTGAAAATTTTTCAGATAAAAAGGGATTGTTGCTAGTAGAAAATGTTTAAGAAGCCCTGATCTAAAAGGGGGCAAATGTTAGTTACACAAGCCCAAGCAAACATCAATATAATGAATAAGACATGAAAGACAATATACCAGAAAAGAAAACATTCAGGCTTACAACCAAGAAAGATTTATTGTGCAAAGTTAAGTCTAATCTAATTGAGAGGAAAATGGATCTTTAACAAGATAGAAGACTTCCTAATATTCATCAAAAAGAGCTCATAATTGGGTAGAAACTTTGAAAAAGTATACACAGGAGTGAAGAGAAATATCATAGCTGTAAAGGAGATTATAATAAATGATAAACGTTTACTGAACAATAAACAGAACAGATTGGCAATAATAAGTAATCAGAATTCAAAAGAAACACACATGAGCAAAAAGATTCACACTAAAGTATTGAAAAGTTTTAATTATTTAAAAGGGATGAAAAAGAAAATACAGTATTTAAAGGTAATGAATTACTGTCTATCTACCTATCTATATGTACATGCCAGATTGCAAAACATCTAAAAAACTAAAGGAAAATGTAACTGCTTTGTTTGTTTATTAAATTAACTGATTAATAAATTAACTTATTTTAAAATCATGTGGGTAAAAGTGAGGGATTTTAATGTACCACTCACTCAAACCAAAACAAATTTAACCAAGATATGCAATAAAGTTAAGGACCTAAGTGAACTTCAGAGAACTGAAAATAATAACCATTTGGCAGCTACTGAATGGAAAACAGAAAAAACTTTTTCAACATGATCAATATTTTCAAAACCTGACTCCATAGTAGAGCATAAAAAAACTCACAAATGCTAAGAAACAAAAATCAGAACTATTAAGAAACTATTTACTGGAAACAAACCAATATAATTAGATAAAATGTTATAAAATAAAATGATGACAATGAGACACTAAGCCCTAGCTTTGGGAATATAGCTAAAGCAACGATGAATGGAAAACTTATCTCCTAAACAATTTAGGACAACAAAGAGAAAGAACAAATCAGTGAATCTGAATAAAATGAAATGGGGAAAAAAATGCCACATCCCAAAACTCCTAGAAGTGTTAAAAACGAACTAATTAAAGAGAAGAGAAATTCTGAAAATATACAAAGATAAGATTAATAAAATTAAAAATAAAAAAATTAAACTGACAAAAAGACTGTTGTCTGAAGAGAAAAAAAAACACAATAAAATAAAATTAAATATGATCTAAAAAAACCCTACTATGTAAAAAGAGAGCTAACCAAAACTTCCAGGAATATGAAGTAAAAATAAATTTTCACAAAGAATAAAGAAAACTGTTAAAGAGATGTTTATATGTATATGATCACAAATGTGACTGACAAAAAATAAAAATACCTAGATTATCAAAATAAGAAAAATTTAAATAATTCAAACTCAGAAAATGATATTCAACAATTCAAAAATGAATACTGAGAGGAACTCTCAACGCATCTCCAGATTCACATGGATTTACAAGTGAATTCTAATCAAACATTTAAAGAACAACATAATTACATGTTTCAATGTCAGAAATGGATAGTTTTAAAGAAAGTATTCACATTATTTTAAAACGATTTCAAGGGGGAAAAAATTGTTCATGTGCTACTAAACACAAATCCTTCATAGATACTGTGAAGCATTTTTCCCTAAAAACATTTGGAGGAAGATTAATAAAGTACTATATAAAAGCCATTCTTTCTACATTTTATTCTTTCTATATACTGAAAAGAACAGAGAAGCATATAAAAGATCCAGATTAAGATCAATGCGAAGAATCAGATCTAAACTGTGTTCTGAGTTAAATAGCCAGGAATGGTTGGTAATGGGCTCCAGGTGATATTAGTGAGGAACTGGAGGGTGTTTCAGGGTATAATGGCCATATTTAAATATGTAAGTATGCAAGATTTTCATGTGGAAGATGGCCTGGATTTGTTTTGGTTGAATCAAGAGGACAGAATTAGTCAATGAATGGAATTACATGAACACTGATTTTGGATCTATGCAACCAAAAAATGTCTTAACACTTAAAAAAGCTTAATTCCAAACTGGATCATCAAGTTTCATTGCATAAAATCAAAATTTCAAGGCATTTACTCAGTAACAAGTTTCCAAACAATAAATGTCATAGTTTAGAGACATGTTGAATTAATAAGCATTTACCCATTTAGTTATCATTGCTGCTACACACATGTTCCTTTATTCATTAATCATAACAGTTCACATTTTCTATGATACTTTTTAAAGATTTACAAGGCATTTTCTTCAAAACAACCACCTGAGGTAAATTGAGGTTCATAGAGGTTACAAGATCTGCCATCATATAGTTAGTTGGTGGCAGAGCTGGGATTTAAACAAAAGTCTTATTACTCCATTTGCCATTATTGACAGCTACTTTGTGAAGTTTTATTTTATAAGTGGTTAAATATTTTCTTATTGAACCCTATTGAAATTATTTTTTATGGATATAATATAATTACTTGCATATTTATGCCTTTTTTAAAGGAAATACCAGAAAATATTAGCTTGGTAATCTTCAGACAAAGATGTGAATTTGTGAAACTCAAATGAAGATTCTGTTGGGAGCTGAGGAGAAATACAGGGCAGGGTGTGGGAAAGAAGAAGGGAGGCTTAAAAACCAAACAAACAAAATAAAACCTTGTTTAGTTGTTTCTCCATCTTTTTTTGTTTCTTCTTCCTCTATGCTGGGGCTTTCTCGGGAAGAGGCATCTTGTTGGCTAGAGTTTTTCAAAAGGGCAGGATCTATTTGAGCTTTCAGAAGTTCCAGAGTCTCAGCCAGTTCATTTCTATTTCTAAATAAAATAAAGAAATATGACATCATGAAAACCCATTTTTTTGGACCCCTCAACTACTTTTTAACAGGATAAGTATTCAAAAAAGAACTTTCAGTCAAATTCTTACTTCCATTATTATGGGTACTTCCACCCATCCAGATCACAACATAAACCTTAATAAAACAATATTCTTAAGTTGATTTGACTGAAATATACATCAACACTTGGCTCATTACCCACTGACAACCAGTGCTTCTGAGCCGAATAAAGCTAGTGAATACTTAAAGCCAATTTTGCAAGTCAAGAGCTTGTGTCTAAATAGTACAGACTTCTACAGCATGGTGAACTGTCAAAGTAGGACTTCAGTAGAAGTAAAAAGAGCCATGTGCAACCTGTGACATGGGGAATGAAAGTAATTATTAACATTCAGTAAGAGGAGAAACAGACATTAAGAAGTCAGGTATGGAAGTGGATCTCTTCGATAAAGAGAGTTAATTCAGTTTCAATTGATCAAGGATGGACAGAAACAGCTACACCCAAAGAAAGAACATTGGGAAATGAATATAAACTGCTTGCATTTTTGTTTTTCTTCCTGGGTTATTTATACCTTCTGAATCCAATTCTCCCTGTGCAACAAGAGAACTGTTCGGTTCTGCACACATATACTGTATCTAGGATATACTGTAACCTATTTAACATGTAAAGGACTGCTTGCCATCTGGGGAAGGGGGTGAAGGGAGAGAGGGGAAAAATCAGAACAGAAGTGAGTGCAAGGGATAATGCTGTAAAAAATTACCCTGACATGAGTTCTGCCAAAAAAAAGTTATTTAAAAAAAAGAAGAAGAAGAAGTCAGGCAATCTTAAATGACAACTATCCAAGTCAGTTTCTTTTTAAAATGTTTTCCCAATTATATAAATTATTTTAACATTCTTAAAATGTTGAGTTTTGAACTGTTTCCCTCTCTTTCTTTCTCCTCATTTCCTAAGACAGTAAGCAATTTGACAAAGGTTATACATGTGCACTCATGCAAAACATTATCTCCATATTAATCATCCTGTGAAAGAAACAGACAAACAACAACAACAAATAAGAAACATGAATAAAGTGAAAAATAGTAGGCTTCAATTTGCATTCAGATTCCATCAATTCTTTCTCTGGATGTGCATAGCATTTTTCATCATGAGTTCTTTGTAATAGTCTTGGATCATTGTATTGCTGTGAATAGCTAAGTCATTCACAGCAGACCATCACACAAATAACATTGCTGGTATTGTATACAACGTTGTCATGATTCTGCTCATTTCACTTCATATCAGTTCATAGATGTCTCTCCGGGTTTTTCTGAAATCATACTGCTTGTCATTTCTTATATCTCAACAGTATTGTATTACAACCATATGCCACAACTTGATTAATCCTTTCCCAATTGATGGACATCCCCTAAATTTCCAGTTCTTTGCCACTACAAAAAGAACAGCTATAAATATTTTTGTACAGATAGATCCTATTCTTCTTGCCCTTTCCCCAGGTCCTTTTTGAAAATTCTGGAACATAGATCTAGCAGTGATATTGCTGAATCAAAGGGTATGCATAGTTTTATGTCGTATGGGCACAGTTCCAAATTCTCTCCAAAAAGGTTGAATCAGTTCACAAGTGGTATTTCTTTTTCTATCTCTACTTATTAAGCCAATTATTTCTCTCTAAGAATTCAGATGACAAAGGGCTACCAGACTTGAAAGAATGAGTCTAAGATTCCTTTAGAAGAAAAAACTATTATCAAATTCAATGGCAACGAAAACATTTGTACTTTACTTTTAGATTTTATTTTGTTTGGAAGGGGAAAAAAGCCAAAACATAAAACTAATTCAGACCCTTAGAACAAATAAAAGATTAAAAGAGGGTAATGGATTCTTAGTAAGCTGCCAACATAAAATTTGCCTTAAGACATATTTACAAAAATTCAACTTTTCTACTCATTTAGAAATCAGGAATTCTAGAATATTTTAGTTCAATTAATTCCTAATAACAGAAATAGAATGAAGAATGTCATTAGTACCTGCACAGTGAGAAGATTTCAGCTTACAGATTTCAGTAAGAAAACTGGAAAAACCAGAGGGGGCAGGGTTATAAAGGAATTTGAAAGTCAAAAATGATTATTTGATCCTGGAAGCAACAGGAAGTCACTGGAGGTCACTGAACAGTAGGGAGACATAGTTGAACCTGCACTTTAGAAAATTCACTTTAGTAGATGAATAGAGGATGGTTGGAGTGATGAGGCAGGTAGACCTACCCAGAGAGTACAGCAATAATTCAGGCATGAGATGATGAGAGCTTACATGGCACATGTCAGAAGAGAGAAGGGGGCAGATGTTGCAAAAGTGAAATTGATAGGACTTTTGCACCAGACTGAAAGGGAAGAGAGTTGTGGAGGGCACCTAGGAGCCAGAAGAATAGAGAGATGGTATTGCTCTCTAGTAACAGAAAAAGCTGGAGGAGGGAAGGGTAGAGAAAGTAGAAAAATAATAAGTCTAGTTTTGGATATGTTGAGTTTATGATGTTAACCGGACATTCAATTTAGATGTCCAAAAAGCAACTGAAGATGCAAGATTGCAAATTAGGAGAGAAGTTAGGGCAGGAAAGATAGATTTGAAAACCACCAACAAAGAGACAAGAGCTGATTAAAAACACTGGGAGCTGATGAGATCACCAAGTAAAGTAATAAAGAGAGAAAGGAGAAGAGGACTCAAGACAGAGTCCCTAGAAACCAATCATAATTAAAGGGCATGCCCTGTATGAACTCAACAAAGGAGATTTTAAAAAATGATCTAATAGGTTGGAGGAAAATCAGGAAAGAGTAATGTCCCAAAAATATAGTGAGAAGACAATATCCATAAAAAGAGGGTGATCAATAATGTCCAAGGCTGCAAAGATGTTAATAAGGATGTAGACTGAGAACAGGTCATTGGATCTGGCAACAGAGAGATCACTGGTAACTTTGGAGAGAGCAGTACTAGGGGCATGATGAGGTCTGAAGCAAGACTAAGAGTTAAGAAAAGATGAGAAAATGGAGGCACCTATTTCAGATAGCCTTCTCAAGAAGTTCAGCAACATGGAACAGAAAAGATTTAAGTCAAAAGTAAGCAGGAACGGATCAAGTAAGGGTTTTTTTGTTTTGTTTTGTTTTGCTTTTGGATGGAGACAGTAAGGAAGAGGCTAGTGGACAGAGAGAGATTAAAGATAAGTGACAGAGTGAGGCTGACAGAGGGGAAAGACAATGTCAGAGGAAAGACAATCTGTCAGAGGAGACAGGATGGAAAGAAAAATTGTGTGGGTATAGGAGCTGGCCTTAGTAAAGAATATGGTCAATTCTTTGTGTGACAGAGGAAGAGATAATGGCAGAAGGCACATGAGTGATAAGAGATAAGGAAGCAGAAAGAAGAGGGAGCTCATGAAGAAAGTCCTTGATTTAAAAATATATATATACAGTAAATTCAGATGAATATGAGTAGCCACCAATGGGGATAGGGGGACACCCAACTGAGAATGAAAAGATTTGGAAAAGCCACAATGGAAAGTGGGATAGTGAGTTAATCAAGAAGGCACAGAGGAACTACCTAACTGCAGTAAGGGCCCAAGTGACACTGTAATGGACCCAGACAAAACAGTTGTGTGACTTGAGTGCTCAGAAACATTTATGTAAAAATAAAGGTATAAGACAGTGTGCATTAGCCTAGGTTAAGACATAGTGAGCATAACTTGAGATAGGATAAGGGGCCAAACAATTGAAAAAAAGGATGATGCAGAGTTGATCCAGTTTACCAAAAGGTTAAAATGGGAGACTAGAATAGATAGTATAGAAGAAAAGGTCTGGAGGTCATAGTACGGATGAAGAGGAGGAATTTATCAAGGGAAAACAAAGAGGTAGAAAACCAATAGATTTTGGTCAGATAAGGAGATTCTGGTGTGACATTTAATTTTGAATAACAAAAAAAATTTCACTAAGATTTTAAAAATAGAACAGTGTCTAACACATGCTAAATACCTGATAAATTTTTGATGATTAATAGAAGGCTAGATCAACCAAAAAACTCAAAGGTCTAGATAGCTGGAGTTATATCATTGAAAATACATTTTCTTTTTTATGGGAGAAGGAAAAAAAGGGAGGGAAAGGGAAAAATGTTGCCAAGTCACAGAAATTCAAGGACCCACCACACTCAAATTTGAAAACTGTTTAGAAATGAAAAAAATTATTTTATTCTTTTCAGCTGCTTAGAACTAGGATGCTTATATTTTTGGTTTTGTCATTAATAAGCAGGGTGATCTTAGGCAAGCCATTTAATCTTTCTGGGCTTCAATTAAAGAAAATGCCTTTTTATATGTCCCATTTTATTAAATGACCACAAGATTTGTTCACCTTTTTTGATACACTGGACTCCTTCTCAGAACTATGTCTGTTGTCTATACTCATGATTGAAAGAAGTGCTATATTTCAGTGAGAGATTACTGGAAACAAAGATGTAATTTCCCCCCATCTAAGTTCACAACTCCCTAGCAGATATGTGGATGTCAGATTAAGAATCCTTGATCTCCAAACACAAAGAGAGTATGTTCAACTTAATATGAGGAATGACAGGTGGATATGGTAAAGTATCATTAAAATCCCCTTTGTTTTATGTTATGAATTAAGAACAGAACAATTTTCTAGGATCCAGCTGCTTATGTGAACACAAGTTAACTCTACCCACAAGATCAGATTACCATAGTCTGAAAGAAACCGCTTTGGAAATAACTATTTTGAGTTAATTTATGCTACACCTGTTAAAATAGAATAGTTAATATAGTCAGGTTCACCATAGAATTACCCCAAACAGGGAACACTCAAAATTGAGATATTTCTTTGTAAAATTGTTTTAAATTATTCTAAATATCTCTTTACACAAAGAACAGAAAAAAATAGGAGTAACTATATGACATCAATATTATGCAGAGCCTAGCATTTTAAAATAAAGTATCAGATATAACAAAATAGTTCCAATACTGTCTTGTCTGTCTGTATCCCTTTCTAAATCTCTTTCTGCTTACTGTGTATTTCTATGATGTTACCGTGTCACTTTCCTTTCTTTTATTCTTTTGTTATTATCACTATAACATCTTATTCCCTTTATAAATCTTACCATATTCTAATTTAAATCCTTTCCTATAACAAATATAATCAAAGGAAAACAAATCCATTCACGAACTCTTACTGAAAACATTTTTGATATTTTGTTAATCATTTAAAAATGTTCATTTAAAAAAAAATAAAGCTGTTGGACTTTAATGGGAGAGTACGCAGAGAAGTGAATGTAAAAGGTGTCTGCCTTAAATAGTTAATTTCTTAAATAGTTGAGCTTCTGGTATGGAAAGTACAAACACAAAGAGATATTCTAGATAAAGATTGCAATTACTATTAAAATATATATATCACACCCCTTTCTTTTCCCAACAAAAGACAAAAATAGAAGTCAGGATTTTTCAGTTTCATATATCAAGTTAAGAAACTGAACTTCTGTAAAATTTCAACACATAGGAAGAATGCTGCTAAAATGAAATGGTTATAATGAAGCCTTCTCTGACACTCCAATGGAAAAGTGATTTGTTCTCTCCTCAAATCTCAAAATTGTAACCATATTTCAAATTGTTTTACAATTAACTATTTACATGTATTAGCTCCTTAATAAACTCTTGAGAACAGGGACTATGTTTTATCTTGCTTTACCCACAACCTCATGCTGGGTTATGCATATAGTAGCTACTTCATAAAAGTCTGCTGAATTGAATTGAATTTTTAAACAACAAAATTGAATTGTGTGTCCTGGAAGGAACAAATATACAACTTTTCCCATTTAAGTTTTCTAAATTGAATATCTGTACCTTTAAAATATAGAAAATATCAAAATAAAGTTTTAATATTTTTATTTCCTAGAGGAAGCAGAACTGTCTACTGACAAAAAATTTACTAGCAAAAAGTTTAAGACAACAAAAACTTACCTGACAATACATTTCCATGATGACCCATCTTGATCATCTTGCTCTTCTATATACATTCTGACATTATGATCTTGATCCAGCTGGTACCAATACATAAGACCATCTTTGTCTCGGCCAATTGGCTGGAGGCGCATGGCATCAGCATCCTCCTCATTAATAATGTTCTTAAATTTCAGATTGTCATCAAATTGACATTCACAGAGATACTAGAAAAAAATTGTAAAATGGATTGAAATATCTCACCTATGTTTTTCCATAGTAAGAAATAATAAATTTCTCAGTTCTATTGAAGATGTTCTATCTTGCTTTATTTTTATTTGGTTTACAACTAAAAGAAAAGTAACAGTTCCCATATAGTCACTTAAGGTTATCAAGTATTTTTCTCACAAAAACAATTAAAAAATGCTGGTGCAACTGTGATTAAGTCACATTTTACAGATAAGGAAACAAAGACTCAAAGACTAGTCCTTGGACATGGAGTTAAAAGTATCAAAGCTGGACCAGATACAATTGCAAAACTAAAATTCAAACGTGATAGCTCACTTAAGTAGGTAAAATATGAGCAAAAATTATATATTTATTGTTACATAAAACTAAATTTAATTCAACTACCAACATATATAACCATGCAACATCAGCATCACAATTTCAAAATTTTCCAATTGTTACCAGTTTTAAATGAATTTATGCAGAATACATGTATAGCAAAATTCACTTCTAAATAATTAAATGATTTTTTTTTTAAATATAGGTAACAGTTCAAAAACTGTTCTTTAAAAACTTAAGACATACTCAACCTTTAAAAAATATTCATTCAGCAGATATTGGCTTTCATTCATTCTCTTAATGAAATGATACTCATGTCCAATTTTTAACCATTCATAAAAATAAATGATACTTTTTGTTTTAATTTTCAGCATACTGTTAGAGATTACCTGGATCCTGAAACAACTTTCTTCATCAAGTCTCCTAACAAATATAATTCAAGCCCTGGTCACTCTGATTTTCCCTATTCTAGTCTACGCTATTTTGTGCCATAGTACCACCTGTGAAATTTGGTAACTGGCCAATTCAAGCTTTTAGGAGGCTAAGAGCCTAAGAGGGTCAAGAAATATATTACCAATTTTCCTGGTCTTCCTTGACATTTGCTTCCAGAATTCTGTAACATGATTTTTAAAATAAATTCTGTGATTCCTTACACTTGATGCTGGCCCCAAACTGAAATCTAATTTGACTACATTTTTGATCTCCCTAGAAGGGAATCTACTACATGATCAAATCAATCTATTATTATGTAGAAACAAGGGAGTGACATGTATTACATATCTAACATGAGCTAATCTCTGAAAAGTAGAATGTTTACTTACATAATTTAAGAATAAGTATGTAATCTTGGGGTCCTTTGATCATTCAACCTGTTTATAAAAAGCTTCTAATTTCAGAAGCAGTTAACCCTTCCTTAACCAGTCTGTAGAAAAAGAGTTCTTCTTTCACTCTGCTGGTCACTTCACTCTTCAGTAGCCCTACATGGGAAGGAGGGCAGGGAGAGCAAGCGACACTCCAATTTGGATTTAGACTTTCTAGTAAGTTTATTTAAAACACAATGAGTCTACGCAATTAGGGAAGAACAGTTATTTCAAATTACTAAGCCAGTATCATAAGCAATATTAACAAAGTGTTGCTATATACATTAACAATTCTTGATAGAAATCCTATCAGCATTCTTAGTAACTTACATAGTTGGAAAAAAAGACCCGTCAAAAAGCATCTAGATTAAGAATAGTTTCTGTTTCCCCCCAAAAATGGTGTTACTGAATTTCATCTGTTTTCCAAATTCAATATAAGGGCTACAAATGTTTTAAAACAAACCATTACAACACAAGAAACAATAAATTTATTACCTTTAAAAGTCCCAATTTGCATTCGACACTCATTTCAAGATAGCCCTTCTTCTCCATCTCCCATGCCCAAGTGCTATTGAACTCTTGACACATCTGTCAGATAAATGTAATATTTAAATGCCTAAGAGCAATGTTCATGATATCTGTGTCAAATTTTGTTAACTATTACTAATAATGCACATTTTTTCATTCAAGATTATTCAACAAACATTTATTAAGCCCCTAATATGTAACAGACTACAAAGATTAAAAAAAAAAAAAAAAAAACTTTCGCCTTTAAAGAAAATACAACTAGACAGCAACAAGAATATTATGTGATGACCAAATGTGATGGGCTTGGTTCTTTCCAACAATAAGGTGATTCAGGCCGATTCCAATAGACTTGTGATGGAGAGAGCCAACTGCATCCAAGACAGAGGACTGTGGGGACTGAAAACAGATGTCAACATAATATTTTCTCCTTTTTTTTGTTGTTTGCTTGCTTTTTTTTCTTTCTCATCCTCCCCCATACACACACCTTGATCTGATTTTTCTTGTGCAACATGATAAATATAGAAATTAATTTAGAAGAATTGCACATATTTAACCTGTATTGGATTACTTGCTATCTAGGGAAAGAGGGAGAAAGGAAAAGGAGGGAGAAAAATTTGGGACACAAGGTTTTACAAGGGTGAATGTTTAAAACTATCTCTGCATGTATTTTGAAAATAAAGAGCTATTATTAAAAAAAATACAACTGAAGTGGATGAATTATAAATGTTACTCCCCGAGTTAAAAAAAAAAAGGCACTATAGTTCTGTATCAGAATCAATTTATTAATCCTGATATATAGTGCCTTCAATATTTCCTTCGTAAAAAAGGAATATATATAAGTTGAAGAAAAATAATAGAAGGTAAACTTTTTACCTAAAGGTATATATTTTTTAACATAAACAAGTTAAGATTAAAGTTTTTCTACAGATTTTCTAAGATTGTAGCTATTACATTCTAATTTCTGCAAAAACTTTTCAATTATTTGAACTCTTTCTCAATTTTAATTCTTACTGGGGTATGGTTGCATTGTAATCTCTAGGATATGCTGGCAATGTGACAGTGGGTAAATTAACTTGTACAATAAGAAATTCTTAAGTCTCTAAAGTGTCAAAAAAATTGTCAGTTTTTGGTCAAGAGTTTTTCTTCATTGAAGTTTCATGCAATGATGAAACTAGATTGAGATTATAAAAGCAATAAACTTATTTTTCTAATCAAAATGTAAACAAAATATAAAAGCACTCTGGTTAATTCATATCTTTTATATTTGTTGAAAATGTCATTAAAATTTTTTTGGAGGGGATGGGGATCTGCTTCAGACTTGTAATTTCATTGATAGAGATTTCCTTCCACCAAGAAAAATGAACAATTTACTAGGTGCTGGGGATACAAAGATCAAGATGAAACAGATTCTGTCACATATGCACTTCATGAAAGGCAAAACCTATGGTTTATCAGTCACTCTCTCAAATTATATCAGCTAGACATCCACTGGAAAAAGTCACAGAACTCTGCCAAATGGAACCAATAAAATGCATGTTCTATGGACTTACATGAACTAATGCTAAGTGAAATGAGCAGAACGAGGAGATCATTATACACTTCAACAACAATACTACATGATGATCAATTCTGATGGAAGTGGCTCTCTTCAACAATGAGATGATTCAAACCAGTTCCAATTGTTCAGTAATGAAGAGAATCAGCTACACCCAGAGAGACAACTATGGGAAATGAGTGTGGACCACAACATAGCATTTCCACTCTTTCTGTTATTGTTTGCATGCATTTTTTTTCCTTCTCAGGTTTTTTACCTTCTTTCTAGATCTGATTTCTCTTTTGCAGCAAAATAACTGTATATATATATATACACACACACACACACACAATACATATACTGTATTTAACATATACTTTAACATTGTATTGGACTACCTGCCATCTAAGAGAGGGAGTTGGGGAAAGAAGGGAAAAAATGAGAACAGAAGGTTTTACAAGGGTCAATGTTGAAAAATTACCCATGCATATGTTTTGTAAATAAAAAGCTATAATAATAATAATAAATGCATGCTCTATGATCACAAACAGGCCCTCACTTCTGCATGGTAGATAACCTTCTTATACCTTGATATCTCTGCAGCATTTCCCTATACTGTTACTATAAACCTCTCACAACTTGCTTTCAGTCAAAGACCTTGCCATCTACTCCACCCAAAAAAAAAAAAAAGACGACGATGTATAACTGCATAACTGACATGAGTCCACATCCCGGCTCCAACATTTTAGGAACTATGTTAATATAAAGAGAGTGTCCAAAAAGTAACTAAGACCACCTGAAGGAAATGGGAATGTTGACCTGGAGAAAATGTATGGGTGATATGATTGCTCAACAAGCATGTATTAGTCAATGAATCAATGAGCATTCACTCAAGACCCAGTATGTGCCAAAGCACTGTGTTAAGAATCAGGACTATAAAGAAAGACAAAAAATAGTTCCTGTCTTCAAAGAGCACACAAACTAATTGGCAAGACAGCATATATTATGCACAATATGTACACACAGGATTTGGGGAAAGGACAAGTTCAGTTTTGGACCATATCTGCAAAACATTCAGTTTGATATGTCTGAAAGGAGATGGGAGACTGGAAGTCAGGGTGGGATAAGTAAATCTGAGAATTATCAGCACTAAGATGATCATTAAAATCATGGAAGCAAATGAGATCACCAAATGAATAAATGGAGAGAAAATAGAGAAGAGGACCTAGAAAAGAGCTTAAAATCAATGGGCTCAGATGACATAGAAAAACATTCCAAGAGATTGAAAAGGAACAGTCAAATAGAAGAAAAATCAGGAAAAACTGGTGTTCAGAAAACCTAGAGAGAGAGAGAACATCAAGGAAAAGAGATTGACTGACAATGTCTAAGATTGTTAAAAGCTAAAGAAAATGAGTGTTTTATGAACCACTATATAGAATTTCCAATCCCTCTATTTTTGTCTGCCTGCATTTTTGATTCCTTCAAAAGTTAATTGTACATTATTTCAAAGTCCGATTCTTTTTGTACAGCAAAATAATTGTATGGACATGTATACATATATTGTATTTAACTTATACTTTTATTTAACATATTTTACATATATTGGTCAACCTGCCGTCTGGGGGAGTTGGTGGGGGGAAAGAGGGGAAAAGTTGGAACAAATTTTTTGCAATTGTCAATGCTGAAGGATTACCATGCATATATCTTGTAAATGAAAAGCTATAATAAAAAAAAAAGTGTTTGTATATAAAGACCATTGAATTTGGAAATTAAGACATTATTGTTCACAGTACAAACAGTGTCATATATTTACTATGTGTCAGACAGAAAGTATACAAAAACACTAAATCTGTACAGGGCCCTAAATTCTGCCATCTATTCAAAATGGGAGGAAAGGAAATTGAATATAAAACTAAAAGAAATCAACTAAAGTGATTCCTTTAGGATCTTAAAATCCTAAATTAGATCTTTTTCACGTTTAAAATTAAACATTTGACCAGCAGGATGAATACAGAGAGGACTGGCGAGACTTACATGAACTGATGCTAAGTGAAATGAGCAAAACCAGATCATTATACACTTCGACAACGATATTGTATGAGGACATATTTTGATGGAAGGGGATTTCTTTGACAAAGAGACCTAACTAAGTTTCAATTGATAAATGACGGACATAAGCAACTACACCCAAAGAACGAACACTGGGAAACGAATGTGAACTATCTGCATTTTAGTTTTTCTTCCCGGGTTATTTATACCTTCTGAATCCAATTCTCCCTATGCAACAAGAGAACTGTTCGGTTCTGCAAACATATATTGTATCTAGGATATACTGCAACATATCCAACATATAAAGGACTGCTTGCCATCTAGGGGAGGAGGTGGAGGGAGGGAGGGGGAAAAAAAAATCGGAAAAGAAACGAGTGCAAGGAATAATGTTGTCAATATAAAGTAATCATTAAATAAAAAATAAAAAATAAATAAATAAATAATAAAATTAAACATTTGAAAGCACAGATGTAAATGGATTTTTCCTTAAAATGATAAGAAGCAACTACCTGAAACCATTCAGCAAACATTATTTGTAATGAAAATAAGTGAGTAATCTTCCCAACAAAGTTAGGATGGCCATTACAAGAAACAAAGATGCCCATTATCTTCAACATTACTAAATATTGTATTAGACATGCACACATATATGTAGAAATTAGAAATAAGAAAAAGAAACTGAAGGAACCAAAATGGATAATGGGGTAATAAAAATCTCCCTTTTTGCAGACAGTATGATAGTATAGTTAGAAAACCCTAGAATCAAATAAAAAAATCAGATGAAACAATAATTTAAGCTAAATAACAAGATAAACTCACATAAATCATCAGCTTTTCTACATAACACCCAAAAAAAAGCTCTACAAGAAGTGATAGTAAAAGATTTCATTTAAAATAATAGTAGACAATATAAAATACCTGGGAGTATACCTGACAAGGAAATATATGAACTACATGCACATAATCATAAAAGGTTTTTTATCTAGATAAATCAGATTTAAATGATTGAAGAGCTTTTAATTGTTCATAGGTGGGCAAAGCAAAATATAATAAAAGTGACAATTCTATCTGAAACTAATATATCATCCCAACTAAATTGCCAAAAAAAATTTTTATTGAGCTAGAAAAAATAACAGCAAAATTCATTTGGAAAAATACCATAGAAATTAATGGGGGAAAAAAAATAAAAGTAAAAGTCCAGCAGTATCAAATTTTAAACTTACAAGGCAGTATTTAACAAAAACTATGTGACATTGGCTAAGAAACAGTGGAAAAGAGTAGATACACAAAACACAGTAGTAAATGATTATAGTAATATTGTGTTTGAGATGTAAAGATTTAGCTAAGAATTCACGATTTGGTTAAAAAAAAAACTGTTGAGAAAACTGAAAAGTAGTTCAGAAATTTGTCATAAATATGGTATAGATCAACCTTACCAAGATAAGTACGGTCAAATGGATATTTTGATTTACATTAAATTAGAAAGGTTTTATGCAAATAAATTCAATGTAGCGAAGATTAGAAGAAAGCAGAAAATTGAGAGAAAAAAATTTAGACAGCTTCTCAGAAAAAGGCCTCAAACCTCAAATGTATAGAGAACTCTGTCAAAATTTATAAGAATGAGTCATTCTCCAATTGTTAAATGGTCTAAGGGTATGAGCAGACAATTTTTGAAAGAAGATATAAACTATATATAGTCATACAAAAAAAAAGCTCTAAATCATTTATTAGAGAAATGTAAATTAAAACTTTGAAAAACCATCTCACACCTATTCGATGGGCTAAAATAGGACGAAAGAAAACATAATAAATGCTGGAGGGAATAAAATTGGGATACTAGTACACTGATTCAATCATTTTGGAGAACAATGCCCCCAAAAGTATAAAATAGTGTATAACCCTTTTACCCAGCAACACCACTGTTAGATCTGTTTCCCAAAGTGATGAGGGAATTAAATCCTTCATACTACATCCCGGCCACTTTTCCCTACCATTCCCCAACCTCTTTCTTTGGCATGTTTTCAAATGTGCTTAGAACATAAACCATTTGAGGGCAGGCCCTGTCTTTTTTATATCTATATCATATAATAAGAAAGGCAGTAAAAAGGAAAACTTGATAGGACAATGACTGCTGCAATGTGAAGACAAGGGAGAAAAAATAAAAGTATACCCTAAAACTTCTAGCTTGTATAACTAGGAGAAAACTATAATTGAAATAATATTACCTTAAAATTGTGTGATATTTTGTGGTTTTCTTAAGGCACAAATTCCTTTACAAAACTCCTGACAAGTTGTTATCCAACCTCTTTTTAAACACTTCCAGTGACAGAGGGAACTCACTCTCTAACTAGATGTTCTTTATGTTTTAAAATATTTACAAAAGCTCTCATTGTGTTGCCAAAGAAGTAAAATTTAGGAGATACTCATCAAATAAGGAATTGTTAAATAAGTTATGATGTATGATCATAATTTAAGTGTGTTTATCATGAAAAATGATGAGCAGGTTGCTTTTAGAATAAACATGGAAAGATTTGTATGAAATGATGAAAAATGAAATGAGTAGAACCAAAAGAATATCATATACAATAACAGCAATATTGTTCAAAGAGTAATTGTGAATAACTAAACTATTCTAAGTTATAGATATTCAAATCAACTACAAGGGACCCATGAAAAAATATGCTATCCACCTCAAACAGCAGCCTTCTCCAGTGTGGTATTAGGAGGGAGACCAGGGAGACAGCTTAGAACTCAAAATGTAAGAGAAAAAATTAATTTTAAAAAATTATTTTAATTAAACTGGTACTTATCAATAACAATGCAAAATAAATCTCTTCATTCATTGCCACGTTCAAATATAACAAATACTGAAGTATGACTATTTTTACATAAATTTCACCATTCATATTCTATGAACAGATAATACATACACCTATTACACAGATACATTGCACACACATGTAGATATAAAGAAATGTAATTGGTCATTGAAAGAGTTGAAAAGGAATTTCAATTATCTAGTCTAAATCAGTCATTTTACAGAAGAGGAAATAAAGTCTCAGAAAAGGGATTTGTTTACTTAGTTAAGTAACAGCTAGAATTAGAAAACCCAGGTTTCAGACCCCCTCAATTAAGTGCTGTACAACACATATGTGTAATAATGCTAACAAAAATGATTATTATTGAGAACAAAATATCACCCATATACTGAAACATCTCTTCCCTGTACAGAGTGCATTCCTCACAATATCCAATGACATAGGTAAATATACATATTATTCCCATTTTCCAGATGAAGAAAGTGAGATCTTTCAAGAGAGATTCTATGTCTTGCTCTTAGTTACAACACTAATTACTGTTTCATAATAACTGTTCTGTCAGTTATATAATCAAACCTTTTAACAAGATTTCTCAAAAATTCATTTAAATTCAGATTTCTAAAATCTCACCATCCCTGTTCTTCATCATTAATAGTTACCAGATCAGACAGAATAGCAACTTTAAAGATGCTAAAAGATATAATCTATCATTTTAAATCTTTCTACTGACAATATATTCCAGAGACTCATCAAAATCAATAAGAAAATTTTATCTATTTATAAAACTAGATACAGTTCTCTTAGCTGTGGTTGTTTTTGTTTCAGGGGAATTAATTTAAAACGTATGTCAAGTATATTTTATATAAATAGGAAAAAAAATAATTTTAACGGATTTAGTAATTTCAAATATTATATTACTAACAATATTGTTGCTAAGATCATAGGGCAAATCAGCATCAAAAGACTGAAAACTTCTTTCTACTCTTAAGAATTCCAAGTTCATATGTCCAAAGTGCTATCAAATTGTTTACCCTTTGATCCAGCAGTATTTCTACTGGGCTTATATCACAAAGAGATCTTAGAGGAGGCAAAGGGACCCACATGTGCAAAAATGTTTGTGACAGCCCTTTTTGTAGTAGCAAGAAACTGAAAATTGAATGGATGTCCATCAATTGGAGAATGGCTGAATAAATTATGGTATATGAATGTTATGGAATATTATTGTTCTAAAGGAAACAATCAGCATTATGATTTCAGAAAGATTTGGAGAAACTTACATGAAAACGACAAGATTATACATCTATTCTAATGGACATGGCTCTTCTCAACAGTGAGATGATTCAGGCCAGTTCCAATTATTTTATGATGAAGAGAGCCATTTGTACTCAGAGAGGACTGTGGTAAGTGAATGTGGACCACAATATAATAATTTCACTTTTTTATTGTTTGCTTGCATTTTGTTTTCTTTCTCAATTTTTTGATTTGATATTTCTTGTGCAGCACAATAATTGTGTAAATATGTAAATAAATGTAAAAAATGTAAATAAATAAGAATTGCACATGATTAACATACATTGAATTACTTGCCATCTAAGAGAAAGAGGGATGGAAAAAATCTGGAACACAAGATTATACAAGGGTGAAGCTGAAAATTATCACTGCATATATTTTGAAAATAAAAAGTATTAGTAAAAAAATGTTTTAAAGGGAAAAGGACCCACATGTGCAAAAATATTTGTAGCAACTTTTTTTGTAGTGGCAAAGAATTAGAAATTGAATGGATGCCCATCAGCTGGGGAATGGCTGAATTAGTTATAATATATGAATGGAACGGAATAGTATTGTTTTATAAGAAATGATGAACAGGCTGATTTCAGAAAAATCTGGAAAGAACAACATGAACTGATGCTAAGTGAAATGAGCAGAATCAAGAGAACACTATACATAGCAAAAAGAAGTTTATGTGATGATCAACTATGATGGACTTAGCTCTTTTCAACAATGAGGTGATTCAAGTCAATTCCAATAGACTTGTGATGCGAAGCATCATTCACCTTCACAGAGAAAACTATGGAGACTGAATGTGGATGAAAGCATAGTATTTTCACCTTTTTGTTGTTGTTGTTTGCTTGTTTTTTAATCTTTTGATATGATTTTTTTGTGTAACACAGCAAACACACAATATGTTCAGAAGAATACGATTAATCTACGTCGGATAGCTTGTCAGATCTTGGGGAAAGAGAAGGGGAGAAGAGAGAGTGAAAAATGTGAAACACAAAGTTTTGTAAAGGTGAATGTTGAAAACTATCTTTGCATGTATTTGGAAAAATAAAATACTATTTAAAAATAAAGAAGGAAAAAAAAAAGAATTCTAAGTTCACTTGAAAAATGTTATCCATCTCCAGAGAAAGAACCGACATATGGATGGATGTATTGCATCCTATAGGTGTGTAGGTGTTTGTGTGCACATGTATAACTGTATCAAATGTTGGTCTTTTCTAGTGCACACTTGGGAGTTTTACTTTTCATGGGTATGGGGATTTCAAATGTCAAAATGTCAAAAAGCAATTGAAAACAAGAAAAAGTAGCCAATAGGTTAAAAAATATATACTTAGAAGTTTGAATAGTTACATAACATCCTGATCCTTCCAAGTAGATATAAACCAGAACAAACCAATAAAAGTGCCTTGAAGGTATAAAGTTGTAGCCAACTGAAAAAAAAAAAGGGGGGGGAGGAGGGGATTGGAGGGAAATGGGGTTTGGGAGGGAGTGATAGTAGCAGTAGTGTATCTTTCAAAACTTTGTAATCCTTAAAGTTAACTTTAAAAAGGATATTGGTTAAGGAGCCAATTTAAGACAATCCTGGAAAGTCAGGATAAGCTGGATCTTTAATTAAATTTCCCTAAGTCCCCTTTTTGATTCAGAATTGATACACTTGGGGACTGTGCTGGAACTCCATTCCCCTAAACTACTGACCTATACATCCTGGAATGTAGTTGACTTGGGGATGACCTAGGAGTCTTTGAGAGTTGAAAGACTAGGATAAATATATTATTTACCTTTCAAGATATTTTCAGTTACAAGAATCATCTCTGTAATCAGCATTTTCTGAGATTCAAGATTGTCACTATATAGTCTCTACTACTTTGTAATAATCTAGATCTACTCTTGCTAGCAAAAACTGAATATCCACTTATAGATATCACATCACAATTTTGTTATCTACTGATATTCTTTGTAATATGTGTAATGATTTTGTATTACATTAGCAGGACTTGCTTTCCAAATTGTCATTCTGTGCAAAATAAATTTATAAAATTTATATTGAGAAAATCAGATTAAAAGATTATTTTAAAAGTATTTACCTTGATCAAATATTTTTCCCATCTGTCTGCTGTTACAGATTTACCAATCTTCCTCATCAGTTTCAAATGGAGCTCCACCAATTCTTTTGGTACTTTAAGAGAGGAAAGAAAACACACAATAAAGGTTAGCTTACATTATTTCATATGTAATTAAGACTAAACAAAACATTTGGAAATATTTCCTTAAAAGTATAAAAAAGTATAGCCAAAACATACCATGATTAAATCCTATACGTGAGTTACAAAATGAGTCTCTTCTATATATTCTCTGTATTTTGAATTATACCAATCTAGAGTTCATAGTCCAGTCAGGGACCTCCCATTAGAAAGCTTAAAAAAAAAAAAAATGGCTGATCCAAGCTAAATAAAGAACAGTTCTATAGTCTGTCTCATCAAAGTGAGTTCCCCCATCACTGGAAATATTTTTAAGAAGGCCAGACAATTACTTATTAGTAATACCATAGAAGAATTTGTGCCTTAGAGAATCATGGGAGAAGAAAATCTTTGTAGGATGCCTCAAAAAACTGAACATATATAAAAGTTTTAAGAAAACCATAAAATACCACACAACTCTAAACTAGTATTATTTGTTATGATTCTCTTATTCACACAAGTGAGGAACTTTAGAGTATACTGACTCTTTTTTCTCTTTAGTCTCCACATTCAAGCAATTATTGTCCTAGCAAGTTTTCCTTTTTAATGCCCTTCTCATCATGTGACACAGATATAAGAAAGACAGATCCTACCCTTAAATGATTTATGTTCTAAGCACAGATGAAAATTTGCCAAAGGAAAAGGTTGATAAATGGTAGGAAAAATGGCTGGGAAGATTTGGTTTCTAGTAAGACAGTAAAAGATCACCTATCAGAACCTGGCATCTTAAAGGCATAGTCTACTCCCTTTGCAAGTAACCTAGCTTAAGTCTTTTTCTTCAAAACACAATTACCATAATCTCCTAAGTAATCTCCCTACTTCCTCCAGCCTCTTCTATCAAATATTTGTGTTTATTGCATCACTCTTCTAAATCCCTGTGTGAAAACTTTAATTATTTCCCCATATGACAGAAAACATTTTCAACATCATCTTAATTCCTTTTCATAATATCTCTCAAGTAGTACTATCTGAGATTTCAATGAATGATGTGACCTTTCCTGATATTTATCATTGGCTCTCATATGTGAAAATCCTTGTTTTTAGTCATTTCATCCTAATCTGAACACTCTTTCCCCTTTTCTTCCATGTCTACTTCCCTTGCTTTGCCCTGTCTCCTCTCTGAAGTCTATCCATCCTTGAACTGGCTCAGCTTCTATATTCTCCATAAAGTTTTTCTGGAAACTCCCTTCTCTGAATATCAATAATTTTGAGAGCTTTTTTTTCATATTTACACATACTTACAGAGATTTATGTAATTCCATTTGTTCCTAACAACAATCTTGTGATGTGCGTGAGACAGTTGCTGTTATTCACATTTTACATCTTATGAGCCTAATGGTAAAGAAGGCCTGCTTCATGGTCACAGGACAGAATCTAAATACAGGTTTTCCCCAAGTCCTATTCCAGTACCACATTCTATATATTCCATAATACACCATGAGCATTTATTGCTTGTGTCACTCAATTTGGATGGGCCACTTATCCAATTACATTGTTAAAGCAATAACAAAATGAAACAAGCAGCTGTCTTTAATGACAGGAAGATCTGGGATTCAAGTCTTGCTTCTGACTTATTTGGCTATGCAACTATGGACACAATGTCCCAATTAAGTAACAAATGAGTTGCTGATCTAAATCTGAGATGTGTATTTTCATTTTTGAGGTTCTGCATACAGATCAAAGCATAAGAAAAGCTCCCAAAATTTAGTCATTTTCTTTCATGTATAAGGCTTATTTTCAATGGAAACACAAAATTATCAAAAAAGTTCAAGTCCTTAAGTATAAAGAAACATAATTTGGGGAAAAACTGAATTTTGATTCAATAGTTATTTTTTACAAAATGAAATTACTTTGTGAAGTTTAAAAACAAAATGTATTCTAAATTGCTCATATAAACTTTATTTTCTTATTTTCTTCATGTGAAATATGAAGTAAAAGGTCTATTCCAACTCTAGATCCGATGATTCTAATGGTAACCCTTATTAATTGAATCTATCTTTAAATGTTTTTGATTTTTGGCACAAATACTTTAAAAGTGCAATATCTTTTGACCAATGTATGAATAATAGACCAAAAAAAACTAAACAGAAGAAACCATAAGCAATATAATACAACAGAAAACTTTTCTAGACTTTGTATCCATTGTGAAACCAAGAGGATTAAAAAAAAAAATACTCATTTTTTAAAATTGTTGCTGATTAAAAAACAAACAAAAACCAAATACAATGCATATTGACACAGAAGAGAGGGGCCATCAGAAATCAGTACTTTTGGTTCTTGAAACATTTCATCTTTTAAAATCATGTTCTTCACCTTCAGAAAACCAAAAGTTTGCCCAAATTGAGCCACCTTTCTCTCAACTTTCATAATCTTTGTTTTTTGATTTAGTATAAATACATCTGAATGCCTATTTATGGCCAAGGTAAGAAAAGATGGAAATAAAAATAGCAAGCAAGAAGCAGTGAAGTCAAGGCTATATCACAAAAAGATATTTTGCCGATCATATTGTTGGAGGAAATTTACAAGTTTTCCCACGGCCCCACACTGCACTTGTGGGCAAACACAGAATGTTCTTCCTCTTATTTCCTTATTCTTGATTCAAATCAACAGATAGTTCTTATTATCTACATGAATTTTGGATTTTAAGTAATAGCTATTAAACTGCTTTTTAGCTGATTCAACACAATACTCTAAGGCGGCCCATGAAGATCTTTGTATTTCTCAAGTATCAATAAGTTGGCTATCTTTTCCAGCTTTGTGGTAGCAAGGTGGCCCACAATGGAGGGTAAACTGAGTCTAGAGTCAGAGACCTGAATTCAAATGTAGCCATAGCTATTTATTAGTTGCATAACCCTAGTTAAGTCAGCCTCTGCCTCAGTCTTCTCACCTGTAAAATGGGGATAACTAGAGCACCTACCTCATAGGGTTGTTAAGATTCAAATGATATAATATTTATAAAAGCACTTTGCAAACTTTAAAGTGCTCTAAAAAGTCTGGTCTAGCTATCATCTGCAATTTTAATAAACATATCTATGTTTGACAAAGTTTACTGACAGAGCAAACTGCAGATTCATATAAGCTCCACTAGAAACTTTTTCCTAAATTGACTTGGGGTTATAAGAACTATTTTAATCTACCTAGGTGCCTAGCTCACTAAATTCCTTCAATTATCAGTCTAATAACTCTAACTAAAAAAAAAAATATATATATATATATATATATATGGCTAGATCTATTATTGATTCTATTTTCTCTATACAATCATCACTACTTTTTCTATGTTTACTAACTATCCCGCAGAATTTAAGTCAAGCTTGAAGAATGGCCTCAAGCAGCCATTCCCTTTGTTTTTAACTGGCAACAGTATAAGAAAGTGGAAAGGACATTGGACTTACAATGAGAGAAAGGTGGCTCAATATGGGCAAACTTTTGGGTCTTCTAAAATGTGAAGAAAATGATTTTAAAAGATGAAATGCCTCAAGAACCAAGAATGTTAATTTTTCATGGCAGTTCAAAAAATATAACACAGAAAGGCTTCTGTGTTAATAGTTATATTCATCTCATTTGGTTTTTGGTTTTAAACCAGCAATAATTTTCAAAAATGAGTTTTTTTAACTGACCTTGAACAGATGAATTAAGCAAAAGCCTAAGTTATTCTTCTGTAAAATGAAGGATTAAAATGGCCTCAAAGCTCTCTTCTAGCCTTTATTCTCCAATTTACTTCTCTTTTAGCTTATTTTATTCTCCAATTCTATGGTATCTTTCCTACTCCCATAAATTTCAAAAATCACTTCTTGTGGATCAGTAATCAAATCTATCAATGCTTTCAATATGTTAGGATTCTGGTAGCTTAAATTCTAAGGGAAACTAAATGTTTTCTCACTAACTTCTTATTTCTGGTTTTATGACTGTATTTGCCATTTTTGTTCCGTCCATTCTAATTTGTCCATTCTCCTTTGTAAATAAAACTGAAGCAAATGACTCGAACAGCTTTGCCTTCTCTCTCTAATATTATCTGTAGCTAAAAGTATCCACATCCCATCTGAGCATTCTCCTTCTCCTCAGTGATTTTTTTCTTTTTTCCCCAATGATTTTTTTAAAAACCTTTTTTGTTGGCTTTGCTTTCTTTCTGATAATGTATATATCAATGTATTTCACATTGCTTTAAGGATGAATGTATGTTTTGTCATTAGTTTACTAGGAATTTGGTTCCACTGCCTTTTGGTTCTTTCATTTAGACTTTGGTTTTCTTTATGCCATTCTACATCAATTCACAAAAATCCTGACATCACTTTGTAGAACTACAACATATTTTTTATATTTATGATTTTGCATTTATCTTCCACTATGAACCACTGCTTCCATCTTCTACATGACTCTTGAAAATTAGTCATGATCACAGAAGTACAGTACTAAATTAATCAGTGATTAGAGTTAATTAATTAATTAATTAAAATTAATTGGTGATTGGGAGAAAGATCATTTTTTTCAGAAAAAGATCACAAATATAAGCCATGGGCAAGCAATTAGGACAAGAAATATGTAAAAAGAGTGATCCAGGATAAAGGACCCATCTCAAAAGAACAGATCAGAAATGAAGTATTGTAGCTATGATCACAGAGACATCTAGACTCAGCTCCTGGCATAGTCATTCAAAACAAGAGAGGGATCTTGGGAACCACACTCCAAGAGCAAAATGAGATTCTGGGGTTTTTGCTGATCCTATCAGTAGAATACAAGATAAAACAAGTCAGGACCATACATGCCCACAGAGCTTAGCCTTAACACAAAGTTCCAATCTGGGCTGTAAGATTAAAAAAATGAGTAGACAGGACTTTTAAAAAAACTAAAACTAAACTTTTAAAAAAGCTCCCTTTATATCCACATCATTCTTGTTAAGAAAACTCCATTTTGCTCCTATTCACTGGAATCCCTTACTCTTCCAAGGTTTCCATTTAATCAAGGTTTATGTTAAAGAATGCAAAAACATTAAGTTTTCCAAGCATCAGGCAGTGCACTTTAAGGATACAAAACATTGGGGAATAAAGATTTTAAAAGAGAACCCCTGCCTTCAAGAAGCTTACATTCTAATAGGGTAAGACAACACATAACCAGAGAAGGGAATTATATCCTGGAGAAGAAGATGCCGGGGGTGGGGGATAAGGGAAGATCAGAGTAAGGATAGAGAGGACTCTTTTTCTCACCAGGCTGTAATCTAAACTTTTCTATCAAGTCCCATAAAACTCTTCATCCTGGAAGACCACTTCAGTCCTGGAATTCACATCTCAGAAGTACCAGACCTCTCCTTTTGGATTGGCTGGCTCTTCCCCAAAACCTCCACTGACCAGTCATTTCTTCATTTTTCACCAGGCTGCAATACAAACTCTTACATTACATCCCAGCCCCAACCTTCTTTTCTTCCTCCACCCCAACTTTTAAACTTCTTTTTATGTGCTGACTTCCTTTATTAGAAGATAAACTCCGGGAGGCTAGAGATTATTTTCCTTTTTGCTTACATTTGTATTTATACTGCTTGGCACAAATATCTGAAACATAAGTGATTATAAATACTTGTTGATTGACAAATGAAAAGATTGTCTGGGGTTGATGGCTGGATGCCATATGAAGTTAAAGCATGTTCTAATGCCTAGAATCAGCCAGTAGATAAAGCAAGCTTATAAGCAAGCTAGATTGCACTCAATTTAATGCGTGTGTGTGTGTGTGTGTGTGTGTGTGTGTGTGTGTATACACACACATACATTTTTACCAGTTTCCTAAATATACTGGAGCAAATTCTTATCAGAGATACTTGTAAAGATCTTTTCCTCAGCCAACTGCTTTTTTTCTTATGCAGTTTATTTTATTTATGCAACTTTTTTTCAATTTCATAAAGTCAAAGTTATCTATTTAATGTTTTGTACTTGACATTCCTTGGTTGGCTAACAGGTATGCTTTCTATTAATGGCTGTGAAAAGTACCTGATCAAGTTTTCTTCTAATTTTTTATAGTATGATCTTTAATATTAAGATGCATAAAGATGGAACAGGTAGTGCTAGGGGGGAGGAGGGAAAGGGGAGTAACAAAATGACAGATTCCACTGCTATCGTGGTTGTGAATTGGTCAAATCATTCAAGAAAGCAATATGACTAAACTGACTAAAATAATGATACTCATTGATCCCAAAGACCCTACTTAAAGACAGGTATAGTCCGAATGGGCCAAAGAGAGAAAACCACTATAAACAATAAAAAACTAATAACAATACTTTTTTTTAAGTAGCAAGGAACTAAAACTTTGTACATAAAGGAAGGACAAAGTAAGAAAAGATAAATATGAATGATATAGAGAAGCAAGGGAAAAGATACCTAGTAATGACCAAGAAATTTATGGAGAAACTATACTTACTGCATTTTGTCAGTTAAGGTCTACATAAGAGAACTAGAAACCTATGAGCACTAGAAAGATAGAAAAGCCTTGTCAGGCAACTCAAGACTTCCAAATGGGGCTACAGAAGAACCAAGACAAGCCTAGACATTGAACTTAGTATGGAGATCAAAAAGATGAGAACAAAGTCTAACTAAGAATTCCTGGAACCTATACTTAAGTTTAACCCAGAACTAAGACTCATAAACTTGTAGGGCAATGAGTACCCCAAATCAAGACCATTAAATCTCATATCAGCAGCTGGAGCACAGTCATATAAAGATTATGTAGGTTTTACCTAGGCTGTAGGTGGAAATAAACTGTTTCCACTCATGACCCCATCTCGAATCTGAGTGTTTGTGCATGCTATATGTTCAGAAACAAGGCTACAGTTAAGTCATGTGATGCAACACAGGCAAGCACTGCCAGAAACAGCTCAAATTCATTACGCATTTGATAATGAATTAATTTTTGGTCACTGCATTCAGAAACCTTTATTACTGCCACTTTTGCAAGCCCACATTCAATGGAGACTTAAGTTTAAAGCCTCAAACAATTTAAGAAGCTTAGAGACTGACCAGAAGATCATTGTATACTTCAACAACAATACTATATGACGATCAATTTTGATGGACGTGGCCCTCTTCAACAATGAGATGAGCCAAATCAGCTCCAATAGAGCAGTAATGAATTGAACCAGCTATACCCAGCAAAAGAACTCTGGGAGATGACTATGAACCACTACATAAAATTCTCAATCCCTATATTTTTGTCCACCTGCATTTTTTATTTCCTTCATAGGCTAATAGTACACTATTTCAAAGTCCGATTCTTTTTGTACAGCAAAATAACTGTTAGGACATGTATGCTTATATTGTATTTAATTTAAACTTTAACATACTTAACATGTATTGGTCAACCTGCCATCGGGGGGAAGGAATGGGGGGAAAGAGGGAAAAAATTGGAACAAAAAGTTTGGCAATTGTCAATGCTGTGAAATTACCCGTGCATATAACTTGTAAATAAAAAGCTATAATAAAAAAAAGAAGAAGAAAAAAAAAAAAAAAAAGAAAAAGCTAAAAGAAGGAAAAAAAAAAAAGTTTAGAGGCCCAGACCAAAGAAAGCTTCCCCATTTTTTACAAAAGTATGGAGTCCTAAATGAATAAGTAAGGCCGGAGAAATGAGAAGATATTGAGACTCAACAGACAAACCCAATTATTTATATTATCATAAGCAAAGCCACACACTAGTGGAATTTCTAGAAAAAACAAAGCAAGCATCAAGAAAGATGATTTCATGAGATATAAAGAGAAAGCAAAAGTAAGAAACTATGATGAAGGACTAGGTAAATAGAAGAGGAGAAGAGCAACAGAATATTAATTAGTATTGTGAAATCTTCCCTTTCAATATCCTTTTATGTAAAGAAAGAGTGGGGAATAAGAGAACAAAACTACAAGATAATAATATAGAAAGAAATACCTAATTATCATAACTATAAAGGAAAATAAGATGAACTCACTAATGAAGGAAGGAGCAGAATGATTTAGAAAGTGGAATCTAACAATATTGTGTTTATAAGAAACAAACTTGAAATAATAATGATTTAAACAGAGTTTAATTAAAGAACTGGAGCAAAATCTTTTACAATTCAGGCAAATTCAAAAATAAAAGAAGAGGTAGCAATCACAATCTCTAAGATTGAATTTTATGCTTACTTTAAGGAAGCATAGACATGTCACGTGCATCCAAAAAGAGAACTATGGAGAATGAATGTAAATCAATACATGTTATCTTCATTTTTTTTTCTCTAGTGGTTTTGCCCCTTTATTCTGATTTTTCTCTCTCAATATGATTCATAAAGAAATGTGTATTTATAAACATTAATGTACATGTATAACCAGAAAAAAAGAAAATAAAGTAAAATAAATTAAAAATTAAAAGGAAGCATGGACAATGAATTAAAAATAATACTTAAAAATATAATCATCAAATGAGATAGCTTCTCCATCTCTAAGGAAAAGTAAGAGAATAAATTCTAGATTTTTAAGAAAGACCTAGAAACAATTTTATAAAACTAAGATTTGATAGCTCTCTGGTAATTAAAGAACAGAAACAGAAATATACATATTCTCACCTGTGCATGGCACCTTTACAAGAACTGACTATACATCAAGGAACAGAAAGTTCACAAACACAGAAAAGCAGAAATATTAAATCGACCTTCACTAAAAATGATGCAATAAAAATTAAAATCAATGAAAGACCATTAAAATTAGGATTAACATTAATTAGGGACTAAATATGGAGATCATATTATGAAAAATATTAAAAAGAGAAGTAATTAATATACCTCTTATGGCTGTTACCACTCTCTTACCAGATAGAAACCTCTCACAACTAAGAGTAGGGACAATTACAAAGATAAAAAGAAAAAGTCAATAAATATTAATTTAATTTTGATTCTATGAAACTGAAAAACTTCTGTACAAACAAAATTAAATAAAGCAATCAAATGGGAAAAAAAAACAATATATCAAATTTTTCTTATAGGAATTTGGTATCCACAATATAGAAATAATTTATATATATATATGAAAAAATGAAAAGTCATTCTCCATAAGTGTTCAAAGAATATGAATTTTTTCAAAAGGTATGCAACCAGTGCAAATCAAAACAGTACTTTGGCAAAGATGACAAGATTTGAGAATAGTCAATGTTGAAAGTTTTGTGAGAAGACAGGCATATTGATATATTGCTGATGAATCTGTGAACTATGCAAATAAAGTGGTTAAAATGTCCCTTTTTTACCTAAAGACTCCATAACTACACTTATTTGCCAAGGAGGCTACTGATAAGAAAAAAGTTCCTATATACACCAAAATACTTATAACAGTACTTTTTATGAATGCAAAGAATTGGAAACCGGAAATATGCTCATCAACTGGGATATGGCTAAACAAATTATGGTTCCTTAATATAATGAAATACTATTGTTATATAAGAAATTATCAATGTAATAAACACATAGACATAGAAAGATCTGCATCAACTGATGCACAATGAAGCAAACACAAGAAAACAAAACAGTGACAACAATAATATAAAACCTCACTAAAAAAAATTAAAAGTACAGTTAATTCTGTATACCTTAACATATACTTTCCTAAAAAGCATTAAGCAAAATAGTGCAACAGAAATGCTGGGGAAAATGCAAGTAAGAACACCAAGCTTAAAACTTGATCAGCAACACGTTAAAAAAAAAAAATTGAATTCTAAAAAATAGTAGTACACTTCTATACATGTTAAATGCTAATACAAAATGACTGCAATAAATAGTTGCAGCATTTTTGGCCTCCAGCTACTGTTCCTCCCATATCTTTAGTTTCTGCTTCCTATAGACTGGACTAGCAAAGTCTGGAGGAAGTTGTGCTATGATTCAAGCCTCAGGGAGGTTCAGACATTAATGAAAGTGGAATAGGGAAAAGGAGAGTGTGGACTAGCCTTCCTCCTCCCAGAAAATATACAAGACTATACTTTATCTTGCCAAAGACCTGAAGAAGCCATTATTAAACATATTTACCTTTTAAAAATATACATTGTAAGTTAAGAGAACCAGAGTTCAAATATGACCTCAGATATTTAATACTTCCTAACTGTGACCCTGGGCAAGTCACTTAACCTCTATTGCCTCAGGAGGAAAAAATAATATACACACACTCTACAATAGAAATGACTGCAACTGTTGCAAAATTATAAATAACAAGCATGGCTCAAAAGAAGTAATGAAATAAGATACTCATACTCCACACCTTTAAAGAATGGAGGTGCCCAAGTTCTTTCTGCAATACAAATATGATCTTAATACCCAAACCAGAGACAAATGAAAGGAAAAATATAAATCTAATATTCTTAATATGACAAGACAAAAATTTTCTTTTTAATGATTTGGGACATTAATTTCAGACAGACTGAGATATACACTTTGTTGCCCTTATGAGGCAATTGGGGTTAAGTAACTTGCCCAGGGTGATACTGCTAGTAAATTTCAACTGTCTGAAGCCAAATTTGGACTTGGGTCCTTCTGACTCCAGGACTAGTGCTCCTGTGCCACCACCTGCTCTCCGACATAAAAATGTTGGATAAAATATTAGGGGGGGAATCTAGGTGGGGCAATGAATAGAGTGCTGTGTATGGAATCAGGAGGGCCTATTTCAAATTTGGTCTCAGACATTTCGTAGCTGGGTAACTCTAGGCAAGTCACTTAACTTTATTTGCCTCAGATTCCTTACCTGTAAAATCAGGTGGAAAAGGAAACTGGAAACCACTCCAGTGTCATTACCAAGAAAACTCCAAATGGTGTCATAAAGAACGGAACACAATTAAAATGACTATAACACTGCGATCAAGCAGAAATCACATTAGAAAAACAAGGCTACCTCAAATATTAGAATGTAAGCGCTTTGTGAGAATGAATTGTTTCTTTCTTTGTACTTTAATCCCAGTGGCTGGTATAGTGTAATTGTTTAATAAATACTTGTTGATTGAGCTAATATTAAGAAAATAGACATATTATAACTACATAGCAAAAACAAGCAAAACTCAAATTACAAAATCAACAGACACAGAAAAAGACCTTTGACAAAATATATCACCCAATTCTGGGAGAAAAATACTTAAAAAAAGAAAAACTGTCGATAATATAAAATATTTGGGATTTTATCTGCCAAGGGAAAGTCAGGAACTATATAAGCAAAATTACAAAACACTTTCCACACAAATAAAGTCAGATCTAAGCAACTGGAAAAATATCAAGTGCTCATCAACAGGTGGAGCGAATATAATAAAGATGACAATACTCCCTAAACTAATTTATTTATTTAGTGCTATACCAATTAAACTCCCAAGAAACTATTTTACTGACTTAGAAAAAAATAACAACAAAATTCATCTGGAAGAACAAAAGGGCAAGAATTTCAAAGGAATTAATGAAGAGAAAAGCAAATGAAAGTGGGCTAGCTATACCAGATCTAAAACTTTTATTATAAAGCAGTGGTCATCAAAACCATTTGGTAATGGCTAAGAAATAGACTAGTTGATCAGTGGAATAGATTAGGTTCACAGAACAAAATAGCCAATGACTATAACAATCTAAACCTAAAGGCCCCAGCTTTGGGGATAAAAATTCACTGTCTGACAAAAACTGCTAGGAAAATTGGAAACTAGTATGGCAGAAAGTAGGCATAGACCCACACCTAACACTGTACACCAAAATAAGGTTGAAATGAGTTCATGATCTAGACATAAAGAACAATATTATAAACAAATTAGAAGAACATAGGATAGTTTATCTCTCAGATTTGTGGAGGAGGAAGGAATTTGTGACCAAAGAAGACCTAGAGATCATTACTGATCATAAAATAATTTTGATTATATTAAGTTAGAAAGTTTTTGTACAAACAAAACTAATGCAGATAAGATTAGAGAGGAAGCAATAAACTGGGAAAACATTTTTACATCCAAAGGATCTGATAAAGACCTCATTTCTAAAACATATGGAAAACTAACCCAAATTTCTAATATTTCGAGTCATTCCACAATTGATAAATGGTCAAAAGATATGACGAGACAATTTTCAGAAGAAATTGAAACTATTTATAGCCACATGAAAAGATGCTCCAAATCACTATTAATCAGCGAAATGCAAATTAAGAAAACTCTGAGATACCACTATCCACCTGTCAGATTGGCTAAGAAAAGATATAATGACAAATGTTGGAAGGGACATGGGAAAACTGAGATACTTTGAAAAACTCAAAGACCCCAGTTTTTGGGATAAGAATTCACTATTTGACAAAAATTGCTGGGAAAATTGGAAATTAGTATGGCAGAAACTAGGCATTGACCCACACTTAACATCATACACCAAGATAAGGTCAAATTGGGTTCATGATCTAGGTATAAAGAATGAGATAATAAATAAATTGGAAGAGCATAGGATAGTTTACCTCTCAGACCTGTGGAAGAGGAAGGAATTTATGACCAAAGAAGAACTAGAAATCATTATTGATAGAAAATTTTGATTATATCAAACTGAAACGTTTTTGTACAAACAAAATTAATGCAGACAAGATTAAAAGGGAAGCTATAAACTGGGAAAATATTTTTTACAGTCAAAGGTTCTGATGAAGGCCTCATTTCCAAAATATATAGAGAACTGACTCTAATTTAAAAGAAATCAAGCCATTTTCCAATTGATAAATGTCAAAGAATATGAACAGACAATTCTCAGATGAAGAAATTGAAACTATTTCTAGCCATATGAAAAGATGTTCCAAGTCATTATTAATCACAGAAATGCAAATTAAGACAACTCTGAGATACCACTACACACCTGTCAGATTGGCTAGAATGACAGGGAAAGATAATACGGAATCTTGGAGGGGATGTGGGAAAACGGGGACATCGATACATTGCTGGTGGAACTGTGAACACATCCAGCCATTCTGGAGAGCAATTTGGAACTATGCTCAAAAAGTTATCAAACTGTGCATACCCTTTGATCCAGCAGTGCTACTATTAGGTTTATACCCCAAAGAGATATTAAAGAAGGGAAAGGAACCTGTATGTGCCAAAATGTTTGTGGCAGCCCTGTTTGTAGTGGCTAGAAACTGGAAAATGAATGGATGCCCATCAATGGAGAATGGCTGGGTAAATTGTGGTATATGAATGTTATGGAATATTATTGTTCTATAAGAAATGACCAACAGGATGAATATAGAGAAGCTAAGTGAAATGAGCAGAACCAGGAGATCATTATATACCTCAACAACAATACTATATGAAGATGTATTCTGATGGAAGTGGATTTCTTCGACAAAGAAAAGATCTAACTCAGTTCCAATTGATCAATGATGGACAGAAGCAGCTACACCCAAAGAAAGAACACTGAGAAATGAATGCATTGTTTGCACTTTTGTTTTTCCTCCTGGGGTATTTTTACTTTCTGAATCCAATTCTTCCTGTGCAACAACTGTTCATTTCTGCACACATATATTGTATCTAGAATATACTGTGCCATATTTAACATGTATAGGACTCCTTGCCATCTAGGGGAGGAGGTGGAGGGAGGAAGGGGAAAAGTCGGAACAGAAGTGAGTGCAAGAGATAATGTAAAAAATTACCCAGGCATGGGTTCTGTCAATAAAAAATTATAATTATGAAAAAAAAAAAAAAAACTGGGACACTGATACATTGTTGGTGGAACTGAGAACGAATCCAACCATTCTGGAGAGCAATTTGGAACTATGCTCAAAAAGTTATCAAATTGTGCATACCCTTTGATCCAGCAGTGTTTCTACTGGGCTTATATCCCAAAGAGATCTTAAAGGAGGGAAAGGGACCCACATGTGAAAAAATTTTTGTGGCAGCTCTCTTTGTAGTAGCTAGAAACCGGATGGATGCCATCAATTGGAGAATGTCTGAATAAATTATGGTATAGGAATGTTTTGGAATATTATTGTTCTATAAGAAACGACCAGCAGCATGATTTCAGAGAGACCTGGAGAGACTTACATGAACTAATGCTAAGTGAAATGAGCAGAACCAGGAGATCATTGTACACAGCAACAATAAGACTATAGAGTGATCAATTCTGATGGATGCGGCTCTCTTCAACAATGAGATGATTCAAACCAGTTCCACTTGTGCAGTGATTAAGAGAGCCATCTACACCCAGAGAGAGAGGACTGTGGGAACAGTCACTCTCTCTGTTGATTTTGCTTACGTTATGTTTTCTTTCTCAGTTTTTTTTCTTCTTTCTTGATCTGATTTTTCTCATGCAACAAGATAACTGTATAAATATATATATATATATATATATATATAATATATATATATATATATATATATATATATATATATATATGTGTGTGTGTGTGTGTGTGTACACACACACACACACACACACACACACACAGAGGATCTAACGTGTTTCAACATATTTAACATGTATTGAACTATCTGCCAGCTAAGGTCAATGTTGGAAAAATTACCACGCAGAAGCTTTATAAATAAAAAGCTTTAATAAATAAATAAATAAATAAAAATAAAAATAAAGTTACCAATGATATGTGAAATCTGAAAAAAAAAAAATACTAATAAAAAAAAATCACAGGAATAATGGAATCTTTCCTTAATATGGTAAATATCTATCTAAAACCAAGAATCAGAATTTTATGTGATAGATAAAAATCAGAGGTCCTTCTCTTAAGACAAAAGATAAAGCAAGATTATCCACTATCACCACAAAGTAAAATAAATCCATATAAATCATAAGCTCTTCTATTTACTGTCAATAAAATTCAGCAGGATAGAGAAATTCTATTCAAAATAACAATAAAATATATAAAATATTTACAAGTTCATCTACTTACTAACATTCTCAAAGGAATTATATGAATACAATTATAAAACCATTTTTACAGAAACAGAGACCTAAATAAATGGAGATAGTTGGGGGGAAGGGTATATATCAACATAACAAAATGATAATATTGCCCTAATTAACTTTCTTATTAGTCAGGGCCATACCAATAAAACTATCAAATGATAACTTTTTGAGAGCTAGGAAAATAATAACCAAATTCAACTAAAAGAACAAAAGGTCAAGAATCTCTAGGGAAATAATTTAAAAGGGCAGAAGGGGAACTAGCAACCAGATTTCAAACTGTACCATAAAGCAGTTGTCAATAAAACTATTAACAGTTAAAGAGCAGAAAAGTGAATTGATAGAAGAAATTAGGCACATAATATATAGTAGCACATGAACATAGTAATACAGTTTTTGAAAAACCCAAAGACCCCGACTATGGGGGTAAGGACTCACCATTTGACTAAAACTGCTGGGAAAACTGGAAAGCAGTCTGGCAGAAATTAGGTTTAGATCAACATCTCACACCATATACCACAATATGCTCCAAATGGATACATGACCTAGATATAAAAGCTCACATCATAAACAAATCAGAGGAGCAAGGAAGATAATACCTTTCAAAACTATGGATAGGATTAAGAGTCCATGAGAAAATGAGAGATAGAACAAAAAAGGGGGCAGTGGGAAACTGCAATCTTGATTACATAAAATTTAAAACTTTTTACATTAAAAAAAAAATCAAAGAAATTAAAATCAGGCGGGAAACATTTAACTAAAGTGGGGGGGAGGGAGAATCTTTGTGCCAAGTATCTGGCAGAAGACTGACATCTGAGATAATAAAGACCTGATTCAAATACACAAGAATGGCTGTCATTCCCCTGTAAATAAATGGACAAAATGTCAAACTGCAGTTCTCAAAGAAATCTATGCTTAAATAGACCCATAAAAAATTTCCATAAATCACTAATTCTAGAAATCTATATTAAAATAATTTTAGATTCTTAACTCATACTTCTCAGATTAGCATCAAGGAAATTATAACTGTGAGGGATTGTGGAAAAACAGAAACACTAATGTAGAGCTGTGAATTATTAAACTAACCATTATGCTAAGTATTATGTTGTACATATTTTTAAAGATGAAAAATATGCAAAAAATAATTAGGGTTTTTTCTTGTAGCAAAGAACTATTCGCTATAGAAAATAAAGAGGGTGCTCACCAAAAAGAGAACATAATATATTTTATTTTGCCATAAGAAATAATTAAATAGATCACTGCAAAAACTCTGAAAGACTTTATGAAATGATAAAAGAAAAAAATTGAGCCGAACCAAGAGAATAGTTTATAGAATAACAACACTGTAAAGTAAAATAACTTTGAAAGACTTAAGAACTATGATCAATGCAATAACCAACGTAACTCCAAAGGACCAATGATGAAACATGCTAATCACTTTGTGGCAGAGGTGATAGACTTAAGATAAAAATTGAGAGTGGCATGTCAAACATGTGGGAGTATTCTGTTTGACTAAACTTATATGTTAAAAGGTGTATGTTTCTCTTTCTTTATTTGATGAGGAACTAGCATGGGTTGTCAAAAAAAAAAAAAGAAAGAAAGAAAGAAAGAAAAAGAAAAAAAAAAAAAAAAAAAAACAGTGTCCCTCATGCATTTTTTTTAAAAAAATGCACGAGAAAAGAAGTTCAGAAGAAAATAGACCTTGAAAGTTAAAGGTTCAATTTTTTATACACTTTCTACAAGAAGTTTTTCCTGGTGTGCCTAAATGCTTCCCTGTGTTGATTACTTTCAATTTATCCTGTATATAACTAGTTTCTCCATGGTTATTTACATACTGTCTTTCCCATTAAACTGTTAGCTCTTTGAAAGCAGGAAATGTCTTTTTGCCTTTGTTTATATTCCCAATACTTCTAAGCTTAACATTTGACACACAGGCACACAGTAGACATTTAATAAATGCTTTGTGACTTGACCTTGCTAACTAAAAGAATAACCTGTATATAACACAGATCTGTTATTTCACATACAATCTTCTTTCTGTTCTACTTTGTATTTGGAAATATAAATAAATATAGCTCAAACAGATCCACAAATAGCTGAAGTTCTCCAAAAACTATTCTATCATGTCTCCATATTAATTTTCACCCAAATGCTCTCCATTATGCTCTGCTATACTGTGGTTTCTGAATATTTTCATATGCACAGCCTCATAACAACACCACTACTTTACTTCCTCTCTCCTTGCCCCAGCCCATCCTATTCCTTTCGACTAGGATATATGCTTTCAGAAATATATTCTAAACAGGGGTCTCATTTCACTATGTCTCAGTTATAATTATGTGGTCAAAGCTGCTTATTTGCAAACTAATTCATGTTGCTTAGTACTCATTCTTTGTACATTTGTGTATGGAGATGAGGCCATGGATTTTATTCCTTTCCCATCTGTGTTTCCAAGTTTTCTAATATCAATACCATGTCTTAACTGCAGTCTCACTCCAAAACATTCCAGCAATCCTTGTGGCTTGTTCAACCTGGATCACTTGTTCCAATCTGTTATGCTAGCTTCTTTCTTCAACTGGTGAGTTCTTTCTGTGATCTCTACTTTGTGCAAAAAATAAAGTCTGCCAATCTATATTCCTCTCACAGCAGTGCTTAGCTTTCCAAACTTCAACTTTGTGCACCTACACCAAATACCATCCTTTTCCCCAATTTTGTATGTTGTTTTCCTTAAGAGATTCTAAGTTCTTTGAAATCAGGGCCTTTTTTCTTGTTTACTTATGTATCCTCTATGCTAGGGCAGCTAGGTGGTACAGTAGATAAGAGTACCAGGCCTACAGTCAGGAAGATCTGAGCTCAAGTAAAATGTAAACATTTATTAGCTGTGTGACCATGGGCATGTCATTCAACTGTTTATCTCAGTTTCCTTATCTGTAAAATGAGAGAAAAGGAAATGGCAATCCACTCCAGTATCTTTGCCAAGGAAATCTCAAATGGGATCATAAAGAGTCAGACTTGACAGAACAACAACATCTCCAGTACTTAGTACAGAGCCTGGCACATAGTAAAACACTTATGAATACTTGCTGGTTTATCTCCTGTGATTTTCTGAAGGTCTCTGATCATTGTTTTTAGAGAACTTCATTCTCTCTGATGACCTGGGGAATATAACAGCTACATTATAGCTATTAATCTACTGTCTAATCTTTAACATATATACATAATAATATATGTATACACAGAGATTTATGATATAAAAGTAGGTTTTTCACTCCATCCTTTTTAAAGCCCTTTTATCAGATTTGCAAGGCAAAACAAATAATCTTAAAAAGTAGCAATGAAAATTAATTTTTAAAAAGAATATCTTTAATTGTGAATATATCCCTTCTACAACCCATTCTTTATAATAAAGGATAAAAAGAACAAAGGAAGAAAAAAAGCAAAACAAAAAGACATATTAACAGAATATAAATGTTATCAAGAGTATTCTATACGCACAGTCCCCTGTCTCTTCAAAGAAGAAAAATTAGTACATCTCTTCTCTGGGACAGAGTTTGTTTATATTTTAATTAAAGTGTTCCTTTTCATTTTGATAGTTGATCTCAACCTTTTTTCACTACCTATTTCCTTACTACCTTACCCCTCCCTAAACTTTTTCTTGTCCTCAACAAAACCATCAATCCCTCAACCTTTAGTACTTTCCTAGATCAAATGCCGTTAAACTCAAGCCAGTTATCTTCTACCTTCAAGCATTCACTTCCTTTTATCTTCTCATTGCTCATGCCTTGAAAAATCTCAATTTTAGATTATTTTTATCATCTGACTCCTCCACTCCTACATCTGAAATGCTGAAAAGAAACTGGAGGAAAACCCACAATTGAGCTAAAAATTTACATTATCTAATTTCTATCTTTTCTAAGGCAATCCTTTTACTTCTCCCTAATGGAATGCCTAACTAGCTCCCCATAGGAGATCTTCTTTTCTGACCTCTCAGCTGAGTACTTCATCTCTTAATTAAGAAAATGCGAACTTTTCTCTCCTTATCTTTTCAAAATCCCTTAACATTATCCTTTATTTTATTATTTTAATTCCTTTATTATTTTAACTCCTTTATTGATAGCTTAGAAGTTCGACCTCTCTCAGTATATGTAACATTGATCCCAGATCCTCCTTTCTTCTCCAACATTGTTCCTATAATCAATCTTATACCATGTTCCATCTATTCATGGGTTCTTTCCCTGTCTTCAACAGATGTACTCATTTCCTCTATTCTTAAAAACAAAACACTGTTGTGCCAAAGTTCCTTTTTAATGTCGTGACCCAGTTTCTTCAATTGTCCTATTTAGTTATTCTGCCTCAGGTTATAACCTTTCTCTTTTAATGTTTGATGAGATTAAGGTCTACCTCAGTTGCTTTGCCCCAAAACCCCAGGCTATAATCATTCCCTCTTAAATGGTTGATGAGATAAAGGTTTTATATCTTTAGGTTATAGACATTCCTTCTTAATGTTTGACAGGATAGAGATTTATTCATTTTAGATGTCATTAGAATATCAGTAACCTCCCTCCATTGTGTCATCCTAGGGGCCTTCCTCCTCCATTAGGTTATCCCCACCCAGGTACCTCCCCCATTGTGTCGTTGTTCTTGTTATCCTATAAAAAGCTTGCCCTTTGATACTTGAGGGCTGGACTCTTTGAGATGATAGTCTCATCCAGCCCTGGGACCAAACATGGATCCATTGGCCCCAGTATCTCTACTTAATAAACTATTGAATTGGTCTCTAATCTCTGTCTTGCTCAGTTTCTCCGGCATTACAAAACGCCAACAAAAACCCTTCACTGAAATCTATTAGCCCTTCTAGTTATTGCCTCTCATTCTCTTCTCAATTGGAAAAAAGTCCTTGGGGGAAAAATGCCTTAGACTCAGTATAAATCCTTTCTACTCTGTGCTACATCTTCTGCAACCTATCTTCCATCTTCATTGTTCAGATGAAACTATGTTTTCCAAAGTTAATAATGACTTCTTAATTTTCTCTTTTGTAGGCCAATCTTCTGCAATTGCCACTGTTGGTCATCCTCTTTTCTCAGATAATATCACCAATTTTGTGCTTTCAAACTACCCTCTCCTCTATGAGCTCTTCTTGGTCTCCTTTGCTGGCTTATCAACTTCACCATAGCCCCTCACTATATGCACTCACCAAACTTTATCCTAGGACTTTTCTCTATACATATACTTTCTTGCCTAGTAAACCGATCCCACTGATCTACTTATCTCTAAGCAGATGATCCTTAGATCCACATATTAAGTCCTTTGCCTCTCTTTTGAGCTCTCTCTACACAATCCAACTTCCAGTCATGTAAAACAATGTTCCATAGCCACCTCAAATTCAGCATGTCCAATACAAAACTCTATCTTTGCCTCAAAACCCATTCTTATATCAAGATTCATTATTTCCAACGAGAGCACCACCATTCCTTCCAAAATCCCCAGATTTATAGCCTCATGTGGATTCAGTTGCCAAATCCTAACATTTCTTCCTCCACAATCTTTTGCATCTGATTCTTTCTCACAAGATCACATGATCACAGTTCTATAACGGGAAGGAAACTCAGAACCCATCTAGTTCACACTTCCTAACTTTATAAATGTAAAAACTGAGGTTCTTATCACTTCCTACCTGGACTATTACTGCATAGCCTTTAAAATGGTCTGTCTACCTCATGAATCTCTCCTATTCCAATCCATACTTCAAATAAATACTAAAATGATTTTCTGTAATGTTCTCTCTAAAATGTAATGTTCTCTATTGAGGTTTTTTTGGGGTCTCTGGAGGCAGCCTTCGTTTCAATTCAGTAATCACCACAAGTACAGCCAGGTGTTAAAAGTCCAAATCCTTTATTGTCCCTTTCAAAGTCTCCTTTCCGGGGCCGGTTAGCTTTCTTAGGGGTCTACTTCTCTCCTTGGTTCCAAGAGCTTGAGCTCCTGCCACCAGTCCTTTGACTCTTCCAGCTTCTGCCTTTATCTTCCTCCGAATGTCAATCCTGGCTAAAGCTCCTAGCTTATATGCTCCACATTGAGTATACACCAATCATTATATCACTAGGAAACTATTATTTGTTTTAGGATTAAATAAGTGCTAAATCAGATTTAACCATTGTCTCCTTAATTCCACTTAGTACCTTGTTCTGGATCATAACAATTTTTCCTAAGCACAAGTCTAATCATGTCACTCCCACTCAAGTTTCTGTAGTTCCCTATTGTCTCTAGAATCAAACATAAACTCCTCTTTTGATTTTAGAAGTCCATCATAATTTTGCCGTCCTTATTATAAATTACTCCCCTATACAATCAAAATGGCCTTCCTGCTATATCTTATACATGACACTCCATGCTCCAATCTCTGTAGTTTTAAAATGGCTGTTGCCAATCCCTGGAATGCATCCCCCAGCTTTACTTCCTTCTGAGACTCATCTCAAATTCTGCCTTCTACATTTCCTGATCCATAACATATGGGACTCCTTCCCTCCCCCTTCAATTCCTAAACCTATCTGGTATTCTTTCTTTATTCTATATATGCTCATACAGAGTTCTTATGGGTTGACCATGTTGTTCAAATGCCAAATGTAGGCTTGCCTAAACGAATATTTTACAGAGAAACACAAGGCAAGCATTCACATGATGGTCAAGAGAAGAAGAAATACAAGGACAGCCTCAAAGTCTCTCTGAAGAATTCTGGAATTGATTGCGTGACATGGGAGATGCTAGCAAAGGATTGCCCTGCATGGCATAGGTGAGCATGATGCCCACATCACAGAACTTGTGCGTTATGAGCAAAACAGAACTGAAGTAGCTCAAAACAAACTCTAGATGTCCAAATTTAGAGTCTGTAGCCCAAATATTCATATGGGCTATTTGTGCCCAATCTGTTATAGAGCATTTCAAATTTGTATTTGTCTGATCAGCCACAGTAAGATACCCCGTTAACTTAACTCTAATTTAGTGATGTCACTGTGATCCTCTTTGAGAACAAAGGTCAACAACAACCAACCAACTAATATTTAATGACATGACAATTTAATTTAATGCTTTCTTGACTGCATCTGGCAGCGAAAGTATATTGAACAATCATCAGAAGCAGGCAGTTTCATCATTTCTAATAGGTCTTGAGAATTCATAGAATAAAGATTTAGAACTGAAAGGTTGTGCAATTTCTATTGTCCCTGGTATTAGAAAATCATAAATTATTTATAAACTCTTCGTATATTTAGTAACACTATTTGTAATCTATGAATTACCTTTCATGCAGATAGGTGGCACGGGTCAGAATGTTTCACTTCCTGAGTTTAAATCTGGTCTATCTGTGTGACTCTAGTAGGCAAGCCACTAAACCTTTTTGACCTCAGTCTCTTCATCTGTAAAATGAGCTGGAGAAGGAAATAGCAAACCACTCTAGTATCTTTGCTTATAAAAAAGCCCCAAATGGGGTCAGAAACAACTGCACAACAAAGGTGCCTTCTGATATCATTCTATTATTTAACATGCATGGCTGCTATCAAACGCTCAACTTCTACCTACAAAGTTAAAATACAGCTTGCCATAGTAAACCTTAAACTTCAGAACAGAGAAGGGGTTTAGGGTTTCAACATCATCATCCTAGGGGAAGGGGAAGGGTTCACCACAAAGTCAGTCTAATATTTTATTTATGAACAATTGAAAATATATCAACTTAATGAGAGCTCTTAGCATCCCATCTGCAAATATGCTGACACGTTGGGTTTCTTGGTGTATTTCTCTCTCCTCTTCTTTTTTATATGGAAGAGGGAAATGAAAGGGTTGCCTTAGGTTCCTTTCTAATATTGTATATAATTTTAATTCAATCTTTAATAATGAAAATTTTAAATAATACTACAATACCTTTCTGGAAATAGTCTGCTAAAATAAAAGCCATTTTCATGTTATTTGGTGTTCTCTGTGTCTAGCACCTCTCAACTCTTTCCTTGAAGAATGTGATCTTGTAGAAAGTACACTGCATTTATTATCAAAAGACTGGTGTGTGGCCTTGGGCAATTCATTTGACCTCTCTGGGCCTCATTTTCCAAGCATTGGCTCTGAGCTCACATGCCCCTACGTATGACAATTACTACCTACATAACCGAGGGTGAATCGTTTGACCTCACTGATACTTGTTTCCTTACTGGTAAAACGAAGTTTAACTAGGCAGTTCCTGAGGTCCTTTCCAGCTCTAGATCTATGATTTATCCTTATCAACTATAAATCTTTGAATTCAGGAAATTAAAATCAGCAACTTCCCTCACACCTAGCCCATTCTTCCTGTAGTTACCTTTTTAGCCACTAGATGGCAGTTAGGCACTAAGGAAAAACAAGCCTTAGAGAGAAAATCAAAAATCAGAATAAACTTAAAATGATAAATAAATTAACAAGTAAAATCGGTGAGCTTTTTCTTCACCACAGAAAGAACCTGTAAAAAAGCAGGTATGCTATATTTTCCTTCTGGTGCTCCTCCTCCAACCTCCCCCAAAATAGTAGTAGGGACTAAAGGAATTCCTTTTCAGCTCAAATGAGATAAAAATTATAAAGCTCCTGAACACAATGCCTGACACATAAGTGATGTATAAATGCTATTATTATTATTATGCCAACAGTTTATAATTAAAAATCCAAATACTTGCCAAATAAATATCCACCTGACATTTGTCAGGAAAGTCTCCAAAATAGTTAAATTGGAGAACAGTTGCTGTCATACAATCAATAGGAATTTCCTATCACCAAAGGAATTAGGATTACACAGAAGGGGAAAGGAATAAAAAAAGAGAGGAGGGGCTGAAAAAAGGAAGGGCAGATTGAGAGAGGTGGTAGTCATAAGTGAAACACAGCTTAGGCAAAGGGGTAAAGGAGAGAGAAAAATATAACTTGGGAAAAATAGGGTAGCGGGAAATTCAAAGTTAGCAATTTTAACTGTGAATATGAATGGGACGAATTTTCCCATAAAAGGAAAACAGAGAGCAGAGTGGATTAAAAGTCAGAATCCTACAATAAGTTGTTTACAAGAAACATATTTGAAGCAAAGAGATACATAGAGTAAAGGTAAAAGGCAGAATCTATTATGCTTCAGCTAAAGTAAAAAAAGCAGGGACAGCAATCCTAATCCCAGATTAAGGAATCACAAGAACAGCATAAATTTTTTTTAAATCTCAAAATTAACCTTCTGAAAATTATACAAATTTAAAGATGTCCAAAGTTGTTTCTCTTATACTAAGAAAATAAGAGGTAGATATAATATTATAAATTCTTGTTTGTAAATATATACTCAATTGTGTTGAAATATTACACAACTATATCTTGTGTTCAATTTACTTATTTAATAATTTATTTAATAAACATCTGAATACTCACAAGTATCTAGCAATACACTAATCTTTGATCCCAATGTATGAAAACAGCGTTTACGTAACGCTGGTTGGATGAAATAATAAATCTTAGATAAGTAGTAAAAATATTTCACATTTACATACAGCAATAGTTTTAAGATAACTGTTCCAAATTATATTGTTAAAATAACTAGCATTTTATATAATGTTTTAAGGTTAAGCACTTTACAAATATTGTTTCATTTAATTTTCACAACAACTCTGAGAGACAAAGACTAACTGAAGTGAAGAAACTTGCCAAAGTTCACAAAGATGGTAAGTATCAAGAGGTCATATTTGATCTCGGGTTCCTTATTTCAGGCCCAACTGCTCTGTATATTATGGTGCCACCAACTGCCTCATTTCTACAATGGTTTAAGAACTGAAAAGTATTTTCCTTCACAACTACCCTGAGAGATGAGTACGGTAAGAATTATTATTTTTATTGTAAAGATGAAGGAACTGAGTCTCCAACAGATTCACTTGTCTAGAGTCCCACAGGAAGTCAGAAGTAAACAGGATTTGAATCTGCACTTTGAGCTTGAAGTGTGCAGTTATAGTTGAGGTTAGACTGGGGGGGGGGGGGGGCGTTTCAATTAAATAGTGAAGCCTCTAACTTTAGCAATAAAGGTTTGAAAAAGGAGAGAAGAAATCCCCTATGTCTTGGTACCTTGTCTAAGATAGTTTTTTGGAGGTGCAAGTCTGAGGCCAACAAACAATACTTTTTTTTTTTTTTTTTAAATCAGAAGGAACTCTTCAGAATATCTTTAAGAATTACAGAATAAGCATTAAAAAAGTAAAAACAATACATTTCTACTTGGAACCTCAACTTTTTCATTTACTCTTTTCTTGCTAAGCCACAATTATTTAATTGAGATGAGGAATAATAAGAAAAATGAGTAGTTATTCCAAGTTAGAGATACCAATATGCAACTGACTTCCTTTAAGTCTCAAAATAAAATCCCACCTTGTATAAAAAATTTTTCCTAATCTCCTTTAAAGCCAATGGCTCCCCTCTTGTTTATCTCCAACTTATCCTTTATATGTATGTTTGTACATAGTTGTTTGTACCCTGTTTTTCCCACTACACTATTACCTTTTAGACAGCATGGCCTTTCCTTTGTCTTTTTTTTTATCTGTGGGACTTGGCACAGTGCCTGACACACAAGAGGTGCTTAATAAAGTTTACAAACATATAGGATAATTTGGAGTCTCAAAATCAAAGTATTAGAATTACGAGGGACCAGGAAAGACTTTCTACAGAAGGTAGAACTTTAACTAGGCCCTGAAGAAAGTCAAAGAAGCCAGGAAGAAGGCAGAGATGAGAAGAGGAAGCATTCTAGGCATGTTGGACAGTCAGTAAAAATGCCCAAAGACAAAAGTCAGAGTATCCTATTTTGAGGAAGTCAGGGGTAAGATAGTATCACTAGATCACAAAGTACATGAGGGAATAAGATTAGAAATATGTATGTAAAGAAAGTGGGGTAGGATATTTTATGAAGAACCTTCTTTGGTTCTTCATAAAATATCCTGCCCCAGTTTCCTTACAAGGTGTTAAGTCACTAGTATTGATAGAAACAATGCTTAAGTTAACACCTTTGAGAGTTCACACATTAGCTCACACAGTTCAGTATGAGATATCCAAATTCAAACCTCCTATAATCCTACTCTCAGAGGAGTAGTAAACCTTTGAGTTTACACCTCTAAAAGAACATAAAAACAGCTGGGCTCAGTCAGGAGAGTTCAGTTAAAAAAGATTGAGAGGGGAGCATCAGTTGGAGATTGAGAAGCCATGAGTCAGAGTGGAGCTAGAGGCAGAAGCTGGAAGAGCTAAAAGATAAACTGCAAGAGCTCTTGGAACCAAGGAGGGAGAGAGGCCTCTGAGAAAGCTAACCAGGCCCAAGGAAAGAGATAAGACTTGGAAGGAGAAAATAAACGTTTAGATTTTATCAGCTGGCTGCATTTGAAGCGATTATTACTTTGAACTGAAACCAAGGCTCCAGAAAACCTCCCCAAGAAACCTGCTCCCAGAGAGAACCATTATATATTATAAAAAAGAAAAGAACACCACAATTTTATATTTGATTCTAGAAGTGATAGGAAGGCAGGCCACAAGAAGGTATTAAATACGAAGAGGAAATGGTCATATCTGCATTTAAGTTAGACCACTGTAAATGGAATGGTTTGCCTTAGGAGTGGGAGGGTGTGTGGAAGGGATGGCAAATAAATGGAAGTTCCTTTAAATTTTATATAGTTTTGATTGGTACTATACTTGACAACACTGACACTCTTTATCCTGCATACCAAATAACCTTTCCTACCTGCTCTCTTGGATCTCAATGTCAAGGACAATATCAAAGGCTTTTTCTTTTTCTATATTCATTACCTTCATATATTTCACTTGATGCAAATTAAGACAACTCTGAGGTACCATCTCACATTTCCCTGTCTGGAATAACAGAAAAAGATAATGAGAAATGTTGGAGAGGATGTGGGAAAACTGAGATACTGATGCATTTTTGGTGGAGTTGTGAAATGATCCAACCATTCTGAAGAGCAATTTGGAATTATGCCCAAATGGCTAGCAAATTGTGCATATATATTCTGATCTAGCAATGTCTCTCCTAAGTCTTTACCCCACAGTATAAAAGAAGGAAAAGGACCCACATGGGCAAAAATGTTTGTAACAGCAAGAAACTGGAAATTGAGTAGATGCTCAACAGATGGGGAATGGCTGAATGTTATGGTATAGGAATGTTATTGTAGTATAAGAAATGATATACACTGCAACAGCAAGATTGTGTTGTGATGATCAACTATAACAGACTTGCTTCTCAGCAATTCAGTGATCCAAGGCAATCCCAATAAACGCTGGATGTAATATGCCATTCGAGGGATGAACTATTTAGACTAAATGTGGATTGACACATACTATTTTCACTTTTTTGTTCTTTACATGTTTTTTTCTCTCTTTTTTTATTTTTTAAAAAATATTTTATTTTATTTTATAATAACTTTATATTGACAGAATCCATGCCAGGGTAATTTTTTTTTACAACATTATCCCTTGCACTCGCTTCTGCTCCGATTTTTCCCCTCCCTCCCTCCACTAGATGGCAAACAGTCTTATATATGTTAGATATGTTGCAGTATATCCTAGATACAATATATGTTTGCAGAACCGAGCAGTTCTCTTGTTGCAAAAGGAAAATTGGATTCAGAAGGTAAAAACAACTCGGAAAGAAAAACAAAAATGCAAACAGTTCACATTTGTTTCCCAGTGTTCTTTCTTTGGATGTAGCTGCTTCTGTCCATCATTTATCAATTGAAACTGAGTCTTCGTCAAAAAAATCCACTTCCATCAGAATACACCCTCATACAATATCGTTGTCGAAGTGTTGTTGTTTACATGTTTTTTTCTCTCGTGGCTTTTTTCTTTTAACCTGATTTTTCTTGCACAACATATTTATGGAAATATGTTTAAAAAGAATGCACATATTTAACTTACATCAGAGTGCTTGCTATCTTGGGAAGGGCAGGGAAGGGAAGAAAGGAGAACATTTTCTAACAAAATCTTACAAAAATGAATATTGAAAATTATTTTTCCGTGTATTTGGAAAAATACACATTTGGAAACGTGCCTGTAATAACCCCTACAGGTCCCCACAAGCTCTTAAATCATGATCCTGTAACTTCAAAACCCTTATATTCATGGCTCAAATCAAAGACTAACTCCTACAAATAAACTCTTTTCAAACTTTCTCGGCATTGACTTATTTGTGTATGTGTGTATATATAATTGTCCCTGACCACTCTTTGGAGGCAAGAATCATTTCAGTTTTTATCTCTTGTCTCAGAGCCTCACTTACTGCTTTGTATATTGTATGTGTTTAATATGTGAATTAAATCCCAACATTTCTTCATGATCATCTTATTGTTATCTACCCTGTCTTTTTGGGTTATTTAAAATTCTAAACTATGGGTTTTCTACCCCAGAACTAAAGCTATCCTGACTGGAGAATATATCACATGGCTCTCTTAAATCAGCTGGTCCTAACTGAAATTCACATGTGATCTGACCATCTTCTTGTCATCCACCCTGTCAGTATCAATTCAATCAATGTAATCAATTACAACAATCAAGTTGTTGTAAAAATCTTCCATTAAAGCTCCAGAGACAAAAGTTGTGAAGACTGTACAGATAATGCATCTGAATAGAATGCAAATCAAGTAGCACACTTAGGAGGTAATACTGGAAAAGGAACTTTTAAAAGCAATAAATGCAGAACATCTTTAGATCTTTTTTCTCCAGAATGCAATCTGGGATTCAGTCAAGCACATAAATGTTCTCCACAAAAATAATGACAAAATCTGTATTATTTCCTCAACTCCACAGGTTTAGGGAGCTGGAAGGGAAGGGCCTTAAGTCATCTGCCCTTAGCTTTTATTTTAGAAATAAAAGGAAAAAAACCCAGAGAGTAAATTAAGTGATTCCCTCTAAGTCAGGTTCTCTGACTCCAAATGCAGGCCTCCTCTTACTGCTCTGCATTTAGCCTTGGAAGCTAAAATACTATTTTTTAAACATTTTTTAAAAGTTATGTCTTAAAGTCCAGTAGGTTTATAACTATTTAGTGAATAAATTATATCTTTGCTTAAAATGCCAAATATTAAAATTTCAAATAAAAAAAATTTCAAGTGGTGCAAAAGATATATATATCCCAGTGCCCAACCCAGAGTCATGAAAGGCTCATTTTCCTGAGTTCAAATTTGAGCTCAGACACTTGCTGTGTATTCTTGAACAAGTTATTTAATCCTATTTGCCTCAGTTTCTTCATTCATAAAATAAGCTAGAAAAGAAAATGGCAAACTAATCCAGTATTTTTGCCCAAGAAAACTCAAAAGAGCATCATTAAGTATTATATATGACTAAAAAGTGGCCGAACAGTGAAAAAAATATATTCAGTAAAATAGATATTACTATTATACTAAGTAAAGATATACTGAGTTTTTCTATTTCTAAGATGTAAGAAACTGATTAAAAAATATAAAAACAAGAGTCATTCCCAAATTTTAAAAATAGCCAATATTTATAAATAAATAGTTTACAAAGGAAGAAATACAAGTCTCAAACCCATTAGACTAGTTAAAAATGACAAAAAGAGAAAAATGGCAAAAATGTTGAAGGGCAAAAGAAGAGGCTTTGGGAAAACAAGCACATTAATATACTTCTTTCTGGTGGAGGTATGAATTGGTCTAGTCATCCTGGGTAGCAATTTGGAAATATGTCTCAAAGTCACTAAATTGTATATATCCTTTGAAACCCAGTGTTATGAATAGTATTATGCTTGTACCTCAAAGAGATTAAAAAAAAAAAAAAAAAAGAGAAGATCCCCAACAAAGAGGCAAATAACTGGCAATGAAAGATAAATAGGAAATAATCAACAAAAATTAAGAGATTGAGACAGGCTTTGTATAGAAGGTGGGATTTTGGCACTTGAAGGAAGGCAAGAAATACAAGAAGCAGAGTATTTCATTAATGGGGGACAATGAAAATGCTATAGTCAGGAAATGGAATGTCTTTATATCTAGGAAGTTCATTCCAGTCTTGAATTCCCTAGCTAATGTCCTGATACAAATTTTTGGACTGCTTCTATATCACCCTGGACCCAGTCCAGGTGTCAGCGGAGGCCCTACGTTACCCTCACACCTCCGCAGCCACTCTAGAGCCTCCTCAGGAAAAGTCCTTTATCAATGCGGTTGACAGCAGTCCACACCAAAAATAAATTTAGGAGGGCTAATCCCTCAGGGTCTCCCTCAACCCAGCTAATAGACCCCCAGACTTCCCAAGAGCTTTACCTTGAGAACATGTGTTTCTTTTCAGGCTACAAATGCCAGCCATCAGGACTCTACTTCCTTCAATCTTCAATTCTGCTTTCCACTGAGTATCCCTGCCTCGGGTCGTTGTCTAAGAGGGAAGGGAGGCTGCTCACCCAGAGCCAGAGACCATAGAGAAAACTACTCCGTAGGCGCCTGTCCCTGTTTGGGGTGCACACAGCCATCTCCCCCAAAGACCCTATCCCGGACAAGCCCCCAACTGTGAGAGATGCAGAAAACCCTTATCCAAAAATCAGTCAGTAGAAAGCAGAAAAGTTATTTATTAATAAATTCTCATGAGAATGAGCAATTCCACTGTGAGAAGGGAGAGAAAGCTCGCAGGAGAAGGGATAAAGATTTAGGAAAGATATACAGTTTTTATAGGTTTGGTTACAAAGGATTACACCATAAGTTGGGGAGCATTGAGAAATAGGTGCCCTCTCCTCTATTTGAATGTTAAACATTGGTGCCAAAGTCAGATTAGAATGGAATGCTTTGTTTCCCTGATTCGGAGAGGAATCATCAGTCAGACCTTCAAACTTCCTGAATGACATACTGAGCTGACGGCATTTAATAATCTAAATATTGATAACACTGAAAAAGGATAAATTTCATCATTTCTGGTTAAGTAAATATAGCTTAAGTTTTAAGTAAATATTGGCTTGCACACACCATACTTATGCAGGTCACAAAGACATAGAAATAATTTTAAAAATACAGAAAAAGAATTTAAACATTCCTCTAAGTTCTTCACTTTATCTCTCCATTCCACACAAGGAATAGGAATGGCTGAAAAATCATGACAAAAGCATATAAGGGAAAACTATTGTGCCATAAAAATGATTAAGAGAGTTAAGTTCAGAAAAACCTAGGAAGAATTGTATTAATGAATACAGAGTGAAATAAATGAAATCCAGGAAAAAAAATGTATAACGCTATAAAGAAAAACAGCTTAAAAAAAAACTTATAAAGAACTCTGATGCATGCCATGACCAATCTCTGGAAAATCAATAATAAAGTATGTTATTCACCTCAGGAGAGATAAGGGCAATGAGCTCAAAACGCAAATACGTGAATTTTAGATATGGCCAACGCAGGAATTTGTTTGCTTGACCATGTACTTTTATGGAAGTTTTCCCCTATGAATTGTTGGCAAAGAGGAGATGATGTGGAAAGGGTAGTTTGCAATAGGATAGTTATCATAATGAAGAAGGGACCCCGAAACTCTAAAAATCCTTAAAGGAGAAAATCTCTTTCAACTCTGCCTCAGTGAGGGACCCCACCTGAGGGACAAACAGTTTCATTCTGTTGTCCAGGTGAGGCCGGTTCAGTCCTAAGCTCATTGAATTCTATTCAAATTCAGTTCAAGCTGAAACCCAGCTTGTACAACTCCATCCCCGAGTTCCCTTCAGCTGATAGCCAAAGCTACTATTATAAAAGAGCCAATCTAAAATCCTCTCTTTGCAGCGGTTCTAAACATGCCAGCTATGTCATGGTTGCTATGCCAAGCGCCTCTGCCCACTGGAATATTCTTTTTCAATGCCACCCTCTCTTTACCCTCACCTATTTCCCTAACCAGACTTTATGCCTTTCTGTCAACCCCTATAATAAACCTCTTTTATCAATCTAGGTTTTCAGGTTTCCTTTACAGAGAATCCCTGCACCACCAGAAGGGAGTCCCCAAAACTTCCTATCCTTGTGCCGAATCCCAAGGGGGTGCAGGGGAGTCAAACCTCTCCATTTGGTTCCCTGAACCCCAAACCGGCCACTAGACCTTATCATTCAACTCCTGACAACCAGAAACCCTAATCTCATTTTGGTTCCCTAAATCTAGACCTTATCAATAATAGGTGTGGAGGAATTTAGAAAGAAAGCTATTGAAATTTTTTTAAGAGCACAGAAAAAAATCAAATGGAGAACATACAAATGTGACGTCAGCTTTGGGGAAAAAAAAAATCAAAATTCTTGCTAACAAAGGCAAAGAAATCTATGTAATAATAATAATAATAATTATATATATATATATATATTTACACACATACACACACACACATTTTTTGCTGAAGCAATTAGGGTTAAGTGACTTTCCCAGGGTCACACAGCTAAGAAGTGTTAAATGCCTGAGACCACATGTGAACTCAAGTCCTCCTGACTTCAGGATTGATGCTCTATCCACTGTGCCACCTAGCTGCCCCTGTAATAATATATTTATATATAATTAATATATCTAATAACAGCTGCAAATGCAATCCTCTTTTTTTCTGTTGCTTTCTACGTGGAAAAGATCATTTTACCTGATGCATATTAAGTTCAAAATTTTTTAAACACAAAGGCAAAAAAAAAAAAAAAAAAGATTTCATAATGTAAATAGCTAACATTTTATACAAGCAACTACATGATATAGTAGGTAAAAGCATTGGATTTGTAACTAAGAAGACTGGAGTTCAAAGCCAACTTTAGAAGTCACTTAATCTTTTAGCCTCAGTTTCTTCACTTGTAAAATAGGATTTACCTAACAGGACTGCTGTGAGAACCGGATGAGATTAACAAGTAAAATGCTTTGTTAACCTTAAAGTACTATATAAATGCTAGTTGAGATTTAAAAAAAAAAAAAAAAAAAAAAAAAACTCACTATAGTGCTTTGAAAGATTTAAGACCTCATTTTAAAACAATGATAAAATACAAGAACAAAAGAATAAAAATGAAATATGTCTTTCAATTCCTGACAGGGGGGCAAATTTAAAACATCTACAGAGATATACATTTTCAGACATAGCTTGGGAATTTGTTTTGCTAGGTTATGCAGAGATATATTAAAGAAAAGTTTTCAGGCTATTTTTTTTTCCTTCATTGGGGAAGAGGTTTAGGAATTTGAGGGGGAAGGAAGAAAAGACAACAGGAGTGAAAAAAAATTTAACACAACAATTTAAAAACTTCTTAGGTCAAGGTTATGAATTTCTTGAAATTAATACATAGGATGCCAAGAATAATAAAAATTTAGCACAACTTTTTTAAAGAATCTAAAAGGTTACCAGAAAGTGTAATAAGATTTCAGCAAAAAGAAAATACCACACACAATGAAAAAAATAATATGGTTTAATATAAGTCCAAGGAGTTAAGAAAATGGTGTGGCCATAGGGACACTAAAAGTAACTGGAAAAACTGAATCTAGAGAAACAACAGGAAAACTAGTTATGAGAAGGAAAAGAGTGAAGAAAGAAGAAAAAATGTGTGAGAACTCACTGAGCATTCCTCATTAAAGTGCACAAAAAAGAATATTTATACATAATTTAAGAATGAGGGAAATAGGGCAAAATATGAACTTCACTTTTATCTGAAGGGGGGTTAAACTTGACTTTGAAATTAAAATATACTAAACTCTAAAGAAAAACAGGTAATTTCTGTTTGTTTACAAGAGAGGATAAAAATCAAATCACAAAGTCACAAGAAAAACTTTAGAGAGTGGATCAGTTTTTTTAAAAGGAGCATAAAAACCGGGTCTGATCTAGGAAAAATCAAGGATAGCACACTTTAATTATAGGTTGAGTAGAGAACACATTCCTTATCTTTTTCTACCTCCTTTGTAAAGAAGGGATCAATGAACACTTTCAAAGGATGTGACAGAAAAAAAATTTCACAATTAATAATTGTACTACAAATGTGAATGTCACCCATAAAATGTAGGCTAACATGAAAAGCCAAATCCAACAATAAAAATTTTTAAGAAACATGATCAAGATAAATGAAGTTAAAATAGTTTGAGAAATATGTATTATACCCCAGTTGTATTAAAAATAACATTCATGATGCCAAAAAAGCCAATAGTAAAAAGATAGCCAAAAAAGATAACATACATGTATAATATCTAAGTACTTAATGAAAGTTAATAGGATTAGAATGGGAGATAAAAAGAAAATCTATACAAGCACTGGGAACTTTAATGTGCTGCTTTCAAAATGAGACAAAAATCTAATGAGACAAAGAAATTAAGGACTAATAGAATTTTAGAAAAGTTAGACGAACTAAATCGATGAAAAATACTAAATGAAGGCAGAAAGAATATACATACTTCCCAGATATTCATTACAAAAATTGATGACATGATAAGGGCATAAAACCTCACAAACAAATGCACAAAAACAAAAGTTGAAAGCACCTTTTACTGACCATAATACAACAAAAATTAAAACCAATAAAGGGTATTTAAAGAAAAGATTCAAATTTAAATGGAGACTAAATAATTTAACCCTAAAAAATTAACTATCAAAAAACAATTTTAGAAACTACACATAATTTCATTAAAGAAAATAATAGCACTAATACAACACAACAAAATTTTGGAGATGGAACCAAAACTGTTCTTATTTTTTTTAATTTATAAATATTTTCCTTATCAAGAGACCAAAAACATCCTCAAAAAACAAAAAATTAAGTATGAAAACACTAGAAAAAGAAATATAAAAATCCCAACAAAATACAAAAATAGAAATTCTTAAAATCAAATACGTTAACAAAACTGCAACTCCCAACAACCATCCTCAATGAATGGATTTTGAAAAACTTTTAAAATGTTTTTAAAAAAACACTAAATTCATGAAATACAGTATCTTTTCTAATGAGGAGGGAGATAGGAATACAGAAAAGAAGGGAGGAAAAGGGAACCAAACTGCCAAAATTAATAACTAAAAAGGAGAACTTGCAATAAAAAAGAAATAAAATTATTATAAATTATTTTGCCTCATATGCTAACAAATTAAATTTTAAATGAAGTTGAGTTACAAAAAATTTTAAATATCTATATTAACAAAAGAAATTTTTAAAAATTTAAATAATTCAATCTCCAAAAAAGAAACTGAACAAGCTATAAAGAACTTGTCAAAGAAAAATCTTCCAGAATCACAGATTTACAAGTGAGTTCTATCAAACATTCAAAGAGCAATTAAATACAATTTTACATAAATTATTTGGGTGAAAAAAGAAAAAGAAAAGCCATCCTATTAAATTTCTTTTATAAGACAAATATGCCAGAAAGAGATAACAATAAGCAATATTTCTAATATAAGTCACTCAGTAAACATTTATTAAATACCTACTATATACCAGGTATTGTGCTAAATTGGGAGGGAGGGAGGAAGGCAAGAAAGGAGGAAGCTAGGGAGGTAGGAACAAAGGTAGATAGTGTGTGTGTGTGTATAAGGCAAAAGACAATCCTGTCTTCAAGAAGCTCACAATCTAACAAGGGAAGAGAACACATAAAAAGAACTGAAAGGGGGTTGGGAGTTGAAAGAGTAATTATGATGATGTCCTACAGCCAGGTGGGAAATAAGATCACTGCCCTGAGTACCATCTTTATGTGAAGGATCTAGGAAGAGTTAGTACTGAGAAGATATGACTTTCAGAGTTGAGATCTCATAAGATGGATATCCATCCACCATAAACTATGATTTATATCAGGAATGTGAAGTCAATACAACAGTAGAAAATGTATATGCATAATAGACCAAATAATAACAAAAAAAATCCAAATCATTTTATTATATATACAAAAAGTTTTTGACAAAATACAGGATTCTTATCTGTTTAAAACACTTAAAAACTATAGGAGAATATTAACTTTTCTTTGATATGATATGCAGTACCTAACCTAGATCAAGATACAGAGATCTAAAGGACAGGGTTTCCAATTAATCAAAGAAAGTGATGCCATAAGCATGGGCAAAGAGATATTATCAAATCTTATGATAACTAAAGAATATTAGAAATTATATTTAAAATTAATCTTAGAAAAGCATCAGGAAATAAAATAAATCCACAAAGTCTTCAATTTTTTTTTAAATTGCTAACAAGATTCAGCAGGAATCTTCAAAATAAATTCACTACCTACCAAGACACACAGAATACAATACAACTAAGAACATACTCTCTACAAAAAAAAAAAAAAAAAAAAAAAAAAAAAGACAGATTTAAGAGATTTTAATTGCTCATTACTGGGCCATATTAATGAAATAAATATTATAATAATTCCTAAATTAATCTATAGATGTAGTAGTGTCATATCAAACTACCAAAGGATTATTGTTTTAGGGGATTAAACAAAATTCTTAAAACATCAAGAATTGGAAAGAGAAATGATTGAGAAAAAGAGGGGGGGGGAGGGAGAAGGAGTCTAATAGTACCAAATCAAACTAGATTATAAAGCAATAATCTTCAAAAACTATTTGGCACTAGTTTAAAAAAAAAACAGAAAAATTTATTAGACAAATAAGATACTTAAGAGCAAAAGCAACTGAATAAAATAGCATAGTCTTTAATAAATTCAACAACATTAATTAATGGACTCCTATTTGACAACATCCTCTAGTAAAAGTTTGGCAGAAATTAAGGTTAGGGGTTCTGCTCATTCAGTGATAAAGAGAGCCATCTACACCCAGAGAGAGAACCATGGGAAGAGAGTGTGGAACACAACATAGCATTCTCGCTCTGTTATTTGCTTGCATTTTGTTTCCTTTCTCAGTTTTTCTTTTTCTTCCTTCTTGATCTGATTTTTCTTGTACAGAAAGATAACTGTAAAAATATGTATACATATATTGGATTTAAAATGTATTTCAACATATTTAACATGTTGTTGAGGAGGTAGGGGAAGGAGGGGAAAATCTGGAAAAAAAAGATTTTGCAAGGATCAATGTTGGAAAAATTACTCATACATAAGCTTTGTAAATAAAAAGCTTTAATAAAAAAGAAAGAGAGAAATTAAGGTTAGACCAACATGCTCAAAATGAATACACAACCTGAATATTAGAAGTCACACCATTTCACATACCTGTCATGGCTAAAAGGGTAAAGGTAGGGGAGAATTCTTAACCAAAAAAGAGATGAGATGATTACAAAAGATAAAATAATTTTATTATGTTCAGTTGAAAGGCTTTTTCATGAATAAAATCAATGCAACTGGGAGAAGAAAAATTATCAATTAGGGAAAGTATTTGCAAACTATCTTTGATGAAGATCTAAAATCTAATAGAGAATTAACAAAAAACAAATGAGACCTATAGAAACCTATCACAGTTAGATGTCGAAGTGGATAGAGCATTGGGTTTGGTATCAAGAAGATCTATCATGATTGAGGTCAAAACAAGCCTTAGACACTATTTGTATAACCCTGGACAAATCATGTAACCATGTTTGCCTCAGTTCCTCATCTATAAAATGAGTTAAACAGGAAATAAATCTCTTTTTGCCAAGAAAACCCCAAAATGGAGTCATGAAGAGTTGGATGTGACTAAAATAACTGGACAACAAAAGGCACAAATCAAAACATTGATCACTTAGAAACATCTAAGTGGCAATTTATTGTTTCAGAGAAAATAATATACACACTCATATTAGAATATACCATATATGGACGGAGCTCTATTCAACAATGAGGCCAGTCACAATGGACTTGTAATAGAAAGAATCATCTGTACCCAGAGAGAGGATTATGGGAACTGAGTGTAGATCACAACAGAGTATTTTCACTCTTTTTTGTTGTTTGCTTGCATTGTTTTCTTTCTCATTTATTTTCTTTTTGAACTGATTTTTCTTGGGCACCATGATATTTATGGAAATATGTATAGAAGAATTGCACATATTTAACATCTACTGGATTATTTGCTATCCAGAGCAGGAGGGAAGGGAGGGAAAAAATTTAGAACACAAGATTTTGTAATGATAAATGCTGAAGATTACTCATTATATATATATATATATATATATATATATATACATACATACACACACACACATACATATATATATACATACATATATATATATATAGAGAGAGAAAATAAAAGGCTTTAATAAAAAATATTTCATATATATGTATGTGTAGTCATTATATTTTAATAAAGCCAAAACCTATAAAATAGTAAGACAATTATACATTCTTTAATGTATAATTTTTATATTACTTTTTATTCTTATGTTACTTTAGTTACTATTTCATCAGGTAAGAAAAGTAAAAAGAGAGGGAAACCAGGGAACAGAGAAATAAAAGAAAGTATACAGAACAGTCTTCATGTATGGACAAGATCAGCAAGGAGCAATTTATTTCTGCAAGCATTTAGACTGATTTCACTGGTTTTGGCAATAGTTCTGAAAGTGTTGCATGGGTATCTCAGAAGTTGCCCAAAATTCTCCCCAGACATCATTCAGGTCAAAACTGTCTTCATAATAATACTTAAAGATAGTTAAATTTCTGAAATGATAAGTATGTATATAGTTCACATAGACAAAAGCTACTTGGAAAGCCCTCAATAATTTGGACATCATTAGAGAAAATCTATTACAATTTAAGTTATTTCTTTGTCTAACAAGGAAAAATTTTTTGTCCTATTCCAAAAGATAACTGTCAGAGAGAAAAGCCCAGGGGCAGAAAATATATTATATAGTGGTGAGATCTCACATAGTAGTAAAGTTCCAGTGAATTAACCATGATTCATGTAATAGAAATGTCATTCTAGCTGGAAGGGACAGCAAAAGGTTAAGAAGGAAAATTTAATAAGAAATTTTTAGGAAGCAAATAAAAAAATTAACCTGTCACTCATACATCTCTTCTTAAAAGTTGTTCTACTTATTTTTTTAAAGTTTTTTTTTTTTAATTACATGTAGAATTTGGAATATTTAAGTATTTGGAGTCAGATTTAATTGATAAATTTTAAAAAGCACTTATGAGACACACAATATATGTAGAATACAAAAGAACATACTGAAAAGGGTCATGAGGGTCTTTGAATCCTAAAGTCCACTTTGACTTTAAGAGGAAATACCATGGGACAGTTCCGGTGGCGCAATGGATAGAGCACCAGCCCTGAAGTCAGGAGGACCTGAGTTCAAATTTGACCGCAGACACTTAACACTTCCTACCTATGTGATCCTAGGCAAGTGAAAAAAGAAAAGAAAAACAGAATTGGATAGTTAGAAGTTCAAAGACGTGCAGCTGTCTCAGGGCCCAGTATTTTAACAGGAACCCACCTAGTGATCTCAATACAAAAGCAACACAATCCCTACCTTCAGGAGGCTTATATTCTAATAAGGGAATACATTTAGGAAAAGAGATAGTTGTTTTGTCAGGCTAGAACCATAGTAAACTGACTAACAAATTCTTTCTATAAAGCAATGAGTAAGGATTCATTTTATGGTTGTGTAGATGGCCAGTAAAGAAAGTCAGATGGGAATGTGAAACATGATCTTTTTAGCTAACAGAGAAGGTTTAAGTGAATTTGTGCTTATCCACTCACCCATTACCACAGCTTGGATAAGTTAAATGTCCTAGGACCATGCTCTTTAGAGGTAAGTGTTCTAGGGCAGAGAGGTCCAACTCTCTGAGTGGCCTAAACCAGATTAAAACATCATTGGGAAATGTTTAACAAAATTATTTTAAAACATAAGACAACATGTATAATGTTACTTGTGGTTTTCTAGTCAACATGTGGCCAACAGGGATCTTTTCTATTTGAGGTTGACTACTTATCTAGAGGCAGCAGATGCAACAACAGAATAAAAGGCAGGAAAAGAGGTGGGATGGATGAGAGGTGGGATCCTACTATACTACACAATTTTGATTCTGAGCTAATAAATGGACTTCATAATGTATTTGATTCTTACTAACTTCCAAAGCACCAACTTCTTCTTTTCCTCTTTTTAAACGTTATCCATCTCAGGTACTCTCCAAATAAGTAATGTCAACATTCTTCTCCCATGTCGATAAAGTCAATCTCTACATCATCACCCTCCTATGATCTTTGCAGCTTCTCTATATCCTCCCTTTCACCTATATCACACTCAGATCAGACACACCTTTCCAGTCTGTTCCCTGCTCTTTCACTTCCCTGCTACCTTTCAATATTTTCTCTTCCCCAATCACCTTTCATTCCCATTTTCCTGGACCTATTTGCTCTTATGTAATTCTACTCATTGTCCATCTCTGGCCCTTCTAGGATCTTTCCTTCCACTCTTATCAGCACTCATAAGTTCAATTATTACATATATAAGAGGCCTCCCATAACTGTAATATCCAGGCCTAATGCTTCTGAATTTCAATCCACAGTCCTACCTAGGCATCTTGACCCAAGTGCTATAGAGTGATGAATCTTAAGTCAAGAGAACCTGAGTTCCAAATGCTGGCTCAGTCACTATCCTTACTGTCTTAGATAATTCACAATCTTTGTGGGCCTCAGTTTCTAGGTCCTTTCCATCTCTAATCTATGATCCTATGGCAAATGTCACCTCAAATTCAACGTGTCTGAAACAGAACGTGACACCTGTGTATCTACCTTTCCTCGACACTTGCCTGTCCATGTGAAGGGCTTTGCCTCTCTTTTATCCACTCAGGTTTACCACCCTGGCATCCTTACCTCCCTCTTCTCTCCCCAATACACAACCCATATATCCAACCGCATGCCAAGTTTTGTCAGTTATACTTCCAAATCACAACTCAGCCCATTTCCTTTCTCTTTAGTCACATGGACATAAGACATCATCCTACTCCAGTATTTCAAAACCTCTCACCTGGATTACTGCAATAGCTTTCTAATTCATCTCTCTACTTCAGGCAATCACTAAACACCTACTATGTATCAATAAATGTACTAAATGTTAGGGATACAGAGAAAAAAACACAATAACCAGACAATGGCAAGTTTACATTCTATAGAAGGAGGCAATATATATATACACACACAATACATTTATAAATACATACTAACCAAATATCAGATAATTTGGGGAGGATAGCACTGGGGAAGACAGTACAGGTTTCATGTGGAAGGGAGCATTACAACTGAGAAGATACTACAAGGCCAACATGAGAAAATACATTCCAAACCCCAGCTTAAGTTTGTTCAAATTGAGAGACAGGAGACATTGTTATGTGTTAAGAATAGCAAGGTCATTGTGAATGTACTATAAAAAGAGGGTTATGAAGGTACATGGTCTAATAAGCCTACAGAGATAGGTTGGAAGCAGGTTGTAAAGGCCTTTAAATGCCAGACAGGAATTTATATTTCATTTGAGAGGTAAAAGGAAGCCACTGGAACTGTCAGGTCAGACCTGCACTTCAGAAAAATCATTATGGTAATGACATAGAGAAGAAGGATCAATTAGGAAGCTATTGCAACTGTCCAGGAAAGAAGTGATAAAGATGAACTAAAAGTAGTAGCTATGGGAGCAGAGGTGACATATGAAAAAAGAATAATTAATAGACTTCCCCTTCCCATGGATCCTCCCTATAGCTACCAAAATAATCTTTCTAATTTGGGGGAGGGATCTGACTTCATTCCCCTGCTCAAAGTCCCCTGGTGGCTCTCTATTGCCTTTGATTAAATAATACTCCTTGTCTGTAGACTACCTTTTCAGACTCCTTTTCTAGTACTCCCACTTGTCACATTCTATATTCTAATCAAACAAGCTACTTGCTGTGACCAGAATTCAGTATTCTTTCTCTTAGTTCTGCCTTCCCACAGGCATATCATTCATGGCTAGTAAGAACTCCCTTCATTTCTATCTCTTAAAAATCTTGAGCCTTGTTAAAGATTTATTTTTAACTCAGATATCCTCTTCTACTTAAAATATTTTCTGAAATCCCTAATTTATAAATGCTGTCCCTCCACAAAATATATTGTATTCTACTTATCCTCTCTTACATGTTGCTACTCAGTCCCAGATCTCCAGAAACTAAAATATTAAGGGGAGAAACTGTTTAAATAATTCTATCCCCGGACAGATCAAATAAGTTTGTAGAGAGTTTTTAGCATAGTGGTTGGCACACAGTAGGTACTAAACAAATGTTTATGCTCGGACTTCCAAGTGCCTTTTCACACAAAAAGCACTTAATGTTTGCCAAAATGTAAGGCTAAAGAAAGAAAAATTAGGTTCACACAGTGACAAAATCAATTGTGAAAAAAAAAAAAAAAAAAAAGCAAGGCAGAATCTTAAGTACACAGCTATCAGTAAAACTTTAGGATTCACTTGGAAAAGTATCACCAGTTGCAGCTAAATACCCAATTTAACCAAACCTGAGTCAAAATAAAATGAATCTTTTTTTTTAATCACAAAAGCTGGTTATTATTTGTATGTTCACTTCATTTTATTTGGGGGGGATTATTATAAAACCCTAAAGAAAAATCTAAGACTAATCACCCATTAATACCTATAAGGTACTATTAATCACATCATCTTCACCAACAAGACAGCAAGACCACATCAAATTCACAGAACACCAAACTTGGCAAAGTATCAAGTATTTTGCTAAGTTCTGGGTAAAATAAGATGCAAGTTCTACTAATTTTTTCATTCAGAGGGGACTCTAAGTACTTAATTAGCATTTATGCAGACTCTAAATCTATTTGCAAACACAACAGAGATGAACATCTAATATTTAACTTCCTAACTGTTAAGACTACTACTAGATAACTATATCCTAGATTTTTATTTCTAATCCAAAGATTAAAACATTTAGTTAAAAAATAATTACATTTCTCCTTGTTGAAGTGAATAGAAAAACATCTATTTAAGCTATGAAAAAAATATTACCCTAAAAGTTATTCTGACATTAGATGGAAATATAAATTTATAATTGATAGCAACTTATTTAAAACAATGAAAAGCTCATAATTTTATGAGGATTAAAATTTAAACCATCAATTTGAAAAGAAAAAAGCAGATGCTTTTATAAATAGAAGATATTACATTGAAATATTTTCCCCTTAAGTGCACCTCACAAAATTATTCTTCTTTATTAATTTAAGCGGGTTAATGTGGCATGATTCAAAAATTTTATATTTTGGAATACAACCTTTTTTTTTAAATAACATGGAACTGACCTTGGCTAAATTTGTTTGTATTCAAAACCCTGACTTCATTCCTCTGCTAAAAATGCCACACTGAAGTGGGACACCTTGGCACAGTCATCCTACCCTAAAATCTGCATAAAGGGCCAGCTCTAGTCTGATCTATATCCTGCCACTGGATCTAGCTGGCTCTGGGGGACAAAGTGAGGGAGGTGACCTTGAACAGCCTCCCCTCACTTAATTCAATCCACCTGCATGTCATGGCATCCCCTTCCTGATGTCATGATCCTCTTTGAGAAGGAAGGACAAAGCAAAGCTGTCCCACTCAAGACTCAACTGGAACTGTCAGATGGGCAACATAGCTTTTTTGATGTCTTTCTTTCCCTTTCTTCTGTCCATCAAATTTGCAGGTATTCTACATAAAGGGAGTGAAAAAATTTTTGATCTCTGAAACAGACATCTTGGGGTTTACAAGGTAGATTTCTTTCAAAAAAAAAAAAAAATCAATAGCATTAAATTTTTCCAATTACATGTAAAGATAGTTAACATTCTTTTTTGTAAGATTTTGTATGTCAATTTTTTCCCTTCCCTCTCTCCCTTCCCTCTCTCCCTTCCCTCTCTTCCCAAGATAGCAAACAATATGATACAGGTTATACATGTTATTGTTGTCTGTCGTTCTTCAACATCAGGAAGGGGTTGCCATGACATTCGAGGGAACCATATTTCAGTAAGGGAAGGGCCATTTTCCCCTCCAGAGCTATTGGGGTCTATTGGCCAGAGAGAAAACAGGCAAGCTGGGGATGCCTCTACTTAGATTTCTCGCTTAAGGACCAAGCCTTAAAACCAAATCACTGGTCTCTCACGGATTGGCCAACAACAGGTCCCAAGTCAAGCCCCAACTGCTCCTAGTATGGGCCCCAAGCAATTGTTTCAGTTTAGGACAGAAATCCTGAGGGTCTTCCTCTCCCAAATGGCTCTCTCTTTTTTTTTTTTTTTTTTTTGGACTAGATAAAAGAAGCCATTCTGAGCCTCAATTCTTAACCTAATCTTAATCACAGATTTGGGTAGAGCCTCAGTCAAACTGAGATCTGTTGAAGACCTAAACTTAAAATTTAAAAGGCTAAGGTCTCCCACTTTTCCAGGGCCATTTCCAGTGATCCTAATCTATATCTTACTACTGAATTAAAAGGCTCTGGAAGAGAAAATCAGTCTGTTGACTTTGCACAGCCCTCCCTCACTAAACTCCAATTCACTTTCATGTCATGACATTACATCCCTGATGTCATCATCCTCTCAAGAATGAAAGACAAACAAGGATAGATCAGAACTTGACAGGAAAAAAAAAAAAAAAAAAAAACAACTCTTTCACATTTACAAAGAAGATGAAAAATGCTCATTTCTAAGGATAGGGATCAATCAGCTAGTTTTTTTGGTACTGTACCTGAAAATATGTATCACATAACTGCTAGCACAGAGCATTTTTGAAGGCAAGAGGCAATGAATAGTTAAAAAGAACAGACTAGAAGCAAATTGTAAGATAAACTATGTTTGTAAACATGGCAAATGCAATGCTGTAGTATCAAATTTTTTTATCATTTGTATCATTTAAAAATAATATAAAATAAAGTATAACAAGAAACATATATTACATCTATTTTTATCTGATAGTAAGCTATAAGCAGTATGGCACAGAAAAGCCTCAAAATCCCAAAAACCTTAGTACAAAATCCTACTCCTAAGTAGTACACATGACCAGAAACATCACTTAGCTACTTTTTAGTATATCCCTGCAAAAAAAAAAAAAAAAAAAAAAAAAAACCATACCAAAAAGTACAGATGAGTTGCCTTATTTAGGTACCAGAAATTCCCTGCGGAGATGAAATCCCAGCTTAAAACATACCAAAAAAGACCAACATATTATGATAAATATATATTATATTAGTTTTAGCTGACATAAGAGGACACTCCAAATGAAACTGCTATAAATTAGTCTGGTCATTTGTAAAATAATCAATATAACAAAAATATAGAAAATGTAAGCTATAAATTACTTATTTCGTGCAATAATCAACACAACAAAACTATCAGTTCAATGGAATTCATATGTAAAAGCATCTGACCTATTGTACAAACAGAAAACCATAAGTAATTTAGAACAGCACTTGCCAATTAAAAAGTTACATGAAATAAAACTTTGTCCACCTCATACATTGGAGAAGTGTAGATATTTTCTTGATAAATCATATAGATACTTTGCCTATACTACATAAATAATTGAAAAGTAAAAATATATTTTTGAACCTAAATTATTCTAGATAACTGTCTCAATTTTCTCCTTCAATATGTGCAAATATGGTTTACCATAGACCCCTTTAATAAAGGTAACAGAATACCTATTAAAACACAGTATTTTCACATACTTTTAACGCACACTTTTAACTGAGAAATTGATCAGCAGCTATCACTGCAAGATGCATTTTCCAACTACATGACCTAGAGCTCCATTTAGCACCAACTGCTGCCAGTTGGAAAATGAGTTACAGGAGATACAATGATGCAGTGAGCTTTCTCACTAACAGGTCCTGGTCAAATTTCTAAAATATATAATTCAAAATAAGAATGAGGAAATAACTGTTTCATTAATAGAAATGTTTTAAACAGAGGAGCTTAAGTCCTTTCCATTCCCTAAAACAGGGATTTTTTTGTCCCTCAAACATTATACCTAGTATGAAGGAGTCTTTCCTTTCTCTTCTCTCTATCCCTAATTTCTATTTCTTTCTTCAAAGAGCAAAGAATATATTCATTAGCTGAAATATGTTGTCATTTCAGCTAACCAAAGGTAGTCTGTCACAATAGAAAACCAGAAGGCAGCTTAAGCATCTGAAGACAGATTTCATTTATGGCAACAAACAGCTCCAATAGCATCAATGGGTAACTTTTTTCTAGGTACAAAAAAAGCATCTGAAAAAGCATCACCACACAATAATGATTGTTAAGAGAAATCATGATATATAATAGTCAACTCCAATTTCCAAAAAGGAAATTAACTTTTGCCTCCTGAAATCAAGCAAAATGCTGATGGTCCAGTTTCAATGAAGAAATGAATTCTGAAAATTCATTAAAAGCCAATTTTGAGAATACATTACAGGAACCTTAATATGTTACAGCAGCAGTACAAAATTTAACAGTCTGAAAAAAAAAAAAAAAGACCAAGTTTAATGATTTTAAAAGAAGCAACTACACAAATGATTAGCTAAAACAGCATAGTCTAGTGAAAGAAGGCTGGGAGTCAGGAAAACACCTGTGTTTTAATCCCACTTCAACTACTTACTAATAACTTTGTGATCCTTCATTTCTCTCTGAGCAAATGGCCCTCATTTGTAAACTAAGGATAATAATAATTATACTATTCATCTCAGGAGACAGTTGTGGAGAAAGTACTTTGCAAACCTGAAAGCACTACATATGTTCAAACGATATAAGAACAACTAGCAGCTTCTAAAAATTATCAAGTTCTTTTTGCTACTGAATACCTTCAATAGCTTCCATAGATAATACGTATTTCTTGCTATAATTATTATATGATTTGTTATTATCTATTTCTTTTTAATCTGGCTTATTAAAATAAAGGTTTGCATAACACTATTATAAAAGTGGTCCGTAAAATCCTTTCTAATTCTGTGATCCTAAGAAAAAATATTTACTAGACTTTGGTAAAATTTCTATAAAAAACAGCATCCAAAATGAGGACATCAATCCAAAGTTCAACTATAAATGGAAGGACTTATCACAATGTTTAAACTGTTAACTATTCACACAAAGCTATAGTCCCATTCAGAGGATATTATACCTCTATACAAATTCACTAAAAAGTCTAACACACTAGTAACTGAAAAAAATATATTAAAGACATCAAAAGACAAATTTAATTATGCCAGAAAAAGTCAAGTTTTAAACCACATTCACAAAAATTTCCATAATTGCTTAAAATATCTTCATGTTGATCTTTTAATTGGCAAATATTTTAATATTATAACCCAACACAAAGCTTTTATCCAAGTTTAAAATAGCATCCATGATATAAATACATATATTGTATTTAACATATACTTTAACATATTTAACATTTATTGGTCTCCCTGCCATCTGGGAAAGAGGATGAAAAGTAGGAAGGGAAAAGTTCGAACAGAAGGTTGTGCAAGGGGTCAATGCTGAAAAATTACCCATGCATGTATCTTGTAAATAAAAAGCTATAATAAAAATAAATAAATAAATAAATAAATGATTGTGTCCGTGATCAAAATAATATATTCACCCTACAGAAAAAACATAAACTACCTTAACCATAAGCTCTGTTCATTGCCAAGGGCTTTATAACATTAACAAGAAACTAATTTATTAAATGCTTTAAGATTTGAAGTGGTTTCCTCAAAGAGTCCTGTGAGAGCAGCTATTCTTACCAGACATCCCGTCTGAAAAAAAAAAAAAAAATCACTGTCATTATCCCCTTTAACAACAAAAACTGTGAAAGGCTGTTAGAGAAGATCACTGTAATGGTATGGGCAGAGTCATAGCTCAGTCTAGATTTACCATCTTCTACTTAGCAGTTGGTCTACCACCTAAAGTTAGAGATTTTTTTTCTTTAGGAGGTTGTAAGGGAACACTTATGGAAACTCATATCAATGATGATAGATAATAAGTTAGAAATTTAAGAGAATTAGCTAAGGCACTAAAAATTAGTTTAAAAACTTGTTCAGTTCACATAGGCATAGTGTGTCAGAATCAGATCTTGATTCTCCTCTTCTAACCATTATAAAATCAGGCTGATTTTAATGCAGTAAAATAACTTATACAATATGCTAATCCTCAATATTATCATCTTTTGTCTGGAATTAGTATAAACAGGTCACCTGGGAGGAAGGAGAAGAGCAGCTCAGGCTAAACTGGGGAAGAGGGGAGAGGAAGACAAATTGTCTTATCTTGCAAACGATATTTCCCTACAAGCTGTGCTTGCCTTTGAATTTGGGCTAAGTTAATTCTAAATTCCAAACACAAAGAGGTACACTTGACACCAACATTTCCCTATACATCCTAAAAACAACAGTGCATAAAACAGTGCTCCAGTCTGAACCAGGTTTTTTTGCACATAGTATACTTCTGCTAAAAGCACAAAAGGGGTCTTGTTTTACAGGATGTACTACCCCCAAAACTTTTTATATTTGAATCAACCAACTGAATTTTTAAGTGTAGTTTGAGCTTACTACCTAAAAGCCTCCTCTAGTGAATAATATTAGCAACATTCCCGACTTATTTTGAATTAAGCTTCCATATATCTGGTTTTCTTTAATCCTATGGTTACCTAATTTAAGACAAATCGTTCAAAAATTGTGCCTTCTGAAACCCAAGGAAGCTTCATGATAAAGTGTCAATCCACAAAAACAAAAGGGCAGTCTTTGAGAAGAAATGTTCAGGAGAGATGGGCAAAAAGCATGAGGGTTAGAGCAGCAACGCACCGGGAGGGGGGATGCTCTAGCCAAAGCAGCCGCGGCAGCAGCAGGAAGTTTCAATGGGGCCGGGCCGAGCATGCGCCGTGCACTCGCGCGGTGGCCTTATGTGGAAGGAGCACCACTTGCGAACACCAATAATAGACCAGCAGCCCCAGAGAGAAACATGAGCAACAAGCACCTTCTTCTGCTCGGTTCCCCCCCACCCCACCCCTTTTCTCCGAGCCCCTCCTCCTACCACCGCTCCCCCTACATACACACACACTCACACTCACACCCCGCAAACGGGAGGGAAAGAGGACAGCGACTCCTTTCTCTTCCCTCCATCCCTGCAGCCAGAGGTGAAAAAGGAGGGAAGAACTGGGAAAGTGGAGAAATACACCAATGCATCTGGGCGGGGGAGGGGAAGGCACCTTCTCGCCTCCGGGAAGAGCCGGATGGAGCAAGAACCCAGGCTCCATTCTTTCAGGAGATGGGGGGATTCTGAAAGAAGGGTCTTGAAGGACATCCCCACTCGGAGCAGGAGCAAAGAGCCATAGAAGAATAAAGCGGGCGGGGGATGGAGGGGGCAACGAGAAGGGGGGCAGGGAGGAAGAAATGGAGAAGGGAAACACTTTTCAGGGGGAGGGCGCACATGGGAGGGGGGTTCCAGAAGCACCACGTTTCCCTGTGGCTAGACTCAGAGAGTGTGCATAAGGGTAAGGGTGTAGGTAGGGAGCGATCCGAAGAGGGGCTGGGCCCGGACTCCCCGGGGTGCTAGGAGAGGGGGCGGAGAAAGCGCAGGGAGGGCCGGAACCTGCGCTCCCCTTCCCAGTCCGGGAGGGAGCGGGGGTGGAAGAACCGCCGGCCCTGGAGAACAGCACACAATACCAAGCCTCCCCTCGCCCCAATTATCACTAACCCCCTCCCGCCCCAATTGCTGCCCAACCCCCCCACCCATGGGGGGGTACTCGCCCCGCCCCCTCTCTCCTCCTCTCCGGGGAACCAGAAAGGGAGAGAGAGGCCTGGGGCCAGACTAAGTAGTCATTTGCTTCCTCGAGGCCGGGGTGGAAAAGGCAACCCAGGCCTATTCCCGCCGCGGGGCCGCTTTGCTCGCCTGCCCGCTCGCCCGCTCCGCTTACCCTCGCTATCGCCGGCGTCGGGCGTGGGAGCCTGCAGCACCCGCTCCAGCTCCGGGAAGGGCAACTCGGGCAGATCCAGCAGCGGTCCGTAGCGCTCCAGAAAGGAGCAGACCACGGCAAAGTTGGGGCACGAACCGGGGCAGCCCGGAGGAGCCGTCGCCGCCGCTGCCGCCGCCATCTTGGACTGGAGGATGGAGGAGGAGGAGTGGAGAGAGATAGAGGGGGGAGGCCGGCAGCTAAGCGCGGCGGGGTGGACGGCAGGGGGCGCTGGAGAGCCGAACTCCTCGCCGCGGAGATGAGGGGGGCGAGGTCGCCGCGATCCCACAATACCACAGCCGCGGGGAGCAGTCGAGAACCGGACCCTTTGAGGGCAGAGGAGCCACCTCTTCCCTTCGCCCCCTCCTTTCCCTGTCCCCTTCTATCTCCCCCTCCCGCTCGGAGCTCGCGTTGCCAGTCACCGATTCATGTGACAGCAGGAATGAAAACAAGGTGAGCGCGCGGCGGAGGCGTGGCCGAGAGCCCAGCAGATGGAGGCGGAACTTCGGAAAGGGCGGGGAGGAGAGAAGAGATCGCGAGGCCAATGTGTGCAGCCGCAGGCGGGGCCTCGAGGTCCGGAGGTTGGCTGCGGGCGATGAATGGTGGAAAGGACGGTGCTGGGCGGGAGCTAGCGTGACCGCGAGGCCTGGGTTGTAGTCTGCTTTCGGCTTCCTAGAGCCGCGGAACCCCGGAGTGACGGGGAAAACCCGGAGCCGGACTTTCGACCTGGGGCTCCAGGACTGAGCCAACGCGGACGTGTGGGGTGAGTTTGTGGGGTTGCCGCAGACTTCGGTTCCCAGGAAGACGGGAGGGAAGGGGAGGAAAGGAAAAACTGACTACTAATGGGGAGGGGGCCACCTTTAGTTTGCAGACAGACTTCGGCCCTCACGCCCCCTCCAGAAGAGGGGCCTATGGCTAGTTGACGAGGCTGTATCCCTTTTCGAAGCAGAACTACCCCCCACTAGGTGTGTTATCCCCCTCTCCCACACTGAACTACCTCTTCCCACGAAGTGTCACACCCCCCTTTTTCCTATGCAAGGCTGTCTCCCATGAGGTGTCACCTCTTTCTCATGCAGGGGCCTTTCCCTCTCCCATATAGGACTGCGCCCCCACAGCGTTTCACGTCTCTCCCTCTTCCCCCCGCCCCCTGTGTGTTGTACCTCTGGGCTGAGACGTAACCCAACGCCCACCCCCCCCCCAGGGCTGAACCAATCCAGAGGGGGGAAGGAGCTGATTTGCCCGAGCTGGCCCGCCCCCAGCTCCCTTTTCGGCGTAGAAAAAATGTGCTTGACTTAGTGAAAAGTTACAAAGTGGGTGGGAAGGTGGAGGTTTAGCCCACCGGCTTGGGGAACTGACGGTTCTCCGGACTCCGAAGACACCCCGGAGTTTCCGTGTCATTCCCTTGGCCTTTCAGCCACTTCGGGGCACCTGCCGTCCTTAGCCTGGCCCCCGTTCTCCTACTCCATGACCCGCCTCCATGTCTTGGGGTGGAAAGTCGTCTCAGCTTGCACGGGGAAGGTGTCTGCCAGAACTCGAGCTCTGTCTGTGGTTCCTCCCGGAGCTCCCTCTGATGCCCCTTCCCATTTTGTCTCCCAGACCCTGAAGTTATGGCTAAAATCTCGCCTTCTAAAGAAAGCCTTTCCCATTCTCTCTGAATTCTAGTGCCCTCCCTCTGGATTATTTTCCATTTACTGTATATACTTTGTTCATACATAGTTGTTGGCCTAGCCATTATCCTCCAATTCCAAAATTTTGGTCTCATCCTGTATAATACAATCCCTTGTCCAGGCTTGTGGATTTCATTTTTGCAATTATCTATTCCACAGCTTTTTTTCTAGATATTGCCACTCCACCTCTTCAATGCAGGACTTCGACTTCTCCAGCCTGGAATATTGGAATAGCTTCCTGTTGGGTTCCACTTCCTCAAAGCTCTCCCAACTGCAATCCACCCTCTATTTAGTCACCAAAATGATTTTCCTAATGTGCATTCTGACCTTCCAACCTCTCTTCAACCCCACTATCAATTAGCTCCATTGTTTCCTTATCTCCTCTAGTTGCTCCTACAGAATCTCCAATTTGTCAGGTAAAGCCCTTCATAATCTAGATCTTTTCTGCCTTTACAATCTTTATGCCCTTTATTCTGCACCACATACTTTTTGATCCAGTGAAAGTGACCTTCTGACTGTTCACACTAATAAGACTATCCATCTTTTAGCTCCAGGCATTTTCTGTGGCTGCCAACCATGTCTCTTGAGCTCTAACTCCTGACCTCCGATTCTTTCACATCCTAGCTAAAATCCCAACTCCCTCTGTTAATTATTTCCTATTTATTCTCGATGTAGATTGTATTTATTTATTTGTTATCTCTCTTTGAGGGCAGCAACTGACTTGCTTTTCTTTGTATTCCTAGGATTTAGCACTGAGCCTGGCATATTGTAGGTACCCAATAACAGTTTATTGATTGATTGCCTCCCTCTTAACTCTTGGTAAATGATTCCTAAACTACATATTAATAACAATAGCCAATACTTTAAGATTTACAAAGCACTTTACATATTACCGTATTTGATCAACAAAAAGCATTAGGTGCCTATGGTTTATCTGGCACTGAGGGAACTAATAGTTGTACATAGAATAAAACAGACTAAAATAAGCTTACATTTTAATGAGGAAGATGAATATATATAAAAATGTATAGCATAAATATATATTTATGCATATATGATTAAATATGAAATACTGTGGTAAAGATGAAACTTCCAGTTGAGGGATGTGGAAAGACAATGTGCAGAAGACATTGTCTCACCTGCATCTTCAAAGTAATAAGAATTCCTCTTTTTTCTTCCCTTTTCCTTCTTTCCTTTTCTTTTCCTAAAGGAAAAAGGAATAAAAAAACTCAATTTAGCACAGGTAAGGGGGAAGTGCATTTCAGACATAGGAACTGGATCAGTGCAAAGGCACTAAGAAGACACATTAATAGCATTTATATAGATGGTGTATTTTACCTGCACTATAGCTCAGCATTTGTCTCCTCGATTATTACAATAGCTTCTTAATTGATCTCTAGCTTCCAATCTCTCCCTTTTTGCAATCCCTTCTCTATATAGCTACCAAATTGATATTCAGAAAACATGGCTATATTTAAATCTAGAAAGGCAGCTAGATGACACAGTAGATAGAACCCCAGCCTTTAAGTCAGGAGGACCTGACTTTTTTCTTTCTTTCTTTCTTTTTTGATTAAAGCTTTTTATTTACAAAACATACGCATGGGTAATTTTTCAACATTGACCCTTGCAAAATTTTCTGTTCCAAATTTTTCCCTCTTTCCCCCCACTCCCTCCTCTTGACAGCAGGTAGTATAATACGTGTTAAATGTTAAAATATATGTTAAATCCAATATATGTATACATATTTATACAATTATCTTGCTGCACAAGAAAAATCGAATCTAGGAAGAAAAAAAACTTGAGAAGGAAAACAAAATGCAAGCAAACATCAACAGAAAGCATGAAAATGCTATGCTGTGGTCTACACTCAGTTCCTTGAGGACTCTCTTTGGGTGTATATGGCTTTCTTCATCACTGGACAATTGGAACTGGTTTGAATCATCTCATTATTAAAGAGAGCCATGAGGATCTGACTTTTCAAATTCAGTCCCAGACATTTAATATTTACTAGCTGTGTGCCCCTGGGCAAGTTACTTAACACCAATTACCTTGCCAAAAACAACTGTTCTACCCAAGAGCAAGCATTATCAGTAATGAAGATAAACTTGTAGCTGTCCCAATAAGATTAGGAGTGTAGTGAGGATGCTCATTATCACTATTCAATATTATGCTAACAAGAAAAAGGAACTGAAGGAATACAAATGGGCAATGAGGAAACAAAACTATCACTCTTTGCAGATGATAGTATCCCCTTGATTCCAGGTAGTGATGAAGTTAGTGGCAATAAGAGAGTTGTTAAAATCCCCTTTTGGTTGGCCCGCAGGTTCAAAGTGAAATAATTTACTTATCCTGAAATATTAATGGCAGAAATGAAAGTTTATTGTTGGATACAAACCAGTTTGCTAAGAAACTGACTTCTATAGTTGCAAAGTCCTATTAAGGAAATGGAGTCTGGCACTGAGAAGAGAATGCCTTCTCAGCAGGCAGAGTCCTAGCAAACTGTTTGGGCCTCTGCAAAGTTTAAGTTTAGAAACTGCCCTTTAAAAGGAGTCTTAAGGCTTCAGGAAACCAAGATTCCCAGATTTAGATGCTTATCAGTATCTGGTCCATATCTCCTTTTGAAATTAATAACACTTCAAAGGGATGCTTTTTGATCAGGATTTCTAATTGAATCAAAGGCTCTGGCATCCCAGAAAGATAACTTATCTGGGGGGAAATGCCTTCCCCAGGAGGGGCTAAGACTCCAAAAGGGATCAAAAGGGAATACAGTTTCAGAGTGATACTCTTAAAGGAACATAGTTTCAAAATGATTATCTTAAAGAGAACACAGCTTCAGTAAAGGGAACAGTTTCCCTCCCCCTTCAATATCATGGTATATTTAGAGAACCCTAGAGAAATCAACTAAAACCTGGTTGAAACAGTTAACTATGTTAGCAAAGTTGCACATAAATCATAAGCATTTCTATGTATCAATACCAACAAAACCCAGGAGCTAGAAACAGAAAGCATGGCCCTTACCAGGTTAGCCAATTATTTATAAATCTCCACTGTTTCCCTCTAAAGTAAAATGCAACTTCAAGTCAAAGGTTCTATCTATCTATTAGCTAATTATCAGCTAGCTGCCTAGCAAACCTTCTTTAAATACTGCTCCTGACAGAAATCCTAGGATATCAGCTTCTTAGAATCCCTTTCTTTCAGAATTTTGCTCAATTGCCACTACCTACTAGAAGGCTTTTCTGGTCCTTCAGTTAAAGTTCACTTTTTGAAATTGCCTCATATTATCTTATATGTACTTTTCATTTACTTATTTATGTATATGTTTTATTCCCCCAAAACAATGCAGACTTCTTAAGGAATGGGACTGAAATTTTTTGGCCTTTACATCCCCAAAGCTAGCAGTGTCTACATACCTACCTACATAATAGGTACTTAATAAATATTAGGGTAATATGTAAATCAACAAGCATTAAGTGCTTGTAGATACAAGTAACATGAAAGACTCCTAATTCCCAAGGAGCAGAGATTCTAAATTACAATAAGGACATAAATATGTTCAGAATAAATAATACAATAAACAAAATAATTAAATACAAGGTAATTTGATAGAAAAGTTGTTCATTGGAAATATCAGGAAAGGTTTCATGCATATTGAAAGAAGAGAGGGATTATAACAAGGTAGAAGTGAGGAGTTATTCTAGGCATGGGGTATGGTTTTTACAAAGGCACTGAGCTGGGATGGAATGTGACATCTGGGACAGAGACAGAACTAAGATCAGTTTGGGTAAATAGTATTCAGGAGAGAATAACAGTGAGAGTGGAAAGATAGATTGGGGTCAGATTTTGAAGGGCATTAAGATCTAAACAACAAGGTTCATATTTTCTTCTAGAAACAGGGAACCACTGGAATATATTGGGTATGAGTGACACATGGTCATGGCTATACTTAAGGTCACTTCAGTAGCAGTGTGGATGATAGTTTTATTAAAAAGATTTGAGTGACAGGAAGATCAGGTAAGAAGCCATTGAAGTATTCTGGGAGAAAGGTGAAGTGTCCTGAGATAAGATAGACTCCTTTGAGAATTGTGAGAAATGCTGAAAAGTTGGATTTGCACAACATGTTGCTAGCTTCTAGGCAGTGTGGGATAGAGGGTACCATTGCCCAAGGGGTTTTCAGAAAGTGAGAGGTTAAGGAAGGTTAAGATTCCATAGAACAATTAAGTGATCGTTAGAAGCCTTCAGCAGACTAGGAAGTGGGAAGCTGGGAAGGTGCAGGTTGATTCAACCAATCAGAAAGAGTCTGGTGGATTTAAGAAAACTATAAATTTATTAAGATAATAGCTCATCTAGCCCAAACTAGTGGGGTCAGTGACTTGACTTGACCAAATACAGCTGCTTAATAGGCTAATTGAATATTAAACATACCCTGTAGGAGGAGTCTTCTGCCATTTTTTGAATGTGGGATATATGATGGGAGGGGAGGGGGCGAGGGAACATGTTTATACATATTTAGAGGAAACGTAGTGGGCTTTTCAGAAAGACTGTAACCCAGAAGAAACAGACCAATCTGTTCTCTGAAGGGAGGGCCTGCACCCCACTAGCAACTATAAAAGTTCTCCTACTTCTAGACTCAGCACTCCCTCTTCTTGAAGAGGAGTGGGGCCCAGCTAGAAACATTAAGACAATTCCTTAACATTCTTCTTTAATGCATTTCTTCAGTATCTGATTTTCAGTGTCAAGAGTGTATTTCTTCAAACCATTCTCCAATTGATAAATGGGCAAAGGATATGAACAAACAATTTTCAGATGATGAAATTGAAACTACTTCTACTCATATGAAAGGGTGTTTCAAATCACTACTGATCAGAGAAATGCAAATTAAGACAACTCTGAGATACCACTACATACCTGTCAGGTTGGCTATGATAGGAAAAGATAGTGACGAATGTTGGAGGGGATGCGGGGAAAACTGGGACACTGATGCATTGTTGGTGGAGTTGTGAACAGATCCAGCCATTTTGGAGAGCAATCTGGAATTATGCCCAAAAAATTATCAAACTGTGCATACCTTTTGATCTAGCACTGTTACTACTGGGCTTATATCCCAAAGAGATATCAAAGAAGGGAAAAGGACCTGTATGTGCCAAAATGTGGGCGGCCTTTTTGTAGCGGCTAGAAACTGGAAAATGAATGAATGCCCATCAATTGGAGAATGGTTGGGGAAATTGTGGCATATGAATGTTGTGGAATATTACTCTGTAAGAAATGACCAGCAGGATGACTATAGAGAGGCTTGGAGAGACTTACATGAACTGATGCTGAGTGAAATGGGTAGTACCAGGAGATCATTATATACTTCAACAATACTGTATAAGGATGTATTCTGATGGAAGTGGATATCTTGGACAAAGAAAAGATCCAATTCAGTTCCAATTGATCAATGCTGGACAGAATCAGCTACACCCAGAGAAGGAACACTGGGAAATGAATGTGGACTACTTGCATTTTTGTTTTTCTTCCCAGGTTATTTTTACCATCTGAATGCAATTTTTCTTGTGCAACAAGACAACTATACAGATCTGCACACGTATACTGTATCTAGGATATACTTTAACATGTTTAACATGTATAAGACTGCCTGCCATCTAAGGAAGGAGGTGGAGGGAGGGAAGGGAAAAGTTGGAACAGAAGTGAGTGCGAGGGATAATGTAAAAATTACCCATGCATATGTTCTGTCAATAAAAAGCTATAATTAAAAATAAAAAATAAAAAAAAGAATTCGGAACTCAAAACTTGGCCAAAAAAAAAGAATGTTTAAAAATGTTTTTACATGTAATTGGAGAAAAATAAAATACTAGTTTGGGAAATATTTTTTTTTAAAAGTGTATTTATAACAATGGAGAAGGGATCAGATGTAAGGGATCTTAAGGAGCTTAAAAAGTAGAAATTATAGAGAGAAGTAAATTATGTCTAAAAGGACATTTTGAAATATGAATTTTAATAATCCAAATGGACAACCTCTGGAAATGATGGGCTCCCCTCCTTAATGGAAGCCTTTGATTGTTGTGATCTAGTTCAGATGGATCTGAATCGGTCCCTGTTTGGGCGCCAAAATGTGGTGAGCATTTTCTTCTCAAAATGCAGCCAGGTGATAAAAGTTCAGATCTTTTATTATCTCCAATATAGCCCGGTTAGCTTAGAGGCCTATCTCTCTGCTTGGTTCCAAGAGCTCTCTCCGAATGTCGCCAAATCCAAAGGTCTGGTCCTTCAGCCTCTGCCTCTGCTTTCTTCAGCCTCCAGCCAGCTCCACTCTTCATATCATTCCCTTGAAATCTCGACTTGTAACTTCTTCACTCTAAAGAACTTCCTCGACTGGCCCATTGAAGCTCTATTTATGCTCAAGAGAGGGATTGTGACAGATTTGACAACTGATTGAAAATGTGGGGTAAAGGAAGGTGAGGAGATACTACCAATATTATCAATCTAGGAGACTAGAAGAAGGATAGTAATTTAATGTAATACTTAGGCAAAGAGTGTATTTAGGAAGAAAGTGTATTTTCAGACTTGTTGAATCCCAAAATTCAAGGGAGAGACTAGAGGCTGGTAGATTTTGAAGCCACATAGAGATGATAATTAAACTTTTGAGAAGTAATGAGATTATCTAAAGAAATAAGAGAATGGGATGTTTGATCAAGCCCTAACATAAACCCATAGTTGAGAGCAGAGAGTGATATAAATAATGAGCCAGAAAAAATGACCAAGTAGGATCTGTACCAGAAAAAAGTATCACAAATACTCAGCAGGACAGAGTATTTAGAAGAGAGAAGGGAGTCAACAATGTTAAGTGCAGTAGATGAGTTCAGAAGAGGGTCTCAAGGTACCCTAAAGATTCTGTCATGAAGTCCTTGAAGTCAAAGTGTTTTCAAAGGGCTTCATACTCTTTTTCATAATAATAGTGACATTTTAATTTTTAATATGGTAAATAACGGTAGATATAACTAACATGTAATAGAAGTAATACTGATAGCTAACATATAGCAGCATCTTGATGTCTCTGTTTCTCCTCTCTACTATTGCCTGTCCTTGAGGATTAAAGGGTATGCCAGTGGTGTGTAAAATCTTATACTGTGCACAAAAGTGTGCAAAATGTTTGAAGGTGTATGCAGGACCATTGTCTGTTTTTATTGCTTGTGGCACACCCATAATGGCAAATGCTTGCGTGAGGAATTCAGTGACCACTCGGGCTGTCTCTTTTGCTGCTGGTATGGCAAAAGTGAATCCTGAAAAGGTGTCTACCACAACATGGATAAAAGACAGACGACCGAAAGATTTATAATGGGTCACATCCATTTGCCAGATTTCATTGGGTCTCAAACCACGAGGGTTCTTCACTGGAGGCAGTGTAGGAGCATGGAAAGGAAGGCAAGCTGTACAGCTTTTTACTATGCTCCTAGCTTCCTCTTTTATAATCCCAAATTGTAAACGCAAAGCTCGAGCAGCCTGATGGTATTTAGAATGAGATTCCTGGGCCTCCTGAAATAAAGGCGTACTGGCTAGCATAGTTAAAAGGCTATCTGCCTTTGAATTCCCATCAAAAATAGGGCCTGGGAGTCCACTATGTGAGTGGACATGCAAGATATAAATCTTACCTGGATGTTTTCTCACTTGCTCCTGAAGTTCCTTAAAGAGCTGATATATATTAGAAGCTGCACATTTTATTTGGGCTGTGGCAATTCTTTGTACCACGCCTACTGAATAGGCTGAATCAGATATTATATTTATGTCGCCTGGGTAATAAGTGAGAGCTAACATAATCGCATATAATTCGTTCTGCTGAGTGGACTGAAAAGGAGTTCTGACTACTCTCTTTATCGTTAAGTCATGAGAGTATAGAGCGCAAATATTGTGTTTGGATGCATCTGTAAAGATAGTTGGTCCTTTAAGAGGAAATTTAGAAACTTTTTCTTCAAGAATCCATCGCCAATTATGTAAAAGTCTGGTTATCTTTAATGGAGACCCATGTGTAAAATTTGGAGCCATGGCTAATAAAATTTGCCACTCTGGGATGGTCTCACAACACACATTAATTTGTGTATTGGTGTAAAAGGTGTATATCTTATCAGGTCTTGCCCCAGATAATTGTACCGCTCGCTTAATGGCCTTTAACAAAATTCTAGCCACAAGCACTGGTAAGGAGTAAGGCTTTGTTCTGGTTGTGCCGGGAGGTTCACCCACTCTATCACACTGTCTCCTTGGTGAAGGACTGCTGTGGGTGCCTCTTGTGTGGCAAAAACTGATATTTCCAGGGGTTTTTGAGTGACTCTTTCAACCACATTGGATAAAGCCAGTTCAACTTCTCTCAAAGCCTCTTAAGCTTCTTTTGTAAGCTGGCGTGGTGAATTTAAAGCACTGTCTCCCCTTAAAATATCATATAATGGTTGTAACTGATAGGTAGTCAAGCCTAACACTGGTCACATCCATTGGATATCTCCTATCAATTTCTGAAAATCATTTAAGGTGTTTAGCTTCTCTGTTCTTAAGGATAGTTTTTGTACTGTAAGCACCTTAGGGTATACTTCATATCCTAAATATTGAAAAGGAGCATGTCTTTGAATTTTCTCTTCAGCTATGTATAATTTGTAGTATCTTAGTGTTTCTATGGTCTTTTGTAGACATGCTTCTAGCATTTGTTCCTCAGGTGCACATCCCAATATATCATCCATATAATGTAATAGCATAACTTTTGGAAATGCTTTTCTTATTGGAGCAAGAGCAGCAGCAACATACATTTGACACATAGTGGGGCTGTTTTTCATTCCCTGTGGCAAAACTGTCCATTCATATCTTTTATAAGGCTCAGCTAAGTTAACGCTGGGCACTGAAAAGGCAAATCTTTTCATATCCTCCTTATCCAGAGGGATAGAATAGAAACAATCCTTAATATCGATGATCCAAAGAGGCCACTCTCTAGGCAATTGAGTAGGAGATGGAAGTCCAGGCTGAAGAGTTCCCATAGTTTCCATCTGTTCATTTACTTTTCTTAAATCAGTGAGCATCCTCCATTTTCCCGATTTCTTTTTTACAACGAACACTGGGGAATTCCAAGGATTTAGAGAAGGATGTAAATGCCCTTGTTCAAGCTGCTCCTGTACTATATCTAATAAGGCCTGAATTTTAGCGCTACCTAAGGGCCACTATTCTATCCACACTGGTGTATCAGTTTTCCATTGGATAGGAACAGGTGAAAGTGTTGGCAGGCCTTCAACAGCAGCCCTGCTTAAAAAACTGAAGTACTAATTTTTAATCCCAATTGTTGTAAAACGTCTCTTCCCCACAGATTGATGGGGAGTTTTTCAACTATAAAAGGAGTAAAAACTCCTGTTTTGTCTTCAAAAGTCCATCTCATAGGGGCAGCACTAACTTCAGCTGCTATTGATCCTCCTACTCCAGACATGTAGGTGTCTGCTTTAATCTTTGGCCAGTGACTGGGCCAATTGGCACCTCTAATAACTGTACAATCTGCACCTGTGTCTACCAATCCTTCCGATGGTAGGCCATTTATATAGATCGTGAGCATAGGTCGGTCAGCTGTTACAGCTGCTGTCCAGTATATTCCTGGATTTTGTGGTCTGAAGTCAGAGTCTGGGTGACTATCACCAGCTTGCTTATTAGGATTCTGTATGAGTAAACCTGATGCTACTACTTCTCCTGGGTGATAAGTCACACATTGTCTACCTGTATTAGTGACTGGGATATTATCTACACATTCCCCAGTTTCCCACATCAGTGTGTGGATGGACACTGTTTTGTATGTACAAAAAGGAGGTGAAATGGTCAAGCCTACTGTGCCTGGAGGTAAGGGATCCATAGGCTGGAGAGGAACAGATTTCACCTCTCCAGGGGGTATCTCAGTTGTCCCAGCTGCATACAGCTCTATTGTCCCTAATTGTAATTCCTTTCTGCCATCAGGTTGCTTCCTGGCTGGTTGACTGTGTAATCCCCTTCTCCCATCATATGGCTTTCTGGCTGATTGGTCATGTCTGGGTACTGGACTTCTAGGCACTCTCTGGGTGCACCATTGGCTGCCATCATGCCCCAAGTGTTTTTTGCCTTGGGCCCTGGGGCTGGGCCTCTCATCCCGTTTCCCTGAATCTGTCTACATTCTGAGGCCCAATGGAATCCTCTGTTGCATTTTGGACATGGGGTATTAGGTCTTGTTCTCCCACCCTGTTTTCCCATTCTATCTCTATACCAACATTGAGCTTTCAGATGTCCTACTTTTCCACACTGAAAGCATCTATGAGTCTCTCTGGAAGTCCCTTTCCAGGAGGGACTCTGTCTTCTCATGTTTGGATTTTGGGAAGTCTGCATCATAGCCTGGCTATAAAAGGCACCTGTGCCCACTGTGGCACAGCGTCTTATGAGCTCCTCTAAAGGAGCATCCTTGTGCAGTCCTAGTATAATTCTTCTGCAAACCTCATTAGCATTTTCCTTAGCAAGTTGCCTTATCAAGATGTCTGTTATTGCATTTTCTCCATTTGTTCTTGTGATAGCGGTGTGCAAACGTCCCACAAAGTCAGCAAAGGGTTCATTTGGCCCTTATGTTATTTTTGTGAAGGCCCCCCCTTTTTCATCTTTATTGTGGAGAGAAGCCCACGTTTTGATAGCATTAGCAGCAATTTGCTGATATGCTGCTACAGAATAATTAATTTGTACTTCCACATCTGCATAAGGACCTACACCTGTTAGTAGGTCACAGGTGATTGCAGTATGAACTCCACTTTGACTATTTTGTTGGGCTTGTATCCTACAGAGCTCACTATATTCAGAAAGCCACAAGTAGTTCTGTCCAGGTTCTAGGCATATCCTTGCTATAGATTTCCAGTCATTCGGGGTCAAGATTTCAAAAGACAAATTTTGTAATAGCATCTTAACATAAGCTGATGTAGCCCCATAAAGAGTGCAAGCTTTTTTCAGGTCTTTGAGGATTTCTATATCAAAAGGTGAGTATCTTCTACTTTCTTGACCTGAAGAATTAAACTGTTGAATTACAGGAAAAATGTGGTGTTGAAATTCTGATACATTTTTCCCTTCTTCTTTGGCCTTAATTAGTCCCTTTTGCAATCTACTCATAGGAGCAGCTGGATGCTGGGGGGGGAAGGGGGTGCTGGATGCTGGGGGGGAGGTGCTGGTGCTGTCACTTCCCCCCCCCCCACTACCCCTCCTCCCTCCATCCCGGAGGGTGGAGTTGATGGAGCAGAGTCAATTACCTGCTCCTTAGGTGGGGCTGAAGCTGCCTCAGATTCATCCCATCCTTGAGCCTCACTTAAGTCTCCATGCCCTGTGGGGATATGGCCATTAATCTGTTCTTTGTCTTCCTCCTTTATCTCAGGCTTCCCCTTTGGCTATTCCTAGAGTTTTTTCCTTTTCTCCTAGAACTTATACGGTATCTTAAGGCCAGCTGTATCATATTGTATAAATAGAATGCCTCGATGGAAACTGAATGAGGACCGTTTTCATTGTTATATGCAGAGAGTTGTTGACCAACCAATGCCCAGTTATCTAGAGAGATTTGCTCTTCCTCTAAGAACCAAGGGGAGGTACATTTTAATGTACCCAGAAGTCTAGCTGCCTGTCCCCAAGTTACAAGTAGCCCTTGATCTTCTATCAGCTTAAGCAGGCTTTCTATAACACCACTCCTGGGTGGGGCTGGGGTTGGGGGGGGTTGGGGAGGATTGGGGTGGGGATGGAGAATCTTTACCTAGGATCTGTCCCATTTCAGCCAAAAAAGGTTACTAGTTTAGTCTTTAAGAAAATAAGTTCCCTGTTTGTCTTATACTCACCTAAGTTCCTGGTCACTGGAGACTTCTTCAGTGAAAGTAGGGTCCTTGGTTCCCACACTTGGGCGCCAATTGTAATCAACTCTAATGAGTTAGCAGTTTGTAAGGATTCCAACAGTAAAGGTTTTTTATAAGGGCTGAAATTAGGAAATATTTTAAGAACTCTCCGAAGGAATCAGTAGTAGGAACTGAAGGTAAGAAAAAGAGCATGAAATCAACATGGGGATGATTGAGGTTGCACTTTGCAGAAAGAAAGTGATGTGATCAAGGGCACATGTAGAACCATCATTGTCAGAGACTGGGAAAAGAGATTAGGAGCATCTAAGGATGTTAAAATGAAGAGGAAGAAGTAGGAACTCGTGTTCAATGTCTTCAATTTTCTCAGTGAAATAAGAGGCAAAGTCTCAGCTGAGAGAGAAGAGGACAAGGTGGTTAAGATAGAATAGAATTTTTTTTTGATTATGTATAATTCAAGTTTTCTGCTAAAAAAAAAGTTCCAGCCTTCCACCTAGTCTAAAAAGATGGATGACTCCCTCCATATATGTACAGGTAGGAATGTGCAAACAATCATAGTGTATACCTAAAGTTACTCTCCCATTGCTTGCTAAGTCCTTTCTTACCCCAGTCCATAGGGAAAATGTGATTTGTTGGTTTCCTTCTTTGAGGAATTCTTTGTTAATTTTTTTTCATTTAATTATTTGCTTCATTAAAAAAAATTCTTCAGTGTCTAATTCTCTCCCTCCCTCCAGCTTGAGAAAGCAAGCAATGTAATACCCATTATATATGTGAAGTCATGCAAAACATTTGTTGTTCAGTCATGTCCAATTCTTTGTGATTCCATGGACCATAGCCAGACTCCATGGAGTTTTCTTGGCAAAGATTCTGGAATAATTTACCATTTCCATTTCTAATAATAGAAAGCAAACAGAGATTAAGTGATTTGCTCAGGTTCATATAACTAAAAGTACCTGAAACTGGATTCAAACTCAGATCTTCCTGACTCCAGGCCTAATATTCTTATCTGCTGAGCCATCTAGTATCCCTGTAAAATATATTTCCATATTAACCATGTTGAAAAAACAAAGACAATAAAGATAAAGTGGGGGGAAAAAAGTGCTTCAATCTACACTAAGAATTGATCTATTCTTTCTCTATATACTGGATGGTATTGTCATTATGAATCCTTTGTCAGAGATCACTTTATTGCTCAGAGTAAGTCACAGTTGATCATCATTACAATATTGCTATTACTATGTAGTGTTCTGGTTTCGATTCTTTAATTTGGTATCAGTTCATGTAGGTTTTCACAATTTTCTCTGAAACTATCCCTTTCATTGTTTCTTACAAAACAAGAGTATTCCATCACAATCAAACCCCACAACTTGGTTAACTATTCTCCAATTGTTGGGTATCCCCTCAATTTCCACTTTTTTTGTTACCAAAGCTATTTTAGATATTTTTGTATATAGGGGTTTGTTTCCTTTATCTTTGATTTCTTTGGAATATAGATCTCATAGCAATCTTGCTGGATCAAAAAAGTATATACAGTTTTATAACCCTTTGGCCATAGTTCCAAATTGTTCTCCACATTGGTTGGGCCTATTTATCACTATACGAACAGTGCATGAATGTACCTATAACTATTGATAGCATTAATTTCTTCTGAAAACTTCATATTCTTTGAACATTTATCAATTAGAAGATGACTTTAAAAAATAATAAAATCATAATAAAATGAATCATCTCACTGTTGAGAAGAGCCATGCAGAAACTAGGCATTGACCCACACTTAACACCATACACCAAGATAAGGTCAAAATGGGTTCATGACCTAGGCATAAAGAATGAGATAATAAATAAATTGGAAGAGCATAGGATAGTTTACCTCTCAGACCTGTGGAAGAGGGAGGAATTTATTACCAAAGAAGAACTAGAGATCACTTTTGACCACAAAATAGAAAACTTTGATTATATCAAATTGAAAAGTTTATGTACATGCAGACAAGATTAGAAGGGAAACAATAAACTGGGAAAACATTTTTACAATCAAAGGTTCTGATAAAGGCCTCATTTCCAAAATATATAGAGAATTGACTCTATAAGAAATCAAACCATTCTCCAATTGATAAATGGTCAAAGGATATGAACAGACAATTCTCAGACGAAGAAATTGAAACTATTTATAGACATGAAAATATGCTCCAAATCATTATTAATCAGAGAAATGCAAATTAAGACAACTCTGAGATACCACTACACACCTGTCAGATTGGCTAGAGTGACAGGAAAAGATAATTTGGAATGTTGGAGGGGATGTGGGAAAACAGGGGCACTGATACATTGTTGGTGGAATTGTGAACACATCCAGCCATTCTGGAGAACAATTTGGAACTATGCTCAAAAAGTTATCAAACTGCATACCCCTTTGATCCAGCAGTGTCTCTACTGGGCTTATACCCCAAAGAGATACTAAAGAAGGGAAAGGGACCTGTATGTGCCAAAATGTTTGTGGCAACCCTGTTTGTAGTGGCTAGAAACTGGAAAATGAATGGATGCCCATCAATTGGAGAATGGTTGAGTAAATTGTGGTATATGAACATTATGGAATATTATTGTTCTGTAAGGAATGACCAGCAGGATGAATACAGAGAGGACTGGCGAGACTTACATGAACTGATGCTAAGTGAAATGAGCAGAACCAGGAGATCATTATATACTTCAACAATGATACTGTTTGAGGATGTATTCTGATGGAAATGGATAAAGAGAGCTAATTCAGTTTCATTTGATCAAAGATGGGCAGAAGCAGCTACACCCAAAGAAAGAACACTGGGAGATGAATATAAACTGCTTGCATTTTTGTTTTTCTTCCCAGATTATTTATACCTTCTGAATGCAATTCTCCCTGTGCAACAAGAAAACTGTTCGGTTCTGCACACATATATTGTATCCAGGATATACTGTAACCTATTCAACATGTAAAGGAGGGGGTGGAGGGAGGGAGGGGAAAAATCGGAACAGAAGTGAATGCAAGGGTTAATGCTGTAAAAAATTACCCTGGCATGAGTTCTATCAATAAAAAGTTATTTAAAAAAAAAAAAAAGAGAAGAGCCACGTCCATCAGAATTGATCATTGTATAATCTTGTTGTTGCCATGTACAATGACCTCCTGGTTGTGCTCAGTTAACTTAGTTCATGTAAATCTTTCCAGGCCTCTCTAAAATCATCCTTTTGATTATTTTTATAAAACAATAATATTCCATAACATTCATATACTATAATTTATTTAGCCAGTCTCCAAGTGATACTCCAACTGATCATCTATTCAGTTTCCAGTTCCTTGATTCTACAAAAGGGGCTACCACAAACATTTTTGCACATGTGGGTCCCTTTCCCTCCTTTAAGATCTTTTTGGGATATAAGCCCAGTAGAAACACTGCTGGGTCAAAGGGTATGCACAGTTTGATAACCCTTTGGGCATAGTTCTAAATTGCTCTCCAAAATAATTGGATCTGCTCACAAGTTCACCATCAGTGTATTAGTGTCTCACTTTTCCCACATCCCCTCCAACATTTGTCTATTTTTTCCTGTCATTTTAGCCAATCTGAGAGTTTGTACCCTCAGAGTTGTCTTAATTTGCATTTCTCTGATCAATAGTGATTTAGAACACCTTTTCATTTGACTAGAAATGGTTTCAATTTCTTCATCTGAAAATCGTCTGTTCATATCCTTTTATCAATTTATCATTTATCAATTGGAGAATGGCTTGAAATATATAAATTTGAGTCAGTTCTCTATATATTTTAGAAATGAGCTTTTATCAGAACCATTAAACGTAAAAATGTTTTTCCAGTTTGTTGCTTCCCTTCTGATCTTATCTGCATTAGTTTTGTTTGTACAAAAACTTTTTAACTTAATATAATTAAAATTATCTTTATGTGTTCAATGATGAACTATAGCTCTTCTTTGGTTACAAATTCCTTTCTTCTCCACAAATTTGCAAGTTAAATTATCATATGTTCTAATTTGCTTATAATATCATTCTTTATGTCTAAATCATGAACCCATGTTGACCTTATCTTGGATACCTATGTTATCTTAAAAGTGCTATAGACAAGGAATTAGTATCAATAATGAAATAGCATCTGACTGAAGCAAGCAGAAGGAAGAGAACATTTTACACAGTAACAAGATTATGTGATGATCAACTATGATGGACTTGGATCTTCTCAATAACATGGTAATTTCAAAGCAATTCCAATAGACTTGAGATGGAAAATGCCATTCTTGTCTAGACAGAAAACTTTGAAGAGTTAATATGGATCAAAACATAGTATTTTCTCCTTTTTTGTTTGATTATTTCCTTCTTTCCCATGGTTTTTCCCTTTTGATCTGATTTTTCTTGTACAACATAACAAATGTTGAAAACTATCTTTACGTGGAAAAATAAAATACTGTTGAATTTTTTTTTTAAAGCAAAAGATTTCTAGCTGTGTGATCCTGCGCAAGTCACTTAATTTCAGTTGCCTCTAGTAAAATAACAAAGCAAAAGAAATGAAATAGCCTCTAAATGCTTGAAAAATATTTTTGTTTAAAGGAAAAGACACTGAAGTATAATATTTGGCAGCTTTGTGGACATCTTTCAGACTTAGATTTAACCAAAAAAAAAAAAAAAAAAAAACCAAAAAATTAAGATACTACATAGAAATTTAGAAAAATTAGAAGATACAGTAAATCTTTGGTGATTTTTGAAGGGAATAGAAAGGAATATATACATGTATCTCAGTTGTTGGGATGCATTTGCAAAAACTGACCATGTATTAGGCCATTGGTTCTTAAAGAATGATATAAGGACAACTTGGAATCCCCAGCACCCATTCAAGGGATCCACAGAAGGTCAAAACTATTTTCAAAATAATGCCAAGATATTTTAACTAACAGTATTATAAAAATTGATAAATGGATCCCCATAAGCAAAAGCTCTTTTGGGAGAAGCTATAGGTAGCTCCTCCCACCCAGATGCTAAGGTTACCAGTCATGCCTAATTCCTAGGTGTTCAGAAAATCTCTGGCCACTACCTCCCACAGTGGTTCTTTATCAATATTACCTCAGAGGTCTTCAGAGATCTCTGGCCACCACCTCACCAAGCAGTGGTTCTCACATTCAACAAAGTATCTGAAGACAGCTGCATGCAAGCTCAAGATCTTTATTCCATGTATTCACACCCTGCCCTTTACTGACCTCCTTGTATCTCCTCGTGAACTCCTTTGAACTCCTAATGAACTCCATCTACTCCCTGGTCCCCATGGCTTATATAGAGTCTATGAGGTCACACACATAACCAATTAGAGAAGGAGATGCCTCCATTGATGATGCGGTCTCAATGCGACCAGAGCTTCTGCTCATGAGGCAGTCCACACTGTTCACAAAAAACCACATCCAAGGATCTCAGTCTTCAAGGCCTTTGTACTTCCTTATTGCACAGTACAAGCTTCCTCTTTGGACCCCTACACTTAATAATTTTTAAGATTTAGGAAGAGTTTCCAAGAGAAATTCCTTTACCCAACACAACAAAATGAAAATTATATTCAATAAAGGATCATTTAGGAATGATTAAAAATTAATTGGAAACTAGCTTAACCCTGAAGGATTCATGAGTAACAGAACAAAATCATAGAAGAAATAAAAAAAATTCATCAAAGAAAAGGACAATGTGACAATATAACAAAACTTTTGGGATACAGTCCAAATAATCCTTAAGGGAAGCTTTGCATTGTTAATCCAAACCAAATAAACCAAACAAACAAATAAAAAACCAAATGGGAAAAGAACAGCTCAGTCAATAGCGTGGGATATTAGGGAAAAAACATAGAAAACCCAGTCAAATAAGCCCAATTAAATATCGGAATGCACAGTCAACAATCAAAGAGATTTAACAAAATTGAAAATTTTAAATCTATAATATGAGAAGTTGATTTTTTAAAATATATATTTTTCTATGAATTATTAGCTAGTGAATTGTCACTAGCTAATCTTTTTTTCTGATTAAAAGCAGTGAAAATCAAATTGGCCATTATCAAAGATGATTAAAGAGAAATCAACAAATAAAAGAGAAAAGAAAATTATTATTAGAAACTACTTTGCCCAATTACATGTGCCAATAGATTTGACAGTTAAAAGGAAAAACTATAAAATATGAAATACCCCAATTAACATAACAAGAAATACTTTTTAAAACTCAAGCTTAGAACAATAAATATTGAACAAGTGATAAATGAGCTCCCAAAGGGGGAGAAAAAAACTCAAGACTATTACATAGACTTACAAGAGAATTCTGTTAGACATTTAAAGAATTTATTCTATTATGGCAACTTAGATGAAATAGAAAAAGGAAGGTTCTACTAAATTTCTTCAATGATATATCTCTACATAAGTATATAATGTCTCTTTGAAGATAATATGATGGCATACTTAAAGAGTCCACTAAAATTAATTGAAATTATTAACAATTTAGCAAAATTATAGGACACAGTATAAATCATCAACATTTCTACATATTGCCATCAAAGTCTAGCAACAAAAGACAGAAATAGAAATTTCACTTAAAATAATTGTAGGCATATAAAACACTTAGGCATCTATCTGCCAAAACAAACCTGAGAAGTATATAAACACAATTACAAAACACATTTCACACAAAGTCAGTTCTAAACAACTGGAAAAATATTAATTGCTCTTCTATGAGCTAAGATAATATAAAAAATTTGAAAATTCTACCTAAATTCATCTACTTATCTCTCAGATCTATGCATAAAGGAAGAATTTAGAATCAAACAAGATAGAGGGAGTATTATAAAATAGATGATTTTGATAATATAAACTTAAACGTTTTTGCACAAACAAAACCAATGCATTCAAAATTTTAAAAAAATCAGAAAACTGGATAAAAATATTGCAGCAAGTACAAAGGCCTCCCTTTCTCAAAAATACAGAGAACTGAGTCAAATTTGTGAGAATACAAGTAATTCCCCAATTGATAAATAGTTGAACAGGAAATTTTAGACGAAATTGTAGTTATCTATAGTCATATGAAAAATTTCTCTAAATCGCTATTGATTAAAGAAAGACAAATTAAAACAACTCTGAAGTACCACCTAATTCTATCAGATTAGGTAATGTGACAAAAAAGGAAAATGATAAATGTTAGAGAGGATGTGGGAAAACATATATTGTTGATGGAGTAGTGAACTGATCCAGCCATTCTGGGGAGATTTGAAACTGTGTCCAAAGGGCTATAAAACTGCATACCACTTGATCTAGCAATACCACTGTTGGTATCCCAAACACATCCAAAAAAAGGGAAAAGGTCCCATTTATTCAAAAATATTTATAGTAGCTCTTGTTGTGGTGGTTAAGAATTGAAAATCCAGGGGTTGCCCATCAATTAGGGAATGGCTAAACAAACCACAATATATGATTGCATATATTGTGCTATAAAAAATGACAAGCAGGATGATTTCAAGAAAAACCTGGGAAGACATACAAAGCAAAATGAGCATTATCAGAAGAGCACTGTACACAGTAACAGCAATTTTGTTTAATGAAGAATTGTGAATGACATCTATTCTCAGCAATCCCAAAATAATCCCAAAGGACTCATGATGAAACATACTATTCACCTCCAGAGAAAAAAATGATTCATTTGAATTTCTTCCTTTCTTCTTTTCTTTCTTTCTTACACATGTTGTTCAAGTCTTCCTTTTTTTTTTTTTTTTTTAATTTGCTGAAGCATTTGGGGTTAAGTGATTTGCCCAGGGTCATATAGCTAAGAAGTGTCTGAGACCAGATTTGAACTCAGGTCCTTCTGGATTCAGGGCTGGTATTCTATCCACTGTGCCATCTAGCTGCCCCTGTTTGAGTCTTTTTGAACAGAATGAATAATGTGGAAAAGTTTTAAATGATTGTACTTGTGTGACTTTTATTGGATTGCTTACTATCCAGGGAGGAGGGGAAGGATAGAATTTGGAGCTTAAAACCTTTAAAAATAGATATATTTAAAATTGTAATATGTAATTAGGAAAAATAAAATTATTTTAGAAAAAAAAAAGACATACATTTTTGAAAATTGTTAACAATAGGAATTGTTTTGCTTGACTATGCCTATTATGTGATTTTTATTTTTTCTTCAATTGGGGAGTAGAAGGGAAGAAAATAAATGTGTAAATTGAGAAAAAATAATAAAGTTATATTAAAAATAAAGGTTAAAGAAGTCATTGAATCCTTCAGAGTTTCAGTGATCTCATTTGTAAAATAAGGAGTTAGACTAAATGAACTCTAAGGTCCCATTGAGCTTTATGATCCTGTAATACCTCTTATCAAATCATATATTGTAGGCTGCTTATCTCTCTTCTCTGGAATATGCTTAAACCTTAACTGACAGCATCTCTGACTTTTTCAGGTTTTGCTTCATCTCCAGTATGTCTTCCCCCAAAATCGCTTCCCTTTCTTGGGGTCAAATGAAGGTCCAAGATTGTAGCACAACCTACAAGGACTGCAAAGTGTGGCCAGGGGGCAGTCGGTCCTGGGACTGGAGAGAAACCGGAACCGAGGTAATCATTTGGTCTTTGGTTTCCATTCCTCTCGAATTAATCATACCTTTAATGTGATATGCCTTAGAGGCACCTCAACTTCTTCCTCATCCATTAAATCATTTTTTCCCTCCATATTTGTTTAATACTTATTTTGTTATAAATATAATGACATGGTGTTTTATAACTTAAACAATCAACAATAGTAATAATAACTGGGATTGCCCTCCCCATATGAGTGAACAAGGAAAGAAGAGAAATAAGTTTTAATTTTTTATTTGTCATTATTATATGAGCTGAGTGGAGAAATTTGGTGTGATTTTTAAAAGTGAAGCCTACTTGTAAAAAGGTTTCTAGCACTTTACCTTAGAAATAACTCTAGCTCTTATTTAAGCACTAATAGCACCTTTTTTTTTTTTTCAAAGCAGTTGGTATCATTGGGCCAGTATTGGCAGCTCTTTAGTTAGGAGATCTGTTCAAATTTATGGAAATTTCTTTCCTCTCATTCCTTTAACAAACATTTATCAAGTATATATTGTGGGAAGAACTTTGTAGTCTAGTAGGGAAATAAAAGACACAGCATTATATTGTAAGGATGCATTAGTCAGGTATAAAACAAAGAGCTATTTGAGACCCAAGAAGGAAAGTCATGACCTGGGCTCTGAGGCTGCATTGTGATCAGAGAGATAAGGGTTCTTGGTTAGGTCTCTGAATGTCATTTCCCTTAAAATAGCATCTTAAATCTTAAAGAAGGGAAAGGGACCTGTATGTTGCACGAATGTTTGTGGCAGCCCTTTTTGTAGTGGCCAGAAACTGGAAACGGAGTGAATGTCCATCAGTTGGAGAATGATTAGGTAAATTGTGGTATATGAATGTTATGGAATATTATTGTTCGGTAAAGAATGACCAGCAGGATGATTTCAGAAAGGCCTGGAGAGACTTACATGAACTGATGCTAGTGAAATGAGCAGGACCAAGAGATCATTATATACTTCAACAACAATACTATATGATGATCAATTTTGATGGACGTGGCCATCTCCAGTAATGAGATGAACCAAATCAGTTCCAATAGAGCAGTAATGAATTGAACCAGCTACACCCAGCAAAAGAACTCTGGGAGATGACTATAAACCACTACATAGAATTCCCAATCCCTCTATTTTTGTCCATCTGCATTTTTTATTTCCTTCATAGGCTAATTGTATACTATTTCAAAGTCCGATTCTTTTTGTACAGCAAAATAACTGTTTGCACATGTATACATATATTGTATTTCATTTATACTTTAACATATTTAACATGTATTGGTCAACCTGCCATCTGGGGAGAGGGTGGGGGAAGGAGGGGAAAAATTGGAACAAAAGTTTTGGGAATTGTCAATGCTGTAAAATTAGCCGTGCATATAACTTGTAAATAAAAAGCTATTAAAAAAAAACCAACAGCATCTTAAGTAAATAACTGAGTAGCCAGAGAAACTCAAAGATTGGTACTTATTGACAGTTGAGTTATCTGCTATATAGGGGTCTTAAGAGGGTCTAATGAAGTTTTACCTTGGGTCCAAAAAAGTCATCTTCACACAGATTAAATGGGGCAATCTTTACTAAAAAGTTGGTCTAAAAAAGTATTGGTGAACTGCATTTTAAGTATGAATCAAGAATATAATGTGGCAACCCAGAAATCTCAATATGAACTAAAACTATATTAAGAAGTAGAAGTACGACTGTATTCTGTCTGCCTGGTCAGAGCACAGCTGGCTCATTCTAGGCACCACCTCTTTGAAAGGACATTGCTAGGTTAGAAAGCATGGTACTTAAGGACGGTGAGAGAGCTCACAAACATGCCATATAATTAGATAAAGGAAATATGAATGTTCAACTTGAAGAAGAGACAACTGAGGAGAGACAGGATAAATGTTATTTAAGTATCTTGTGAACTGTGGAAAAGGGACCAAACCTTGAGAAAGAAGTCACAAAAAGGAAGATTTAAGCTTTATCTAAGGAAAAACTTCCTAATAATTAGAGCTATCCAAAAATAGAAAAGGTAGTAATTAATCTCTCCCTTGCTAGAGGTCTTCAAAGAAAAGGCTGTATACTTACTGGGTATGTGGTGGGATAGATTCTTGTTCAGAATGAAGTTGGACTTTATAATCTCTGAGATCCCTTCTAACACTGAGATTTTGTGAACTCTGCTGAATTATTCCCATTTTTTCTCCATTGTTAAACACAGGTCACTCTTAAGATGATGGTCCACAAAAATGGTAAAGGAGGAGATAAAGATACCCTTAAATTGTCATTCCCTAGCAATCAAAACCTAGTCTCAGAAATGGATGAATTATTACTTTATCCTATCCCATCATTTCTGAGAGATCTTGTTTTGGTTTTCAGGCCAGACTCTTTGCATCAATTTCTAGAAATCTGGATTTTCCTCCAAAATATAACAAAATTTTGGTTTAATCCTTTTCTGTAGGATTACTCAAATTTAGATACATATATTTAACATGTGTTGATGATCCTTTTAATACCTAGGCCTTCAAATTTATTGATATTTTCAACCCCCATGACCTCTATCTTTAGTGACACCTTAGACTTCAACCTCATCTGAAATATTCCACCTTCAAAAACCAGTACTCTGAAATTCCTTTCTCTGATCATCTTCCTGACCTTCCATGACTGTACTTCTCAACCTGCTCTCTACTCTCATTGTGATATCCAGCCTCTCAATCAATCGCTCCCAATTCTCTCAGTCCATTATTAATCTAGTTCTGCCATTTAGTCAAACTGAATTAAGATAGTTCATGATTTCATCATGTCCTCCTCTCTGAATTATTCATGCCTAGAACACATTCCCTACACAATCTTTCTTTCCTTCAAAGCCCAATTCTCTTGCCACCATCTCCATCAACCTTTTCTTGATTCCACAGCCAAAAGTGATCTTTCCCTCTCATGTTTTCTTGGATCTCTTCTTTGCTTCTGTCACATTCTACCTAATACTTATTTTTATATATGCTATTTCATCTGTAATAGATTGTAAGGTTGTTGAGAACAGGTCCTAGGTAATTTTCCATCTTTGTATTTCGAGCATATTTGTAGGAGCTTAATAAATGTTGAATTGAATTATTTTTGCTTTACGTCCCTGTAACTTCTAAGAAAAAAGGAGCCCAACAGCCCTGTTTGTAGTGGCTAGAAACTGGAAATTAAATGGATGCCCATCAATTGGAGAATGGCTGGGTAAATTGTGGTATATGAATGTTATGGAATATTATTGTTCTGTAAGAAATGACCAGCAGAATGAATACAGAGAGGCTTGCAGAGACTTACATGAACTGATGTTAAGTGAAATGAGCAGAACCAGGAGATCATTATACACTTCGACAACGATATTGTATGAGGATGTATTCTGATGGAAGTGGATTTCTTTGACAAAGAGACCTAACTGAGTTTCAATTGATAAATGATGGACAGAAGCAGCTACACCCAAAGAAAGAACACTGGGAAACGAATGTGAACTATTTGCATTTTTGTTTTTCTTCTCGGGTTATTTTTACTTTCTGAATCCAATTCTCCCTGTGCAACAAGAGAACTATTCGGTTCTGCAAACATATATTGTATCTAGGATATACTGCAACATATTTAACATATATAGGACTGCTTGCCATCTAGAGGAAAGGGTAGAGGGAGGGAGGGGAAAAATCAGAACAGAAGTGAATGCAAGGGATAATGCTGTAAAAAATGACCCTGGCATGTGTTCTATCAATAGGGAATGGAATAGAAAATTAATATCCCTGCAATCCTTAATAAGAGAGAAAAATGGTTGACGGAAAACCAATCTGGGACTGAGAAGTATAACTCAGTATTTACATCAATTTAGCTCCCTTACATCCCATATCCTACTAGTTAAAGCAAGTGGAATTAGTCCTTGCACCTACTGCCCACCAAAAGTAGGGCTGAAAAAGAAAGAATTCTAAAACTGCTCCTAAATTCATTTTCATCATATAAGATTGACATCCTCACTAGTATAGTTTTGCGATTATTTTTTCTTGCAGCTCTCTTAACTTTCCTCTAGGAATTTGAATGCTATATCACTTGGTGCATATATGTTTAGTATTGATATTACTTCATTATCTATGGCATCTTTTAGCAAAATGTAATTTCCTTATCTCTTTTAATTAGACCTTTTTTTACATTTGTTTTTTCTGAGATCAGGATCACTCCTCCTGCCTTTTTTTTTTTTTTTACTTCAGCTGAAGCATAATAAATTCTTTTCTAGCCTTTTATCTTTACTCTGTATGTATCTCTTGCTTCACATGTGTTTCTTGTAAACAACATATTGTAAGATTCTCACTTTGAATCCAGTCAGCTGTCTGCTTCTGTTTTATGGGAGAGTTCATCCCATTCACATTCACAATTAAAATTACTAATTCTGTCTTTCCTGCCATTTTATTTTCCCCAAGTTAATACTTTTCTCTTTCCTTTTCCCCTTTCCATCCTCCCCAGTGTTTTGTATCTGACTACCACCTCTCTCAATCTCCCCTCTCATTTTACAACCCTTTACTCTTCTACTTCTGTTCTCCCTTCTATTAGCCTCCCCCTTTCTTTTCCCCTTTCCTCTTCTACTTCCCTATAAGGCATTTTTCACTATATAATAGATGTTAAGAAAAGGTATGATCTTGGAATTATTCTGCTATTCAGTAATCCAGAAGTAGTAAAATCTGGGTTGCAAGGATCCTAAAAGATCATTGATTCCAACTTCCTGACACATGAGTCTCCTTTGTAGTATTTTTTCTTAGTTTTCTTCCTGCCTCTACTTCCTTTAATAATAGCGAATACCACCTCACCCAGGACATCCTCTCCCCACCAGAGCAGCCCCTTCCACTGTGAGCCAGCTCTGATGGCTCACTGAATTTTGAAGTTGTGGGGAACCTCATCAGTCATTTAGTCTATCCTTTACATGAAAAGGAGATCCACTGCAGCCATTAGTTCTACCTCATACTGGATCAAAATCTGCTCCCCTATTATCTCCCCTCATTGCTCCTAGACCTGCTCTCTGGGGCCCCACAGATGAGTTTGATCCCTACTCTCATGGTAGCCCTGCAGATGCTTAAAAAGATTGGTCAGGCCTCCATTTAGTCTTCCACAGAAGAAGAGAGGAAAAATGACAATACTTTTGAAACTGAGAAATGCTCTTCTAGGCAGCCGATCCTGGTAGCATTGCAAGCAGGTCTAATATACTCATCTATTCCCTGCCTTCTGTACCTTTAAATCTTTTATTTTTTTCTAACATGTGATTTTTCATTAAGATACATAATAATGGCTTGTTTTTCTGTTTATAGAATAGATGTAAGGGACTCTGTACATCCCATGCAGGAGAGATATCTCAAGTGATTTTGTCTAAGTGTACATAGATCATATAGGCTTTTACACTGTCATCGGGGACTTTGGAAATGCATTGTCCTAACAGAAACAAAAGGAGCTTAAAAAGAGCTTAAAATGCCCCTCACTCTGGGGAGGAGGGGTGGTTCTAAGGATCCATTAGAGTTCCTCAGGCCCCTCTTAGCATAGACCCTCTTAGGGATTTGAGCCGTTCCACAAACTTAAAACCTTACACCAAAAGCAAAAGTTACAGGCTCTTCAATAAGCAAGGAAACAAGTCTTCAATGTCGTCTAGGCCACTGATGAGGTGGCTGACATCTAGGCTCTTTACTCTCCTTATAGCTGTTGAGGGTTCTCACCCAGCTTTTCCCTGAACTCCTGCCTTCTGACCTGACAGCTCAGATATGACCCTCTACCTTGTCATCTCTTGTACTTCACTTGCAGAGAATATGACTGGAGCGCCAGTGTTGTACTTATGAACAGGACAGCTTCTTATCTGGTCGGAGTCATCCTAGAATATTAAAGTTAAAAGTTAACTCATTTGTAAAATAAGGTGTTTTGCTTACATTTTGTATAATGTAACATAGGGAAGCCACCTCATTTTACAAATGAGGAAACTGAGACCTAAAGAGGTAAAGCATAAGCCCAAGATCACACAGCAAATGAGTAACAGAGTAACCTCTAACTCAGGAATAACTGAGATAACATAAAAGTTTCAAATGATCAGCAAACATTAATTAAATGTTTTATTAAAATTTTGATATCTACTGAGTGCTCACTCTGTACTTAGAACTGGGGATACAAAGAAAAAATTCAAAAGCTGCTATTAAAGAGAAAGTATTTACTTACTTTATGACACAGCATCATCACGGCCCAGTGATGTTCTGATGTTCTCTTCATCAGATGGCCCTGAGTTCTCTTCAGCTCATGGCATGCCTTAGCATACAAATATCCCCAGAAACAACAAAACACACTCTGCCTTTCCTCTTTTGTCTCACCCTTTTCTCTTCTCTCTCTGTCCATCAGAAGATCTACCTCTACCCACTTTTACCTCAGAAATAGAAAACAGGTTAAGGCAGTCTTCAAGCCTTTTCCCCTCAGCTTTCAATCAACATCCAATATTACAGTGACCAGATTTTAATTACTGCCTTAATAAGTATAACTAATTATCAGAATAAACCTGATGGCTCTCCAGAGATTTATCATGTATATACTAGGAGGTTAGAGGTGGGCGATTCAACAGGGGAGAGGGTGGTGAAGGGGGAAGAATGGTGATCATTTGAGTAAAGAAGGTAGTGTTGTTTCTGAAAGGTGAAGGAGGCTATTCCTTTAGATGATATGTAAGCGTTGTAATTTAGAAAATAAAATTGATGTGATTGTTAAAGAAAACCAGGAAGAGATAAGTATGTCACTGAATGATGAGAAATCTTCCTCCAGTTTGCCTGTGTTAAAGATAGTCTTAGACAAACTAGTGAAACCATTCTTCTACCATCCCTTTTCCTGCACTGTTCAGTGTCCCTCATACAATGTCCACTGCAGAACAGTCACATTTGCCTTCCCTAAGTAAGAAGAGAGGGAAAGAAACAAATATTTTTATAAATGAAGCTTATTTTGTATCAGACACTTTGATACATAGTTATTATGGGGATTGAGAAGATCTCCTTTCAGTAAATGTTTACAGTCATATTTGAGCCCAGATATTCCTGGCTCTAGGCCCAGCACTCTATCCACTGCACCACCTAACTTAGTCTAAGAGGCACTCTAGGCTCAGAAATTTTCTTTCCTATCCTCTTTATCCAAATTCTTATTCCAATGGGAAAATTTTAAAAAACTTGGAGAGTCTTGTATGTACTAATTCAAAATGAAATAAGCTGAACTGAGAAAATTAAGTAGATAAATAACCACACACACACACAGATAATAATATTAAACCCTAAAGGAGATCAGAAAAGAGATTATGCATTGACCAATCTTACCTCTAGAAGGTCATACTTTTCTAAATAGAGAAGTGGCAGGCTATTTTGAAGAAAAAAATATTGCTACCAACACTATAATATTTAGGTAATATAGGAATCCTGAATAAGGAAAAGATCCCTTTTTTAAGAGATGCAGTTTCAATTAATATACCAAAATTGGTTGAGTAATCAAGTCACCATCCCATTCTCTCCTAGGTTCTTCACCTCATTCTGATATTAAGAGACCTGTTCTCTTCCAAAGATATCTTAATTTTTTCTCAATAAAGAAGAATGGGTCCTATCACCTATCATTTCAGATGGGTGAAGACACAGTGAGAGAACTAGACAAGAGGTATTCTATTTTATTACTCTTAACTCTTTTCTCTAATGAACGACTTAATTTCCTCAATATGTCACTCTCATTTTTCCAAGGAGCTTTTCCTAGCGTCTTGGAAAGGTTTTTTTGGGAGAAAAATATTACTTCTTAATATTTTCAGTTTTACTAAAACAAAAGGATTTTTAATATCAGATTGGCTAATGAATAAAAAGGAAAAGGACAAATACTGGAGGGATTATGGGAAAATAGGGATATTCATATACTGTTAATAGAATGTTATCAACTGAACCATTCTGAAGAACAAATTGGAACTATGCCCCAAAAGCTAAAAAAAATTGCGCACAGCATATGATAAAGCAATACCACTACTAGATCTATACCGTTAGATGATGACGCAAAAAGAAAAGGATCTATATATAGAAAAATGTTTATAGCAGTTCTTTTTGTAGCAAAAATTGAAAATTGTGGGGATGCCTAACAATTAAGGAAGGGGTGAACAAGTTATGGTATATAAATGTCATGAAATTCTATTGTGCTATAAGAAATTGTGAAAAATATGAATTATGAATGGTCTCAATAAAACATGAGCATATGTATATGATCTTATATAAGGTAAACAGAACCCAGAGAATATTTTCTACAATAACAGCAATATTATAAAGATAATCAACTTTGAAAGACTTAGTTACTCTGATGAAGACAATGATTTGCCATAATTCCAAAGAACTCTTGCTAAAAAAAAAAAAAAAAAAGGCTATTTAAATTCAGAGTATAGATTGAGGCCTATTTTATTCTCCTTGTTTGTTTTGTTTGGGGGGAGAAGGCACTAATATGGAAGTATGTTTTATGTAACTTTACCTGTATAATATCATATTTCTTACCTTCTCAATGGATGGAGGAAAAGGTAGAGGGAAGAAAACAATTTAGAATTGAAAATAAAATTGAATTTTAAAAAAGAAAAATTAAGTTAAAAAGCTTTCTTTTTCATAATTGTAAATAATCATTTAGAAATAATCTAACATAATTCTGTTAAAATAAGATAATTTAAGATTTATAGAAATGACAAGTGGATAGAGGTACAGTTTACTCTCTGTACCAATGTTATATTAAGTTTGCTTAGTTATTTCTTTTAAGATAGACAATAGCTGCCACAATTAGTATTCATTGTAGTCTTTACTATAAGTATATGTATATGTAATATTTGAGAGTATATAGAGAATATAATAAAAGCCCTGAAATGAGAAAGGATTATAGAGGAATGAGCAATTAACCCAAATAAATCAATGCAAATATGAAATCTATTGAACTTATTGGTATTTTTACCAATAAATCAAAAGGAGTAAAAATTGGTTTTCCTTAATGATCTTTGGAGAACCCATTTTACTTTCTTAATGTCATACTCTTTAAGATGCTTTTTACAGAAGATGACCAAAATGATGACTCCTTTTTCCATGAGAAAAAAACTAAAACAAAGAATGCTAAAGGAGTTTGCTTTGAATTGAACAATGAATTTCCTGTATTCATGGACTCATAGAAGATGAGGCTACAGCTGGTCATCATCATTACCAGTTTCTTTTCTTTTTTTTTTTTTTTAAGCTTTTTATTTTCAAAATGCGCTTACAGCCAGCTAATTATAACTTTACCTTGTTAATGAATTGTAACTATTAGGACAGAGAATGCCTTATAGGTACAAGCTAAGCTAACACAGTCTGGTCTTATGCCTCTCAAAAGCAAATTATCTCAATAATTCTCAGGTTGATATCTACTCATTTCTACTCTCCACTGACAGACAAAAGACCACTGGAATGTCTCCATGTCATTTCCATTCTCCCAAAAAAGAACCAATGCTTTAAGGTATGAATATTACTGAGAAAAACTTCAAGGAGCTCTACTTCCATGAGAAATATTCAAATAATAATACAGTGTGTTCTAGCTCTCTTAGAACAATTAAACCTATTTCAGAGATCGGCATTATCGAAACTGATGCTGGCTTTTAAAACATGCTTTCAGTGAATTCCCTGAGGCTGTAAAGGCCGAGCATGTTCACTGAGCAAATCCCAGACTGCTGACCTCTGTTCTTCCTGTTCTTGCATTTTCACTTACTGAGTTAGCTGATTGATTTCTACTGTTGTCATGGGTCCCTTGTCTCCACAGAGTTATTTACCCAAGCAGCTAGCACAGTCTATTAGATTGGAACAGAGGTGTCTTGAATTTTTAGTAATGGGCCACATGATCAGAATTCCATCAGTATGGGGGCCATATAATGGCATCAGCAGGCAGATGTTTAAGCCTTACTGGTCCCACTAAGTTATGTTATATGTGCTAGCTTTTTTTATTACATTAAAAGATCTATTAGGGGAGGGGATAGAGGAAGACATCATTGATCAGAGTACAACCTTCACTAATAGAGGTCACAAACCTCAATAATAGACAGTTTCATGAATTGCTGTAGTGAAGAAAACAATTACTTAGTAGCCAGCCTCACGCTAAATTGGTCCTTGGACCATAGGAACACAGTCCATTGCTGTCAACTAACATTCAAAATTTTTCTAGCATGACCTACTAGAGCTTGTACTCTTTTGATATAATCGTCAGGAACTCAGAATCAACTTTCATGTGTCACTTTTAATGAAAGGTTTCCTAGCTAATTAGGTAAAATATATTAAAATTCTGCCAGAAAGGTCTTAGATACTTAACCAGTGTGTGATCCTGGGCAAGTCACTTAGCCCTGATTGCCTCAAAAAAAAAATTCTATCAAGCCAAGTGAATGACAAATATATAAGTATTCATATATAAGTATATTTACATATAAGTAAATATGCAATGATTTCTATGAAAAATGGCATTTTTAAAAGAAAAATGTTATGAATAATCTGTCAATTTACCCTTAACTACATAAAAATATCAAATAGCAAAACTAATAAGTAAATATAATGCACAATTTGTGCTTAATTTTTTTATAAAAACTATGTATGTATATATATATATATATGATTTTTATTTCTTTTAGCATCTGGTAAATAACAGAGGGATACCATTCCATAAACAATCATTTGTAATCATTTTTTATGTTGCTTTATATAATGGTTTATGGAGTTTGGGGTTTTGTTTGTTGTTGCCTATTTTTGAGGTTTGTTAGAGAAAATTAAATTCTGATTAAAAAAACAAAAAAGTACCAACCGAAGTGTAATCCTATTTCAGGTAGTCATGTCCGATTCTCAGTGACCCCATAAGAAGATTTTCTTGGCAAAGATACTTTTCTCCAATGTATTAAGAGAAACAGAGAGTAAGTACCTTTCCCAGGATCACACAGCTCTAAGTTTCTGAGGCTGCATTTGACCTGAAGTCTTCTTGACTCCAGACCCAGCATTCTGTGCCCTGAGTTACTGAGCTGCCCGGTCCCATAATAAAGGACCAGGATTTAGATGGTGGGCATGTGGATTATCCCTCTGTAGGTGAGTGCTAAAGTTTCCTATATCAGATGACTTATGCTGTTTTGTAAAGATCTTCAAAGATGAGGTCTCTATAACTTTCCTAAATAGCCAACCCATTTCTATTAATAATAACTGGCATTTATAAAACAATTGTTACAAGTTTGCAAAGTACTTTACATACACTGTCTTTAATCCTTAAATTTCAGATGTTGTTATACCCATTTTGCAGGAGAAGCTGAGACTAAGAGATGCTTCACCTTTTGACACTCCCATTTCCTTTCCCTTTAGCAGTCAGAAGTCCTAGGAAAAAATGTCTTTGCTCATTGCTTCCATTCCTCTCTTCTCATGTATTTCTCACCCTATGTAATATGGCTTTCAACTTCGCTATTCAATTGAAACTAATCTCTCTCAAATCACCAATGAGCACTGACTGCTGACTCTCGTGACTTTTTCTTATTCTTCATTCTCCTTTACCTATGTCTCAGCAGTTGAAGCTTTTCACCCTCTCCTTTTGGCATTGTTATGTCACTGTTCCCTCTTGTCTCTCCTCAGTCTCTTTTGCCAGCTTATCATGCATGTCCCACTCCACTGTGGGCAGCCTTTGAGGTTCAGTTATATTCTCTTTTATCTCTAGGTCCTCAAAGTGATCTTATCCACTGTTCTGGATATAGTGATCTTTTTTATGTAAATGACTGCAAATCTGTGTGTCCAGCTCTAGTCTCTCCTTAGATCTAGTCTCATCTCACGGTTACCTGTGGAACATTTCACTGTCCCCTACACATGAAATGTGTCCTTCTGTGTCTCTTACAATTGCTAGATTCCCTTAATACTCAGGTAAGACGCCTTCTCTGACATTCCCACTACAAATATTGGTCTCCCTAGCTTCTTTCTAATACTCTCCAAGCCCCAAACTACTTTGTATTTGCTTAGCATATATTTTATATTTATTTGTATGTGTGTGTGTTGTTTCCCCAGAAAGAATGTAACCTTCTTGAGGACAAGAGTTATTTAATGTTTTTCTTTGTATCCCAAGCACCTAGCATATTCTCAGTATATAGAAGGTTCTTAGATAACTGTTGAGGAATTGAATGATATGACATACTGCATGTTCAGTGATCTGTGACAGTGGTTTTAGTCCTTAGGAGAAAATATTTCATAGAATTAACATTTCTGTCCATTCCTGCTTTCTCCAAAAAAATAAAAATACCCTATTGTAGAAGGCCAGAACTCTGGAAAAATATACTTGAAACAAGGATACTTATAACAAGGTGTTAACTCAATGTGATTCATGAGATGATGGTTCTCTAGTTCACATATATACTTTGTACTTAGCATGGTGATGTAATGGTTCTCTAGTTCACACAGACTTAGTATGCTGTAATGATGTAATGATACTGAGGTATTTAAGGGCTGAGAGGACTGGAAGTAGAGACATTCCATCTTTGACCATCCTCCTAGTGGCTTTTCTGCCTCCTGCACTCCTCCACTAAGATCAAGGTTGGAGATCCTCTAGAGAGCTAGTCTGGATATTACACCCTACAAAACAAACTCCATCAAAATTACTGGAAAAAATGGTGGTGCTTTAAAAATCAGATTTCTGATTTTTAAAAATATTAATATTTTACATTTTTATAATTCTTTGAGAGACAACTAGGTGGCACAATGATAGAATATGAATCTTATAAGCTACAAAACTTACAAATGGCACACCCAAAAGCAACACCATAATGGCCTAATATTGTTATGGTCTTGAAAAGGCATTTCATTCCCCTGATTCTCAGCTTCTTCATCCATAAAATGAAGGCATTTGACTGGATAATCCCAGAAGTAACCTTTCAACTTTAATATTCTACAACTTCATTAATAAGGCTATGTATGTCCTGAAGAAAGAAAAGATACTCAAATCCAAATTGGGTCAGTCCTTCCCTCTTCCTCACCCCAATTTGGGTACTCAAGGCAGGGACAAAGCTGGTGAATCCTGTGTCTTCTACTGAATTAACAAACATTTATGAAGTGCTTACTATGTGACAAGAATTGTATTAAATATTAAGCTGATACCAAAAAAAAATTATATTCCATACACATAAAATATTCCATTATATTCTCAGTTGAATCCTCTGCAAAGTACTTCTTCTGAAAATAGTTAAATAAAACATAATCAAGAATGATTAAAATTGGTTGTATGTGCAGTCTTTAACATTTTATTACAAAGATGAATCTGAAAGTTAGTTCAAACATTGACTATTATTTTTATCTGATTTTTTTGGGTTGTCTTTATTTACATGGTTGTGATAATTTTATATGCTCTTTTAGTTTTGCTTTGTTCACTCTGTATCATTTCATACAAGTCTTCCCATATTTCTTTGAATCAATTCCATTTTGTCATTTTTCATGTCAAAGTGATCTTCTATTACCTTTGCATACCACAATTTGTTTAGACATCCCCAAATCCATGGATACATAGTTTGAATCCTTTTTTGGTTTTGGATTTGGGGTTTTTTCCCCCATTACAATTTCATATAGATATATATTTTCTTTTTTTCTTCATTTTTTTGGGGAAAAGGGGATTGCCCATGGTCGCACAGCTAAGTAAGCATCAGGTTTGAACCCAGTTTCTCCTCACTCCAGGGCCAGTGCTCTATCCACTGCACTATCTAAGCTTCCCCAGTTGGTTTTTTCTTCTTGTCAACAATTTCTTTGAACCTTAAACCCGGTATTGAGATAGGTGGTGATGAGGTACTTTCAACTTTTCATCCCCTTATTGCACAGGTACACAATAACTAAAATCCCAACTTCACCAACAAAAAAATTGCTTTTTTTGCCTTTGCCAATGAAAAAATGCTCTTATTGGCCAAAGCTCCATTTCCTGTCTCTGGGATAGTTCCTGCATTTAGAATGTAAGTTCCATTCCTTTGGCCAGTAAGGATGAGGGTCAGTGGTGGGGAAGGATTTTTTTTTGCCTTATTTAATCTACTGTTCTATCTCTCTAAGGTGCTTCCTCCTTTCACTGCTTCCACTTCTTGGGAAAACATATAATAAAGCTTTGTTTTGCTCCTAGAAATATTTCTAGCTATTTTATTATATGGTGGTCTCTCATCTCTCCATCTGAGCCACATATCAATTTTATATACACAAGATTGTGAGATCTCTGCATTGCTTTCATTTGAATTTTTCTGGTTATTAATTGTTTTTGAGCACTTCATTAGATTAATGTTTCTCATTTAACTTCATTTCAATTTAAGTACTTGTTGAGCACTTATTGCATGTCAAGAACCGTGTTAGACATTTGTGACACAAAAACAAAGTGTGTTATCTTTCCTCAGGAGGTTTACAACTGGGAAATAGGGAAGAAGCAAGTAACATGTACAGAGACAAGGATATAGATAACATGCAAAATAATTTTAAGGAGAAAACAATGAGGAGGTAAAAAAAAAAAAAAGGATAGGAGATGAACTGCAGCTGAGCCTTGAGAGATGCAAAGAGCAAAGGATCTATATGTATAAGATGGTGACAAAGAACTGGAAACTAAAATGATATCTATCAATTGGGGAATGACTAAGTACACAAATTTCATCATACATAATTTATTATGTACAAATGGAATACTGTTCTGTTAAAAATGATGAAGGGGATAGTTTCAGAAAATCTTGAAAAAAAATGATATGAACTAGTGAAGCAGGTTGCTTCAAGTGAGCAGGGCCAAGGAAACAATTTGTACTATACAAATAGTATTGTAAAGACTAACAACTTTGAAAAACTTAGGAATACTGATGAATGAATAACAACCAACAACAATTTTGGCAGTCCAGTGATGAAACCTATTGTTCACTTCCTGACAGAGGTAATGGACTCAGGGTTCAGAATGAGATATTTTACTTTTTACATAGTCAGTGCAAGAATTTATTTTGCTTGTATTTTCATTTGTATTACAAGGGTTTGGTTTTCTTTCCAGTATGGAGGGGTAGTAAGAGTAAAATAAGGTAGTTTGTTTGGTTTTAGTTGAAAACAATTTTTTTTTAACAGCCAGGGGTTCCATTAGGCAAAAATGAATAAGAGAATTATGACAAGAATGGGGTCGACCTGTGCAGAGGCATATGGATAGAGATAAAATGTTGTTTGCAGGAATAGCAAGAACAGGTTAGCTAGAGCAAAGTTTCTTAAACTGTGGCTTATAACCCTAAATGGGATTGTGGAACTGAATGGGGCGTCATAGAAAACTTGGCAAAAGCAAAAGGTATCAGATATTCCATCAAAATTTAGTTCTTTATGTAAAAATAAACATGTACATCTGTCTCTGTATGTAAATTTGTTCTGTCATCTTTAATAAATGATAAAATTATATATATGCCAAAGAATTGGTTTAAAATAAATTTCTTTATGATTTATTATTAGTCAATTTTGGTTTTTATACCTTATATACCTGGGTTTGCATAAAAATTTCTCAGGCAAAAAAGAGGTCACAAGTAGAAAGTTTAAGAAGCCCTAAGCTAAAGTATGTATTGTGAAAAAAAGAATGTGAAATAAGCCTGTGAAGATGGATTTGAATAAGATTGTGATGATGCCAAACACCAAACATGAGTATTTGTACATTATTCTAAGGGCATTAAGCAGCTACTAGTGCTTTAAGAATATCATTGAAAAGGTGTAATGACTGCGTATTTAAAATCAGCCGGAGTGGGACCTCAGTGCATCAACTCAAGCCTCAGCCCATTACAAAAAGGGGAAGTGAGGATGGATGGCTATATAAGTAAAGATATGGAGATGAAAGTGAGACATATTAAATTGGTTGGGGGGTGGGGAGATGAGAGAAGAGTTGGGGATGATTGTAAATTTTACATTGGTAGTATCCTTGAGAAAAATAAGGAGTTACAGGGAAAGATGATTTAGTGGAGAATGATGAAGAATTCTGTTTTAGACATGTTGAGTTTAAGATATCTATGGGACATCCAAGTGGAGATATCTACCTGGCAGTTAGTAATCTGATCAGACTTGGTAGAAATATTGGTGCATATACAGATTTTGAAGTATCTGCATAGAATAAACTATTGAACTCATGGGACCTTATGAAATCTCTAAGACAGAGCATAGAAAGAACATAAGATCTTGACAGAACCTTAAGACATTACCCCCATAGAAGGAAGTAGGAAGGAGCTTGAGAAGAAGCAATCAGAGAAGGAACCAAGAGAGACACATGTCACAGAAACCCCAGGAAGGAGAGTGTGTGCTAGAGCAAGGCTTCTTAAATAAACTTTTTCTACTAGTAATCCCTTTTCGCCCAAGAAATTTTTTAGGCATATTCAATCAAACATTTGCTGATAATAAATCATAAGGACATTTATTTATTTATTTGATTTATTTATTTTTTCCCCAGTTACATTCAAAACAATTTTTTTACATTTGTTTTTAAAATGTTTGAGTTCTAGATTCTCTCCCTTATTCCCACTCACAATTAAGAAACCACATGTGAAGTTATACAAAACATTTCCATCAAAAATCAAATTGTGAAAGAAAACCTAGATCTCCCACCCTAATGAAAACAAAGACTCTCAAGAAAAATTAAGTTAAAAAAAAGATAAAGAGCCATGTATTCAGGCATAATCAGGTCCTTTTCTGGGTATGGATAGAATTTTTCATAAGTCCTTCACAATAGTCATGGATGATTGTACTATTGAGAATAGCAAAGTCATTTACAGCAGGTTATCCCAGAACATTGCTGTTATTTTATATATAGTACATTTTACTTTGCCTGGATTCATGGAGAATTTTCCAGTTTTGTTTTGTTTTGTTTTTCTTTTCTGAAAGCATCCTGCTCATAGGGAATTTATTTTGAAACAGTTGTTTGTTATACATATAATTTTTAGCATTTATTAAAGACAAAAGCAGATGAGGTGGGTGTGCTTGTTTTTACATAAATTAAATCTTGATAGAATATTTGATATTGTGAGATATAAAACATCTTCAACATTTTTCAGAGTTGATCGAGATTTTAAATTTGTAATTGTCAGTGTTGAGAATGCTGCTTTTCATAAGTAAGTAGAATAAAATGACAGAAGTATGTTTAGGACCATTCCAGAAATTGTTGGAAATTCTGTCCTAACCCCAAGCCAAAATTCATTTAACAATTTTTAAAAGAAACTTAAAATTTTTTGGTGGTTTTTTTTGTTTGTTTGTTTCTTTGTTTTTTTGCTGAGGCAATTGGGGTTAAGTGACTTGGCCAGGATCACACAGTTAGAAAACTCAGGTTTTAAACAAACTATGTCTCTCACAAATTTTTCTTGAACTTTTAATAGCAGGTGACTGAGGTTTTTTTGTTTTGTTTTGTTTTGTTTAATTTCAATTAAACATGGCTTATGAACCCAACTTAGATTTTTAGAATCAAAATTTGAAGGGAAGTATTTCTGAAATTATGTCTCCAGGTACTTCAGATGATCAGTTGTAACTTTTACATAACTATAAACATTTCTAAAGAATATTTTCCACCCTATTCTTCTATATGTTAACTTTTTTAGTTGTTTTAGTTAACTTTTCAATTTTATCTTTTAATGTTAATATATTAAAATTTTCTTGAAGTTACATGTCTACCCATTCTGGAGAGCAGTTTGGAACTATACCCAAAGGGCTATAAAACTGTGCATACCCTTTGACCCAGCAGTGCCATTACTGGATTTGTATCACAAAGAAATCATAAAGAATGGAAAAGGACCCAAATGTGCAAAAATATTTGTAGCAGTTCTTTTTGTAATGGCAAGAAACTGGAAACTGAGTGGATGCTCTTCAGTTGGGGAATGGCTGAATAAGTTGTGGTATATAAAGGTAATGGAATGTTGTTACTATATAAAAAATGATGGACAAGCTGATTTTAGAAAGGCCTGGAAAGATTTACATGAACTGATGCTGAATGAAGCAAGCAGAACCAGGAATACATTGTACATAATAACAAGAATGTGCGATGATCAATTAGGAAAGTCTTGGTTCTTCTCAGCAGTTCAGTGACCTGAAGCAATCCCAAATAGACCTTGGATAGAAAATGCCGTCTGCATCCAAAAAAAGGACTATTGAGTTTGAATGTAAATCAATACATGTTATATTTCTTTTTTTGGTTTTTTTTTCCCCTCTCCCATGGTTTTTCCTTTTTGTTCTGATTCTTCTCTCAACAATCAAACAAGACTGATAAAGCAATGTGAATTAAAAATAAGTAAATTAAATTTTTAAAAAAGAAAACTGTGACACATTTACATCACTGAGTTTTTTTGAAATATCCAACAAATATTTTGAAAGCTGTGAGTCATTATGAGAAAAATTAACAAAATTGAGTTGCTACTCAATCAAAAATATAACAACTTCATCTTTCAATTTCAGTAATCTTTTTAAACTTCATCCTCTTGAAAGCCATCTTACCTCTGCATGTAGCAATAACCTTTTGCAATCAGAGCCCATGTCTTTGCAAAGGTTTGAAAACAAACAACAGTTAAGGACTTGGCTTTTAGTGAATTTAATGATTTTCATAGTATCGAAAAGCACAACATCTAATACTGGTGATATTTTTTTAAGCTACCAGTACCTCCCTATGGACCATGCTGTCAGTAAAAGTCCTATGTTCATTGCCATCAGATTTAATTTTTGCTACAAATCCAACATTCTCATCTATCATTGCTTCAGTACCTTCTGTACGGATTCCAACACAATTTTTCCACTGTAAACCTTCATTGACATACATATATATATATATATATATATCCTCATTTATTCTTTCAAATAATTCCTCATGTATGCTTTCATAAACATTGGGCTGCCATCAAAGCCTGGTAAAAACTTACTGGAATTGGTCATTACTAATTTCAGAAATTCTTTTGAAAATAGCATCATTTTCATGCCCATACTGTTTCTCATGAACTATTTCTGACATTTTAATAGCAGCAGGTAGCACAAGATCTTCTATCATGTTGGGCTTTTTAGTTTTTGCCATTAAATAAGTTTCAGAATATGAAAGTAAATATTTTTCATTGAGAGTAACAGATTTATTTGAAGATCTGAAAGTTGTTCAAAATATTCCTGTGGTTTATTGCAGTATGCTGCATGCTTGATATTAAGATGTTGATTTAGTTTGTCTGGTTTCAAGCTTTCCACAGCCAAAACTTCATTACAAATTTATTGTCAGTCTGAAAATCATAGAAAATTACAGATTTTGATGTATTAACTGTCAGCCCTGGGCTCTGAAGAAACACAGCCTTCTGAGCAACTCAAGGGACGTTTTGGGGCGGTTCCACCTTTTCTTTTTGACTTAGGTTTCTTTTTGTTCATTGGATTCTCCTGTAAACCAGCATGAGCATTGAATTCTTGGCTTTCTGAATCATACCCAAGGGAAGCATTTGGTACTGTGAGGACTAGATGGATCACCATACACAGCTTCCTTAAGGGACCCAAATTCTTTGTTTTCTGTGGTAGTTCTGGCAAGACCTGAATCCAGTAGCAGGTGAAAGCACCAGGCTAATCCTCAATGCTTTCCACGTTGTATTCATCTTCGGTCACTTCTGCCTGGCCTTGTCTGGGCCAAATCTGTTAAGAAGCCTGCAGGCTGCACAGGCCTGTTCAGTGAAAGGCACACAGTACCTCGATAACTCATGGGCATGAGCCACACAGTCACATCCCCTTCTCTACAGGCATAAGCAATCTGGCAGATGCCGTCTCTGTTGGGAACCCAGATTATCACTTAGTATTTGGGGATGTTATTCTTGTAATTGTCCTGGATCAGGGGCATTTCTGTGCATAGTAATCCATTTTTCTCTCCCTCCTTCTCTGGAGCTTCACCTGGTACCTCTTGAAGTAGGCCTTGTTCTTGACTACTTTAACAAATCCCATCATGCTGAATGAGACCGAGCCCTCAGCATAGACCAATGGACCTTGTAGTGCTAGGGGAAAAAAGGTCAGAGATTGACACTTAATTACAAATTAAACCAAGAGATTTTCCCACACCTTTATCATTAGAAGTAAATCCATACAGCAAAAATGATTTGACATATTTTCTTTTTATTGTCAATTTAGCGTACTAAAATCTGATAGTGAAGTCTTTGCTGCATTGTTGTTAGTATTTTTAGCTCTTCTAACTTTAGCCATTTATCCATAACCAAAAAATATTTTGTTCTTACACATAAATATCCTAATAATTGCTCAAGTAAATGCTATTTTAGTTTATGAAATTACATTTGTTTGTATTTAATTTTAAAAATTGATGTTCATATTAGAGTGATGGTGAAATATCATTAAAGGGATTTTATATTTACCTAATGCAATTAAACACTTATGTTTCTACAAAAGAAGGAGATAACTGCAATTTAAAAAACCAAACATTCTAACAATACAATCCAAAGATATACTAAATACTTAATGCTTGTTTTACTAAACTTCACATATGGTTTCTTAATTGTGGGTAATGATAAGGGAAAGAAACTAAAACTCAAAAATTTAAAAAACAAATTAATTTTTTTTGTTTTGAATGTAACTGGGAGAAATATTTAAAAAATAAATAAGATACTTAATGCTGAAGAATGATGATAGGAAAATAATCAAAGTCTGTATTGTCTGTGAGTAATTTACTATATTTCCATAAGAATAGAAAACTTTATATGTACAGTAAAAATAGTGAAATTCACAACATTCAGTAGTCTCACATCTGAGGCAAGGTATTTCAACAGTGTTGGTGCACTTCTGACAGTGCAAAGTGCACATGTTGCATGTTCAGAACCAAGGCTATAGTGAAGTCATGTAACACAACATGATGGGCAAGCATTCCCAGAAACACCTCAGATTCATTATGTAGTTAATTTTGAATTAATTTTTTGTAGTTGTATTCAGAAACTTTTTATTGTTGCCAAATTTTTCTTGACTCCCATATTCAATTACCCAATCCCACAGAAGCTTTATCCTAGAATAAGGAGTAGTTAACAATATTAAGTAAAAATATATATTTTTTAATTATATGAGGTCTAGAGAGTTCAGACTTTTATGTAACTCCAGAATTGAGAACTTGGAAGAATGCAAAGAAGGTGCAGGAAGGCTGTATTTAGCGAAGTGAACTAAAAGAACTTTATAACATTTAGAATTATTCAAACATAGCATGAGTTTCCTAAAGAGGAAAATGGATCTTTAATCATTTTTAGTATTCATTCAGGAAGAGGCTGAAAGATCACTTTTTGAAACTGTTGTAGAAAGTATTCTGTATCAGGTAAGGGTTCTTTAAGAATCCATAACTGAAATTCAGTACAATTTATCTCAAGGTAGAGTTATATTTTGTTAAATTCTTTTCCCCTAATAGTTCAGACCATCTCTATCTAAGTATTTGAATTATTTTCCCAAAAGGGTAAATTTTACATTGAGCCACATTCTTAGCATGATTTAAAATTCTCTACCAGTTAAAAACATCTTTGAAAGACAAATTTTAATTTAGATAGTATAAGAGAAGACAAATATTTCATAGATTCATAGGGTAGGAAGATACTTTTTAAAAATTATCTTTCTCAACCATCTTTAGACACAACTACATTATCCCTGTCAGATGAAAACTGATCTGTTTTTAAAGTCCTTTAGACAAGGAGATTCTTATAACTTGCCATGAGAACTCCCATTTGTAAAGGAAGGATAAAGAAACCAGTATCCTGGACACATAGTAAACTTTTTGTTTCCTTGTTCAGCATTCTCCAGGTGTGCAGCCTGCAGATGTGGAGGAAGTAGCCAAAAAGGGTGTGGAAACCCTTGTAATTGGCCGGGGAATGAGTGAAGCATTGAAGGTGTGTATTGGACAATATGACATATCTCATGGTGGTGATCTTCTGGACCCTACTCTTTCTCTCCCTTCCTCCCCCATTTTCTGTTATTTTGGAGTACTTTGTCTTTGTGAATTCTTTGTCTCAGGACCGCTGTACCTAAGAGGACCTGATTTAGCAGCATAGGGTATCAGAGGTAGGACCAGTGCCTGTATCTTTTCCTTTCCACTGTGCTATTCCATCTCTGGGTCTTCCATTTTTCTTTTTCCAGGAAGGGTCTAGTCCTGGCATTTCTCAACAAGTCCTGGCATTTCTCAACAACCATACTTGTCCACCACTTGGCTATAAGTTCTTTCATAATGATTTTGTATAGGTGCTTGTAAAAGCTTCACTTGAAACCTTCCCCAGAAAGGCATAGCCAGGAAAGGTAGAGGAATGAGACAAGAAAACAGAGGAGAAAATTTGTATCTATAAAGAAGTTACCTCTCGTTTCTCTTTTTAAATAAAAATAATTTTCAAAAAACTATTGAATGGTACATAGAGGCAACTATTATTCCAATTGGGCAACAATAGGAAATGGCTTCCATTTCTATAGCACGTTTTTTCTCTCAAAAAGAGCAATTGGTAAGTAAATGTATCCCCATTTTACTGATAAGCAAACTGAGGCTTATAGAAGTTGAGTGTCTTGTCCACTGTCATAGCGAGGAAGTTTCAGATCCAAAATCTGCCTTGTACCCATCAGTGCTCTTCATCATGCTGTGCTGTTCATCTTTTATGCCATAAATATATCTAGTGACTCACCCAAAACAAACCACAGGCAAAAGACAAAAAACTCTCAGTTGTGACTTTTTCTCTTATACATTAGCTGAATGAGAACCAAATATAAGATCTGATTATTTTCTCACACAAACAGAATTTCTAGAAAACTGAAGTTTACCTCCTTTAAGTACAAAGCTTTTAAAATTTAATCATAACTATTTTCATTGCTCTTTATTATGCTCTTCACAGCTGGAGACTAAACCATTGGAGCACACCCTCTAGTAGATTTGAAGACAAAATACCACATGCCTGTTGTCAGACCAGTCTTAACTAAATGCATACAGTTGGCCGTTGGCACCCATCTGATTCCTTCTCCACCTGTAGAGATACAAGCAAACCCTCTCCCCCAAGCAGTTAGCCTATCTGGTCCCTTCCATTCACCACTTTCTGGGTCTCAGACACTTAACAATTCCTGGTTGTGTGACCATGGGCAAGTCACTTAACCCCAACTGCCACTGCCAAAGCAAAAAAGCAAAAAGAAGAAGAGAAACAAATCAGCTAAGAGAGAGAGACGAGAGCCGAGGCAACCGTGGCAATGGCAATCCCAAAAGCCTCTCCTCCCCTTCCTTTTCCACTCCCCTGCCTCCACCCACCAAAATCGTCATTTCCTATACAACACATCAGGACTTGCACAAAGAGTGGGTGGGGGCCATTCTTTCTCCAAGCTTACATATTAATAGAGTATGGTCCAATTACTATTTAGCCTCATGTGCTTGGGACCTCAGTGCATCAACTCAAGCCTCAGCCCATTACAGTTGGCCACTAAAGGAATAATTGTATTTTGGCCACAGTAATTTATGAGATCATCTATGGAAATATTTAATATTTCTGATATATATCTGTGGAGGAACTGATCCTTCCAGTGAAGGCATAGATGTATAGAAACACTGGATGGAAGCTCTTTTTTTTGTCTAATAGAGTTCTTTGTATTATTAAATATAATAAATTGAATAAAACCAAAGCCTTCCTGGTGACTTGGGAGCATTATTAACATCAATCTTTTTCCATCTTGACAATCCATTACAACACTCAGACCTGAAAGTGCCCCTGCACTAGGTGGCCCCATACATTTAGATATTTGAATTTTTCAGTTTTTGTTTTGCTTTGTTTTCTGTATCTGCTATTTATATCATTTAGCTTTTCTGACTCCTTCCTCCCTGGCATGTTATCAATTGTCACTTTTTGTTGCTTCCTGGGTATTTCTTTGCAGCCTGATCCTGCCTCTCTGATTGACAGCTTCTAATCTGCTGTAGGTTAGAAACTGAGCTGAACAGTTGTCATGACTATTTTTAAAATAAGAATAAACATATACTAGAGTTGGATGTCTCCAGGAAGACTGTTTTAGTGCGCAGACTTTCTGACATCTCTCTTAGCTGTCCAGACGCCTTTTCTGTGTCCTTCTGGGTTTTCAGCTGTACCCCAGAGGATCAGACTTGCTAGGCAAATGTTGTTCTTGTGAAGGAGATGTCACCATCCTCAAACTTGTTGAGCAGTAGACTCATATCCTAATAGTAATGAAAAAGGGTCCTGTACAGTAAGGGCCTATAAGCTTAAATTTACTGTGCTCCTCTCTGCCCCAGGTGCCGGCCTCCACTGTGGACTACCTCCGGAGACAAGGGATTGATGTCCTGGTCCTCCAAACAGAGAAGGCCGTGAAAGAATACAACGCCCTGGCTGCTCAGGGTGTCCGGGTGGGGGGCGTCTTCCACTCGACCTGCTGACCCACCTCCCCACCTTGGAGAAAATAAAACAGTACTTACAGCCTTTCCTCTCAATACAGTCGTGTGCCGCTCACCATGCTGAATGCTTGCAGATAGAGATTTGGAAACAAGGAGCTTACAATTTCACGGGGGAAGACATCACTCAAAAGGAAAAAGGGGCAGAAAGGGAAGGTGAGGGGAGGGGACATGAGAAAGATCTCAAGGGAGGCAGCTAAGTGGGATGGGCACAGCTGGTTGGCCTGGGTACTTTCCTCCAACAGAGCTTCCCAATCAGGGAGGGAAGGGTCCCAGGGCACAAGGGAGAAGTCCTTTGGCAAAGAGAGATCTAACCCAGGCTAAGTAAGAGCCTTTAAAATGAGGAATAGAAAGGAAATTTCACAGTAGGACATTTCTAGCAAGATTTGATGATCTTTTTTGTCAGTCCTTAGCCATTTTGGCCTTTCTAAATCATTTGGTACTTGTGACTGTCCTCTTGAACAGTCTCTCTTCCATAATCTACCTATCTGACCATCATGTTCCTCCTACATCTTGTGCATAGCATCCTTCAAAACTTTGTCCTAGGCTCTCTTATCTTTGGACACTTTCTGGTTTGTGATTTTTTCCAAAGACTTCATTCACATCTGCCTTATTAAAGACAGCCTACTATATATTACAATACTTTTTTTTAATGACTTAAGGGTCATGTTGTTATTCAGATTATTATTTACCTCAGTTATAACCCTTTTCCACATCCAACAATAGTTTTTGAAGCTATGTCTTTGTTGAAAGGTGTCTGTGAACTAAATGGCCTTAGACTGACTCACTTTTATGTCGGTCCCAATCTTTCCCCTTTACATCTCCCACTTGTTATCTTGTTGGCACCTTAAGATTGACCTTTCAAGACTGAACTTATCATTTTCCTCTAAATCAGCATCTCTTCTCAATTTCCTTAATTTTGTTAGTAACCAAGAAGAGAAATGTTGTCTTTCCTCAGCCTCACCCTCTTCCCCCTATTCAAGTCTTCCTCTTCAACATCAGGTGCATTTTCATTTCCTCTCCTCCCCACCCTACCAATTCAAGTCCATATCACCTTTCATCTGTACTATAAGAAAGCTCCCTAACATCTCTACCTCTGTTTTCTCCCCAGTCCAATTCATCTTTCCTATATTTCCCAAAATAAACTTCCTAATGTCTCGGCTTGATTCCTACTAAGAGACTTATAATGGATCCTTATTGCCCAGGAGATAACTCACTTGAATAACCTGATTTCAAATCTACTTTTTCCAGGCTTCATGTCACTCCACCTCACACACTACATATTTCCTAATTGGATTCCCCTGCTGTCTCAGTAATATGGCTGTCAACCTCAATTGTTGAACTGAAACTGTCCTCTTCAAAGTTAGTGGTGATCTCTTAATTGCCAAATCTAATGACCTTTACACGGACCTCTGTGGTATTTGACACTCTTGATCACCTTCTCTTCCTGGACACTCGTCTTATTTATAAGGTTTTGTTCTCTCCTGGTTCTCTTTATCTTTTTAATTACTATTTTTGTTAGAGACTTTCCTTCTGAGAATTGCCATGTATGCCATGTTAGCTGGTAGGGTACATCCAGGAGGTAAAAAGGGGCTTGGGCCCTGAGGCAGGAGGTTGTATCTTACAGGTGTTTCCTTGAAAAGGTGAGGGATGTATCCTCTTGATGGATCTTTTCTTAGACTGCAGCACTAACTCCAGGTGTCTCCCTTCTGTGGATCCACTATGCAGTGCTGAGTGGGCTAGGCACAGGGTAATCCAAAGGAGAGGAAATATAAATGGCCAGGTTTGCCATAGGCAAGGAGAAGGATGCGGAGAGAAGTAGAGAGAGACAGAGATGTAGAGAGATTCAGGAATGCAGAGAGAGAGCCGCAGAGACATACATACACCTAGTCTTGCTTCCTGCTAACCCCTGCTGAGATTACCAATAAAGAAAGGCTGTTTGGCACTTTAACATAGGCTAGTCTTCTTGTGTATTCAGAGAAGATTGGTATGTATGGCCTTGGCAATCAGTAGTCTCAGTGGGAGAGGTTACAATTTTATTTTATTTTATTAATTTATTTGCTATTTAATTACTCTTAATTTTCCTATGCTGATTCTTCATCCACACCATACACATTGCCAGTAGGTATCCCCAGAGGCTCTGTCCTAAGTCTTACTCTTTTCATTTCACACTGCCTCTGGGTAATTATACCAAGGACCTGTAGGTTCATTTACCATCTCTATGCACATGATTCTTTGATCTATAATCCACTTCTAATCTCTCACCTGAGCTAACATCATTTATTACCAACAGTCTTTTTAGACATGTCAAACTGGATGCCCCTTAGGTATCTCATATTCCCCAGAACTCAATACCTTTACTCCCAAACCTTTTCTCTCTCAAATTTGCCTAGTGCTGTTGTGGATACTGCCTTCTTCCCAGTCACCCAGGCCCAGGATTTTGATATCATCCTTAATCCTCCACACTTACCCACATTTCTGTCATTTCTACCCTCACATCTTTATGCCCCCTTCTCTCTGCTCAGTCTGCACCCTAGTTCATACTCTCATCATTTCTCATCTGGACTATAGCAACAGTCTTCCAATTAGTGCCCCTGTCTCAAGTGTCTCTCTGCAACAATCCATTTTTCACTTAGCTGACAAGATGATTTCCGTAAGCTCATGTCACCCTCCTGCTTATGGAGCTCCAGAGGTTATGTAGCTGCCAGGATCAAACATAAATCCCCCTTACATTTAAAGCACTTCATATTCTGGCCTCTTCCTGTCTTTTTAGGCCTCTTAACCATTTAATTCCCCTCTATGAGTGCTAAAATCCAGCTACATTGACCCACTTGCTATTCTGTGCTTCCGATATTGTGTGCCTTTGCACACAAACTCCCCAGGACATGGAACCTCTGCCTTTTGAAGATTCAGATCAAAATCTACTTTCTGTAAGAAGCCTTCTCCAATCACTGCAGCTACTAGTTCCTTCCCTTTTGAGATTACATGTAGCTAGTTATTTATATAGTGTCTCTTCCATTAAATATGCCAGGCAAGGTGGTGAAAAGTAGGAATCCTAGCCGCAAGGGAGGCTTAGGCTTGAGGTTCCTGCTCAGGAGTTAGGAGCATCGGTGGGCTTTGTAAATCAGGTGATTGAAATATGTTCAACATTAAGTTGGTGAGCCTCTTCTGGGAGTGGGGAGATACCATATTAACTAATGAGGGGCGAAACAGCCCAGGTCAGAAACAGAATAAGTCAAAGCTCCCATGTCAATAGGAAGGAAGAGGAGGCCTATTAGTTGCCCCTGCCCTTCCAGCCTAGGAAATAATGGAGAGATGCAGTCATTCATTCTCATGTATATACTCTCATACACTCACACACATATTCTCTTTCCATTAGGTCAAAATATTTATTTTTCTTTATACACACACATATTCTCTATTTGGTCAAAATCTCATTTTATATTTCTTTATATACACACACATATTCTATTTCCATTTGGTCAAAACCTTTTTCTATTTTTCTTTTTATCCCCAGTACTTAACATGGTACCCAATATGTAGTGCTAATTAACTACTTGTTGACATTTCTTCTTTAATGTTACTTCAACTGATAAACCCATATTCATGTCTGAGACTGAACCATATCAGGACTGCACCCCATACAGAAGCAGATGCATCTCTGCAAAGGGTTATTCTCTTGTTGAGAGCTGTAGAGGCTGAATTGGAATTAGGGCCAGCAGTTTCTACCACACTGCTCTTTCTAGGGCTCTGGTCTGTGTCCATCAGATTCCGTGGTAATCATTTCGACCCTCCACAGTGGAAAATCAAAGTGGATTAAAATACATGTTTGACTAGGAATGTTCAGCAGAAAGAAGAGCAAAAGTAGGTCAAGTATGAGAGCTGACTTTACATATATGGAAAGGAGATTGGACTTGTTCTTGCTGTCAGAGGGCAGCACCAGAAGCAATAATGGAAGATCCAAAGAGGATAAATAGAAGGGAAAACCTCCTAAAAATGAGAGCTCCCATCACTGAAGGTAATGTTGGGTTGGGTATTCCCTCAATGAATGTCTTCAAGCAATGACTGGAAGACAAAATCTCAGATATAGCTACTCTTTCATTCCTCTCTGGGTTCTACTTATGACTCCCCAGACTTATTTCTCTATCAGTCATGACCCAAAAAACTAATTACCTGGACGATTACTTCTTCCCTATAACTCCTTCTGATTGGTCAATTCCATTCATAATCTCCATTCTCCACTTCTATCAGATTGGCTAAAATGACAAGGAAAGATCATGATGAATGTTGGTGGGGATGTAAGAAAAATGGGACATAATAAATTGTTGGTGGAGTTGCAAACCACTCTATTTTGGGGAACAATTTGGAATGATGCCTAATGGGCTATAAAACTACATACCCTTTGATCCAGCACACCCAAAGACATCCCCAAAAAGGGAAAAGGACTTACTTATACAAAAATATTTCTAGCAGCTCTATTTGTAGTGACTAAGAATTGGAAATCTAGGAAATCTAGCCCATCAGCTGGGGAATGGCTCAACAAGTCATAATATAGGATTATAATGGAATATTATTATGCTATAAGAAATGACAAGCAGGATGATTTCATAAAAATTTGGAAAAACTTAAACAAATGGATGAAAAATGAAGGGAACATTACCAAAACATTGTACATAATTTCAGCAATTTTGTGTGTGTGTGAGACAATTAGGGTTAAGTGACTTGGGCAGGGTCACACAGGAAGTGTTAAGCATCTGAGGCTAGATTTGAACTCAGGTCCTCCTTAATTCAGGGGTGGTGCTCTATCCACTGCACCACCTAGTTGCCCAGGAGTAACATTATTTGATGAGGCCATGAATGACTTAGCTATTTTCAGCAATGCAATGATCCAAGACAATCCCAAAGGACTAATGAGGTAGCATACAATCTGCCTCCACAGAAAGAATTAATATCATTTACTGAAGTATGCTGTTTTTCACTTTCATTCTTTTTCTCTTATTAGTGTCTTCTTGTATAAAATGACAACTGTGGAAGTGTTTTACATAATTGCACTTGTATGACACATCTGATTGCTTACCATCTAAGGGAGGGAGAAGGGAAACATAGAATTTGGACTTCAAAATTTTAAATAAAAATGTTAAAAAATTAATTTGATTTGTTTGTTTTTGCAAGGCATTGGAAGTGTTAAGTGTCTGAAGCCAAATTTGAACTCAGGTACTTCTGATTCCAGGGCTGGTACTCTAAAAAAAAAAATTTTTTTTTAATTTTTTAAAAAGATAAAAAATAAAAAAGAGATGGGTCCAGAGTACAAGGTTACCCCAAGTGCAAACATATGTAATGTAAAAAAGTTAGGAGCCTCTCTCATTAGAGCAGGGGCAAAACATCACCGTTGTCATCACTATTTAATATATTGCTAGAAATTCTAGATACACATAGGACAAGAAAACAAAATTGAAGAAATAAATATAAGCTTAAAAAAATATTGCTATTTATAGATAATAATACAAGATACTCTGAGAATTCTAAAGAATCAACTTAAAATTAATTGAAATAATTAAAAATCACAACAAAGCTGAAAAATATAAATCCATAACAAATCATCAACATTCTAATATATGACCAACAAAATTCAGCAAGTAAAGCTAGAAAGAGAAATTTTATTCAAAATAATACAGAAGCTATACAGTACTTGCAAGTATTTCTTCCAAGATGCAGAAATAAGGAAGTATTGAAATAATTAGCAAAACACCTGTTGATTATGGAAAGGGCAAGAGAATATAATAAAAATGATATTATCTAAATGTATTTTAGTTCTTAAAAAAAACAACAACTAAATTTATATAGAGAAACAAAAGATAAAGAATCTCTGAAGATGAGGGGAAAAAATGGGAAGAAAGAAATCGATACCACACCTCAAACTGTTCTACAAAGCAATAATCATTAAAATTTAGTTTTGAGAGGCAGTTTTGGTGTAGTGGATAGAGCACCAGCCCTGAAGTCAGGAGGACCTGAGTTCAAATCTGGCCTCAGACACTTAACACTTTCTAACTGTGTGACCCTGGGAAAGTCACTTAACCCCAATTGCCTCAGCCAAAAAAAAAAAAAAAACCAAAATGAAACAAAAAACTATCCAAAATTTGGTTTTGGTTTGTAAAAAAGAGAAGTCAATTAGGGAACATGTTAGAATCTTTACAAAGTGTTAACTCATTAGAGTTGATAGAGACAATAATTATCTAATTTAGCATGGTCCAGCATGATTGATCTGATCCTACAAGGAGATGTTATGGGCCAGAACTTGAAACAAGGTACTAAGTGGAATTGAGGAGACAATGTTAACATCTAATTTAGCATTGATTTAATCATACAACAAATAATGGTTTCCCAGTGATATAATGATTGGTGTTTACTCAGTGTACAGCTTATAAGCAAGAAGCTCTCAGGGCCAGAGAGCACTCTGGGAGATACAGAAGCCCACAAGCCTACTCTCGGAGGCGGAGTCAGATTCATTCCATCTTCCACCTTTGTTCTGGCTGGAGGCTGAAGAAAGCAGAGGCAGAAGCAAAGGACAAGCTGCAAGAGCTCTCAGAATCAAAGAAAGCTAACTGGGCTGTTTTGGAAGAAACAATAAATAACTACTTTAACACCTGACTGCATTTGAGGTGATTATTACTCTGAACTGAAACTAAGGCTGCCTCCAGAAATCTACCCAAGAAACCTGCTCCACAGAGAATCATTATATATTATATTTTAAAGAAGAACACCACATTTACACTTTGTAAAGATTTCAACAGGAACAGATTAGTCATATAACATACAGAAGCAAACAGTAGCATAGTTTAGTTTAATAAATCCAAAGACCCTAATTACTTGGTGGAACATATATTACTGACCAAAAAAAAAAAAAAAATGATGAAAACTGAACAGCAGTCTGGCAGAAATTGCTTTCAGAGCAACTCCTCAACACCATACACCAAAATAAGTGCCAAATGCATAAAATGACCTAGATATAAAGGGGTCACATCATAAACAAATTAGAGGAAGAAATTACTTTTTAGATATGGATAGGGGAGAATTCTCTGTCAAAAAAGAGAAAGATAACAGAAGATGAAATGGAAAATTTTGATCATATAAATGATTTTGCACACTGAAGTCTAAATAGAGTAAAAATCAGAAGGGAATCTTATACAACTGGGGTCTTTGCAGCAAGTTTCTCTAAATTAGTCTCATATCAAAGAATGTAAGGAACATATTGAAATATCTAAGTCATTCCTTTGTAGAAAAATGGTCAATGACAATTTTCAGATGAAGAAATTAAAACTTTCTAGTCATGAAAAGGTGCTCTAAATCACTATTGATCAGAAAAATGCAAATTGAGATAGCTCTGAGATATCATTGCACACCTCTCAGATTGGCTAAGATGACAGGAAAAGATAATGAATGTTGGAGGGGATGTGGCAAAACTGGGACAGTGATACATTGTTGGTGAAGTTGTGAACAGATCCAACCATTCTGGAGAGCAATTTGGAACTATGCTCAAAAAGTTATCAAACTGTGCATCCCCTTTGACCCAGCAGGATTTCTACTGGGCTTATACCCCAAAGGGACCCACATGTGCAAAAATGTTTGTGGTAGCCTTTTTTTCTAGTAACAAGAAACTGGAAATTCAATGGATGCCCATCAGTTGGGAAATGGCTGAATAAATTGTGGTATATGAATGTTATGGAATATTATCGTTCTGTAAGAAATGACCAGCAAGGATGAATACAGAGAGACCTACAAGTAATGAGCTAAGTGAAATACGCAGAACCAGGAGATCATTGTACATGGAAACAATTCTGACAGATGTGGCTCTTTTCAACAGTGAGGTGATTCCAAAAAACAATGAGGCCATTTCCAATGATCTTGGGATGAAGAGAGCCATCTACACCCAGAGAGAGGATTGTGGGAACTGAGTGTGGATGAAAACATAGCATTTTCACATTTTTTGCTGTTTGCTTAAATTTTTTCAATTTTTTTCCTTTTTGATTCGATTTTTCTTGTGCAGCATAATTGTGGAAATATGTATAGAAGAATTGCACATGTTTAACATATATTGGATTACTTGCTGTCCAGGGGAGAGGGTAGGGGGAAGGGAGGGAGAAAATTTGGAACACAAGGTTTTTCAAGATGAATGCTGAAAATTATCCATGCATATGTTTTGAAAATAAAAAGCTTTAATTAAAAAAAAAAAAAGAAAGAAAAAGAAAAATGGTCAATGAACAGATAGCTTTCAAACAAAGAAATCCATACTATCTACACGAAAATAAAGGAGAGGGAATAGGACAGGACAGCTATTCCTTTAGCTACCTCATTTTCCACTCAGCTACTCTCATTTTGAACTTTGAACTCTCCAACATGACACTTCCAAGAATACCTCCTCACCCCAACCCACTTTTAAGCTATCTTTTACCTGATGTCTTTTCCATTAGAATGTAAATCTCCTTGAGGGCAGGGATTTTCATTGTGTATATTTTTAGTACTCTGAACAGTTCCTGCCACATAGTAGGTAATAAATAAATGTCTATTGACTAAATCACCAATATTAATTTTTTAAATTAATTATATATAATTTTTTTCAATTAGCAAAAATGTGTTTTCTTTCCCTTCCACTACAAACCCTCCTCCCTCCAGTTGAGAACAAAAGAAAACAAACCTCCTGTTATAAACATGTAAAGTCAAGCAAAACAAAACTGGTCCCATGGAACAACAACAACAACAAAATTGTCTCATTCTTCACTTTCAGTCCTTCATATATTTCATCATTAGTCCTCTAGAACTGTGATTGGTCATTATGATGATTAGTATTTCTAATTCTTTTCAAGTTGATTCTCTTTACCATATTATTATTATATATTGCTCTCTTTACTTCATTCTGCATCAGTTCATATACATCATTCCAGATTTCTCTGAAGCTATCTTTGTCATCGTTTTATACAAAAAAATTAGTTTTTAATTCCATGACATTCCCAATCAGCAAGTTTTTGGATTTCTTTGGATTTTTCCCAAATGTCTGTCTTCCCCAGGAAACTCATCACTGAGAAATGTCATTATTCTGCTAGATTAAATCTTCTAGATACGCCAATCTCATCAGTACAGTTTGTCCTTTTGCCTGGTGGGCTGGTCCCAGGACTCCAAGGCCTTTATTTAAGAAGGAGCTCACCACAAGTTAATTCCTACCCTCTGTTGAACATCCTCTCCCATGCCTGCTTTTCAGCTTCCTTATGTATATTGCTTTCCCCTATTAAAAAGGAATTTTCTTGAGGTCAGGAATTGTCTTCCTTTTTAGTTGTACCTTCGGTACTTAGCACAGATACTTATTAAATGTTTAACAACTATTGATTATAACTTGCTGAACCACTCTCCTATTTATTTTAGCAACTCCTCAGATTCTCACTTTACCAAAGAGAGCCATAAATACTTCTGTACATCCTAGTAAAGATTTGTTTTGCTTGGGAATAATTTCTCCTTTAGTGTTCCCTCCAATTATTTCTCCCCCCTTCTCCTTTTCCCTCTTATTTGCCTGTTGAATGAAATGTTTCTGTACCTATCTGTGCATATGGGTATATGTGCATATTCTTCCCTTCTTTGCCCAGTTCAGATGAGTGGCATTCAACTGCTTCTCCCTATATCTTCCTCCTTGTTATCATGATGTGTAAGGTACTATGATTATGTAAGAAAAATTTTCCTTTCATTTTCCTTTTTAAAAATCAATATTTAATGTATGCATATATTGGACTTAACATATTTTTAGCATGTTTAACATATATTGGATTACTTACCATCTAAGGGAGGAAGTGGAGAGAAGGAGGGAAAAATTGGAACATAAGTTCCAAATTGTTGAAAAATTATCCATGCATATATTTTGAAAATTAAAAAGCTTTAATTTTAAAAAAAGATAAAATAAAATCAATATTTAGAGAAATACAAATTAATGCAACTTTAAGATTCTATTCATCAAACTTGCAACAACAACAAAAGAAAAAAATGATAACTGTTGGAAGGGTGCGGGTAAACGGGCTAATTAGTGAGGGGAGCTATGTGTCCAGCCACAATGTGGAACTATGTCTGTAAGTTATTGAACAAATATATACCCTTTGATCCATATATTCCATCTCTAGATCTATTCATAGAGAAAACAAAGCAGGAAAATATATGTACAAAAATATTTATATATATTTTAGTGACAAAGGAAAAACGAAAGAGGTGCTCTATTGGGGAATAGGACAGCTAGGTGATGTAGTAGATAGAGTGCTGGGTCTATAGTCAGGAAAACCTGAATTTAAATACGACACTTAGTAGTTGTATAACCCTGAGCAAGTCACTGAATGCCATTTGCCTCTTTCACCATCTGTCAAGTGAACTAGAGGAAATGACAGACTAATCTAGTATCTCTGCTAAAAAAAATCCCAAATGGAGTCATGAAGAACCAGACATGACTGAAATGACTGGACAACAAAATAGAGGCTTCATGGGGAACAGGATTATTTTACCCATAGGCTAAAATGAACCTTTGTTGTGATCCAAGTTAGAGATTATCTAAAATAAGGGCACCTCAGACATAAATACAGTGCATAAAGACAACGGGACAAAGTACAGAACAAGGAAAAATCGTTCCTCTGAGATCACTAAGGAAAGGAGTAATTCTAAAATTTGAACTTGCCGTCTCTTACAGAGCCAAACCTTGCCTCACAGTGACACCTGCTGGTTCCTCATGTAAATGAACTTGTGAAACTACACAGACTGGCAATAATGCCAGAACTTCACAGATTCCCACATCTTTCCTCTTCATCCTACTCCTTTCACTCATTAATTAACTCTGGGAAGAGAATGTCATTGATCTGGGAGGAAAAGGGAGGCCCTCACTTCTATTCCTGATCCAGAAAAGCTCACTGTGTAACTCCAGGTAACTCACTTCTCCCTGCTGGACAAGGGTGCACTATGGTGGAAAATGCTGTGTTTGGAACAAGACAACAGAGGTCCAAATCACTTATCTGCCGTTTTTGTCTTAAAAGAGCCTGAGCTTCCTAGTAATAAAGTGAAAATATCAGACTAGATCTTAGGGTTGAAAAAAAATCTGACATTGAAAGGAAGCTTAAGAGATCATTCGTATCGTCCCTTTGTTTTACCCTGAAGAATGACACAGGAGTGTAGTGATTTAACCCCACGACCATTCTCTGGTCTCACCTCTTCTAGCACAGATTGGAAAGCTCCTGACAGTGATTTTCTAGAGCCTGAAAGATGATCACAGCCAGCATCTGTTTCAATGGATGCTCTCTTCCTTGTGGTCCCGGGTAGTTTTAAGACAATTTGTATGAACCCCAAACCCTAGCAAAGAGTGGGGGATTTCTAATCCCAAAACATGAACTCATTGGGATCTCCCCACCACCCAGCGCAGGGGTCTTTACATGTCACAGACTTTAAACCTGAATTTAAATCTGCTCTCAGACACTTACTAGTTGTGTGGCCCTGAGCAAGTCACCTAATGCTGTTTACCTCAGTTTCACCATCTGTAAAATGAGCAGGAGAAGGGAATGGCCAACCACTCCAGTCTCTTTGCCTAGAAAACCCCAAATGGGGTCATGAACTTAAATGATTAGACAACAAAATAGGTAGAGGCTTCATGGGAGCCAAGAGGCTTACAGTGGGAGAAATTATAGATGATCAGAACTGGGATTATGGAGTCCATCAAGTTTGACATCCTCATTTTATAGGATATCAAATTGAGGATAAACGAGACAAATGACAATATGGATTTAAAGTCCACAAACCTGGGTTTGTATCCCACTTTTGATACTTACTCCATGTCTAACCCTGGCAGTTATTTCACATTTCTGAGCCTTCCTGCTCACAGATGGAAGGCCTGGACTCAAGTAACCCACAAGATCTCTTACATCTGCCCAGAGTCCTGCAGCTCATTCTCAGGAGATGCTGCTAAAGCACTAGCACAAGACACAAAGTCCTGGAGTTGCATTAGGAGCCCTTCACGATCAGTCCTGCCTAACTCCACTTCAACCACAAGAGTCAGATGAGCCAGGGTTCCGTGATACTGCCATACTTTTCCACAGACTGCCTCTGGACAGCTGGTAATGTTCTCCTGCTTCTCTTCTCTCTCCCCAAAGTCCTAGCTCCCTTCAAGGCTTGCCTTCCACAGAATTTCCTTTGATTCTGTTGGGTTATTTTTGTTGCTCTTTAACTACTTTGCAATCATCTCATATACATCTATCCTGTACATGCTTTTATGTACTCTTTGTTTATCTCTGTGCATATGTAAAATGGAAAGTCCTTGAGGGAAGAGACTTTGTGTATCTAGAGTACTGCCTGACACAAAGTAGGCATTTAATAAATGCTTGTTCAATGAAACTGTTTTGAGCTCCTATCCCAAAGTTCTCTACAGGAGCTGAAGGAATAGCATGCTCTGCTTAAACTATTTAATCCTGACATCATTTAGAGCATGCAGGATCTATTTTAAGACCTCCATTACCTCGTATAAAAGGTAAGGAATTGAAGGAACTCTACAGTCCCTCCAAAGAACCACTGAATTAGAAGGCTATTCAAAGGGCATTTAGTCCAACTCCTACAGTAACAGGAATAATCTATTCAGTGTCCCTCAGTTAAATTCAATAAATATTTATTAACTACTTGCTATATGTAAGGGAATATGCTATATAGCCACGATACAAATACAAAAAATAGCTACTAAAAACATTTATGTTCAGGGCACCTAGGTGGCACAGTGGTTGGAGTACAGGTCTTGGAGTCAGGAGACCCAAATTAAAATCTAGTCTAACACTTACTACTTGTGTGACCCTGGCCAAGTCATTTAGCCCTGATTATTCTTAAAAAGAAAAAAAAGCTTATGCTCAATGAGAAGAATGCATTTATAAAAACATATGAAATATTCAAAAAATTTCAAGAAGACAACACTAATGAGTGAGGGAACGAGGGAAGGTCTCCAAGTGAGGTAGCACCTCAGCATTACTTTGCAGGAAGCTTGAGGATCAAAGTATAGGTGAAGAGTGAGTACCTTCTGGGTACGGGGGATCATCTGGCAAAGGCACAAAGAAGAGACAGCCAGCAGGCGAATCTGACTGGAACAGTTTGTATAAAGGGGAGTAATATGAAATAAGAATACAAAAGGGAGAACTATGTTGTGGAGGACAGGTTGGTGGTTTTCTATTTCATCCTCGAGGCAAATAGGAAGCCACTGGAGATTTCTGATTGGGAATGATGTGGTCATGGCTGCAATTTAAAATTATCTATTTGGCAATTACATGGAGGATGGGTTGGAGAGTATAAACAGAGATGATTTTTTTTTTCATAAGAGCTTTTTATTTTTCCAAATACATGCAGATAGTTTCCAACATTCCCTTTTGAAAAACCTTGTGTTCTAGATTTTTCTCCCTCCTTATTTTACCCTCCCCTCCCCAAGACAGCAAGCAGTCTGATTGATATAGGTTAAAAATGTGCAGTGCTTTTAAGCACATTTATATATTTGTCATGCTATGCAAGAAAAATCAGTTCAAAAGGAAAAAAAAAACACAAAAAATCCCAAGCAAATAAACAACAAAAAGGTTTAAATATTATACTTCAATCCAGTCAGTCCCCACAGTCCTCTTTCTGGATGCAGATGGTTCTCTCCAATTCCATTTTCTGGAATTGTCTTGAATCACCTCATTGTTGAAAAGAGCCATATCCATCAGAATTGATTATTATAGAATCTTGTTACCATGTACAATGTTCTCTTGGTTCTACTCATTTCATTCAACATCAGTTCATGTAAGTCTCTTCGGGCCTCTCTAAAATCATCCTGCTGATCATTTCTTACAGAACAGTAATATTCTATAACATTCATATACCATAACTTAGTCAGCTGATGGGCATCCATGCAGTTTCCAGTTCCTTGTCACTACAAAAAGGGCTGCTACATTTTTGCACGTGTGGGCTCTTTTCCCTTTTTTATGACCTCTTTGGGATACAGAACCAATAGAAACACATGCAGGGATAAATTAAAAGACTGACTGCAATGATCTGGATAAGAGTTGAGGGCTTAAACTAGGATGGATAATTGAAAAGAAAGGCAATGACAGATTTTTATAAATTCTATTTTATAGAAGCATTGGAAGCAGTGCCCTCAATAGAAATAAGAAATTCGAAAGGGGGTGGAAAGTAGAGGTAAGTAAATGGATTGGGGATAAATACTATTTTGAACAGGTGGCATTTCAGATTCCTATAGGACATCCAAGCAGGGATTTTTAGTAGACAGCTGATGATACAGCAGAGCTTAAGTCTGGCTACATAGATCTGGGAGTCATCTCAGGGATGATTATTGAATCTATAGGAGCTGATGGGATCACCAAAGGAGAAAGTGGGTCTTGGTCACATCCAAGCTTTATGGGTAGGAGCAAAATAGTGAGCCTTCAAAGGTGGCCTGACAAGTAGGAAAACTAAGAAAACCAATGAAGGTGGCAGGTGAGAATTTCCACAATGTCAAGCAGAAGGGCTGGATAAAAGCCACTGGACTGAGAGAGGTTTCAGTCAAACAGTGGGTTAGGAAGCTGGACTGCAAAGTACTAAGGCAGAGTGTAACTTTCTTGAAGAATTTGGCTCCAAGGGATGGGATATAGGATGCTAGCTTGAAGGGACTGCAAGGTCAGATGAAGATCTTCTAAGAATAAGGAATGGAGCCAGTGGATAAGAAGTCTAAAGATAAAAGAGTGAATGATTATGGGAGAAAGCTGCTGTAGGAGGCAAAAGAGCATGAGATGAATGGAAGTAGAGAGACTGGCTTTTAGTAAGGCTGGAGCAAAGGAGAACAGAAAATGAGGAAGAGAGGTTCCAGAACTTTTTTGCTGATCTTCTAAGTTGCCTTTAACTAAAGATGTCCTACTTAGTCTTTGTTGGGTGTTCTGACACTCAAAAATTTGTTTAGAGTCATTATTTAAAAGATTTTGGACTGAGCAGTTTGGGAAGAAGTTGGACAAGTTCCTGCCTTTACTCTGCCATATTGGCTCTGCCTATGATGAAGACAGGTTTCTAAGTGTAAAGAGGGAGTTTGGGATGAATAACCTGCATTAAAAAAAAAAAAAAAGTAAATATAGGAGGCAAACCTGAGGGAGAAAGAAGATGGTGATTTAAGAGGCCAGGAATAGTCATCTGAGAGCGGAAGTGAAGCAGAGTCCAAGTGAGTTTCCGTAAGAGAAATTCTTAGTAAATCTAATCAGTTTTGTGGACTCTTTCCAGACATACAGAAAACATAGATGGAGGGATAGGAAGAAAGGAATGTAACCCAGAGTTTGAGGGTTAAGGATAGGAGAAAAGATGGGATCCAAAATGTAATTGAACTGATAAACCACAAGGAAGGGAGCAAGATAGTAAATTAGATTAGAAGAGGAATAGGAAGAGGGACTGGAGGTCAGAGCAGAGACAAGAATGAATAATCAGTTTAGGAGGATGAGGCAGAGACAGCCAGCAGGATAGAAAGTTATAAAACAAATGATGAAGATGTTGGCTTGTAAATTTGGGCACATCATATATCCTTGGGTCCCTGACCAACCTCCTCAAAGGCTAAATTCTGATATTTAGCATTAAGAATTTAATCAATTTTTGCTGGGAAAACTGATAAACAGCATGGGAGAAACTAGATATTGACCAACATCTAACACCCTGGACCAAGACAACGCCTAATGGGTTCATGATTTAGACATAAAGGGTGATAATATAAGCAAATTAGGAGAACAAGGGATAGTCTACTTCTCAGAACTGTGGAGAAGGGAATTTATGGCCAAAGAAGAACTAGAGGACATTATGAAGTACAAAGTAGATAATTTTGATGACAAAGTTTTTGCACAAACAAAACCAAAGCAGCCAAGATTAGGAGTAAACTGGAGGAAAACAATTACAGCCAGTGTTTCTGATAAATACCTCATTTCTAAAATATAGAGAACTAAAATTTATAAGAATTCATGCCATTCCCCAACTGATGAATTGTCAAAGGGTATGAACAGACAATTTTCAGAGGAAAAAATTAAAGTCCTTTCTAGTCATGAAAAAAATGCTCTAAATTCCTATTGATTAGAGAAATGCAAATTAAGACAACTCTAAGGTACCACTTTGTATCTCTCAGATTGGCTAAGATGACAGGAAAAGATAATGATAAATATTGAAGGGAATGTGGGAAAAACTGGGACACCAATACTTGTGTATTAGTTGAACTAAAGAGGTGGAGTTGTGAAATGACCCAAGCTTTCTGGAGACCAATTTGGAATTATGCCCAAAGGGCTATCTACATTGAGCATAGCCTTTGATCCAGCAGTGGCTTATATCCCAAAGAGATCATAAGAAGGAAAAGGACCCACATGTACAAATATGCTCATAGCAGTTCCTTTTGGTAGTGGCGAGGAACTGGAAACTGAGTGGATGCCCATCAGCTGGAGGATGGCCAAATAAGTTATGGTACATGAATGTTATGGAATATTATTGTTCTGTAAGAAACAATCAGCAGGATGACTTCAGAAAGGCCTGGAAAGACTTACATGAACTGATGTGGAGTGAGTACAATCAGGAGAACGTATCACTGCGACAGCAAGATTATATAATGATTAATTATGAGGTTTTTTTTTTCCTTTCTTGTGTTTTTTTCCCCCTTTTAGTCTGATTTTTCATATACAACATGACAAATGTAGAAATGTTTAAAAGAATTGTATATATTTAACCTACAGATTGCTGCTGCCTTGGGGAGGGCAGGAAGTAAGGAGGAGGAAAATCTGGAATACAAGTTTTACAAAAATGGATGCTGAAGATTATCTTTATATGTATTTGGGAAAATAAAGTACTATTGGAAAAAAATATTTTACCTAATTTCTTCCCTCCTCTTTGGAAGGAGATTAGAGTTAAGAAGATCTAACTTCAGATATTCTATTTCATGATCAAGAATGCTGGAATTCTTTTGATCATAACCTCCTGTAATGACTAATGCCCTGGGGCCCCAATCCATGATTCTCCCTCTCCTTGGACATCTCACCCACCCCCATAATTCTGAAATTATGGTCAACTGAATTTTGCCATTGCTCCTGAAAGGAGGGCAACAGTTATCTCCCTATGATCCTAACAGTCACCATTTTTGTAACTTGCAAGATTAAAGTGCCCCTCTCTTCTAAGGTATATTATCTCTCGTGATAATTAAGCTCCATGAGAATAGAGACTATTATTGTTTTTGTATTTAATCCCCAATGCTTTGCTCCGTGCAAGGCTGATAGGAAATGCTAAATAAAGGCTTTCACTCTTTCCTCTCTTCTTCCATCTTACTCCTTCTAAACCTAATGTTCAGTCTCAGTAACCTGCAATTTCTCCATCTTTCAGTATTTTACCATGCTGTCACTACCCAGGCTTCACTTTCTGCTCTTTCCAACCTCATCCTCTTAGCTAACCAGCTCAACTCCATACCGTCATCTTCTCTGGAATCCTATGCTGGCAGATCCCAACTCTTCTTGTTAATATCTCCTTTCTGGATGGACTTCTTCATCCGAACTCTAAGGGAACTCAATCTCTATTTCACTCTGACTCTTAGGCCCCTTTTCTCCCCTCCCAATAAAAGTAGCTCATCCTTTCCAGGTTCCCCATGAGCTGGCTTAGGCATGATGTAAATAAACCTTGCCCCACTGTGGGGCAGCTACCTGGATGAACTCTAAGACCTTCTGGAACTGGCATTCTCCCTGTAATTGAGCCCCCCTATGGACATCTCTAGATATTAGTGGAGCCCTTTGGTGGCAGTTTGCTATCTTTTCTATTTTTACCTCCAGTACAGCATACCCTTACACTGTATGCACCTAAATTGCTAAATCTCAAGTCTAGATTATTGCCACAGTCCATCTCCTATACTCTGGTGCTAACATTCAAGGCCTTTTTGCTGTTCCTCATAAACAATCTCTTGTTTTCTGACTTCATGCCTTTCGTAGATCTCCCAACAGAATGTAAGTCCTCACTTCCAGCTCAGCATCCTTCAAGTACAATCCTCTGCACGAAAGCTTTCCTAACCACAGCCGCTGGTATATCTATTTTGTCAAGACAGGGTACCTATGAAGAAAAATTCAAGTTCCCTAGTGCCTAGCACAGAGTTGGGGCAGGTTCCAGGAAGGCATATACCCTCTAAATTTGCAATTTATTGCAACAGTTATTGAACAGTTATTGAAAGCACTTTTAAATAACACCTTGGATATGGTTAATTTTTGATGTTTGCTCTAACTGGACTGAAAATATAGACACAATTTATTCTTTAACAGCTCTCTGCTGTTCCTCCAGATGCTCACCCAGAAACTCTAGGTGGCAAAAATTCAGTTATTGGAAACTAATTTGTATTCAATCCAAGTGAAAAAACTCGAAGTTTAAGAAGCAAGACTGCAGAATAACCACTTCTTAGGGGGAGGAGTTTGGCATAAAGATTAAAAAAAGGGTAGGAAGGGGTTTGTGTTAAACATTTGAGGAAAATAAACATTTTCTAATGCGAATGCAAATCCCTAACAAATATAAAATTTTGCTTTTAAGACAAAAAGAGAAGAAATTTTCTCAACATTTATTGTAATAAAAAAAGAAAGTAGCCTTGAAACTTTTTGGTTCTTTTAATGTAAAATTATTTACCCTGTGCTTTGAACTGGGAGAAACAAAGATCTTAGTGTACCAGCCCTTGGGGAAAGCTATGACAATCCAGCAACTTTTGGCAGTTGCTAACCCTTTTGAGTCCCATGGCATCCCTTGTCCACTCACTGTTGTGAAGTGGCCCCAGAGTCACCCTATGCTGAGCAAAAAGCAATCCAAGTGGCTACTCCTCAGTGACAGAATTAGGACGTGGTCACCACTGTTTCCAGGACGCTGTGCTCCCCAGGAAGCCCTCACATAGGGCAGAGGTCAGCGTCGAGCTGGCTTAGGCATGATGTAAACCTTGACAGGTTTGCTAAAGGGGATGGTCCCTTCAATACTATTCTCTACCAGCGGCAGAGCTTCTGTGCCATCCAAACAAGCAGCTCTGGAGATCCGGGTGGACGAGTCATAGGCCAGCAGCAGCCGCACCTCAATCTGACATGGTTCTGAAAGGGAGAAGAGAGAGAAAGAGAGAGATGTTCTTGGTGAATTTAAGGCCCTCCACACTACGATCCTTAACTGGGCAGCTTTGGGAACCTTAAATGAGAAGCCAAAACAAACAGGCTCAGACCAGCTTCAGAAACAAATCTTTCTGCAGCCTGGTGGTGACTGGGGTGTTTAACTCTTTGTAGGCCAGGGTGTCAGTGTTATTCACCCGACTCTGCATGACCAAGTCAGAGCTTTCTGGGGAGAGACTGGAGAACTTAGCCGCTGTTTTCTCGAGCTCATTTCACAGATAAGCAATCTGAGGCAAATGGGGGAAAGTGACCTGCCCAGGATGATACAGCTAGGAAGGTCTGAGGCCAGACCTGAACTCCCTGCCTGCAGCCCCAGGGCTCACTCGGCCCACATCCAGTTCTAGCTACCACCTAGCTTCTAGTCAATCAACATTGAGGGCCTTTTATGTTCTAGGTGCAATGCTAAATTCAAAAAGAGGCAAAGGACTGTCTATGTACTCCAGGAACTCACAATGTAAGGAGACAAAAAACAAATGAGTATGTACAAACAAATAATTTATATAATGCTTTCTTTAGTACCACTCAATGAGGAAAGCAGTCTAAATATCATTATTCCAGTTTTTTTCAGAGACTTCAGAGAACTTAAATGATTTAAATTTCAGTCAAAGCTGGAATTTCAATCCGGGTCCAGAGACTCTCTTGGGCAGGAGCTCTTTTCTTTGCACTGTGCTCCCTTAGAATCAGAGGTATTTTACTTTCTTTAAGCCATGCTGCCTTCAGATAGTTTGGGGAAGCCTATGGGCTCCTCATCAAAATATTATTGTCAAGTGCACGTAACAAAATACATAGAATTATAAAAAACAATTATATTGATTTATAGACAAAAAGCTATTTTTAAAAAGTCCACAGACCCCCAGCTTAAGAACTTTCATTTTAAGCGGTGGGTTTTCTGTGATATTAGTACAGATCCTGGATCCTCATGGCTTAATGGCCCAAGTCTAGAAGCTAATCTCACAGATGGCAATGTGTCCTATGTTAACTTTGGGTTTGTGCACTCCAGTAGTCAGAAGACATATTAACTGATAAAGAGAACAAAGAATGAGCCAAAAAAAAAACAAAACAAAACAAATACAAAATTCTTTTTAAAAGGATCTTTTATCTTTTATCTTTAAGCTAGAGGTACAAGTCACACTGATGATTTTCAGACTCCCTTCTTTGTGAGTATTTTTCAAAGGCAGCTACGTCATTCTGTGTAGTATGACCCTTAGGTCCCCAGATTTATTTATTACATCTGTAGAATAGTAGTGTTGAGCAGTCCTTATAGAGTTTCAAGGCTGGTCTTCTCAATATAAAGGTCAAAAAATAAGACATAAGAGAAAGATGGTGACTTTGTCAAGATTAGTGGAAAAAAAGAGTAGAACTCAGGCCTCCTGACTTTCTATTATACTACATACTGCTCTCTATGCTTTAAATATCTCTTCCACCAAAAATACTTTCAGCAATTAGAGGCTCCTTGAAAAATAGTCATTGTGTCGAATGTAACCTACTAGGAAGCAGACAACAGCTTCAAAGCTCCAAACTCAGGAAACCAGATTGAAGCCCCAGTACAATTATTGTTTCAATAAAAGCCACAATAGTCCCTGTGCTTTCCACTCCTCCTCATGCTTCTTTTCCTCAGCCACCCGAAGAGGTTGTTTCTACAGGACTGACGATGTGCTGGCTGCTTTTTAACCAGACATCCTAAACCTCAGGGAGGTTTTGGGAAAAGGGAAGGGACCCGATCTGGCACTGAGGAAAAGAAATCTATAGGCCACCCATCCTCAGCATACTAATGACCCTGAAGCTTTGGATGTTTTACTCTCCCGCACGTTCATCAATCTTTAGTATGCCTACCATTGTGCGTGCAAGTGTGCACAAGCGCGCACAAACACACACACACACACACACACACACACACACACACACACACACACAGGGATAGGAGAACAAAACATCTAGGCCTTCCAAAGCCTTCTGAGAGGATAATAACTCATCTGAGTTCTTTGAATCCTTTACTTGAGAAATGCACAAATCTCTTGGAGAACAATTCACTTATCCCTGCCAAATATAATAGTTGAGTCATCAACTCAGGGCAGATTAAGGGGAAAATGGGTTCTGATCTTTGTGAAAATTGCATCACCCACTCCATTTACCAAGGCAACTTTCCCCAAAAGAATCTCCCCTAGTCTCTTTTCCCAAGGAATTCTCATCCTTCCTGCCCTCAACTCTGCCCATCATGGCTCAGTTCTCAACTTTGAGGAACTGTCCTTGTGAAGTCAGTGAAAGGCTGCTTTGCTGCCTTTAATGCTCTCTGGTTCTTCTGGCTGATCTTTTCACCATAGTTATAAGGCAGATAATCCCCAAAGGCAATGGATATAGGAGGCAAAAAAAAGCGTCTTCCAGGTAGGTACAGAGAGACAGGAAGAGTATAGGATAAGAAAGGATCTTTCACACAATGTTGAGTCTCAGTATTTTATTTAGGAAGGTTATTTTAAGGCTCACAAGAGAAATGAAAGAAAAAAGTACTCGGATTAGTACTGACTTGGCTGCTAAAGGCATTGGTATAGCAAACTTCCAAGTGAATAAATTCCCTCTAGCAATGGAGGATTTAACCTTCTCTATCTGACAGTCTAAAGAGTATAGAACACTGAAAAATGACTTGCTCAGGGTCATATGATCACAAATTGCAAGAAGGCAAGCTTGAACCCACGTAGGCCTGGTTTAAAGATCACCTCACACCCACTATGCCATGCTGCGTCTCTGCAGATAAATATTTATTGTTTTTATTTTCTTTCTACTGTTAAACTTTCCTTCTATAATTACAAACAAAATGATCCCTTGTGGTGGTAGACTTGTATAGGAGACAATACAAATATCTACTGGCTATTTTGAGAACATGAAATTCAGGCTCTGGCATAGAATGCTAAGCCTGGAGAAGAGAAAATGAGAAGGAACATATCTCACAATCTCTAACAGGCAGTTCTGAGGAGGGCCTGTAGTTCTTCCAGCTGGCCCCACAGGGGAGTGAAGACAAAGAGTAGTTGGACAGGGAGGCTCACCTGCATCGCTGGGAGTGAGGGACAGACACAAAGCTCTGGATCTGCACTGATGAGACCTAATCACTTATTAGCTTTTATCCTGAGCAAAGCCCTTCTTTTTCTCTGAACCTCAATTAATATCTAAAGGAGGCTGGGACTTCATCCTTATTTAAGGTTCCTTCTACCACTAAATCTTATGGTCCTATGATTTGGACTTAAGAGAAGGAAGGACTGTGAAACAATCAGAACTCTCTAAAACTGAATGGCCTACCTTGGCAGTACAGAGTTCCTTGTCACTATTACTCAAGCACTGTCAAGATGGTCATTTGTCAGAAATGTGGTAGATGACATCCCTGCCTTGGGGAGAGGTAAGACTCTGAGGGGGTCTGTGCTGTCACTTCCAGTTCTGAGACTGGGAAATTCAACCCTCAACTTCCCTACTGAGCAAAAAGGCAAATCCTGGGAGAGGTTGGAAAGAGGATGAATTAGCTCCATCAGAAGATTTTCTTATTTTGGGGTTCCACTATTTTCCCTTACTTATCATCCCCCCATTCAAGATTTAGGGGCCCAGGAATGCCTGGGAAGTCAGACATTGTTTCTTACCTGTCCAGGCACCATGGGAGAGGTAAACTTGAGTTATCAGCCTATGTCTTCCAGGCCCAGGATTTCGGAAGTCTGAAGGTTTAGGATGGATTATCTGGGCCTGACCATCAGGATATAATACCTAAGTAAAGTAACAAATCAAGAATATAAGACAACAAATACCACTTTTGCCATGGATGTACCTGTTTAGGATATTCTAATTTCATTTTCAAGGCTTAATGATACCATCCACGTGGGTACTTTAGGAGTGGTAGTAATAAAAAAAAAAAAAAATTAACCTGCTAATATCCCAACCCTTTTTCTAATGAGGTTTCCATTCTTTACTAGGCTGGTCCCTGAGATGAGGGAAATACCACTGTATGCATGACCAGGCCTTTTCTCAAATAGTAATGACTCTGCTACTGAGATGGACTTTGAGAAACCAGATATCCAGGAAGAATCAGGCAAACACAATTTATGTCTTGATTCATTAGAGACAGTGTAAATAGCACAAAGGAAATGACATGGAACTAAACAAAAAAGATGAGACAGATGAAGAAAAGGAAGAAACTGGATGTGGGGTCAAGACAATTTTTCCAGCTTTGCAACTAATTTATTGCACAACTTTGGGCAAACTAGCTAACTTCTCTACATGTCCTCTAGGTTTCTCATTTGTAAAATAGGCATAGTATATCTGCATCATCTTCCTTGGTTTTGCTGTGAGGAAGGTTCTCTGTCAAGCCTACATAAAAGTGAAATGCCATTATTATTGTTATGTTGTCGATGAGAAGCAGCACAGCCTAGGGCATAGAGGTCCAGCCACGGAGTCAAGAAGCCCCAGGCTTAAGCTCCACTTTGGACATATATTGGACTAAGTGACTCTTGATCAAGTCCCTTCATCTTTCAGGGAACTCTTTCAAAATTTGAATTTGCAGAAGAGTTGCTAATCTGCACTGGTAGAGGGAGTTTCCCAAATCAATGAAATCACTGGCCTGGGCCAGAAGAAATTTTAATGCTTCAAAACTATGACAAGGTAAAAACAGACAGATCCAAACTGGTGAAGAGAAGTCAGAAAGTTGTCTGTGCTTCCCCCAGTTTCTCTCAGAAACATTAAATCAAGTCTCTGAAAGAATTCTGGAATGACAGAATCCACAAAAAGATGGGGAAAAAAGAAAGGAGCACAGCCCAGCATAAGTGGTGCCCAGACAAGCAAGCAGGAGGTGCCCAGCACTCAATACTCCCAGGCCTGGCTCAGCGATCCCAGTGCAACAAGCAAACGGCCAGCCCTGGAACCCAGAGCAGATTAGGGGCACCTGGGTCAGTAGTCAAGTGCTGCAGGCAAGCATCAGCTCCAAAAGTCCTGGTGTAGAACATCAGTGACCAGACCCCTCTCATATCCCAGGAAGCAGAGTTCAACTTTGAAAAATGAGCAAAAAAACAAAAAAGAGCCCTGACCATAGAAGTTACTACAGTGACAGGGGACTAAGAGGACAATACTGTCAAAATGCTTACATGTGAAGCCTCAAGGGAGAATGTGAATTGATCTCAAGATCAAAAAGTTCTCTTGCAAGAAGAGCTCAAAAGATATTTTCAAAATCAAGTAAAAGAAGAAGGAGAAAAAAATTGAGAAAAGTAATGAGTTATGTAAGAAAATTATGACAAAAGAGTCAATATCTTGGAAAAGGAAGCATAAAAATGGACTGAAGAAAACAATTTTAAGAACAGAATTGGCCAAATGAAAAAGGAAGTACAAAAACTACAAATAAAGCTAATGACTCTATGAAACATAAAAGAATGAAAAATAATAGAAGAAAATGTAAAATACCTCATTTAAAAAACGAGTGACCTAGAAACTAGATCTAGGAGAGATAGAGTAACTGAAAGTCATGATCAAAAATGAGCCTGATCAGCATCTTTCCTGAAATTATCAAAATTGATATATAAGACCAGAGAATAAAATAGTCATTTAAAGAATCTACTGACCATCTCCTGGAAGAAAATCCCCAAACAAAAATTCCAAAGAACATTATAATCAAATTTCAGGACTATCAGTCAAGGAGAAAAAACTAAGTAGCCAGAAAGGAACAATTCAAATATCAATGAGGCACAGTCAGAATTACACAGAACTTAGCAACTTCTATATCAAATGATTATAGGGCTTGGAATATGATATTATGGGATGCAAAGGAGTTTGTATTATAACCAAGAATCAATTACCCAGCAAAATCAAGCATAATCTTTCTGGGAAAAAGATGGACATTCACTGAAATAGATGACTTAGAAAATTTCCTGATGAAAAGATGGGAGCCGAATAGAAAATCAGATCTACAAATAGAAAACACAAGAAAAGCATAAAAAAGTGAACAGAAAAGAAAAAAAAACCCTAATATTTAATAAGGTTAAACTCTTTACATCTTTACATAGGCAGATGATACTTGTAACTTAAGAACTCTATCTCTACTAAGGCAGTAGAAAGGAATATACCCAGAGGGTGTGGGTATAAGTTGACTTTGATGTGATGATTAAAAAAAAAGAAAAGAAGATTGTACTGGGAGAAGCAGAAAGGGAGAGGCAGAAAGGGTAAATTATTGTTGGAATCTTTACAAAGTGTTAACTCATTAGAGTTGATAGAGACAATAATTATCTAATTTAGCATGGTCCAGTATGATTGATCTGATCCTACAAGGAGATGTTATGGACCAGAACTTGAAACAAGGTACTAAGTGGAATTGAGGAGACAATGTTTAAATCTAATTTAGCATTGATTTAATCATACAACAAATAATGGTTTCCCAGTGATATAATGATTGGTGTGTATTCAGTGAACAGCATATAAGCAAGAAGCTCTCAGGGCCAGAGAGCCCTCTGAGAAATACAGAAGCCCACAAGCCCACTCTTGGAGGCGGAGTTAGATTCATTCCATTTTCCACCTTTGTACTGGCTGGAGGCTAAAGAAAGCAGAGGTAGAAGCAAAGGACAAGCTGCAAGAGCTCTTGGAACCAAGCAGAGAGATAGGCCTCTAAGAAAGCTAACTGGGTCCAAGGAAAGAGAGAAGAAATAAACATTTGGATTTTATCAGCTGGCTGTATTTGAAGTGTTTATTACTCAGAACTGAAATTAAGGCTGCCTCCAGAAAACCTCCCCAAGGAATCTGCTCCCAGAGAGAACCATCATATATTATAAAAAAGAAGAGAACACCACAAATTATATCACAGGAACAAGCAAGAAAGATTTATCACAGTAGAGATAAAGAAGGGATTGGGTGAGCACTGTTTGAAACTCACTCTCATTTGGCTCAAAGAGGGAATAATATACACACTCAACTGGGTAAAGAAATTTATCTTAACCTATAAGGAAGTAGGGAGAGAAAGGGAAAAAGGGGGGGAGGGGCTGATTGAGGGAGGTGGCAGTCAAAAGCAAAAGGGATAGGGTGAAACAAAAGAAACAGAAAAGTATAAACAGGAAAAATAGGACAGAGGGAAACATGCACTAATCATAACTGATGAAAAAAGGATGAACTCTCCCATAAAACAGAAGTAAATAGCAGAGTGAATTAAGAACTGAATTCTACAATATGATGTTTACAAGAAACAAATCTGAAGCAGAGAGAAACATAGGAAGAATAAAGGTAAAAAGTTTCAGCTGAAATAAAAAACAAACAACAAACGAACAAAAAAACAAGGGGTAGCAATGCTGATCTCAGACAAAGCAAACAAAGCAAAAGCAAAAACATAAATCTTTTTTTTTTTTTTTTTTGCTTTAATTTGTATTTAACTATTTGTGAATTGGCACTTTTTTGGGCATGTTTTTGGATAGCTTAGACAGTTTTTCCTTTGAGAACTACTTCTCATATCCTTTGACCATTTATCTATTGGGATTTTTTTCATATTTTAAAAATTATTTCATAATAGTATTTTATTTTAACAATATTTTCAACATTTATTTTTGTAATTTTTTACTCCTCCTTTCTTTACCTTTTCCCCTCTCCAAAACAGCAAGAAATCTGATATATGTTATACATGCACAATCATTTTAAACATATTTCCATATCAGTCATGCTGTGACAGAAAAATCAGAACAAAAGGGAAAAACCATGACAAAGAAAAAAACAGACAAAAATTGGTGAAAATATATGCTTAGATCCATATTCAATCCCCATAGTGCTCTCTCTGGATGTGAGAGGTCTTTCCATCCCAAGTCTATTGAAATTGCCTTGAATCACTCTATTGCTAAGTTGAGCTAAGTCTATCATAGTCTATCCTCACACAATCTTACATAGAACTAGATAAACCTAATCACAAAATAAAGAAAGAAGTTAAGGAGATGAATAGAATTTTAGAAAAATCACATATGATAGACCTCTGGAGAAAACTAAATGGGGATAGAAAGGAAAATACCTTTTTATCAGCAGAACATGAACTTACACAAAAACCTCACAATCAAATGCAGAAAGGCAGAAATATCAAATGTATCCTTTTCAAATCACAATACAACAAAAGTTATATGTGATAAGAGGTCGTGGAAAGATAGATTAAAAATTAATTGGAAACTAAATTATCTATCTAATCCTAAAGAATGAATGGGTCGAACTCTGAGATACCACTACACACCTGTCAGATTAGCTAGAATGACAGGGAAAGATAATGCGAAATGTTGGAGGGGATGTGGGAAAACTGGGACACTAACACATTGTTGACAGAATTGTGAATACACCAGCCATTCTGGAGAGCAATTTGGAACTATGTTCAAAAAGTTATCAAACTTTTGCAAGGGTATGTACACATCCTTTGATCCAGCAATATTACTACCGGGCTTATAAGAGAAGGGGCCTGTATGTGCATGAACATTTGCGGCAGCCCTCTTTGTAGTTGCCAGAAACTGGAAAATGAATGGATGCCCATCAATTGGAGAATGGCTGAATAAATTGTGGTATATGAATGTTATGGAATATGATTGTTCTTTAAGAAATGACCAGCAGGATGAATACAGAGAGGCTTGGAGAGACTTACATGAACTGATGCTGAGTGAAATGAGCAGAACAGAGATTACTATACACTTCAACAACGATATTGTATGAGGATGTATTCTGATGGAAGTGGATTTCTTTGACAAAGAGACCTAACTCAGTCTCAATTGATAAATGATGGACAGAAGCAGCTACATCCAAAGAAAGAACACTGGGAAATGAATGTGAACTATTTGCATTTTTGTTTTTCTTCCCTGGTTATTTATACCTTCTGAATCTAATTCTCCCTGTGCAACAAGAGAACTGTTCGGTTCTGCAAACATATATTGTATCTAGGATATACTGCAACATATCTAACATATGTAGGACTGCTTGCCATCTAGGGAAGGGAGTGGAGGGAGGAAGGGGAAAAATTGGAACAGAAGCGAGTGCAAGGGATAATGTTGTAAAAAAAATTACCCTGGCATGGATTCTGTCAATATAAAGTTATTATAAAAAAAAAAAAAAAAAGAAAAAAAAAGAAATGACCAACAGGATGATTTCAGAGAGGCCTGGAGAGACTTACATGCACTGATGCTGAGTGAAATGAGCAGGACCAGGAGATCATTATATACTTCAACAATAATACTATATGACGATAAATTCTGATGGACCTGGCCCTCTTCAACAATGAGATGAATCAAATCAGTTCCAATAGAGCAGAGAAGTAAACTGATGTTCTAAGATTATATGAGATATCTGAGACAGAATCCAAACCCAGATATCCTGCCTCCTAGGCCAGTACTCATCCCACTCTCTTGTGCTGCCTCAGCATTTGTCTTTTACAACCATTTTTTTTATTGCTTCAGCAGAAATTAGGAAATGGCTGCATAAGTTATGGCATATGATTGTGATAGAATGTTATTGTGGTATAAGAAATGAAGAACAGAATGCTCTCAGAAAAACTAGGAAGATTTATATGAACTAATTCAAAGTGAATCAAGTGGAACCAGGATGACATTGTACATAGTAATAGTATTCTTGTACAATGATCAACTGTGAATGATTTGGCTATTCTCAGCAATACAATGATCAAAGACAATTCTGAAAGATGCATGACGAAAAATGCTAATTACCTCCTGAGAGAGTTGACAGAGTTTGAAGACAGATCAAAGCATACTTTTTATTTTGTGTGTCTGTATTGGCCTATGTTCTCTTTAGCAACATAGCTAATATGGAAATACATTTTGCATGACTGCATATATATAAAATCTATATCAAAGTGCTTACCTTTTTAAGAAGGATAGAGAAAAGGGAAGAAAGGAATTTAGAACTCAAAAATTACTTTAAAAATATTAAAAATTGCTTTTACATATAACTGAGAAAAAAGATAAAGTGTTTTTTCAACAAAGGGATAAACATTTTTTAACCATATGTAAGGTTTTTGGGAAGCATCCACAGTGAGTTTTTTTTTTCTTACTATGTTCATTTGTGAATCTCCAGAGGCTTCTAAAACAGTAACTCTTTGACTTACTCATATATACACTTCTGCACTAATCATCTACTTAGACCTTAGCAATCCTCAAAAAACAAGGATACATACTTTGAACAGCAAATATAAAAACTGTGCTATAAAGGTTTCACCACATCCCAGAATGTCTCCTGGCCACATTCACACTTGCCACCTGTGCTTTCTAACTATCTTTCATATTACTTTATTAAATAGGTGAACAACCATTCAGAATCATCTCCAAAAATTATGCATGAAAATTAACCAAGGCAAGGCTTGCGTTCATCTGCCCAGACTTTCTTCTCACCATGTTTCCTTCTTGATATATTCCTGTTTAGTTAATTGGAATACTCAATAAGAAGAAATTTCATGATTGTTGAAAAGTTGTGAATGTTTTCTCTCTCTCTGAAATTACTATGTCTTTATACCACGGATATTTTCCATGTATTTCTCTGTATACACACTATTTCCACAATAGGAAGTAAGTTCTCTGAGAAAAGGGACTATTTCATTTTTGTCTTGACATCTACAGTGCTCAGCATATAGTAGATGCTCAAAAAAGCTTTCATGAATTGAATAGTTATATTTTTAAAAAAATTTTTTATCTGTGTAAATGTCTTTAAAATATTAAGTATAGAGATTTAAAATCATCCCAGAATTTGTTTCCTAGAATGGAATACACCTAAATAATTTCTAAATAATTATGAATATACAAAATTTGTTCTATAAACTCTAGTTTTCAGACAGGTAATAATGCATTCTGAATCTTACTTGTCCTTTTCTCTATGAACAGACTCATTACAAGACTAAATCATTCATGTCCCAAGTAGTATTCTAACTAAAACTAAGTTATCCCAAACACACCCAGATTATTAGTTAACCTTAATCAGTTTTGCAAACACTTCACATGGACAGACCTGTACTTTGACAATTGTCTGAGGATCCTGTACATGCTCTAGAGTCGCATCAACATCCAACGCCACCACCAGCCCAGAGGTGAATCTCAAAGGGTTGTCTGACTCGCCAGCTGGCTCAATAATTGTGGCGGTTGCTCTGTGGATCTGCAGGGCAAAGTAGCACATGGTGATGGAGGGCACAGATTGACCTTGGAAAGTAAAAGATGGCAGAGGAGACACAAGGACAAGGGTCTGTATTTGGGGCCTATCTGCCTAGTTTAATGAAATATTCCATTCCAACTCTTATAGTTTATAGGCCAAGCCTAACTCAACATAATAAGACTCCACATTTCTAGAGAGCTTTGGGAGCCAAGTAGTATTTGAGTCATATTTTCCTACCATTTTATAAATAAGGAAGTTGTGACCCCGAGGCAAGTCTTATGGTCTTAGATACTATATGACAAAGCTGAGATTTGAAATAGTTCTTGTGCCTCAAAGTCCAGTCCTTTTCCTACTCTTCCATGTTGTGAGTTTTAGGTCAATGTGGGCAGCACTGAAATGTCTGGAAATCTCTGGATCACTAGTTCTTATTATTATCAAACATTTCATCTGTATGCACTTATCCCCCCCTACTTATAGTTCCCATCTCCCAAATCCTACTATTCATAACACAGGACACTACTTTCTAAAGCCCCATTCTGATCACACTGCTCTCCTCCTCCAAACTTTTGATGCTTCCTCAAGACTTACAGGATGGAATTCAAAATTGTGAGCTGAGAATTCAGGGAACTGGCCCCAGCCTAACATCCCTCCTACTACACTGCAGCATGTATACCAGGCTCTGGGGTAGATATCTCCACTGACATCTATGTTCTCTCTCTTGTTCCTAAAGTTTCTTTTACCATCATCCCATTTCTCCTTACCCAGGTTATGCTTATTCTTCAAGCCGAAATCCAATGCCTCACATTCCACAAAGCCTTTCCTAATTCCCCCAACCCACAATGAGCTCTTTCATTCATGGTTTTTTGTCTATACTTCTTTTATTTTTTATTTTTTGCTGAGGCAATTGGGATTAAATGACTTGCCCAGGATCACACTAGGAAGTTTAAGTGTCTGACACCAGATTTGAGGATATACTTCTTTTAAAGGCAGGTCAATATTATAGTTTGTGCTGTAGTTATTCATGCTCATGTTTTCTCTCCCTCGTAAAAGCTGAGAGCTCCTCATGGGCAGAACTATGACTGCCTGTCTATCTTCCTCCTCCTAAGTACAAGTCTTACACACAGATATGCAGCTTATATCTACCAAATTCTTGACCATTTACATGGAAACTGACCTTTTCTGGTAGAGGGAGGTGTAGAAAAGTACTCTGTCGAAGTGTAGCCTGCAGAATTTTTACTACTTCTGAAGGCTTGGAAGTCATCAGTCGAGGCATGAGGTCTAGAAGTTTGTCCACAAAGCTGTCTTGCAAGTGAGGCAACTCGGTGATGAAACATCTGATTGGGAAGTTACATATGGAAATAATTGACCATGTAGCTTTTGTTCACAATATTCATAGAATCACCCCTATCTTCTTAATGTTAGGATAATAACTACTTCTTTCTATGTAAAAGATAAGTATTAACACAGTCCCTGTCAACCTTGTTTGATTTTTACAACAATATTGTAAGAAAGATGATACAAATGTTATTTTGCTTATATTACAGGGGCTGAAACCAGCCTCAGAAAAGTAACTAAAGTGATAGCTTCAATTCTAATTCTCTGTGTTTTTGCTACTACATCATATTACACATTTAGATCACTTAAACTCAGTTGTTTATTCTGAGGAGTACTCTAAAAACTATTTAAAATTGTCACAGAAATATAGAAATTCCAAACTTACAGATTTCTATATGCAAAAAATAAGTATTACAGTGAACCAAGATAATTTCAATAGACATGGGATAGAAAATGCCATCTGCATCCAGAGAGAGACCTATGGAGACTAAGTGTGGATCGAAACAGTATTTTACTTTTTTTTTTTTGATTTGTCTGCCTTTTCTCATGATTATTCCTTTTTGATCTTATTTTTCTTGCACAACAGAACAAATATGGAACTATATTTACAAGGATTGTACATGTATAACGTGTCAGATTGCTTGCTATCTTGGGAAGAAGGGAAGAAAGGAAGGATGAAATAATTTAAACACAAAATATTGCAAAAATAAATGCTGAAAATTATCTTTACGTATTTGGAAAAATATTATTGAGGGAAAAATGGCACTAATTCCATAATTGGTCCAAATAAATGAGTTTCTAGGAATTTTTGAACAGCATCCTTGATGATGACAGCATGGCATAACATCCTTAGAAGTTGCAATCATTCACTAAAATGGAGACGAAGAATGAGTTCTGGAAACTTGTGTCAGACAGGAAGAAGTCAACTGTGGCACATTGTAAAGAATATCAAATTTCAAACATAAAGACTTTGAGTCTTGGCTCTGCCCTAACCAAACTTACTTGGTTAAATCACAGCTTTTTGTAGTGGGTATAATATTTATGTTGCCAACTTCACTAGCTTATTGTAAGGCATTAAGGAGATAATGTATGCTAGTGTTGCATCTAATATTTAGGAGAGATCTTTAATGTAACTGGCAAAGGGAACTCCCAGTGAAGAAATTCTTCCACCTATGAATCAGATTAGCATTATAGTCTTTTTTGTTGTTGTTGTTTTAGTAACATCATTGTGGTATGAAGTTTTTATTCAATCATTTTTTTTTAAAGCTTTTTGTTTCTAAAACATATGCACAGATAATTTGACAAAACTGATTCTTGCATAGCCTTGTATTTCAGATTTTCTCTTCCTCTCTACCCCCTCCCCTAGATGGCAAGCAATTCAATGTATATTAAACATGTTAAAATATATGTTAAATCTAACATGTATAAACATATTTATACAATCTCTTGCTGTACAAAAGAAATCAGATCAAAAAAAGTAAATGAGAAAGAAAACGCAAGCAAACAATAAAAAGAATGAGAATGTTATGTTGTGATCCACATTCAGTTCACACAGTCCTCTCTTGGTGTTGATGGTTCTCTCCAAAACAAGATCATTGGAACTGGCCTCAATCATCTCATTGTTGGAAAGAATCATGTTCATCAGAATTGATCATGGTGTATAATATTGATGTTGCTATGAACAATGATCTCTTGTTTCTGTGCACTTCACTCAGCATCAGTTCATGTAAGTCTCTCCAGGGTTCTCTGAAATCATTCTCCTTAAACAATAATATTCCATAACATTCATATACCATAACTTGTTCAGCCATTCTCCAACTGATGAGCATCCATTCAGTTTCCAGTTTCTTGCCACTAAAAAAAGGTTGCCACTAACATTCTTGCACATGTGGGTCCCTTCCCTTTCTGTGTGATCTCTTTGGGATATAAGCCCAATAGAAACACTGCTGTATCAAAGGGTAGCATTTAGTCTTGAAAAGATCCTTAGAGCACAAAGAAATGATGCTCTCAGGGTCACAGCCAATGGTGGAAGTAGGATTTGAATTCAGGTCTCCCTGACCCCAAGGCCAGCTCTTCAAGTGCTATCTATATTGATGCCTTTCCAAATATCAGATAAATCTAAGATATTACTAGAGTTGAAGATGGTGACAAGCATCAAGGAAAGGAATGGAAACCATGGTACTTTGAAGGAATTTACAAGAGTCCCAGGACAACAGCATGTATGTGACAGAAGGTCAGAGCCGGGCTTGTGAAGACTGTACAGACAGGCCTTAATGCAGGGTTTTACAGAGAGCAGGCACTTAACCTGGATGTCCTAGCTTAGGCCCTCTGAGACACTGTGAACCCCAGCTCTATTTGACAAGGGGTCTTCCTTTTGGTCTCAGACACAACACTTCCTAGTTGTGTGACCCTGGGCAAGTCACAACCCCAATTGCCTCAGCAAAAATAAATAAATAAATAAAAGAAGTACAGACAAAAAAAAAATGAGTGAAAGAGCTCATTGTAGGCTGGAGGAATCAGGAAAGGCTCTGTGAATATGGAATATGGAATAATTAGGATTCAGGATCCGAATCTTCCCATATCACCTATATTTTCTGCGGGATTCCTACTCATTTCTTCCTGTAAATCCTCAATAAAGGAAACTTGCAGCATGTGGAAAGCTGCCTTTAAGTCTTTGAGCATTTCCAGAATACTAATGGAGTGGTTAGCTGCAACCAGTCAAATGTCTTGATGCCTTGTCTCTTTATCAGCTTTTCCTGATAAGACATGTTCTTGCTGATGGTTCAAAGCACGTTTCCTAGGCATTTAATTGCTGATAATATGTGGCAACCTTATGTCTACCATGTACCTTTATATTGTTCTTGGAGAAAACAGTCATTTTAATTTTTAAGACATTATAGTGTTTTTTTTTTTGATTTGCTGACCTGTAGCATCATCAAAAAGAGATCATACTGTAAGAAAGGCTTTGGGAAAAATGAACATTTTGGCACCACTTAAATACTTCATAATTTCACAAATAAAATTCACTCTGATGTTTTCAATTCAATTTTAGGCCCACCTTACTGTCCATCTATAGATCTATCCTATTTTGGACAAAATGGATTTATCTCTGTCTACCTATTTATCTGACAGCCACAAATTATTAAAAGACTAATCAAACAGGCTGCCTATCTATCTGTGCATCACGTATAGGAAATATGCACTTTTCATTCCCTTTGCTCTTCCTATGTGCTTAGATTCTCTGCTGTTGATTTCCCTAAGGAAATCTGTAATGTTCAATATAATCAGCAGAAAGTTATCTGTGGATGGGATATTTAGAGAAATTTGATTTCAATAAAAAATCTTATTGTTTGGATCCTGCACTGAATATAATAGCATAATATCAGAAGACAGGTTTCAGATAACATTTAGAGATCAAGGAAACATGACCCTGGGAGATCATAGGTAGTCAGTGGCATGATAGAGCACCTGCAAATGCTTGGGTCATACCTGAATTTATAGCAATTCTCATTGTCCTCTCTATTGCCATCTGTGAAGGCTTATCTAATTTTAACAGATAAATAATTGAGAGATCTTAAGAAGAAATTATAAATACTAAGCTCTATTCTACAGACTCAAATGTAAACAATAACGACAGTGTCTATAAAATCATCAGCTGTGTGACTTTGGAGATGTGTTCTGCTGTTCCCTTCCAAGATTTTCATCAAAGATGCAGAGATCATTCTCAATAATTTTATACAAATGAGATCAAGTGTGACTCAGGAGTAAATGTTGGTCTTTCTCTTGTAGAAGTATCCATCTGTGATCTTCGTCTTCTTTTGAATTCCCTGGAGCCCTTTGAGTTATGCTGACAACTATCCAAATGATGCTTTACACTGGGTCTCCAGCTTGGATTTTCTTCTAGGCCCTTTTGGTTAGGATCAGCTGCTCTTCCTTGACCATATCTTAGGAACTACCTTCCTCATTCAATAAACTGAATACCTCAGGGGTAGGATCCAAATGTAAAGGTCTTAGTATCGCTAATAAAAATAGGTCAATGATAACAACACGGGAAGGCCTATCCCAGTTTCCTTCTCTTAGCTGGCTTAGTTGGATTTCATACTGAGCTGCCTACAAGATCACTTCTTCAATGAGCCTCTGCTGTTTGGGAGCAATACTGCTCATATTCTTTTATATATAATCTTTCTCTGTAACCTTCTGCAGATAAGCCTGTGCTTTACATTTGGGGATTCTGTAATCCCCAATGTCTACTACACATATGCTAAAACCACACACTTCCTTTTATAGCAGGAAATAAGCTTGACAAAGTACTAGCATCCTAGGTGGAAGAGTTAAAATTACAAGATTCAACTTGTTCCTTCTGTGGAGACTAACATACTAGTGGAAATGGGAAAAATGTTCCCCTGCCCCCACCATCTTAATAGTAATTTATTTTTTCCAATTACATGTAAAGATAGTTTTCAACATCCGTTTTGTAAGATTTTGAGTTGCAAATTTTCTCCCTCCCCCTCCAAGACATCAAGCAATTTAATATAGGTTATATTTGTACAATCATGTTAAACATATTTCCACATTAGTTTTTTGTGAAAGAAGAATCAGAACAAAAAAGAAAAACAAGAGAAAAAACAAGTGAAAATAGTATGCTTCAATTTGCATTCAACTCCATTATTCTTTGGATATGGTCAACATTTTCCATCATGAGAATTTTAGATTCGTTTTGAATCATTGTTTTATTGAGAAGAAATAAGTCTACCATAGTTGATCATCACATCATACTGAATCATATGTACAATGTTCTCCTGAGTCTGCTCTTTTCATTCAGCAGCAGTTCATGTTGTCTTTCCAAGTTTTTCTGAAATCCACCAGCTCATTATTTCTCATAGCATAATAGTATCCATTATCACTATATTCATATTATTCAATATTTATTAATCAATAATTATTTGTAGTATTAATACCAATGGTATTTACATATTACAATTTGTTCAGCCATTCCCCAATTGATGGGCAATCCCTCAATTTCCAATTCTTAAAAAATGGGCTGCTATAAATATTTTTATAAATGTGGGTTCCTCTTTTAACAATCTCTTTGGGATACGGACTCAGTGATGCCATTTCTGGATCAAAGGATATGCACAGTTGGACAGTCTTTTGGGCATAGTTCCAAATTGCTCTCCAGAATTGGTTGGATCAGTTCACAACTCCACTAACAATGCATTACTATTCTGATGGGAAAATGTTTTGAGTAGCACCATGCCTATAATGCCACAACTTGCCAAAAGAGTCATCTACTAACTTGGGATGACTAGCTAAGCCAGGGGGTAGAGTGGTAGGCCTGCAGTCAAGATCTGTGTTTCAAACCCTGCTTCAGACATTTACTAGCTGGCCTGCAAGTAAGTCACTTAACCTATGTCTGTCTCAGGGTCTGTAAAATGGAAAGAATAATAGTAACTACTTCCTAGAATTACTGTAAGGATCAAATGAAATAAAATATGAAGTGCTTTGCAAATCTTAAGCATCACATACATATTAGCTATTACTATAATTATTTTTATTTTCTGGGTGAAAATCATAGACTGTGGTCATGAGCCCTTCCACAATGCCTGAATTGTAATGGATAACCTTAGAACCCAAGCAGGTGATAGTGCAGAAATCATTACTGATAGTATTTTTTATGGCTCACTCCTGTCCTACTCAACCAATTTCAGTGACTTTTTATTTTTTTTAGAACACAATATACTCTTTTCCATCTAGCTTTAAAAGCCATTCTCATTTTCACCCCAGCCTGCCTCTGTAGTCCTGAAGTACTATTTTGTATTTGTTTTAAATAAATAATTTTTTAAAAAAGGTACAGATCAGGAAAAAAGTTTCAGTAGGAAAATTTTAGAAAATTTTAGGTCAACATAAGGAAAAATCTAATTATTTTTTTAGATAATAATTTTAAAACCTAATAGTCAATAAAATGCTCTATTTCTTGAAAAAGTGAGTTCTCTTTCAATGGAGGTCTTCAAATGAAGGTAGAAAATCATAGTTAAGAATTCTGTAAAATGTATTTCTGCTTTGTTATAGATTGTACCTACATGTCTTTTAGGTATCTTCCAGCCCTAAAATCCTGTAATTTTAATTTTGGCTATGCACAGAAATAAATTTGGTGATAGAGCACTTTGATTCAAATCTCATCTCCATCCCTCTTAACTATGTGAGCATGTCACTTCAGTTAATTTTAGTATACTCTGTAAAATAAGAGGTGACTGCAGTATACTTAAGAAACTGAAAGAAAATATAAAGTGCTTACCTCTGAAATAAATCCACTTCTTGCAAAAATTTCTCACACATTCCAAAAAGGGGCTCCATTCTATAAGGGAGAAAAATAAGATGACAATACAAATGAATTAATAAAGCTTTTTTCTATGCTAAGTCCCGTATCAGATACAAACCTAAAGGGCTCATGTGGGACTCGTTCTCTTGGAGGAGACAACATACATAGAAGGTTTCAACTTTAAGAGAGACGAAAAGGTTCCAAAGTCCTTAGGGTACAGTGACAAAACATATGGCAATGTATCTTTGTTAATGTTATTTTCACTAATGAAATGATACCAATTTCTGATGTCAATCTATTTGACGTATCACAGAATTTGGTGGCAAGAGTTTGCTTTCAAATCTAAAAAAACAAAATCTGTCTTTTATATGTGAAATCTGCAAAATGAGAAGACTCAAGATCCAAACTGTACAGTAATGAACATATTTATACTATAAAAGTAATCTCTAATAAAGAGACTCAGGAGAATCCTTAAATAAATCCTTAAATAAAGAATGTATATCTGGGTTTCTCAGTTAAATTTACATATAAGGTATGTGTCTAACCAGTCCATTACCAATTAAAAACTATTATTAAGTGATTATTAAAAATAATAAACAACAATAAAAATAGCTAGTTTTTTATTAAATATAAATTTTTAGGCTTCTTTTTTATAATAGCTTTTTATTTTTCAAAATACATGCAAAGATAGTTTTCAACATTCATCCTTCTAAAACCTTATGTTCCAAAACTTTCTCCCTTTCTCCTCCTCCCCTAGAAAGCAAATAATTCAATAGGGTTTAAGCATGTGAACTTCTAAACATATTTCCACATTTTTCCTGCTGTACAAGAAAAATCAAATCAAAAAGGAGAAAAAAATGATAAAGAAAAAAGCAACCAACCAACCAAACAACTATTAAAAAAAAAAAAAGGGTGAAAATACTATGTTGTGATTCACATTCAGGCCCCATAGTCTTTTCTCTGGATGCAGATTACTCTCTCAATCACAAATCTATTGGAATTGGCCTAAATCATTTCACTCAATAAACTAAACTTGTTAAAAAAAAAAAAAAAGCTACTTATTATTAAAGTTTAATGTAAATATTAACAGTACTGTTTCAGCCAATACTTTTTAAATCCCCAATAGAATCTGTTTATATTCATTCGCATTTACTTTTACTCATATGATCATAGGGCATATATATAATTATTTTTCTAATTCTGCTTCATTTGGGTTATTCATTATTTATATTTATATCTTTCCAGATGTCCAATTCTTCTATTTATTGATCTTTGTTGTTCTACAGAAACGATGTACTCATCTCTACTGGCTGCTATTTCTTATGTGAGACATTTGTAATCAACACCTTTTCTCTATCTCAAATTTATTTTTTATCCTATGGGACACTTGTAAATCTTGTCAAAAGATTTGGTATAGTAGAAAGATTCCAAAAAACAGAGATGTGGTTACTTTATTAGTTTCTTCAGTTTTGTCTTTAAACATATTCCCCAAATCTCTCTTACCTTTAAAAAACTTTCACTAAGCCCCACTGTCCCTTACAGTCCCATCAAATATCTAATGCTATCTAAACTCATTGCTATCACTACTTCCATGCTCACTCATTACTCATTTCCTAGCAGCCTAGATTCCTACTTGATTTAAATTGTACTTCCAAAAGTTCCTGTAGGATGCCAAATTTGATGGTCTTTGCAGTTCTCATCCTTTTAACCCCCTTTATTGCATTTAACACTAGTGATCATTCTCCCTTTCCTAGAGACTCTCTTCCTTCTGGGCTTTAGTGATCCCATTCTCCTCTATTCATCCCACCTGATCACTTCTTCACAGACTCTTCTGCTTATTTATCATCATTCAGATTATGCTTCTGCCCCTGCACCCCACCCCAGTTCCTCAAGGTTCCATGCTATATCCCCCACTCTTCTCTTTCTATATTGCTTCTCTTGGCAACTTCATTAACCCACAAGGGTTCCGCTATCATGTCTATATGAACAACACATCTATATATCTGTTAGAATCCTTACAAAGTGATGTCAGTTGCCTAATTTAGCATGGTACTTAGCAAATTCTCTACTCACTAATGTATTTAAGTACTCATTGGAGTTCACAAGTATGGGAGATTCACAAAGTTAACTTTGTAACTTTGTGAACTCACACCTCCCATAATCCCACTCTCAGAGGAGGAGCCAATCTTTGAGAGAGCATAAAAACAGCTGAGCTCAGTCAGCAGGGTCAGTTGAAAAGATTCAGAGTGGAGAAGCCTCAGTTCAGAAGAAGCCACCTAGTGGGAGTTGAGCTAGAGCCAGAAGTCACTTCGGAAGATTGAAAGCCACGAGTCAGAGTTGAGGCAGAAGCAGAAGCAGAAGCAAAGGACAAGCTGCAAGAGCTCTTGGAATCAAGGAAGGAGAAAAGAAATGTTTGGATTTTATCAGCTGGCTGCATTTGAAGTGATTATTGATCTGAACTGATACTAAGGCTGCCTCCAGAAAACCTTTCCAAGAAAGCTGTTCCCAGAGAGAACCATTATATTATATAAAAGAAGAGAATACCACATATCTCCACTGCCAGTCTCAACCCAAACTGTGATACTGTATCACCAATTAGTCCAGTTACACTTGGCTGTCCTGAAAATACCTCAAACTCAGTATTTCTAAAACATTTTGTCCTTCTCTTACACCCCTCCACCCCCAGATTCAAACTTCCTTATTTCTGCAAAAGTTATCACCATTCTGGTCGTGTCCTAAATAGGGCATTACTTTCAAAAATTCCCTGTCATTTCATATATCCAATCAGTTGCCAAATTTCACCATTTCTGCCTCCACAATATTCTGTCCATTTCCATAAGCACCACCTTAGCTCAGGCCCTTGTCACCTTTCACCAAAAAAGATCATAAAGTTTTCTTAACTAGTCTCTTAACATTATAGTTAGAATGATTTTCCTAAAGCACACTCTGATCATATCACTCTTCTATTTAACCAATTTCAGTAATTTTCTATTGTTGTTATAACATAAAACTTTTATTTCTAGCTTTAAAAGCCATTCTCATTTTCACCCCAACCTGTCTCTGTAGCCTTCAAATACATGACTATCTATCATGTAACTCTAGCTCAGCCTGGAAAATCTTCCCCCACCCTTTTTGTTTTTCACACAGGAAGCTCCCAGTCTATTTTGTGCCTTCTGACTAGGAAGGCACAAAACTTCTAGGCCAGGCTTTATTCCCTATGCCTGGAAGCCACTTTCTCCTCACTTCTGCCTCCAAAATCCCTTTCTTCCTTCAACACAAAGCTAAGATCACTTCCTACGTGAAGCAACATGTCTACATCAACAACATGTCAATCAATATATATTTAAGTGTCTACTATGTGGCAGGCAATGTGCTAAGTAAGCACAGGGGATACAAAAAGGAGATGAAAGACTAAATGATTTTAAGGGTCTCACAATTTTAATGAGGGAAACAAAAGCAAACAAACATGGACAAAAGTTATATGAAGAATAAATAGGAACTATGTAACAAATGGAAAGTATTATGGGTTAGGGAAGGTTTCCTGAAGAAGGTGGGATTTTAATTAGGACTTAAAGGAAGCCAAGGAAAACAGCACTCAAAGCAGAGGCGAAAGAACATTCCAAGCACAGGTAACAAGCAGAAAAAATGTCCCCAGAGTTAAGAGATGGAATGTCCTGTTCATGGAACAGCAAAGAGGCCAGTGGCCATTGGATTGAAAAATACCTGACAGGGAGACTAGAAAGACAGGATGAGGTCAGGTTATAAAGGACTTTGATCATCAAACAGAAAATTTTCTATTTGATCCTGGACGAAACAGGGAAACACTGGAGTTTACTGAGCAGTGGGGGTGGAGAGGTGATGTGGTCTGACTTGTGCTTTAGGAAAATCACTTTGGTGGCTGAATGGAGAATGAGCTGGAGTGAGGAGAAATTTGGACACAGGCAGACCTACCAGCAGGCGGTAGGAATAGTCTAGACATTTATTGATGCATCACAATGGTGGTAGTGTTGGAGGTGCCCTCAAAGGATGTTGCAATAGGCCTTGGCAAAAGATTAGAAGGATGGGTGAAAGGTGGTATGAACCTGAGGGACAAGGAAGATAGTCTTGCCCTTGAAAGAAAAAGGAAAGTCAGAGATTTTGAAGTAAAGGTACTGTGTTCAGTTTAGACACCTTGAGTTTAAGAGCCTTCTTGCAAAGGATGATACCCTGAGCTCTGCAAATAAGTCATTCATGGCCAGACACCTGTATCTCCCTGTTTACTGCATGGCTGCACCTCCTATTTAAAGAAGAAACTAGCAGATCTGGTGTGATCCTGTCTGTTAGTCCTTTGGTATCTGAATGGCTTCTTTCTGCTTGCTTGCAGTAGTTTTTCTGTGAAGTAAAAGCTCTGGATTTAGGCTATGACATTCCTGGGATTTTTCTAGTTCTAATACACCTGGACAGCTTTCACATGTGACATCTGAAATATAATGTACAAGGGTTTATTTTCTTTTAAATCATGGTTTTTAGTGAGTCCAATGATTCTTAAATTTTCTCTCCTTGACCTTCTTTTGAGGTTAGTTGTTTTATATGTCAGATATTTTAATTTTCTTTTACTTTTTCAATCTTTTGATTTTTTTTCTCTAATATGATTTGCTGTCTGATGAAGCCAACTGATTTTTTTGGTCTATTCTACATTTTGGAGAGTCCATTTTGTAAGGTTTTACCTTTTTTACCATTTTCTCTTTTAAGTTATTTACTCTTTCAATTCTTTCTGCAAAAGGATTATTTAATTTTAAACCTCTTTTTGTTTTCTAGTTATTTATGTAATCCTTGTGAAAAACTCACTTTTCCCCTTGAGTCTCTTGTATGCACTTGTTACATAGTCACTTGCTTCTTTTGGGGAAATCCCTACATCTACAATAATTTTTCATTAATAGTTGATGTGTGTTTCTACTGGGCTCATACCCCAAAGAGATACTAAAGAAGGGAAAGGGGCCCGTATGTGGCAAAATGTTTGTGGCAGCCCTGTTTATAGTGACTAGAAGCTGGAAAATGAATGGATGCTCATCAATTGGAGAATGGTTGGGTAAATTGTGGTATATGAATGTTATGGAATATTATTGTTCTGTAAGGAATGACCAACAGGATGAATACAGAGAGGACTGGCGAGACTTACATGAACTGATGCTAAGTGAAATGAGCAGAACCAGGAGATCATTATATACCTCAACAAGGATACTGTTTGAGGACGTATTCTGATGGAAGTGGATCTCTTCGATAAAGAGAGCTAATTCAGTTTCAACTGATCAAGGATGGGCAGAAGCAGCTACATCCAAAGAAAGGACACTGGGAAATGAATGTAAACTGCTTGCATTTTTGTTTTTCTTCCCAGGTTATTTATGCCTTCTGAATCCAATTCTTCCTGTGCAACAAGAGAACTGTTCGGTTCTGCACACATATATTGTATCTAGGACATATTGTAACCTATTTAACATGTAAAGGACTGCTTGCCATCTGGGGGAGGGGGTAGAGGGAGGGAGGGGAAAAATCGGAACAGAAGTGAGTGCAAGGGATAATGCTGTAAAAAATTACCCTGGCATGGGTTCTGTCAATAAAAAGTTATTAAAAAAAAATTAATAGTTGATGTCTTGTTTAATCTATCTTTCTCTTTATCTTTAGTTCCAGAATTGGAGTTTTATATACTCAGGCCAGACTTTATTCACTACCAGTCCTTGGGTCTCTTCACTTCTGGCACTGATCTTCTCTTCCCAGGATTAGGTCCCCCTGGACCTTTTGATGTTCAGGGTCCTCTGTGACAGGACAGAGTTCTAGGTAGATCTATAGGCATTTGGGCTAGGCTATCCTGGTTTGAATACTATTAGGCAGCTATAGTCATTGTCCCTCCATAGGGCTAAGGTGCTAGATTATTCTAACCACTTTGGTGCTTTGCTGGGGGGTGGGTTTAGGAGGAAGTATCTTCTAGATAAATGTCTTTGGCTTATCCTCGCTGACAATGAACGGCCATTAGTTAGTATCTCTGTGCTGGCTTTTTTAGTGGCTCCATTTCCTATTGTGTGGACTTGTGGATGACTCTGTGATTCTGAGGCAGAAGACTTACTGACTGTAGCTTCTCATTCATCATTTAATCTGAGGAAAAGTTTAGGGTTTTGTTAGGAGTTATGTGGGAGTAAGGCTGTCTTTGCAAACATTCACTTTGATTACTTTTAAGCCCTTGCTTATGTGCGAATTGGATGGGAGTTTGTTTTCCACAGAGTTACAAAAACTAAATTGGAGAGGTGCAGAGAGATTAGAAATGTGAGGCTGAAACCTAGGAAATGGAGGCTGGGATTCAGAATAAGAAAACAAAACTAATAAAAGGAAAATGTAATCTGGATGGGGGATTCAGACTTAAAACCAGAGAGAAAAAAATTAGATGTGGATATTTAAAATAAAAAATACACTGTAAAATATAATTAAATTAGAGGTAGGGATGTGGAAGGAAGGTGAGATAGTCAAAGGACCGCTTAAGATTCCTGTGGGGGAATTAGACTTTTCAGACAGAATAACTTTTATACTACTCAGACAATAGAGAAATCAAAGGAAGGACTGAACTACAACCAAATAAGATGATCTCCAAGGGAGAAGTAATGATGTAATCAGGGATGGAGATTCACACTCAAATGGGGGCGGATTATGAACTCTGGATAGGCTGTAAAATCTGTGGTTCTCAGTTAATGGGATATGGGGAAGGATTTACATTTCAGGTATATAAAAAAAAAAAAAAAAAAAAGACAAGTTTATTGATTCTAAGCACTCCTATTCTTTAAGATACCCACTTCTGTAGTACTTATGAGGAGAGCCCTGAAACTCTTTCTCTCTCTGACTTGAGGGGAAAGGGGGGAATGAGATAGAAACTTCTTGAACCTTGTCTCTGCAAAAAACCTGCCCCAGGGAATCAGGATAAGTAGTTTCATTCTGTTAGATCCGCACACCCATGGATAACACTCACTATTGATTATATCCTCTATGAGTTGAAGATTATGCTAGGCCTACTCATCCAATTAGAAGATTCTCTATTCTGATTTCAACTCAAACTGCCTCCTAGCCTCTCCCTAAAAAGAGGCAACTGGGCTCAATTCCTTGCAGAGACCAAAGCAGGAATCATGGCAGGCCAAGGGACTGCCCTTGGCATGGCTGCCTGAGAGGTTCTCTCTGCCTGCTGAAAAGACATTCTCTTTTCAGCGTTAACTTCTTTGTCTCTCACACACATTTCCCTAAAAGGACTATAAATCCCTCTTTACCTTTCTGTTGGAATTTCTCTCCTAGGAATTTTATCTCTCTGCCAGGACTTCTCTGCTAGACCTTTATTTCTCTGTTGGGACCTTGCCACTAAGGAAGTCAACCTGCAAAAGCTGACTTCCCAGTGCCAATAAACCTCTTTTGCCAGTCTAACTTTTTGGGTTCGTAAATTCATTTACGAAGGACCTGCACTGACCAGGGGGGTTCCCACAACTCTCTAACCTGTGCTGAACCTCATCAGTACAATTAAAGACAACTTCACTCTCACAAATCCAATGGAGCTATATCTCACACTTATATGCTTAGATTTTTATAACAGAATGCTAGAATGTCAAAGTACTGGGGCTGTGGTCAAGAAGACTTGAGTTCAAATCTCCCCTGGATATAAATTGTGTCCCCTTTAAACTTTGGGTGGGGGCCCTGAAAATTTTTCCCCCTTTTGGGGGAGAATTCCTGAACCTCAAACTTTCCCAGCCTGTAGGGAAGGGCCACACCCTTCTGTTCATTAGGGAAACTCTCCCGATAAGTAATCTCTTTTCAACTGGAAATCTAGGTCTGGGGCACTGTCAACATTGAGTGGCTCAAACACCCAATTAAGTAATCTCATTCAAGTTTTGAATTGAAGTCCCAAACCCCAGAGGGCTAATAAAAAACAACTCTGAACCCCGAATTTTCACAGACCTCCTAATAGGATCTTGCCCACTGCAGAAGATATTCTCTTCTCCATGTAACCCACCTTTGCTATATTCCTTGCCCACTAAGAAGTCTGTCTTCCCAGCAAGCTGGCTTCTTAGTGTAATTAAATCCATTCTCTGCCTCTTGCTTGTATTCACTGGGGTTTGCAAATGCCACTGGCCAAGGAGATCCCATTGCTGTTAGAAGATCTCTTTCTCTCTATTTTGCACCTAATCATCCTCATATACTAGGCAAATCATTTCTCTTCTCTAGACCTCAGTTTCTTCATATGCAAATGAGGGAGCTGGACTGACCACAAAGATTCTTCCTATCTCTAAATCTAGAATTCTTTGATTGAATGGATTTATTTAGGAACCGTGCAATCCAACCTTCTCATTTTAATGGGAAGAACAGGAAGGTGAAATCCAGTCATGGAAAAGTGACCTTGTGAAGTTGATGCAACAAGCTGGTAGTAGTCAAATTCAGAACTGAGATTGCCTAACTTTGACTCCAGTACATTCTTGTGTAATACACTTAAGAGAAATTAATGTAAAGATCGCCTTCTCCCTTTCTGTTACTTAAAGATGAGAAAATGCAATTTCTCCTATATTTAAGGAATCACTCACCCTCTGGTAGTCCGTGCTGTTACTATAAGTTGCAATGCTTTGGCTTGCAACCGCATATGATGAATGATCACTACTTGTCTGCTTTCCACTCCACTATACATGAATTCCATCTTGTATGTCTCTTCCAAGATCTAGAAAGAAAATGGCATTATCTATTGATGACAATAATGATTCCATACACAATTAAGACTCTTTAGTAGGGGCGCTTTAAGAGACAGAATATGGTATGGTGGAGATAGAACTTTGTAAATATTAAAGCACTAAAGAAATTAGAGTGTTTTTTTTTTTACAAGTAGTTAGTAGTTAATATTTTTTAAATAATATTTCATTTTCCAATTACAAATAAAGATAGCTTTTAACATTCATTTTTTATCAATTTAATTATTTTCAAAATATATGTAAAGGTAATTTTCAACATTCACCCTTAAAAAGCCTTGTGTTCCAAAATTTTTTCCCTCCCTTCCTCTCATCCCTTCCCCTAGATAGCAAATAATCCAATACAGGTTACATACGTGCAATTTTTCTCTATATATATTTCCACATTTATCATGTAGCACAAGAAAAATCAGATCAAAAAAAGGAAAAAAATGAGGAGAAAAAAAGCAATCAAACAACAACAAAAGGTGAAAATACTATGTTGCAATATACATTCAATCCCTATAGTCTACTTTCTGGTTGTGTTGAGGTTCAGATTTGGGGTATCTAAATGAAATTAGGGTTTAGTGGAGGTCTAGTGGCAGGTTTGGGGTACAGGGAGTCAAACAGAGCTTCCCCTGGATTTGGTGCAAGGATACAGCAGTAAATGAGGTCTAGTAGTGGCCCGAGTCCCCAATAAAGGCATTTATTGGCCCAAGAGCTAGATTGATAAAAGAGGTTTATTATTGGGTTTGGAAGTAAGGAGATAGGTGAAGGTAGAGATAAGGAGGGCATCAAACAGAGGGTCCTCATATGGCTAGCATGTTTGGAATCTGCCAAGAGACGGTCCCGTGTGTCCCTTTTATAATGGGAGATTTCGCTGGAGGGGTTTTTGAGTGTAGCCCCAAAGTTGGCTCAGATCCAGTAGGGCTGGGACAGATCCTGATCTTCTATTGGAATTCAAAGGGACCAGGATTTGTGAGTTAAAAGGCAATTTACATTCACTAGGAGGGGGGTGGGAATCTAGAAAGGAATCTTTCCCCCATCAGTTGCAAAGTCTTTTGGAATTGGCCTGAATCTCCTCATTTCAACATTCATTTGTTTAACATTTTGAGTTCCAAATTTTTTTTCTTAACTTCCCACCAACCAAGACAGCAAACAATCTGATATAGGTTATATATACATGCACAATCTTTTTAAACCTATGTCTTATTTGTCATGTTGTGAAAGAAAAACCAGAACAAAAGGGAAAAAAAACCAAGAGAAAGAAACAGCAAACAAACAAAAAACGGTAAAAATAGTATGTTTCATTTTTTGTCTCCATAGTTCTCCTTCTGGATACAGATGGCATTTTCATCTTAAGTCTATTAGAACTGTCTTGGATCACTGTATTGCTGAGAAGAGTTAAGTCAATCATAGCTGACCATTAAATAATCTTGCTCTTACTGCATATGTTTTCTTGGTTCTACTCACTTCACTTAGTATCAGTTCATTTAAATCAGAAATTAAGAGTTCTTTACTGTTATCTCCATTGTTTAAAATCTGAATACTACTTCTAGGCATATTATAAAATATCAGGTAATGCCCAAATATCCTTACCATTGAATGATCTAGAGAAAGAATAAATAAAGAACTACCCTCCACTACCTCTCAAAGTTTGTCCGAGCTTATGTTTGCTGCTTCCATAACACTATCCATTTCATTCTCTGCCATTCCCTTTTCCTTTTGCCTTCAGTCTTTCCCAACATCAAGGTCCCTTCCAAAGAATCTTGTCTTTTCATTATTTGGCCAAAGTATTTAAGCTTCAGCATCAGTATTTGACCTTCCAATGAATACTCTGAATTAAAAAATTTAAGTACTGAGTGATTTGACCACTCCAATTCCATTGGACTCTCTCCAAGTCCATTCCAATGGACTCTCAAATGTCTTCTGCAGCGCCACAATTCAAAAGTTTTGAGTCTGTGGCATTCAGTTTTCCTTACAGTTCAACTCTCAGTCATAAACTGCTATTTGAAAAACCATGACCTTGACATATATCTGTACACACACACACATATACACACACCCAGCAGTAGAGACAGTGGTGGGCCTGGAGTCATAGACAACTAAGTTCAAATCTGGCCTTTTATTGGCTGGGTGAAGTTGGACAGGTAATTAAACCTATTTCCTTAAATGTAAAATGGGAATAATATCATCGACTTCCCCAGGTTGTTGTGAGGATCAAAAGAGACAGTATTTGTAAAACAATAAGAATAGTACTTGGCACATATTAAATACTATATAAATGCTAGCTAATAGGTATACAGATATTATTTGTCAAATATATTATTAATATAGTAAACATTTAGATATAGCTTTAAGATTTAAAAAATACTTTATAAATGTCATCATTTAAATTTCAAACAATTCTGTGAAGAAAGTGCATTATTAGCTTCATTTTATAGATAAGAAAACTATCAGGTTAAGTGATTTTCCCAGGAGTTACAGAACTATTAAGTATCTGAGATAGGATTAGAACTCAGATCTTTCTAGTACCTCCAAGCCCCTCATTCTTTTCCATATATTACCTTGATGCCAAATAGATGTGGATCAGGAATGACAGTGCTCTGTGTGAAGAACTTTAATATATATCAATATATATGATCTTAATTTTTTCATGAATAGATTTATATATATGACTCAGTCAGCTAGTCTTTAGTTCTAGCCAGGTTATATCTGAGAGGCCATTGTTCCAAACTCACCTGTTTAGCAGCAGCGGATGCCATATCACTCTGCTTCAGATAGAGTGGGGCAGCCATGTTCCACAGCTTTTCCTGCAATGCCTGCCAAGAAAGGAACCATGATGCTGCAGCTCATCAATGAAATAACATCTAAAACACTTCATGGTGCTCAGCCAGTGCCTGGCACAAAGTCGGGCTTAACAAATATTTTTTGTTATTGCGCAGTTTCACAAAGTTTAGAAATACTGAGTCTGGGGCAGGGAGATGATATTAAGTTATTTGTGTAATGAAAAGTTCCCAGGAGACTAGGTTGTAGGGCATTGTAGATGGTGATAAATACTTTTTAAATTAATGTCATTACATTATTATAACACCATATTAAGTACTAGATGTTGTGGAAAACAGAAATAAAATATATAATTTCTGTCCTCCTCAAAGAGTTTAGATTTGAATAGAAGGATAATACATATATATCTAAATAAACTAGAATATAGGTATATTTAAAAAAAACACAAAGCTCTATGAGGTCAGATGGAAAAATAAAGAGACTTAGGAAAGGCCTAATTTATGGAAGAGAGAACACCTAAACTGGGCCTTGAAGGATGAGCAGGCTGCCAAGAGGCAGAGGCTGGGAGTGATTCAGAAGAGAGACTTCAGTCTCTAGGCTTGTCAGGTCTTAGCTGGGGTATAATGGCAGAATGAGGGAAATAGATTCGATGAGCTCAAAAGTTTTTTCTGGCTCTAAACTTTATGATCCATTTTGATAAGTTTAAAAGCAAAAATTAAAATCTTCCATGCTCAGGTCTCAATTCAATCAAATTTATTGTTAAGGTCAGTATTTAACACAGAAAATTACATAGCAGATGTTCAAAATGTTGGTGGCACTGGAGGCCCTCTACCTATTGTTGGAAATGAGGCAAGACAGGCTGACTTTCATTAGGAGATGGGCAGAGGAGGCGGCTGGATTGCTGTGCCAGTTTCTGGCAACTTTTTTCACTGCCATTTAAATTTAATTCACACACAGGATTTCAGAGCTAAGGGATTTTAACATGGAGAATGGTAAAGTTGGAAACGAATTTAGGATACAGAGTAACAGTGGAAGTGACTGTATAATGTTAGTAAATGCAATGTAGAACATTTAAAGCATCAAATGATAGATCTGGAAGGGACCTGTGCTATTACGTAGTCCAATTACCTTGTCTCTTACAGAGGTGGAAACAAGTTCAGACAAAGTGATATTTTCCAGGGATAAATAGTAAATAAGTAGCAGAACTATTAGTTCAGTCTCCCAACTCTCAGGCTAGTGTTACTAACACTATGCATTTTGTAGCCATGTAAATAAAACCTATTTTTAATGTTAGGAAGGGCAAGGCATTATTACCCACATTTTGCAAATAAAGAAACTGAAGGTGAGAGAAAATAAGAAAATGAATTAAGTGGCAGGGCTGGGTCTCAAGCCCAGTGTTCTTTTATAATACATTAGCATGCTAATGAAGAAAATAACCTCTGATAATTGTCTTGGTCTCTCTTGACCCATCTCATTTATTCTAAATTTAGCCAAAACATCATCAATACCTTTTTGATACTAAAAATATTCAATCTAAAAGCAGACTATGACTGCCGCAAAATTACCAACTGGGAATAGTTTTTAAAAGTGTTCCCTAAATCCTCTGCATTGGTTTTTTGAATAGATAACTACTGAAGGTACCAAGCATTCAGCTAGCCAAATAGTCTAACTCTGCTGACTTAAAATAACTTCTTGGATCATAATCCTGTATATGAAGATTTATAGCCAAAATGAAATGTCAATAAGGGCTTGCTTTGAAAAGCAAAGAAAATTAGGGTTGTTTAAAAAAAAAAAAAACTTTAAATAAAATGACTTGTGCCTCCACAAAGAATACCAAGAAAACTGAAGCAAGCCCTTGTCATTCAAATTTTACATTTCCATCAAAAGAATGTTTTACTCAGAATCCTGATATAAACATATCCTTTGGCAAGACATCTTGAACACATAAACACATTTCCCTGGCTGCATGGTGTGCTGACATCCCACATTCATAAAACTCTTTAAGTCTTTAGCAACTACCTCAAAGGACTAGAAAAACAATCTATTTCCTGGAAATTATTATTTCTTTAATTAAAGGGCAAATATAATTATACTGGTAAGTATGTGGTATTTTCAGAGGATGAGTTTCTCCTCACAACAAATAAGTGTTACTTCTCCCATTTATATGGGCCTTTGAGGTTTACAATGCCTTTGCTCTGAAACTACATGAGACAGGCAACAGGCATTATTATTCCCATTTTACAAATGAAAGTACTAAGTACAAATAAAGGAGTTCCCCATGTGTCCTTGGTCACAAAGTCAATTTAGTTCCCATCCAAACCTCTCTTATTCTGACTTTAGAACTAACTGCTCACACCATATTATGTGGTCTTTAAGCCTTGCTCCCTAGGGCTTCAAAATGTCATTACATCATAACTGCCACTACCACAAGCCAGGGCCAAACCTTGATGAGAAGCAGCTGACACCGAAGATAAGTGGCAGAAAAGTCTGCTACTCCTGCCAGGTCAGACTGAAGTTCTCCAAGTCTCTGCAGGTCACTGAAAGACATAAAACCCAGAAGCAAATGTAGATTGGGAATAACACAGAAATAGAAAGCATCTGAGTGAAATAAGCAGAACCAAGAATACATTGTACACAATAACAGCAAGAATGTGCAATGATCAACTATGAAAGTCTTGGTTCTTCTCAGTAGTTCAGTGATCCAAAGCAACTCCAATAGACTTTGGATGGAAAATGCCATCTGCAACTAGAAAAAGAACTAAAGAGACTAAATGTAAATCAACATATGTTATGTTCACTTTTTTTTTTTAATCTCTCTCATGGTTTTTCTCTTGCTGATTTCTTTCTCGCAACATAATAAAACAATGTATATTAAAAATAAACTAAAAAAAAAGAAATAAAAAGCACCTAATGAAACCAAAACCTTTAACACAGTTTCAGAATTAGGAATTTTCTTGGCAGAAATAATAGCGTGGTCTGCCATTTCCCTCTCCAGCTCATTTCATAGATCAGGAAACTGAGGTAAGCAGAGTTATATGACTTGGCCAGAGTTACACAACTAGTAAGTCTCTGAGGCTGGATTTGAACTGAGACGCGACTTCCTGACTCCAGGTCTGACGTTTCATTAATAATGCCACCTAGCTGCCCAAAACACTGCTTTTGTGAGCCAGGCATTAAACTAATAACTCCATGAAGAAAGAATTCCTTTTGGGATATGAACAGACAATTTTCAGTTGACAAAATTGAAACTATTTCCATTTATATGAAAGTGTTCCAAATCACTATTGATCAGAGAAAGGAAAATTAAGACAACTCTGAGATACCAGTACACACCTGTCAGATTGGCTAAGATGACAGGAAAAAATAATGATGAATTTTGAAGACTGGGACATTGTGGGAAAACTGGGACATTGATGAATGCGTTGGTGGAGTTGTGAATGAATCCAACCATTCTGGAGAGCAATCTGGAATTATGCACAAAAAGTTATCAAACTGTGCATACCCTTTGATCCAGCAGTGCTGCTACTGGGCTTATACACCAAAGAAATACTAAAGAAGGGAAAGAAACCTGTATATGCCAAAATGTTTGTGGCAGCCCTATTTGTAGTGGCTAGAAACTGGAAAATAAATGGATGCCCATCAATTGGAGAATGGTTGGGTAAATTGTAGCATGTGAATGTTATGGAATATCACTATTCTGTAAGAAATGACCAGCAGGATGAATACAGAGAGGCTTGGAGAGACATGAACTGATGCTAAGTGAAATGAGCAGGAGATCATTATACACTTCAACAACAATACTGTATGAGGATGTATTCTGATGGAAGTAGATATCTTCGACAAAGAGAAGATCTAACTCAATTCCAACTGATCAATGCTGGACAGAATCAGCTACACCCAGAGAAGGAACACGGGAAAATGAGTGTAAACTGTTTGCATTTTTGTTTTTCTTTCCAGGTTATTTTTACTTTCTGAATTCAATTTTCCCTGTGCAGCAAGAGAACTGTTCGGTTCTACACACATATATTGTATCTAGGATATACTCATAACATATTTAACACGTATAAAATTGCTTGCCATCTAGGGGAGGGGGTAGAGGGAGGAAAGGGAAAAGTCGGAACAGAAGAGAGTGCAAGGGATAATGTAAAAAATTACCCAGGCATATGTTCTGTCAATAAAAAGTTATAATAAAAAAAAAAAAAGAAAGAATCCTTTTTGACATTCCCTACAAGTGATCATCTAGATTTTACCTAAACAACTCTAACTACCTCATGTACAGCCCCTATTCTTCATATATGTTTCCTTGACCCAACTCGCCCATGCTCTCTGGGTAGATTTTTCACCATGTGAGAAATGCCAAACCAGCTGTGTAGCTGACTAGACTTGGGCACCTGCCAAATTCATTTTACTCTTTGTTGGTTGGTTAGCACAACAGGCCCTAGGGCTAGTCATTCATTATGGTACATGACTCTGCAGACTGCTGGGAAACCTACTGATGTCACAGCCTCTACAATGAATGCAACCACCTTTAATTTGGACGGAATAACAAGTAATACATTTGCATTCAACTGAATGAAATGTTATACAGCAGAGTTCACAAAAATAGGAAGGGGGCAAGGAGAGGTTTCAGTTAAAGGTGGCAGGGCTGGTCTTGGGGAACAATATAAGAGATTCACATAGAAAGGCACTATGACACAGAGAAAGAAAGCCTGAACTTGGTGAAGTTGAGAGTTCAAGACTTGGATTTATCCCATACCATAATGGCCCAATGAATACTAAACCTAATGAAAGTTCTACAAAAGAAAACACAGGCATTTACATGTACAGATCCCAACCAGGGGCTGTACTAAGGTTTTACAGGAGGCAGACCAGGGCAATACTACTTGGGTGACTTCCAGACGTTATGTGGCCGGTCTAAATTTTAGTTTATCTATAACGTGAAGATGATTATACCTGTACTACTTATTTCATAAAACTACTTGATGATTCTATCTGTACAATAACAGCTACTATTCACTGATAGTAGTTTAAGATATAGCCAGAACTTTCCTTACAGAAATCCTGTAAAGTAGGAAACAGAAATTTTCTCTTACTTGCAGGCTCAAAAAGGCCAGCTACAAGGTCACAAAAGCCGTCTGTTTGGAACTAGAATTTAAACAGAGGTTTCCCTCAAGGTCAGTGCCTTTTCTTTTTTTTTTTTTTTTTTTTAAGTGAGGCATTTAGGATTAAATGACTTGTCCAGGGTCACACAGCTAGGAAGTGTTAAGTGACTGAGGTCACATTTGAAAGTAGGTCCTCCTGACTTCATTGCTGGTGCTCTATACACTGTGCCTCCTAGCTGCCCCTAAAGCCTTTTTCTTGATCCCAGAATACCTCTTGATTAGAATGTGAATGAAGTAGTGTGAGGAGTGCTGACCTGGCAGTCAAGAAGCCCTAAATGTAAGTCCTAACTCCGAGAGCTTCAGCACATCCCAGGCTCAGGCTTTAAGATTCTAAACTGCAGCAAGAATGTCAACTTGCACTGGCAGAGGAGAGATTCCTCATTCTGGAGATATCTCTCTCAGTGAGTTACTGGATCAATTCCTTATTCCTACTAAACAATCTATAAGGATAATACAAGTATAAAAATAATAGTAACTTAAAATTATAATAGCCGATAAAAAAAATCCATTATTTTTTAAAAGCACTAGAAAACATAATATGGAATATTGGAGAATAAATGGAAGTTTAATATAACAGATATTACCTATCTAAAACCAATTTCTATTATATATAATGGAAACAAACTTGAGTTCTTTCCAATAACATCAAGGTAAAGCAAAGATATCTGTTATCATGAGTACCATTTTATTTAGTCCTAGAAATGCCAAGCTTGGCAAAAAGAAAAGAAAAAAGATGAGGGAATAAACAGACAAAGAAGAAACAAAATTATCACTTTTTTAAAATGACAGAATAGTTTAAAGAACACTAGAGTCAACTAAAAAATAAATTAATAACTTGAGCAAAGTTTTAGGTATAGGACACACAAAAAATACACTTATATCACTAGTATTTCTGTGTTACCAACAAGATCCAGCAAAAGGAAGAGCTAGAAAAGAGAAATTCAATTTTAAAATATGTATAAGACACATGGAGAGTCTACCTGGCAAGAGGGAAAGGAAGTGAGAGACCATAACTACAAAATACCTTACAGTAATAAAGGCAGATCTTTTAAAAAAAAAAAAAAAGAGAGAGAGAAATATTAACATGTCTCTATAATAAAAATGATAAAAATTAACTTTGCCATCCCAATGAAACCACCAAAGAACTATTTAGTTTAGAGAGCTTATTGGAGAACAGGGAAAAAGAACAAAATTAATCTGAAAGAATAAGAAGTCAAGAATCTCAAGGAAAATAGTGATAAAAAATGAGGAGGATTGGCAGAGCTAGCTTTCAAACTTTATAACAAAGCAATAATCATCAAAACAATTTGATACTGGTTTGAAATAGAGTGCCTGACCAGTGAAGCAGACTAATTAAATAAACTAGAGAAGCAAATAAAAACAGTAGTTTTTTAGTAACTCAAAGCTCTCTAAGCAAGAATTCACCTCAACAAAAACTGTTGGATAACCCGGGAAGAAATCTGGCAGAAACTACGTACAAATCAATACCTTCTGTCTTATAGAAAGTTCTTGAAGACTCAGACATAAAAAGTCACATACAATTTAAAACAAGGAAAAAGCTATCTTTTAGATCTGTGGATGGGAAAGAGTTCATGGATCAAGAGATAGTATGGATCACAGAAGAAAAAAATGAACAATCTTAATTAGCGATAGAGGTCACAGACTCAGCATACCCAACAAAACATTTTTTGGCCAATGTTTGACCAATGTTGGAATTCGTTTTATTTGAATATGCATATCTGTTAGAAAGATCTGTTTTGCTTTTCCCCACACTCAATTTTGGTGGATACGAGGCTTAGCATATATATTTTTGTTAGTTCAAAAATAGATTTAAAATACTATAATCATGAAGGCAAATCTTAAACCAAGTCTTAAGCACTCAGAAGAACACAATGTGTTCTATAATTTAACTGGTCTTTTGTTTCCATAATCAGATTGGAAGTTCTCTGAAGGCAATAATCCTGTACCTCTCTCCTTGAGTTCAATAATTAATCAACTGGTATTTGGCTCAGAATAATAGTTATTTATTATTTTACTAATTAAGTATTTATGAGAACAAGAGTCGAAATGGAAAAAAATAATAATTTTAAGACACACACAATGAACCACAAGAAAATATAGTGAAATCTGGCAGAGAAAAACCATCCTTCCCATTCCCATCTCTACTCCAAATAAGAGGCACTTCAGCAGAACTGAGCCCATATGAAGGAGTAAATATTTTTGAAACATTTTAAGACACATTTGCTATGTTTGATGAGTTGCACAAACAATATAACAGATTAAATATATTAATTTGAAAAAAATCATCCTTGTTTCTGTTAAAATTCATGGATAAAGCCAACCCCCCATATTAAAAGCCGATTAAATTCTTAAACCAAATGTTATTTATGGCAAATATTTCTCTTTCTGTCCCTGAGAATTCCCAACACTGCATTTACTATTAATTCCACTTAGAGGCTTATATAGTAACAAGGTATGTTAGAAAGATCAAAATAAGAACAGTTTTGGTGATTTTTCAAAAGCTATTTTCAACTCTGCTCCCAGATGACTGCAGATTATAAACATTTCCTTTCCACCTCACTATTTTCTGAAATAGTTCCCAGATTAGAAAATGTGCACAGCTCTAGTGAGACTTCCAGTGCTGGGTGGCAGGCAAATTGTTTCAAAGAACACAACCACACCACACATAGACAGAAGCTGATATGTAAAACATTTCTAGGAGAAAACACAAGATGCACTTTATACAAATTATTATCACTTCTAAGCAAACGAAGCATACCATCTGTTTCACACTCCACCATAGAACTGCACATATATTGAAACTCCATTTATGAAACTTCAAAGGGAAGAAGCTGTAAAAGTGAAAATAACACAAGATAGCCCTTCAAGAATTTGGATTCAGGTCTCTCTCTTTAACTAGATGCCTGTACTAGTCTCTTAAAACAGATCTTCCTTTCTGCAGTCTACCTCCTTTCTAATCCATTCCTTCAGAACACAGACAGTTTTCCTACTGGGATGCTCTGTCATTCCTATATAACGAGAACTACCATTTGGCTGAAATGACAGGAAAAGATAATGACAAATGTTGGAAGGGATGTGGGACACAAATACATTGTTGGGTGGAGTTGTGAAATGAACTAACCATTCTGGAGAGTGGAACTATGCCCAAGGAGCTATAAATCTGTGTATATCCTTTGACCCAGCAGTGCCATTATAGTATCTGTATGCCAAGGAAATCATAAAGGAGGGAAAAGGACCCACATGTGCAAAAAAGTTTGTAGCAATTCTTTTTATGGTAACAATGAATTAGAAAAGGAGTGGATGCCCATCAACTGGGGAATGGCTGAACAAGTTGTGGTATATGAAGATAATGGAACATTATTGTTCTATAAAAATAATGAATAAGCTGATTTTAGAAAGACCTGAAAAGATTTACACAAACTGATGCTGAGCAAAACAAGCAGAACCAGGAATCCATTGTACACAAGCAAGAATATATGATGATCAACTATGAAAGGTTTGATTCTTCTCAGCAGTTCAGTAATCCAAAACAATCCCAAAAGACTCTGGACAGAAAATGCCCTCTGCATCCAGAAAAAAACTATGGAGACTGAATGTAAATCAACAATACTATGTTTACTTCTTTTTTCTGCTTTTTTATGTCTCCCATAGTTTTTTCCTTTTGCTCTGATTTTTCTCTCCCAATGATTCATAAAACAATGTGTATTAAAAATAAATAAATTTACTAGAGAAAAAACCACTACAATTATAGAGTGCTTCTCAGTTTGCAAAAAAAAGCACTTTACAAATATTATCTTATTTGATTCTCACAACCATTTTTAGGGGGTAGATGCTACTGTTACTCTTATTTTACAACACGAATTCTGAGGAAATGGAAGCAGAGTGACTTGCCCATAATCACATAGCTAATAAATAGCTGAGACCACATTTGAATTCAGGTCTTCGTGTTGCTAGGACAAGAGCTCTATTCACAATACGACCTATTTGCTTCTATATTAAAAAATCTTCAGCATTGCTTCCTATTGCCTATTTCCCACTGTGGCATTCAAATCCCTCTACAACCTTGCTCCAATATGCCTTTCCAGCCTTACCTCATACTATTTTCTTTCACATCCTCTATATTTAAACCTACCCATAGTTCCTCATTTTCCTTCTGGCCCCTCCCACGTCTTTCTTTGTTCATCCTGTATGGAATAGAATATGTGGCTTCAGATGTCCTTGTCTTCAAGTCCCATCTCAGGTGTCACTTCTCCCATAAAGGTTTCCTGATCACCACTTCTGGAGGAATAACAATTACAGAATTTTGCCTGGATCTCACTTTTGCATGTATTTTACTCTCCTCTGGCTCATTTTTTACACACATCTTTCTCTCCCATTTTAATCCTAAATTCCTAGAGGACCGTTTTTTTTTTTTCCCCTCAAATATGTTGATATCTCTATATGCACACACGCAATATTTTCACCACCTAGTAAAAAGAAATGTTGAATGACTATTAGCATTTTGGGGCCTTTAAAATTTGCTCGTTTATTAGATATTCATATATGACTGTTATAGGCATTTTACTCATATTTGCTATTGTGAAAAATGACAATTTGCTGCCCTACGGCTACCTCTGAATCTGAATAACAGGCTGCCAAAGTTGAAGCCCTGACCACTATTTCCTGCTCTCTCACATCTATCCAAGCTATGGCCATCCTTTCAACATCTCTATCTCCCTCCCTCCCTTTTCATTTTGCCCTCTACAACTCATTTTATTAGCAACAAATTGACCTTTACATTAGACTCAAAAATGACTTTATACATATACTGTATTTGTTTCTGTTCCTTCCATGCTCCCCAAAGAAGGTTAACTCCTTGAGGGTAGAGACTGTTTTATTATGTCTCTGTATCTCCAACAAGTAACACAATGCTTGGAACACATAATAAAGTGCTTAATAAATGTTAATTAAAGTGAACTCCTGCCAGTATCTAAAGTCCATGGGAGCTGGGACCATCTATTTTTGATCTTCTTCAGTACCTAAAACAGTATTCTGAATATAATAGACACTTAAAATGTTCATCAAGGGAAATTATGATGGCTTCTAGAATTTCTTTCATCCTTTTTCAGGATTCTCAGTAATTCTATAAAAGGAATACAATTCTACTGCAATAACACTAATCACGGGTGCATTTTCATAACATGTATCTAATCACTCTGGAATAGACAGCTTACTTTAAGCAGTCCAAATGTTTATCATTCAAACTTATGACCTTTGATAAAGAAAAGAGATGCACAATTTACAAAAGGCTTACAACAACATTACGGAGCAGAGAACCAACATTATCTTCCTTGCTTTAGAGGAGAAAGGTTAAGTAGTTTGCTGGACATCACACGTAACTCGTGGCACAGCTAGGACTTAACCTCAGATTTTCAAGTTTCCAGCTCACTGCTTCCCTTATTTTGAGGTCATTGCAGAGGGCACAAATTTCTAAACAGGCTTTATATACTTATTCATTAAGATGAGGCCTTGTAGCAGATTCTAACTCACAATACATAGATGTTGCTACCAACATGAAGAGAGAAAGTATATATAAGAATACATTATTAGGTTTTTATTTGGGAGGATATATTTTAGTTTAGCTTAATTTGGGGTTTCCAATAAGAATTGTGGAACTTCATCTAGATCTCTCTAGATGAACATATACTCTACTTCATTCTGGATATTTGGATGCCCTCTAAGACATAAGGAATATTCTAAGTTCCTTGAAGATAGAAGCTGGCTTCTCTTGGCATCTCGTACTAGACTTTGCATAGAAGAAATGCTCACTGGGAGTTTCTTAAAAGTAAATTATTTGGGACCCAATATCTTCAAACAGAAAGTGACACAAGGCCCAGGGAGAGACAACAAAATATAACCAACAAAGAATTCTAAAGAATAAAAAAAGAATTTGCATATGGGCAGAAAGATCTATTCCAAAATACTAACAATTTAGTAATTCCTCTTATACTTTATCTGAGAGACAGTCACCTAGAAACCAACTGAACAATTATAAGTAGTCTCAATCCTGGCTAAGAGAAATTTCCTGTATTCTTCTTGTTACCACTCTTTTAGTTTTAGTTCTAATTACTGACAAATCACAGAATGTCTATGCTTTCTTCCACAAAACAGTCTAAAATATTTGAAAACAGCATTATGACTCTTTAGCCTCTTCTTCTCAGGGCTAAACTTGTTCAGAAATCCTGGTCTGAAGTGATTTGTTGAATGCATATTATTTTAGTTACTCTTCTAGGATGCTTTCAAATTTGCCATTTTTGAGGCCATTTTTAAACCATACTGTCTATAGGCCTGCTTCCTTCTTCTCTTCTCATCAGATCTCTCTCTCCTGGAACCAAGCTCTGAAAGATGAACTTCCATTTGGTTGTGGACTACCATCTCATTTCTTAGCCATCTTCGTTAGGCTACCACATGCATACTGTCTTCCAAACCTTTCCTCATAACCACTGCTTTACAATTATTGCACCTCTATATTTGCTGTCTTTCTGTTTTTGAAGGTAAATTTCTTTGAAAGGAGGGCCTATCCTGCTTGCTTCTTTAATAATTTGTAGTACTTAGGCAGAGTAAATGCTTAATAAATATTGTTTTTATGTTAAACATGGTAAAAATATATGCAAATCCAATATAGGCATACATATTTATAGAGTTATCTTGCTGCACAAGAAGAATCAGATCAAAAAGGAAGAAAAATGAGAAAAAATTCAAGTAAACAATAAAAGAAGGGAAAATGCTATGTTGTGATCCATACTCAGTTCCCACAGTTCTCACTCTGGGTGTAGATGGTTCTCTTCTCAAGATCATTGGTATTGGAATCTCATTGTTGAAAAGAACCACACCTATCATAACTGATCTTCATATAATCTTATTGTTGCCATGTACAATGATCTCCTGGTTCTGCTCATTTCACTCAGCATCAATCTCTGAAATCATCCTGCTGATCACTTCTTACAGAACAATAATATTCCATAACATTCATATATCATAACTTATTCAGTCATTCCCCAATAATGGGCATCAAGTTTCCAGTTTCTTGCCACTACAAAAAGGGTTGCCATAAACCTGTGGGTCCCTTTCCCTCCTGTAAGATTTCTTTGGGATATAAGCCCAGTAGGAACATTGCTGGATCAAAGGGTGTGCAGTTTGATAGATCTTTGTGCATAGTTCCAAATTGCTCTCCAGAATAGTAGCACTTCACAATTCCATCAATAATGTATTAATGTCCCAGTTTTCCCACATCCCCTCCAATATTCATCATTGTCTTTCCTTGTCACCTTAGCTAATCTGAGAGGTGTGTAATAGTATACCTCAGAGTTGTCTTAATTTGCATTTCTCTGACCAATAGTGATTTAGAGCACCTTTTCATATGAGTAGATACGGTTTCAATTTCTTCATCTGAAAATTGTCTGTTCACATCCTTTGACCATTTATCAATTGGAGAATGGCTTAAATTCTTATAAATTTGAGTCAATTCTCTAAATATTTTAGTGTAATATGAAATATAAATATGTTGAACCCTTGAATATAAAAATATTTCCAATTTATTGCTTCCCTTCTAATCTGCATTAATTTTGTTTGTACAAATACTTTAAAACTTATTATAATTAAAATCGTCTATTTTGGAATCAATAATGATATCCAGTTCTTCTTTGGTCACAAAATTATCCTTTGTTCTTCCAATTTGCTTATAATATCACTCTTTATGTCTAGATCACGAACCCATTTCAACCTTATCTTAGTATAGTGTTACGTGTAGGTCAATGCCTCATTTCTGCCATACTGGTTTCCAATTTTCCCAGCAATTTTTGTCAAATAGTGAGTTCTTATCCCAAAAGCTGGGGTCTTTGGGTTTGTCAAACACTAAATTGCTATAGTTATTGCCTATTTTGTTTGTTCTGTGAAACTAACCTATTCCACTGATAGATTAGCCTATTTCTTAGCCAGTACCAAATGGTTTTGTTGATTGCTGCTTTATAATATGGTTTTAGGTCCGCCACAGCAAGGCTACCTTGATTGGCATTTTTTCATTATTAATAAATGTTTTTCATATTACAATACTTTACCTAGAGCTGAACAAATATACAGAAATCACCTGACTAATGTGACAGTGGGGCTCTGACACTTTCTGACTGTGAGAATTTGGGAAAAACATCTAATTACTTTGAATCTCAGCTTCTGTAGCTGTTAAATGGTAATAATGTGCACACACAGTACCCTCAAGAGGAGTTATAATACTGAAATGCCAGTCAGTCCATTTTGTGATCCTAACCAAATACTTCACATAGCCTTAAAGCACATTAGGTTTCTCTCTTTTAAAAGTATCACCACTCATGTTTATCTTGCCCTCCACTTTAGATCTGGATCTAGAATTTCACTGGTGTTTCAAGGAACACCTGATTAGTTAAGGGTAAGACAGCCAGGATCTGTCTAAGGCGAGTTGTGAGCCCATGTTTTCTTGATTCAAACCAGGCCTCTCTCCACCTACCATGTCATGCTGCCTCCACTCAAAGGATGAACAAAACCCATCATTGTTATTCCAGAGGACCTAAGAAAATGGATACTATGTCTCACTGCTTTCTTAAGCTGTCTTTTCAGTAAGCCTAAGGAACTCATTTTTCCTCTATCATTCCAAAAATTTTCTTGTAGTCACTACTTATTCCCTCCTTTTCTGTTGGGATTCTTCTCCTGCACCTGGAATAATGGACCACGGAGAGCAAAAGGGTTTAAATAAATACTCCTTTTACTCAAACAGTATTCCATATTATTGTTCTATAAGAAATGACCAGCAGGATGAACACAGAGAGGCTTGGAGAGACTTACATGAACTGATGCTAAGTGAAATAAGCAGAACCAGGAGATCATTATACACTTCGACAACAATACTGTATGAGGATGTATTCTGATGGAAGTGGACTTCTTTGACAAATAGACCTAATTGAGTTTCAAATGATAAATGATGGACAGAAGCAGCTACACCCAAAGAAAGAATACTGGGAAACGAATGTGAACTATTTGCATTTTTGTTTTTCTTCCCGGGTTATTTTTACTTTCTGAATCCAATTCTCCCTGTACAACAAGAGAGCTGTTCAGTTCTGCAAACATATATTGTATTTAGGATATTCTGCAATATATCTAACAAAGATAGGACTGCTTGCCATTTAGGGGAGGGGGTGGAGGGAGGGAGGGGAAAAATCGGAACAGAAGCGAGTACAAGGGATAATGTTGTAAAAAAAATTACCCTGGCATGGATTCTGTCAATATAAAGTTATTATTAAATAAAATAAAATAAGATATAAACAAAAAAACAAAAAAAACAAAACAAAAAAAAAAAACAGTATTTCAATGCCTTCAGATAGAAGTATTTTTCAAGGGAGTTCAGAAAGAGTTCACAGAAGAAAAACAAACAAATGCCACAGGAAGATTAAAAAAGGTCCACAAGGCATCTCAAAACTTCTTATACCTGTCTTGCTCCAAAGGACCCATAGCTGGGTCCTCTATAATTTTACATGAGGACAGTGCTAACCCCAATGGTTTCCACCACAGCTTCCTAGATCACCACAGTCCAAGGCTGAATTTGTAGGAATCAGGGAAATTAGCTCATGCCTCTCTGATATGTAGCCCATATTACCTTCTGTTGCAAGGGGAAAGCTATTTAAATTTACCTGGAAGCATCTGCGCCTGCTCTGATTCAAATACTCTTCATTTCTTCCTCATTTTACTGAATTCATCCCCCTTATACAAAATCTACCTACTTTAGGAAGGCTTTCTTGGCCCTCCTCATTCTTCCACCTCACAAAGTACCTGTCTGCACCTCTTTTATGCAATTTGGCAATATCTAGAAATGTCATACTCTCCAATTAGTCTAAACTTCATTAAGAGCAATGAATTTACCAAAACTTAGTATCTCTCAAAGTCCTCTATGGAGGCAATGAATAAATGCCTACTGAATTATTGCTGAAATGGAAGAAGATAGGGAATCATGGAGAGGTTTTTGTTATTAGTTCAATAAAATGTTTTTTACTTAAAATAAGTTTTAACACATTCATATGCTTTATAATAAAACCTATGAAAGAGAAAACTAATGAGAAGATCAGACTACATGGTTTCAGAGCTAATATTTGTTTTGACAGTGTGCTTTCTGAGTTCTAGTACATCATTTGGCACATAGTGTTTAATAAATTTCTAACTCCTTCTACTCTCTCCCCAATTTTTAATTCTATAATTCTTCATATGAGTAATCCATCCAATATCATACTTTTTGGTAAAGGCTTCTGGAAGGTTAAAATTGAACTATATGCCTATGTGTATCCCTTCTTACAAGGTCCCCCACATAACAGGCATAGCAGAAATATTTGATTAACTTTAGAGTAAGAAGAATTTTTTTTTTTTAAAAAGGAACAGACTGAATCATCAAATTTAAAATCCCATTACATTAACAAAATAATGCCTAGTACCAGGAATCTTTGAAGGCAAGAGCAGAAGTGATACTTCTACAACAGTAATAAAAGATGGCAGATACTGTTTTACTGTCCAAAAGCAAAATTTGACATGAACTGTGAAATTTAGATAATCAGATTTGGCCCCTGAATGTCATTTTTAATAAATTTCTATTTATTTTGTTTTCATTTACATTTCCTTGACAAAAAGTTTAAACCTGCATGAGCTTTTTTCTAGTGGATTCTATGTCTTCACTAATCATTAATCAGGTCAAGATTTGAAAAAGGTTTTAAAGGCAAGAAATTTTTTTTTAAAAATGATCTCATACTTCAAAAATAAGAATATAACATTACTTACATAAGTATCTGCTACACTATGATATGGTCCCTCCTTTTAAAAACCATATCTGTGATTTTATAGATTCTTATCCTCTAATAATTTTTTATCTAGTAGGGGAAATAAGAAATGAGGGAGTAAGGAAGGCAGGGAAGAAGAGGAAGAAGGGGAGAAAAGGGACAAGTTTTCTGAATTCTCATCTGTACTATTTACCTCTTAGGATTGCTGAAACAAATATACTTTGTAAACTATAAATAATATGATATCAATACTATTAACAATAAAATATGTTATTTTGGTTAAAATATAAATAACTCTTAAACATATGATTTACATCAAATGGAAAGTTACCCAATCTGCCAGACTGGCTATGTCTATCTTAAGCATAAAACACACAGGTAGGAATGGGGGAGAAGGGCAAATGTTGGGGGAAAGTTCTAGAAAAAGGGAGAGGGAAAGTGAGAAAAATATAGAGAAGAGAAAGAGAGAGACAGAGAGAGATGAAAAAAGGGACAGAAAGAGAAAGGAAATGATGATGTAAAAAGGAAAGAGAGAATTAATAGAATATGAACACCAAAGATAACCAAATGAAGTGCCAAGAGAACTCCAGGAAGCAAGAGATCACTTTTGATTTGGGTAAAATCAGGAAAACCTTCATAAAGAATATCCATTTGAATTGTACTTTGAAAACTTAGCAGAATTTAAACAAAAATATTGACTATTCTCATTTGGCTGGACTACACAGTAAAATTTAAAAGCCCATGTGTATTATTCAGTTAAAAGAACGAGGTCACAATTTCCAAAAAAATCACCTTACCGGATTGTAAACTGAAGCAGCTCCTGAGTGCCCTGAGGATCAAGATGCTGAAGATTATATACCCTTTCTAGGCTTTGCTGTAGAAATTGCTGAGAAGGGTCTTCATGTGGTGTGATGCTTGGGGAAACAGGAGATGACAGTAGTTTTCTACCTGGCAACTAAGCAAACAAACATCCACAAAATCATGGATCAAGCTAGAAAGGACTTCAGAGATTATCTGATAGTTATAGGTAATAAACCTGGCTCAGAGAGGTGAATTTAGCTGCTAATGGATAAGAGGTACCAAATAACAGAGCTAGGATACAAACCCAGGTCTGCCAAGTCCAAATCTACTCTTTATTCCACTATATTCTATTACTTATGTGTAGTTCTGGAACTATTCTTTTAAAACAAAGCAGGGGAAGGGTTAAATATTATTAAAAAACCAACCAAACAAACAAAAAACCCAGAATCTGGTTTGTCCTTTAAAGAAATGCCCTGAAAATTATGATCACCTTTTCCTACAGTAACTGACATGCTTTTAAAAAAAAGGTCTAAATACCCAAATGGATTATAGGCTTGGTAGTGACTCACATCAATAGCCTTTCCATGTCTTAGTAGATAGTTTAAAGAATTATTGCTTCAAAAACATAAAAAACATCACCTAGCAATCAAGCTTCTCTGAATTTAGCTCATTTAGTCTTTGGAGGACACAGTCTATTGCTAAGATCAGCTTCAAGCTTTTCTAGCTACATGAGACCAGCAAGAGTTTATGGTTTCTGGCTGAACTTCTGAGATACCTCCATAATACAAGGAAGCAAAAAAGAGATTTAGGGAGACTTTCATTTAATAGTATTATGATGTTTATAAAGAATAACAATGTATCACAAGATGTGAGGGAATGCTGGCCTTAAAGCCAGGCCATGAGACCCTGGGAAAGTGACTGATTTTTCTACCCAATGACCCAGACAACTGTCTAAGCCAGTAATTGTGGAAGCACTTACTTCTTGGGTAGAAGAGTATGTGTACTTGGAATTCCCTGCAATTACAAAATCGACTTCATGCAGATAAATAGATATTACTAATTACCTTCCCATCTTCATAGGTCTATTTTCTCTCCCTATCATCATCACCTTATATCTTATTTGATTTTTCACTTTATCTGAATGATTTATTTCTAAACTTTGAATATGAAACAAGATATAAAGAACCGTGTCAGAGGAGGACAATCAGAAGTCTTTGCTGTAATAAGCCATGATGTAATTCAGAACTTAAAATACCATCAATACACACAGACCTTTTTCTCACCCTCTATAATATCAAATAAAGTATAGTGAAGAGAAAGATTTTTTTTCTTTAGAAACAAACTGGTTTAAATCTCAAATTAAGTATGATTTTATTTTTTCCTATTTACTTAAAAGAAAAACCAAAGAACCCCAAATTGGCCCAAGGAGATTTTTAGCATACTCTCAAAGCAGGAACAAGGTGAGAAAGACTGTCACGGAGGTAAGCATAGTGTCTGAAGGTATGATCTGAAAACAGTGCAGGCATGGTGGGACAGGTTTCAGCAGCATTGAAGATAAGAACCAATACAGCAATATCTGACATAGATTGTTAAGTGAAAATCCTTCAATGTCAAAAAGGAAAAGTGAGACAAACTTGGTGGGCATTCTACATAAAAGGACATAATAAAAACTCCATCTAATTTACATAATCTTTGAAAGAAACACTCCCCATTAATTATCAAATGAGTACATTTTAAAATGAGACCAGGGACCAGAGATTTCTTAGTTCTTTCTTATAACATACAAAGTAAACTAAATTATCCTCAAAGTAATATTATTAGTAATTAAATCAGAGATATATATATTTAAAAGACCCTTTCAGACCAAGTCATACAGCCCTCTAAGGAAACTGAAACTTATTCCAATACTGTTTGAACACTTTAAAAAGTTCTTTCTTCAAAGCAATCTAGAGTGCAAGTAGTACAAGGAAGCCAAAATTCAAAGAAGGTAAATAATTTGCCAAAAATTACACAGTTGGTTAAATGGCAGAGTTCCAGCTGTGCCCAAGTCCCCCATCTCTAAATCCAGTGATCTCACACCTCTTGTCACATCATGCTGCATCCAAGCACTATAGTTAGTATGACAGAGTGCCAAGGCTGCTAAGGACTGCAGAAGTCTTTTGGTCCAATTCTCTGCCTGAGAGATCACCATCCAGCCTTTGCTTGAACACCCCCAAGCTTCCCTGACAGAGCTTTTAGAAAGCTCAAGCTCTGGCATCATCTGAAGGAAGGCCAAAATCATCTCAGGGCTGTAGCCAAAGGACAGTCGAGGCCCAAGTGGCCATCATGTTCCTTGTGATCACACCATGTAAAATTCCCTGAGCTACACCCACACAGCATGAAGGCAGTCAGTTCTAGAATTTCAGGTCCACACAGGTGTTTAGATCTAACATCTTCATCCTTCACATTAAGAACCTGAAGCCCTGTTAAGTGAAGTGACTTCCTGGATCCCACATGCACTAAGTAGTATAATCAGGATGGTGGTAGCTCATTAGCACTTTTCTGCACATCCTGGTCCTTCCTTCTTATAAACTCATCCTTTTAGCCGTAGGGAGACCAACTCAGATACTATGGATGCATCAAAGCAAGACCATTTTCACTGCTCTATTGATGGCATATTACCACTACAGCTCTTGTTTAACATAAGTGGATGCTTGACATTTACCCCACGACCACTCTTAATAAAGTAATATAGTAGAATAAAACAAAAAACACTAAAACACTAAACCCATGTCAAGAGATCCAAATTCAAATCCCAGCTCTAACTTACTAGGTATGTGACCATAGGCAAGTCTAAATCTTTTTGGATCCTCAGTTTACTCATTTGTAAAGAGGATTAATATTTGCATCATCTGCTTCACAGAATTGTAAGAAAATGGTAAAATAATAAGCATGCTATCATTATTATTAAGAACAAATTATACTTTTTGTTAAACTATGTAATCCATAAGAATGAAGATGAAAAATATTCTTTCATTTGAGGAAATATAAAGAAAATTAGCAGTGCCTGCCTTAAGCACAAAGGATACAGGCTGGGTCATCCATATCAGGTTCAGCAGTATCAAAGAATGGATGTGTACTAAGGAGGTCTGGGACGAGGGGAAGTACCAATGTTGGATGTCTACCTCCCAGAAACTTCAAACATCTGAAAAACACATGTATAATGATCCATTATAATCAACAAACATTCATTAGGCATCTACTACTAGTATTAAGAACTGTCCTAGTTCCAATGGTCTTGTGATGAAGAGAGCCATCTGCACCCAGAAAGAGAATCGTGGGGACTGTATGTGGGTCACAAAAGTATTTTCACTTTTTGTTGCTTGCTTGCTTTTTGTTTTCCTTCTCATTTTTTTCCTTTTTGATCTGATTTTTCTTGTGCAGCATGATAATTGTAGAAATATGTATAGAAGAACTGCACATGTTTAACATGTTGGATTACTTGCCATCTAGGGGTAAGGAGTAGGGAGGGAAAAAAACTTTGAAACACGTGCTTTTGCAAGGGTGACTGTTGAAAATTATCTGTGCATATGTTTTGAAAATTAAAAGCTTTAATAAATAATAATAATAATAATAATAATAATAAAAAGAATTGTCCTAGAAATAATGGTAGCTACCATGGATAAAATACTGTTCCTATTCATAAGAACTTTAAATTCTATTTTTAATCAATCTGAAATGATTACCATGGTTCAATCTCTCTTACCCACTTTAGGCTATCAGAGATAGAAATCACTTAAATTAACCCATACCTAAATCCTTCCTAAAGCAGTATCCTTGATAGGTGGTTGTAATATTCTTCTCTAAAATATAATGTTTTCTGGGAGCAGGTTTCTTGGGGGACTTCTGGAGGAAGCCTTAGTTTCAGTTCAGAGTAATCACCCCAAATGCAGCCAGAGATTAAAGTCCAAATCCTTTATTGTTTCCTTCAAAATCTTGTATCTTTTCCTGGGGACCAGTTAGTTTTAATAGAGGCCTCTCTCTCCTTGGTTATGAGAGCTCCTGCTGAGAGTCCTTTGCCTCTGCCAGCTTCAGCCTCTAGCTCCCTCTGAATGAGCTTCTAGTGGGCTTCTGTGTCTGGCCCTGAGAGCTCCTTGCTTATATGCTGTACACTGAGTACACACCCATCATTACACCACTAGGAAACCATTATTTGTTATAGAATTAAATCAATGCTAAACTAGATTTAATCACTGTCTCCTCAATTCCACTTACTTAGCACCTTGCAAGAATCCTAACAGGTGGTCATTCAACCTTTGCTAAGATGGAGCATCCACTATATTTCTTGAAATAGCTCATTTTGCTGATATATAACTCTCTTAAGTTCTTCCTCATAATAAGCCACATATCACACTCTTGTAACTTATCCCTACTTAATCTACTTAATTCCTCTAGGATCAAACAGAATAAGCCTAGCCCTCATCCTGCCAAATGAAAACAGTTTAAATATTGTTTATCATAATTATGTTTCATCTCAGAAATTCCTTCAACTGATCATCAAATGTCACTGTTTTAAGATTCTCTCCTGATCCGACTGCTCTATAACCAATCTGGCAGCATTGCTCGTAAAATATGAAACTTAGAAAAAACAATAGAATAACTTATTATTATCTTCCTTATTATCATAATTCATACAATATGTTTTTATTCATGAGAAAAGATGAAAATTAAATAACAGAAATTATCAAATGTATTCTTTGGTGATAGTATGGCTTAAATGTATTCTATGGTGATAGATTCGTTTCATGACTATTTTTAACAAAATACTCAGATCAAATGCCTACATAAGTTATAGTCTGTGCTTAGATAGAAACCAGAATACAGGCAAAATAGCCAGAAGCCAGATACCAAAATCTTACCTCAAAGTCACTGACTCATTTTCTCTTGGTTTCAACCTTCCAATTTACATTTTATACAATATCCCTTCAATTTTTAGCACCACTTCTTTATTTTTAAAAAATAATGCCTTTGTGATGTTTTATAGAAAACTCATTTAAGTATTTGAAGTGGAAAACCATATATTTTATATTTGAAAGGCTCTGAGGCATGAAATCCTAAAATTGTGGACCTTCATCATGCCTGGTGGTAACAAAACTTCTCAAATCTGTCCTCTCCTCTCTTCTCTTATTACCACTATTTAAACTGAGGCCCTCATTATCTCTTACCTGTACTATATATAGTAATAACCTCTTTCTGGTCTCTGTGATTCTAAACTCTCTCCATTCTAGCCTTCATTCAGCTGATAAAACAATCTTCCCAATGCCCAAGGGACTGACCATGTCATTTCTCTGTTTAAAAACCTTTATTAACTCCTTATTATACATAATAGGTTATAAACTCCACAGCTGAACACAACTTCACTTCAATTACTCCCTTTAACAACTTTTTATTCAAGACAAAAGAAGCTACTTACTATTTCCCATTCTGCCCTGTCCAGCTTTCTAGACTGTATTTTTGGGATTTCTCAGAATTTTGGGAATTCTCCATTTGGGAACTGACTCCATCTTGTAACTCAATTCTGGATTTAGTGAAGTTACCTTTCTATTAGTTTATGAGTCTAGTCCAATTTCTGTCTTGTGAGAAAACTTTATTCAACTGGGAGAACCGTGAGAATACTTTATTACATTGTTTAAACCTAATCTTGTCTGGCTGGGAAACTGGACTACCTCTATCCTTAACATCTAAAGACCTAGGTTTTGACTAGAAACCCAATTAGATCCCAAGACTGATGCAAGGAATTTTTTCATAATTATACTTCTCAAGCAAGTGACATATTTTATCTGAAAACTGATATAACACTGGACACTTACTTTGATTGAACACTAAGCGGAATGACACCTCTTTCTCTGATTTCAGGGAACCATATCTGTCCAAATAATCTTTTCTTCAATTATGAGTCAGATTATCTAAGTTTGTATCCTGGTTTATATTTTGTTAATTGTTTTCTTTCAATGCACAAAAATCTATCTCCTCCTGTACTCGGAGTCCAGTGCCAGCACCTGGTCCTGATTTGTTATGCAATTGGCATGCATTGCTTACTAAATCAATATGCTCGGAACTCAAATCTTTGTTTCTTTAGTTATTTCAATCAATCTTTATGTTACACATAACTTTTTAATATGGATTTCATTCCATCTACGCCTGTTCAAATCATTCCCTTCTTTCAAGGATCAATTCAGATTATAGTTCTTCCTTGAAGCTCTCCTTAATTATCCCCAAGTGATGCCTCTTTTATTTCATATTTGTAGAACTGTTTACTATATTACCTAGACCTAGTTTACTAATTTTAGTGTATATCAGTTTTATCACTTGTAAAATGACTACAATATTTGCAAACCAGATCAAAAAGCTGCTGTGGGGAAGAAAAGAAAAAAAGAGTTTTGCAAACCTTAAAAAGTCACAGAAGGGAAACAAATACAATGCCCATTTTAGGTTATATTCAGATTTCACTTAAGATTTGGTATGAAAAGTCAAAACTCTCTATTTGGATAAATAAACATGGCAAACTACAGATTATTTTATCTTAAGTGAACAAATTAAAAAAAAAAGAAAAGAAAAGAAACGGACTTACTTCCATATAGATTCTCTATCTGTTGGGTACTTAGCTAAATTCTTCAGAAGCTCAACCAGTGCAAGATGGATCCCTTCTTTGGTTGACACATTTGTATAACACAGCAGTTCATGAAGAGCCTCTCGAATATCTCGTGAGGAATCCTTTTTAAAAGATGAACATTAAAGATACTCATGTTAAACAAGATGACCAAACAGTATTATTAGACCATTTATTTAGTGCTGAAAGTGACCTTGGAAGCTTCTAGTCCAATCTCCTCATTTTACAGATGAAAAAATTGTTACTTGCAAAGATTAAGTTACTTTCCCAAGGTCACAAGGCAGTTAAGTGACAGCAGTGGAATCTGAACTCAGGTCCTCTTACTCCAAATCCAGCATAATTCCAACTGTACCAAGCTATATTTCTTAAGCCAGCAGACTAAAAGTATATCCAACTTCTCAATATGTTAGGTTTACAAGTATCTCTCATGTCCCTTCCAGCTCTAAATCTATGATCCTATAGTCACTGAAGAAGGACCGCAGAAATCATTTGATCCAACTTATACCAGAAGTGTGAAAATGTGAAAAGTCCAACAGTCGCAAAGTTTCAGAGCTGAAAGAGGCTTCAAAACCCAGAAAACAGCAAAACAGAACATCTAGAATAAATAAACCATGATGATTTAATACAAGGATCTGATTTTATTAATATGACTATGCTTTAGAGCAGGGGTCCTCAAACTATGGCCCGAGGGCCAGATGCGGCAGCTGAGGACGTTTATCCCCCTCACCCAGGGCTATGAAGTTTCTTTATTTAAAGGCCCACAAAACAAAGTTTTTGTTTTTACTATAGTCCGGCCCTCCAACAGTCTGAGGACAGTGAACTGGCCCCCTATTTAAAAAGTTTGAGGACCCCTGCTTTAGAGATTTACAAAATATCAAGGCTAAAAGAGAGTTAGAGATGGAAGGGACTTAAAAAGATATAGTGGACCAGACATGAGGGCTCAGACTATTAATTCTCACTGCTTGAGGAGGCTAAGGATTGCTCTAGCTTGGGAGTTCTTGCTATAGTGGGCTATGATGAATGAGCACTAAATACAGCATCAGTATGGCAAACTCTTGGGAACAGGAAGGCCAACTAGGCTGCCTAAGTAGGAGGAAGCTAAACCAGGTTAGAAGTAGAGCAAACATATGAGTAGCCCCCCCTTCTACTTACAGATTAGGCAAAATGGGGTGCCCCATTCTTTAAAAAAAAAAATTACAATGCTAGAATTGGGAGAAACCTTAGAAATTATCTGAGAGGACAATCTCATTTAATGGAAAACATTATGTCAGTTAAGGACTTTTTCAATAATTACACAGTAATGATGATAGTTAGCTGGGATTGGAATTCAACTAGCCAGGTTTTTAGGCCAAGGCTGCTTTTGTCCACCCTATCTCCTTCTCCTGAAAAATCCTTCAGAAATACCTGAATGAATATACTATCAATAATAAAATGGAGCAATTAGGAACTAAAGCTCTCCTGATTCCAAAGGTCAAATGTAAATCAATTCAATCCAAAAAATATATTATCTATTATATGCAAAAGTACTGTGAGATGTTGTCATAAAACAAAAATGAACAAGACAAAGGGACTGACAATGTAGTGATAATATCCCCAACAAAAACATATTTGAGATGCAATCCTGTAACTTCCCATTCACAAAATTACTCTTTGCTCCCATTCCATACATGTTTCTTGTTCTATAGTCTATTTTTCCTGTGTTTTTTTTAAACAATGAAAAGTATAAAACAGTAAAATTGCTTTACTCATTATAAATGTTACCTCTCTAATTTTAAGATTATGAATTTATAAATCATCAATAAACACAAACATTCCAATAAACAAAACGTTTTATGTGTATACATATAAAACACACACACATACACACACACACACACACACACACACACACCCCACACACACATAACTGAAATTTTGGTATGTAAATTTTTTTTTAAAGTATATATTAAATTTAATGATAAACTAATAAAATTGTTTTGCCTTCTAAATTTTTTTTGCTTTTTTTTGTGTATGTTCTCATTCTTTTCTTCATCTTATGTGCATGTGTATATTTGTGATGACTGTATTTAAAATCAGACAGAGTCAGGAATTCAAGTTAGGGGAAAATCGTTGATCTTTATTCTTAGTGGAGGTGAAGAAGGATCAAAGGTGAAGGGGAATCGGAGGTGAAGGGGGAACTGGAGGTGAAGGGGGGTCATGATAGCAATGTTGTGCAGCTGCGACAAGAAGCCCAACAGCAGTCTCTTTCCACTTCCCTCCCCGCCCCCCTGCCTCCACCCACCAAAATCGTCATTTCCTATTCAACACATCAGGATTTGTACAAAGAGTGGGCGGGGGGCCATTCTTTCTCCAAGCATATATATTAATAGAGTATGGTCCAATTACTACTTAGGCTCACGTGCTTGGGACCTCAGTGCATCAACTCGAGCCTCAACCTATTATATATATTGTGTGCGTGACTTTTCATTTTCATTGTCTATCAACTGTCTGCTTAAAGGCTAGAGGTAGGTTTGATTATCAGTATTCCGAAATCATGATAATTTATTACATAGATCAGATATTGACCTGTAGTTTTAAAACTCTGAAGTTTTTCAAAGTTGATTTTCTTTATAGAATTATGTTCATCATTTAAGATATTCTTCCAGTTTTGTTTATAAGACTGTTATCTCTTTGCATGAGTCTGCCCAATTTTTTCTGAATTCTTCAGAATAATATTCCATTATATCTACATACCATTTTTGTTGTTTTTTTTCCATATTCTCCTTTGTTTTTAGTTCTTTGGAACAGCAAAAAATATTTTGTACATATAGATCCTTTCCTCTTTGTTTCTGACATTGGTATGATATGACATCTTTGTTAAAGACACTAGCAGAAATACTAGTAAAATCTTATGCTACTTTAGAAGTAAACCTCCAAAGTCTTGACAAAAGCAACACTATGTAATAGAAAAGAATTATCATCCTTGATATAGATCTGGGTTCAAATGCTAGCTCTTTTCCTCTTAATAGCTATGTGATCATGTACAAATCATTTAATACCCACCTACATCCCAGTTTCCTAATCTGTAATATAGGAATACCCATATTAATAATGAAGCAATATTTACAATATCTAATTCATACAACTACTATGAGGAAAAACAATTTTTTATGACAAAATGCTATAAAAACGGGAGCTGTTCTCTGATAATGACTAAACAAAAAATTAAAAACCATCATATTCTCATATATATGATGTTGGCTTAAAACTATAATCAGAACAACTTTCAAAGACTTAAGAAATCTGATAAATATAATAATTAACCATGATTCCAGAGGACTAACAATGAAACATTCTATGTTTCCCAATTTATTGCTTCTTGGCTTTTTATTTTTCAAAACACATGCAAAAGTAGTTCTCAATATCCACCCTTGCAAAACCTTATGTCCATATTTTTTCTCCCTCCCTCCCTATTTCGCCCCTCACCTAAACTGCAAGTAATTCAATATGGGTTAAACGTGAAATTCTTCTAAATATGTTTCCACATTTATCATTTCCATTCATTTATGAAGACTATTCCCTAAATCTGGTAGAAACTCCCTGCCCATCTGCTTCTGAAATTTCTTACTTCAAAGACTAAGTGAGATGCCCCCTCTTCCAAGAAGCCTTCCTGGGTTCCCCAAGCAAAAAGTGAAATCTCTTCCCAATGCACTTATTTCTCTAGCTGAAACTCTGCTGTGCATTTGTAGTTCATTTTTGTATCACTATAACTAAGCAGTGTCTTACACAAAGCCGACATTTAAAAAACATTTCTTTAATTAAGATAAATCAGTGTCATGAATCTTCTAAGCCATTACCAGACCTGTAGCTCATTCTAAACTAGAAGGAAATGTATTTGCGAAATAATACAAATATAATTCTCAAAGTGATGCTATGACTAAGATAGTATCATTATGATTATTATGATGGAAATTTATAATAGCCAAATGGCAGGCTGGGGTGAAGTTAATTAAAATAAAATTTAATAGGGATTAAAGTTTTACAATGAAATTTAGGAAATCAGGTTTAAGACAGAAAAGACAAAGCCAGATAGTAGTCTATTTGAAAAAAAGACCCAGTAACAACAGGCTCTTTATGAACTACAAATTAAATGACACAACAGCGTGAAATGGCAGTGAAGTAAGCTTATATAGAGAGCAGATCAGCAACCAAGGATGGGGGGCGGGGGGGGAGGGGTGGTCCTGCTCTCCCTGGACCTAATTATAGCATGTCTGGAGGACTATGTTCCCTTAAAACAATAGAAAGGGATCTCAAGCTGAAGAGTCAAAGATGCAGAAAGGTGTAGACTGAGGGTTAGTGAGACTTGCTTTCAAGTGTCTGAAGGACTACCACAAGGGGGGTGCAGGGGTGAGGGACATTAGGCGCACTTTGCTTGGCTCTACAGGAAAGAACTAAAAGCAGAATTCTTCTTAGGGGAGGGGCCAGACCACATTCTGGGATAGCACTCGGGTGTGTATCCCCAGAGCCCTGCGACCCTCAAGAGCCAATTTTATGAGTTCTTATGATCAGAAAATAGGTGCCAATTTGGTCACAAACAACAGCGCAACACAGATCTACAACCTCTCCAATGCCTAAGCTGGAGATCTTTGTGGTGGGGAAGGGCTGTGGTCCAGAGTCATCACGAGAACAGAGGCTCTTTCTCTCTTCTGGGTATAGACCCCTTAGGCAATCAGTGTGATGAAGCCTAGGGACCCTCTCTCAGAATCATGTTTTTTAAAAGGCATAAAATAAAATGTATAGGGTTACAAAAGGAAACAAACTGTAGTGAAATAAAAGTGTGATTTTTTTTCTCCCATCCAAGTTCATACCCTTCTTGAGTCCTGTGGAGTTCAGGTGAAGAACTTTGTGCTAAAGACAGATTTTAGTGGAGGTAAATATTTTGTTAAAAAGATCAAGCAAGGGGAAAGTGTTTGTTTATAACTCTCTTACTACACTTTTATTTATCTTGAAATGAAGATTTTTCTAATTATGTCTTCTTTCTCCTACTAAATCACATATTTCTGGAGAGCAAGTCTCTTATTTATTTCTATTTCTTCTAAGATGGCCAGCATGTGCACAGCCGTAAGCACCACAACAATAAAGATCTGGATTAATTAATAAATAATTGAAAAATCCAAAGTCCCTACTTTGGAAGCCCAATGAGACCAATGGAAGGAAGCACTGCTGGTTGAAGTTAAACCCTAGAAGAGATGATCTCTGCTGTGGAGAAAGTACCATACTTACCTCCAAGACAGCCAGCACAGTATCAAGTTGATCCTCTCGAAGAGTGATATTATTAGAGATCTTTCTCATGGTGTGTATTGATTGGAGGCGCACCTCTTCAATTTCATCATTGAACATATCCACCAAAAAATCAAGGCACTTCTCTGCAAAAGACGGTGAAGACTGGGCCAGCATGCAGAGAGCCTCCACTGCAGCAATCCGGACCTCTGTGGAGAAAAGAAAGGGAAAACAATAGCAGCCTGAGGGATGCTGTCTGAGTGTCTCCAAGTCTCACTCACCAGTGCTCTGCCAAATAAGCACAGAACATGGCATTATGGAAAGAGCCTAAGATCTGTACAAACACACCTAGACTTTAGGCCTGACTCCACCAGGCAGCTCTGAGCATGGTACCTGCCCTCTCTTTGCCAGTTTGCTTTCTTGAAAAATGGGAATAAAAACATCGCACTATCCATCTGGTAGACCTATTGTGAGAAAAGTACTCTGTAAGCAGGAAAATCTTTTAAGAAATGTGTATGTGTCAGTAGTACCTGACTAATGGGAACTAAGGGGAAAATGGTAAAGAGTCTTTCCTATACATTTACAGTTTGGATCTTATAAGCAAAAATCTCAAATAATTAAAAAGCATTTTATCACCATAAAAACATTTAATAATTTTTAATCTAAGTTATGCCAGTCCTGGGATGTTGGGGTGAGGGATTCTGGGCTGCTGCTCAACATAGGGAATAGTTTCTCAGAATATAAAACTATCAGGCCAAGTGCTTAAAATATACAAGTTCCAAAGTGAAGCCTGTAGAGCCAGAACTGCATTCACATTGATTTTTAATTCAGAAAGAGAAAAGAAAGTCAAAAGCAACAGAACTTTAGATGGGCTTGAAAAGGAACACAGAATAAACCTACTTCTTGTCTGATTTTACTTAAAACTTTTAAGTAAAAATTTATTCCTTATTTTTCATGCTTATATTTATGTCAGTTCATAGTTATTAATTTTGAGAACTTAGCCAAGAGTAAGTAATTAATAAATGCTGGTGACATTAACGAGGATTAACTTGAACTATAGGATCTGGGAATAAAGTGGCAGGCCTGAACCCTGAGAACCTTTTCTGCTTTGTAGATTTGGCAAGTAACTCTCAAATTAGAAGTCAGACCTACCTACCCCTCTAAATACCAGATACTTCTCTGGTTAAAAGATGAGTCAGGGTGATGGGGAGATGCAAAAAGGTATGTCTCTCTTCCTTATGACAAAAAAGAGGTCATGGAATTGGGGAGGAATATCTTCCTTGACACTTAATACACATACTAATAGAATGGTCTTTTACATGCAAACATCCCATCTTCCATTCTAAATCTTAAGACTTAGGGAAAGAAAGGGATTTGTCTAATGATGCATGGGTAATAGTAAGTAACAGCAATCATTTGTTTGATTCTTTTATAAGCAGGGCTCTGGAGACATGGTTTATGAATCAATTCTTGTAATTATAGAATTTAGACATAGGCTTAATAATGACTTACTAAAACTTTACATGGCACTTTAAGACTTACCAAACACCTTTTTTCCAAGTACCCTTAGGTATTTATACACGTACAATTACATAACATGTAACAGATGAAGACGCTGAGCCTCAAGCAGGGGAAGTACCCTACTAATGGTCACGCATCCAGGAGTACCAGACCTGGGATTTGAAGCTAAGCCTGCACACTCGGAGCCCATTCTCACTACTAAAACACATTATTTTTTATTAATTCTTCCCACTGTGTATAAGATATCTTGGATTCTGAGGCAATAAAACTAACCACAAGATCGAAAGCATGCTCATGAATTTTCCAAATAGGGCAGAGGAATGGAGAGGAGGGGGGAAGGGGATGCGGATCCCAAGCCTATGAGCTGCTGGCTGCCATGCATCTCATTTAGCAAACCAAGCACCCCAAAGTAGGTCTCAACTGGAAACCAAAAGGAAAGAAACCAGAAGATGACATTCTCTGCCCACAGCTTACAATGTACCAGCATAGCATTCCCTCACCTTGATTTAACAAAACCCCAGGTCAGAAATGAACCAGTCGCACTCAGACTTAATTAGAATCTTTTCTAATTAAGCCAAGCCCCAAGTCTGCAGGGAAGCAGCACCACTGGGCCAGAAATAAAGGTCACCCAGTTAGATCTCAATGATAGCTGATACTCAGAAATGGTGCTTGTCACCTTAAGTTCACCTAGCACTGAGCAGATCCTACGGATCACCGGGTTAGTCGCTTAGGGCCATGTGCCCATCGAGAGCAGGCCCAAGTGCGTGCTCAGCACAAAGTCAATGTATAAGAAGCATATTATAAGTTTTCTAAAACCCGAATTATACTTACAGAAACTGTTGGTCAGTAAAAGTTAAGTAACTGACCCAATAGCTACCTGCTCCAAATGTAGCACTTCCTACTTTAGAAGAATGCTTTTCAGCGATGGGAGTATTAAACATGATTGCACCTAGCTTGTAAGACTGTTAAGAGGATGACGGCATTTTAGAATCCTTAAAAACCCAATCTTTATCCTATCTTTGTCCTAACTGAAGCATTGCTATTAAGGTTATTTCTAGGAGCAGCTTGCTTTGCTCTCCTGTCCAAGAAGGCTTTGGAGTAGAACTTACCATACATTTCATCTTCCAAACCATGGACAAAGGCTCCACAAGCTCCAGATTCAATCAAATTCACGGCGCCTGTATCTATTTCCTCTTTGGGGGCATCATCACCCCATTTTCTGCCACTAGAAAATTCCCCTGAGCTGTACAGTTCTTTGGCACGCTCATGTGCTGTGCGCTTCCGCTGCAAAGACAAACATTGAAATTAATATTCATAAAAAACATTCATAAAAGTCTATTTACAAGAAAGTTAAAATGAATTTTTTTTCTAGCTGCTACCCAACTAACCCTAACACAAAAGAATTTTGTGAAAAATTTTGAAGAAAGTGAAGCTTCCATCGCCATCAGGTAGGATCTGCTGCTGAAAATGGGCTGCAAGATGCCATATAGAATAGTATGCCAAAAATAAGAAATGAATCATTCTGCCTCAATCAAATGAGACTTAGTAAAGCCAGGAGACTTTTTATGTTAAATCTTCCTCTTTTTTGTTTATTTGTGGTTTTTTTGTTGAGGCAAATGGGGTTAAGTGATTTGCCCAGGGTCACACAGTTAGGAAATGTTACGTGTCTGAGGCCACATTTGAACTCGGGTCCTTCTGACTTCAGGGGTGGTGTTCCATTCATTGCACCACTTAGCTGCCCTTTTTTTTTTGCTAGTTTGTTTTTTGCTGAGGCAATTGGGGCTAAGTGATTTGCCCCGGGTCACACATCTAGGAAGTGTTAAGTGTTCTGAGGACAGATCTGAACTCAGGAAATCTTTCTTTTTAAAGTGAAACTCATTATCCACACTAATTTTTAGGTGACTCCACAATGAACATTAACAAAGTAATTTGTTTTTTTTTTCAGTTCCAAAATGTTAAACAATTAACCACTCAATAAATGTCTTAAGGAAGGGATAAACCTGAAAAGCGTGTAAGACTGACTCAGGATATGCTCAAGCAAGGAACATTAGTTACAAAGATCTAGGATATGTGAACAAATACCAGTTTACCCTGAGATCCGACATGAGCTTCTTATCAAGGGTCTGCTCCAAGAAATGTGAACTGACTTGCCCCATAGAACCCTGTAAAATGATGAATCAATTAATCACATAAAATAACTTGTATGCTTTGAACACTGTCTCTCAATTCACATATTATAGTTTATTAACAAAGCCTATCATATCTCAAATATCTGTGGTTCTTTGTAATTTAAAAGTGTTTTTATCACAATAGTTCTGTGATAAAAAATAAAGTAGGCATTTAATCTTAAGAGTTGCATTAACTTCCATTCTTTCAGTCTCTCTAAAACATGATAAACAATGCTTGAATAGGAATCTCCTCTCCAACATTTCTGACAAATAACAGATCATCCAGTATGCAAGAAAACTCTTAGTGATAGGGATCTTGCTCCCTCCTGAGACAGTCCATACTACATTGGAACTGATCTAATAATTTTTTTTAATTTATAGCTTAAATAGGAAATAGAAAAACAAAAAGAAAAAAAAGTGTCATGTGCACAGCAGAATATGAGGATTCAAAATATGTATCAACAAATTTTCATTTCAATAAAATATATGTAATAATAAAACACTATATTCAAAACTATCCATGTTTTCTTTGATTCTCTGTAGGTTTTCTTTTGTTCTGTTATGTACTTTTTACTTAATTCTTTTTCTTCCTTTCTCCCCTATTACTTCCCCCAAAAAGGCTACAGTTAAGCATGGATATATTTATGTTTATGTGAAGAACTAAGACAAAGAAAAAAATATTCTTCTCCAGATGCTAGACTACTATCATTCCCCACCCTCCATGTAAGAATTCTTTTCTCCAAATGAAACTTCCCCAGTTTCTTCAATCAACCCGCCTAACTTCATGATTTCCTGTCCTGTCAGTCCCTTTCTAGATCTGTTAAAGTTTATCAATGTCTAGTCTAAAATGGAATACTTAGAAATAAATATAATACCTCAGATGTGTTCTCAGCAGGACAGAGGATTGTAAGACTCCATCTGAAATACTGTATTTATTCCATCTTTCTTTAGCATGATTTCTAATCCCCTCACTATTTTCATTGACTATCCAGGGATGGCTATAGTCTAGCTTATTCCTATTTTACAGATGGAACTAAGGTTCAAACAGGATCAACCAGATGAGACTTTACATATTCTCATTTTAAGTCTTGTATGCTCTTCTCATTATATCACAAAAAGCAACAACTACTTCATTCAGTCAAGTCCCTAAAAACAACACAAATACCACATCATATTACCCCCATACCTTCTCCCCACCTTTTTCCTCTTTCTCCTTCCCTCTCTCTCACATTTACTTATCCCATCCTTCAAAAAAAAAAAAAAAAAACCCAAGTGAACTCTCATTCTTTTTTTTTTCTTTTCTTTCTTTCTTTTTTTAATATTTTATTTTATTTTATAATAACTTTATATTGACAGAATCCATGCCAGGGTAATTTTTTTACAACATTATCCCTTGCACTCGCTTCTGTTCCAATTTTTCCCCTCCCTCCCTCCACCCCCTCCCCTAGATGGCAAGCAGTCCTATATATGTTAGATATGTTGCAATATATCCTAGATACAATATATGTTTGCAGAACCGAACAGTTCTCTTGTTGCATAGAGAGAATTGGATTCAGAAGGTAAAAATAACCCGGGAAGAAAAACAAAAATGCAAATAGTTCACATTCGTTTCCCAGTGTTCTTTCTTTGGGTGTAGCTGCTTCTGTCCATCATTTATTAATTGAAACTGGAACTCTCATTCTTTTAACAGTAACAATTTAGATTTTCCCCTTCAAACATCATTACTTATCACATTTTAGAATGAGCTTAGGCTCATTCTAGCACTAAAGAAAAGCATTTAGCAGTGAATCCACATACAGACATCCATTCCTGTTTAATTTTAAAAAAGACTTTTATTTAAAAAGTACTTCTTTCTTGATCTCAGAATGAAGAACATGATTTTCATCCTTGTCTTAGCAGAGGCTATTTCTTAATGTCTGGAATATTTTCACTCTCTTTTCACCCATTCAATTTCTTTCAACCTATTAGAGGCCAATTCAAATGAAATTACTCCTATGTAAGTTTTCCCTATTTCTTTCCTGTTAGGATAATTTCTTCCTCTCAGACTTCACATATTTCTTTGCTTTGTAATTGTACAATGGACAACTCATATAGCTGATTAAACTTACCACACATGCTTTATTAGTTTGTGCACAAATACTGATACTGTTATGTACAAAAATCTGATTTCTTTCTCAAAGCAACAGTGAATATGACAAAAATAACCCGTCTTCAGGAAGTCTACTGAGTGGAAAGGTCACACAATATACACAGATAAGCCAAAGTAACTAGTAGTCTCTTAATTGCCAAATCTAATGCCCTTTTCTCAATCCTCCCTCTGCTTGACCTCTCTGTAGTCTTTGACATTGTTAATCTTTTGACACTGTCTTTTCTTTGATACTCCTGTTTTCCTGACAATGCTCTCTCCAAGTTCTCCTCTTACCTGCCTGACCCTTCTGCTTTGTCTCATTTGTTGGATTTTCATCCACATCATACTTGTTAACCTTGGGAGTCCTCCCAATTCTCTCCTGAACCCTCTTCTCATTTCTTTCTATACTATTTCATTTGGTGAAGTCACCAACTCCTAAGCTTTTAATGATCACTTCAATGCAGATGAATCTTAGTTCAACCTCTCCAGCTCTAACATCTCTTCTAACCTCTAGTCTCACAGCATCAAAACTGCTAATGGGACATCTCAGATTGGATGCCCTACTGACATCTTAAAACTTGAAATGCCTAAAATCAAACTCATCTTTTCCCAGATCCTCCCCTTTTTCTAATTCTTCTTTCTTCTTGAGGGTCACAACCCAGGTGCTGTAAGAGTTTCAGTTGTCACAAGATCTCTCAACTATGTACCTTCTCTCCTAGGATGCTGCAATTATTCTCATGCAAACCTTCAAACTCTCAAACTCAGGTTATTTTAAGAGTCTGTTGGTTCTTCTCCCTGCCTCATTCTTGCCACTCCAATCCATCCTTTAGCCTGCTTTCAAACTGATCTTATACTACAAGTCTAATCACATCCTCCCTTGTTCAATAATCTCTAGTGCTTCCCAATTACCTTCAGGATCAAATATCAAATCTTTCTTTGGCTTGGAAAGTCCTTCACCCTCTCGCCCACTGCCATCTTTGCAGTTATCTTACACCTCCATAGTCTGGTTTCAGTTGATTTCAAAATCACCCCTCTTCAGATCATTTCACTCCCCAGGTTTATGACTTCACCATGCTCCTCCCATCCCTACTCCATTTTTTTTTAGCTTTGTAAAAAATATGTTATCTCTCTCATTAGACTGTAATTCCTTGAGGGCACAAAGTCTTGTACCTTTCTTTGCCAGGCCTGCTGCCTGGTACCTAGAAGGTGCTTACTAAATGTTAATTGACTGACTCTTATAGGAATATTCAAGGATGAAATCAACATCTATTATGCAATGGGGGCATATAATTGAAGGTAGGAAGGAGGATGGGAAATTAGAACCTGAACTGATTTTTGAAGAATAAGGAATCTGAAAGGGGAAGATGTGCATGTTACACATCCCCAAGCAGAGTACAAGCTACATGAAGAACAGAACATGTCTGAGATTAGTTTTTTTTTTTTCTCTGCAAGCACCAGAGTCAGGATTTTGACACAAAAAAGATACTTGATACATATGTGAAATAAACTTTTAATAAATCCAGAAGTCTAAGAGCTATTTTCCCCACTGGTTTTAAAGTATCTATTTGATAAATAGTTAATGAGAACCTCATTAAAAAAAAATCTCTAATTTTTATATATTTTTAGTGCTAGAAAATAAACAAAGAATAATTAACTTCCAGAGAAACAGACCCCTGGGAGAAAGAGGAGGAAGCCTCTCCTGATTTACATCCCTTGTCTTCCAGAGCAATGTTCTATATCCACTTACCAATGTACAGTTTCTCTCAGTGAACATAAGTTTCTGAAATGATTTTCATTTTTGTTGTTCTGACCCAACACAAAGCACAATACCTGACACATGATAGCAGATGCTTAACAAATACATACTACTTGACTGACAGCTTCCACAAAAGCAAAGAAGGCTCAGAATTGGAAGCTACCTTAAAGATAACCTAGTATAACCTAGTCCTAACTCCTTCATTTTGTAGATAAAAGAAGCAGAGTACCATTCACTTAAGCTTTTGGAGCTTGGTTCCTCAACTATCTATAAAAATAGATACTTTTAAAAGAAAAATAGAAGAAGAGAGAGATACTAATGCTTTATTTACCCCATGGTAAGATATAAAAATGGTAAAGCACTTAAGAAATGAGAATTATTATCATTAAAGCCAACAAGGAAACTAAGGTCTTGCCCAATGCCCAATGTCATGTACATAGAGAGTACAAAAATCAGTGCTACATCTAAGGTAACCTGAACACAGGAGAATGTTTCCCCCTTCTCCCCATCATGTGATAGTAACACCTTTATTTTTAAATGCTGGGAAATTTACAAACGTATACCCAAGTCCTTTTGGGGAAAAGTAATAGAACTCAAAAAAGTACATAAAAGAATCTCAAAAAATCCTTAAAATGCTCAAATCAGTAAATACAGCAATAGTTCTGGTTTCAGTTACAGAGAAAATTGAAGGAAGATCACATTAAATGTCAATGTGCTGATTTGTTTCTTGGTGTGTCCCTGTGACAGTAAAGGGAGATTGGCAGTTAAGAGGAAAAAAGAAAGAGGGGGAAAGATCAATCAATCAAACAATATTTAGTAAGTGCCCACTATGTGCCAGATATCATGTCAAATGTTAGGTATATAAAAAGAGGCAAAAGATAGTCCCTGCCTTCAAGGAGCTTACAATCTAAAGGGAGAAAGAGAAGGCTAACTAGTTGTTGTTTGTCCTTCATTTTCAAACAGGACCAGTAATACCAGAATCATGTCTTGATTCATGTGTGAAATGGAGTTAAATGACACAGAGTTGCGCAAAATCTTCAGCCTCACTTTCTCTTCCAGTCATCAAGTGCAGTTGCAGGACAAAAATCAGGAAAACTGCAGATGGTCCAGGATGCAATGGATGATACTGGCATCTTTGGTTCAGTAATAGTAACAACATGACACTTTTGATATCCTTCCACAAGGATCCATATCCTTGTACGTTACATTCCCATTGAGTTCTATTATACATTTGACATAATTTCCAGCATTCTAGGGAAGGCCTATGCCTACCTAACTAAAAGAGTTTCTGCTACTATGTTACAGGACTAGATAGTTTTAGAGGGCACCTTTTTGACATAACCTGCCCAAGTGAAGCAATTATACATGAGATAAGTGTTATTTTCTAGAACAATATATACATTAAATTTTGAAAAGTGATTTATATTTTATTACAATATAGCAAATAAAGTAGAAAAAAATAAGACAATCTCATCACATATCAGTTTCATTAGTCTTGTAAAATAGGTGTATTAATATGCTACCTACTCAGAGCACAAACTAAAAAGTCCATTATAAATGTAAAGTATTGTCTTTGTTGTCACCACCACCACCATCACCATATAAAAACAATGATAATGATGACAAAAGTGCAGGACTTTATAGGAAGTCTCAAAGACTTCCGTTTTACAATTAGGACTGTTTCTACATTAGAAACAATTACAATCTTTTACACTCTCTAGAGATATTGTAAGAAAAAACTTGTCCCATAAAATTCACCTTGGTTTGGTAGGGCAACAGAAGAACCAGAGCTGCCAATGTCCTCACTAAGGGAGGATAAAATATGATAACTACTTTGGGTTTTCCAATTTCCAAAGAGGCAGCATGGTACCCTGAATAAAGAATTAACTTCTAAAATGAAGTTGTGGATTTAAATCCTACTTCTGACATATAACGGTTGTGTGACTTTGGGTAAGTTATTTATTAGTTGTAGAGCAGTGCCAACTTACATTAGTAAAAAAAAGAGCTTTACTAAAAGCTCAATTCAAAGTTCAATTCACAGGACAAGAGCCCTAAGCAATCAATCATACAGCTATGGGCCTGTAAATATAGTTTACTGTTATTATCTTATATTATATAAGATATAATACATAAGAAGGGTTAGGTGATTGTTTTCAAGATCACATCATTGGTTATTGAGAAAGCAAGGATTAGAATGCTTTTATTCAATGCTTTGTTTTACAGGAGTTAATATGCAATCCTGAAAAGTTATACATATAGGAAATCAGAATGAAATAAACTAGGAAAGCTTACTATTTAAAGGGTAAATTCTAATATTACATTAATTACCTCCCCCCAAAAAAATGTTCAGAGTTTTTGACAAACTATTTCCCTGCCAAACCAAACCCTATATCTAATATTGGCAGGGAGAAAAAACAAAACAAAACAAAAGTAACTTACCAAAAGCTTTGCTGCTTGGACTCGAACCACCCAAGAACCATCACTGACCATGTGACAAATTTTTCCAAAAGCATCATCAACTAAGCGAATTTCCTCATTAGAAGAAGGAATGGGGACAATGCTAAATAATAAATGATTAAAAAAAAAACTTGCTTCAAACATGAATTCTTAGGTTTGGAATCAACAGAATAAAAATCATTATAATGTAGATGGGAACATTAAAAAATACAACAATAAACAAACCTAGTCCTACTAAATACTTTTACTTTTAGAATAGGAAGCAACATAAAATCAATGCAATTAGGACAATGGAAAACATAAGGATTTAAGTGTTCTGAAAAAGGCAGTCATTTATAATTATTTGGTTCAATAATAATAATATAGTACTTTCACATCCTTCCATTATGCGAACCTTGGACATTCCCAGTGAGTTCTGTTCAGGTTTTATGAGTGGGAAGAAAAAAATTGTTTGATGATAAACAGAAGTTTCTTTTTACCCCTCATACAGACCTTTCAGGATAGAGCTGACTAAGGACCCAAATTAACTGAACAGCAGCACTCCGTACTTGTTCATAATCATCAGAGAGCAGTCTACAGGCCTGTAAAGAAAGTTTCCAATAAGACTTTAATTATATATTTCTATTTGGCACTGTGACAAGTGCTTTATAAGTATCTCATTTGAGTTTCACAACAATTCTGGAAGATAGATACTGTTATTGTACCCATTTTACAGCTAAGACCAACAAAGGTTAACTGACTTGCTCAGGATCATACAGCTAGTATGTATCTGAGGCTAAACTTGAATTCAAGTCTTTTTGACTCCAATCCACTCCATCCACTGCGCCATATTACTATTTGCACATCAGCAGTATACAAATTGTTTTAAAATTTGGAACCCTATAAAAGTTCTTCAGAGAAATCCATAACATTAGGAAAGACCATCATCACCCACTCTGAGGATATGGAATGGGGGAAGAGGAGGAGGGGAATGGTAGGATGATGTTGGAAGAAAAAACATATATTGCCTTATGACACTATGTAGCCAGGCAAGACATCCAGTTAGTTTACTAATTTGCATAACTTCAGTAATAATAACAATGATAGCTAGCATTTATAAAGTGCTTTAAGATTTACAAAGTCTTTTACATGGTATCTCATTTTATCCAATAACTGATCTATGAAGTAGATATTGTTATTATCCCCATTCTACGGACAAGGAAATTCAAACTGAGAGACTTTTAAGTGATGTCCTGTGGGTCACACAGCTAGTAAGGGGATGAAGCAGGAATCTAACCCGGGTCCTTTTGGACTTCAAATTTTGTGCCAGCTAGCTACTTCTAGTCAACAAATCTTAAAGATCGATAATGAGCGGGGGCCAAAATCAGAGAGGAAATGATTAGCCCAAAATGCATTTGGAAAATTTTGTAATACTTTCAATGATCATAACTCGCTACACATGATATGACTGTAAATCATGGAACATCATGACCATAAGAGTTACTGCAAATGACTCAAAAGACAACTAAATATAAATGATAAACATAAATAGCTGCAGAATGCTACCGTGTTTCCCCGATAATAAGACCTATCCCGAAAATAAGCCCTCCCCTTACTGTGTAAGATTCCTCTAAAATAAGCCCTCCCCCGAAAATAAGCCCTATTGAGATTGCTACTGTAGTGAAGGTGATCCCCTGCGCTACACGCTACATTACGGTACCCTCTGTATACACCGTCCCCTCCTCGCCCTCCATGAAACGCACGCCACGCTCCAAGCTGCATCCAATCAGAGCTGCAGTAGTGAGCATGTCATCCTGTTCTTCCCCAGTGATTTGATTAAAATAAGCCCTCCCCTGAAAATAAGCCCTCTGGGGTTTTTCTGTCCAAAAAAAATTAATAAGACATTGTCTTATTATCGGGGAAACGCGGTACCTACCATCAATGTGTTTGACAGAAAAGCAGCAAAAATGACAATGAACTGAATATACAATTAAACAGACTAGGGGGAAAAAAATTAACAACCCTAAAACAGTATAAAAGGAGAAATCTTTACAGGAGAAATAAATTCAAAAGCAAAAAATCCCACAGAACAGATAAAGAGATGATTTTTAAAAAACTAACAAAATCAACAAAACATAGCCAACATAATCAAGAAAAAGAAAACAAACTAGGTAAATTAATAGCAAAGGAAGAGAATTATCAAAAGAAACCAAGAAGGCCAGAAATGAATGGCTAATGAAAAGGAACATGGTTCAAACATATTTATGAGTGAAATTTATCAAATATTTAAAGAGCAATTATGGTAAAAGCTATTCTCAAATGTAGAGACAGAAAGCCCCTTATGAAACAAATATCATCCATCCTGATAGTCAAATCAAGAAAAGTCAAGATAGAGAAAGAGAACTATAGACCAATTTCATTAATAAATACTGTTGCAAAAAATTTAAATAAAATCCTTACAGGATACTTTATATGTATTCATGCAAGTCTGTACATAACTTGAAAATAATTTATTACAACCAAGTTGGATCCATACCAGGGATACAAGAATAGTTCAACTTTAGAAAAATAATTGGCATAATTAATCATGTAAACAAAATAATAGTGAAAGGCATTATGGAGAAAAGGAAGAGGGCTGAATGTATTGAGAATGAATATCAACAGATGGCCCAGTACTTCTAAGACCTTACCAGAACAAGAATAAGGTCTCTCAAGGGCAATGAGTAGATCTCTGGATTTAATTAGAAAATTTAGGATTATAGAATATGGACAAAATATTTCATATAAGGAATGTGAGTAGATTGCAATTTGTATCAGTAGAAGAAATACTCAAAATAATAAGACCACAAATTCATCAATGTACATGCAATACACTTTATTAGGTACCAAGGAAAATAACAAAAACTATATCGCTATCTTCTAGGAGCTTAGAATAAAATGGGGGAGATAATTAAACTACGATCAGTAAAAAAGGGAAATACAATGTGTATGAAATCAGACTGGGAAAAATCATCTCTGTGTGATAAGATCAAAAAGGGCTTCTTCTCAGAAATGGTATTTGAAATATAGGCCTTGAAAGGTAGAAGGAAGAGGTGGAAGATAAGGGAAGGAACACTCCAAGACTAGGAACATTTATAAGAAGCGATAAGTCAGAAGAGTACAGGACATAATTAGGGACAGAAAATCATGTTGTGTGTCTAGAATGCAGTGTTTATGAGGAAAGCAGAATGAGGTAAGCCCTGAATGGGCTATAGATACAATGTACCAGAGATAGCATACAGAAATTATTGCATTGCCTGACACGAGTCCTAAAAAAAGAGGCTGGTGAGGGCTCAGAATACTGTCCTCCTACTAAAATACCTTTTATTTCCATATTAATCCTGGGACAACAAAGTATAGCTTTCTGATTTAATGATAGTATATGGGAAAATTCTAAGATTTAAGCAAGAGGGATTATTTTCATAGTTCCAGTCATAAAAGAACTGGAATGACTGGTTGTTTTGTTTTTCTCCTAAAACCCATCTGCTCTGTGAAACTCTGATATAAAACTTCCTATAACCCAAAGCCAACAACTTTCACTTGTTTGGCCTCAGGAAAAAAAAGACTGTTCCATTCCCATGACAAAAGTAATTGTTACCTGATTATAAATTGTTTGATGTAATTTCAGTCCTCTTTCATGGAGCTGCAACTAAAAAAGAAAGAAATGGCAACTTCAACATTTGGACATGTTTATCTGATATTAATATAACATTTAACATTTTCAAATGACTTCACAATTTGCATAGGGCTTTCCTTATAACAACTCTGGGGAGGAGTTAATGGAAATGTCATTTCCACTAAAGAGATAAGGAAAATAAAGCTAAGAGGAAAACTAACTTAATCAGGGTCACAAAGACAGAATCAAGACATAAATCCAGGTACTCTACCACAGCCTCGGGGCAACACAATTAAAGAATTTGACCAAATATTTCATGAGAACTCTTCGTTGAATATATTAAAGAAAAAAAAGCAAATTCAGGGAATGCCTAGGGACGTCACTGTCTTAGTGCTCAGATACGGATGTGAGAAAAATTTGGTTATATTAACAAGCAGCCTAAGGGGAAACATGGAAAGACATATAAATTCATGCAGAGTGAAAAAACGTACACCAGCACAACAACAAAACTGGCAGGAAAAATAAAACTGAACACTGTACAATTATAAAAAATGGAGCCTGGCCCTAGAGGAGAAATAAATAACCATATCTCTATACTTTTCTTGGAAAGGTAAGAGACTACAGGTGTGGCATGGTACACATGCTGTTAGAAAGTGGTCACTGTTACTGGATCTGTATCCCAAAAAAATCATAAAAGAGGGAAAAGGACCCACATGTACAAAAATGTTTGTAGCTCTTTTTGTGGTAGCAAAGAACTGGAAAATGGGTAGATGCCCATCAACCCCATGGGGAATGGCTGAACAAGTTATGTTATATGAAGGTGAGGGAACATTATTGTTCTACCAAAAATGTTGAACAGGCTGATTTTAGAAAGGCCTGGAAAGGTTTACACAAACTGATGTTGAGCGAAATAAGCAGAATCAATAATATATTTTCCACAGTAACAGCAAGACTATGTGATGATCAACTGTTTAAGACTTGGTTCTTCTCAGTTAAGTGCTACAAGGCAATCCTGATAAACTTTGGATAGAAAACACATCCAGAAAGAGAACTATGGAAATTGAATATAAATCAACACATGCTATGTTCATTTTTTTCCTTTTTCTTCTGTTTTTTTTTTTCTTTTCTCATGGTTTTTCCCTTCTATTCTGATTTTTCTCTCCCAAAATGATTCATAAAGAAATGTGTATTTAAAAAGTTAATATACATGTATAACCAGAAAAAAAACCTTAAAAACAACAACAACAAAAAGGTGGTCACTGTGCTGATTACTCTTGAGGATCTCCTTTCTTTTTTCCCTAAAAGGAAGAAGAGGGGTATATTCAAAAATGAATGGGATGTAAGTGCAAAAGGCAGCAATAAAAATAACAAAAAGTCTATCTGAGGAAGGAAGAGATAAAGAAAAAAATTTACTTCACCTATATTTCAAAAAATAGGAAAAAAAACCAAACACCTATTAAGTGGAAATAGGCCTGCAGCCTCCAAAACATTAAAAGCCAATTAATGTTTGAATCAGTCCCAGGTACTATGAACAAATACATAACAAAGCATACAAATAGAAACACTCCACTACAAACACTCAATCACATGCTAATGCTCACACACACACACAATCCTGAAAGAATGAATCAACTGAGCACAGAAGGCATCTGTTAAAACTGTAACTAAATAAAAACTACTTCCCCAACAAGCAGTATGTCCAGCCTTTTCTCCAATGAGCCTCAGCTCCAATGAAGGCAACTAAGCCTTCTGAGGCAGCACACAGCACTTGGGTTTAGAGGTTTAGGAAGGTTTCTCTTACATCAACCTTCAATGTTTCTATGTAATGTCTACCCTCTGCACCTAAGCACAAGTCAAATCCTCTTTTCCAAATGCTCCATCATCAGATCAGAGTGAGAGCTAAAAGGAACCCCAGAGGCCATCTGCTCCTGAAAAATGAAGAGGGCCCAGCAAAGTTTAGTGACCTGCCCAAGGTCACACAGGTGGGGCATGTCAGAGGCAGTTGAGCCCTGGCCCCTCCCATCACATATAATCTCCAATCAATTATCTAAGCTGCCTTTACCCTTCACTACTCCTTTCTTCCTATTGGCCCTATGATAAACCAGTTTCTAGTCCAGTTTCCTTATCTTTTTACTCTGTGGGTCTTGCTCCACCTCAACCTTTTTTCCTTTATCTTATTTCAACCAGAACATAAGCCAATCTGTCACTAATTTTATTGAAACCCAAATTTAAAATCTGGATGGCAATCTCCCTATCAGCCAACCTGTTTATTCTGTCAAATGAGAACATGAGTTTAGTCTGATAGGAAGATGTGCTAACTTTTAGTGATAATTTCTTTTTCTAATCACATTCAACAGAGCACATACACTTGACCCCTCTCAGAAGTACATTTACAAGACACACACCTGATTGTGCATAGTCTTAGACTTGCTCAAAGGTGTACACTAGCTAATACATTTAGAATCACATGCATGAAGATACACTTTTATATACATACCATACTTACATGTAAAGACAAGTCTAGAACACATATATACATGTACATCTTAAAACATACCCTAAGACACCATGTATTCAATAAATATTTACTAAATACTCATTACATGGGCATTATATATGCCCATGTAATAATAATAAAATAAATAAAATTAAACAACAACAAATAAATAAATAACAAAAACAAACCTAAGTCTAATCATATTATATAAGAATCCAAGTTTTTCACTTCTCGAAAATCTTAGGTTTTAAACTTAAATCTGAAGGCCTTGTCAAGAAGAAAAGATATATACAAGAGCATGCGATACATTAACAAATTTGACCCAAATTTAAAACAAAAACAAATTAAAACTGTCTGTAATTCATTTTTCCAATTTTATTTACCATTGCTTTTATAGCTGCTGTCCGGACACGAGGGTCCTGATCTACAAAATAATCCCCTATAATCTTCTGGACATCTTTGGTAGCCAGGCCTTCAGCATCCTTGGCAATATTTTTTTCCAAAGAGCCCAGATTGCCAAGTAACTGCAGACACTTGTTTCTTACACCATGAGAGGTGTCTGTTAGATGCTATAACAGAAAAAAGAAACCAAAAGATATTATTGAGGTTGATTAATTTTTTAAAAAATATTTTAATGCAATTTTATTTTTAGATCAGCATTCTTTCCCTCCCACCCCAATGAGAACAAAACACCCTCCCCCCATACAAATATATAGTTGAGCAAAACCAATTCTCACGTTGGCCATGTCCAAAAAATTATTTTAATCAGCCCTATAAGTTCATCACCTCTCAATGAGGAGAGGGAAAGGTGAAATTATTGTTATATCATGAATCCTTTGCACTATGCTTGGTCATTGTGTTGATTTTTAAAGTTTTTCCAAAGTTGTCTGTCTTTACAAAATGCTGTTATGGTAAAAGCTATTTATCCATTCTGCAATTTATGATCTTACTGTATCTCCAATTCTAGAAATATATTTGTACATATAGGTGCTTTTCCTCTTTTTAAAATCTCTTTGGAGGATAGATCTAGTAGTGATATCACCATGTCAAGGGGTATGGGTAGTTTAATAACTTTTTAAACACAGTGCCACCTTATTTCCCAAAATGATTGGACCAATTCACAACTCCACCAGCAGTAGCTATTGTATCTATTTTCCATAACCTTTCCAACATATGATAAATATGAGGTGGCAGCTCAGAGTTGTTTTAATTTACATTCCTGATTTAGAACATTTTTTTCATAGGGCTATGGATAGTTTGGATTTTCTCCTTTGAAAACAATCTATTTACATGTATTGACTAGATGTTAACTGGGGAATGGCTTTTATTCCTATAAATCTGAATCGGTTCCCTATAATTATGTTAGCTACATAATAAAATTAAATTTACAGATTAATAAAAGAACAGACTGTTAGTCTGTTAGTCTGCCATATTGACCTCATTTCTTTTTATGATAAGGCTAGACTAGAATAGATTAGAGGGCTATTACAGGCCTGAAGTTCAGCAAAATATTCAACAGTTTCTCATGATATTCATTTACACAACATGGAGAAATATAGGCTGGAAGAGTCTTTCATTAGGTAGTCTGATGACTGGTTGAATAATTAAATCCAAAAAAAAAAAGGCAGATAAAGCTAAGCACAGCACGTATCACAGATTTTTGTGATAACAAGTTTCAAAGAATTGGTGAGAATACTCTGGTTTAAAATTATATAGAAGTCATCCAAGGATGGATGGGAATTCTGAATGCACAAAGAAAAATAATTTCTAAAAGAACAAAAGGAGGGAGTAACCTGAAGAAATCAAAGGAGGCTCAGAGAATGTAGTAAACCAATCTAGAATTTTTTAAAGTGTGTGTGTATGTATGTTTGTCCCTCATTCTTAAAGAGGACCACGAAATCAGGGAGATGATGCCATGACATATAAACAAATGGATTTAAACAAAGAAAGGCTGTGCAAAATGGCCAATCTCATTTTCTTCTCTGGAGTTACCTAGCAAGATATAGATCTAGACAACTGCAGTTGGCCCCAGATGTAAATACTCGTTAGACCAAAGTATCATTATGATAATATGAAAAGTAATATGTGACCAGATCTTTAACAACTTCATCAGGATTACTAAGGTTCAGAGTAAGAAGAACAAAAAAAGATTTTGTTTTACTTTTTAAGCTCTCTTGTGGGAGGAGGGGGAAAGGAAAGGACCAAGTGAACTGTAGCACAGTCAGAAGAAGCTAAGACAACGAATCACTAATGGAGAGAATGAAGTGCTAGTCAGTTCTCATTTTGCTTCTGTTTTCTGTACCAAGAATCATCTTTGTCTCAAAAAGGAAATAAGAATGAATGACAGGAATGGAAACTCAACCTAAGATAAGAAAAATAGTAAGTGAGGGTAGGGAAATCCTCCCACCTCCAAAGAGAAAGTGAGAGATGGGGAAAAAATATCTCTTTCTCCTCTGTCAATAGAAGGAATGGTACGTATTTGTCTTTGATGAGTTCAGATCATCAGAATTCAACAATCAGAAACCAGTCCATTAAGTTTAACTACAGTTCCTGACAAAATTTATTATATAAAAGGAACATTAGTGATAATCAAAAACCAGCCTAGTTTCTCAAAAGATAGATCATAACACAACCAAATGAGAGAAGTTCATGGGAAGTAAAATGGATAATTTTCATGAAATTAAATTTTAAAATTTTACACAAATAAAAGCAATGCAGTTAAGATTAGAAGAGAAGCAAGAAAATGGGGGGAAAATCTCTATAGAAAAGTTTTTTGAAAAAGGTCTCATTTCTTGTCTATATAGGGAACTAAAGCAATTTATAAAAATAAGGGCCATTTCCCAACTGATAAGTGGTCAAAGGACATGAAGACAAAGTTTTCAAAGCTATCAACAATCATATGAAAAAAATGCTCTAAGTCTCTAATTAGAAAAATGCATCTTTAAAAAATTCTGAGGAATTACCTTACATCCATCAGATTAACTAATATGACAGAAAAGGAAAATGACAAAAGCTGGAAGGGAATGCAGAATAAAAAAACAAAAAGGCACAATAATGTACTGTTTATACAACCAAAGTGTTCAACCACCCTGGAAAAAAATTTATAACTATACCCTAAAGAATATAAAACTGTGCATATCCTCTGATACAAGTCTGGATCTCAGAAAGAAAAAGGAAAAAAAGAAAAGGATCCATATGTACAAAAACATGAACAGCATCTCTTTTTGTACTAGCAAAGAATTGGAAACTGAGAAAATGTCTATCAATTGGGGAATTACTGAACAAGTTATGTTATATGAAAGTGATAGAATACTACTGCGCTGTAAGAAACGAAATGGGTGGTTTCAGAAATAACTGGGGAGACTTATATGAACTGATACAAAATGAAATAGCAGAACAAGGAGAACATTGTACACAGTAACAGCAATTATTATAACAATGATCAATAGTGACAGAATTTAGTTCCTCTACTCAATTCTAAAGACCTCATAATGAAAAATGTTATACCTCCAGAGAGAGAACTGATGAACTCTGAATGCAGATGGAAACATTTTTCTTAGGTTTTTGTCCCCCCGCCCAGAACATGTGGAAACATGTCTTGTATGATTTTTTATGTGCAATGGGTATCATATGTCTTGCCTTCTCAATAAGTAAGGAGAAAGTACAGAAAGAAGAAAAGAACTTGGAACTGAAAAATAAAATTAACAAAATTAACCAAAAAAGGGGATGGGGGGAAAGATAAGTCATGAGAAACTAATCTAATTTTCTTAATTGTTATTTTAGTAGATAAGCTCAGGAAAGGCAGCAGTTCCGTAAAAAGGAGTATAGTTTTTGGAAGTTAGGAAGATCTGACTTCCAATCCTACCTTTGACAATTTGAATAATTTGTTCATATAAACAAGTTAGAACAGTGGCCCCCAAAGTGGATGCACAAGAAAATCGACTGGGGGGGGATAAAGAAATTAATATAATTGAGGAAGTAGTGCAACTGAACAGCATGGGTACAGCCACTTCCTCCCTCTGCTGCCTTCCCTTTCCATAGCCTCCTACTCAAAGGCTTCTCTCTCAGAAAGGCAATGTGTTATTCACCATCTAGTCTCTGGCCCTAGTTTACCTCTTATTGCCTTCTTCTGCTCTTACTGCAGAAGCACAAACTTTTGGAGACCTCTGGATCAAGCAAAAAAATTTCTTATACTATCATTAAAATGAAAATTAATTTTTAAAAAAGTTTAATTCTATTTCACCTTTTTAAATTTCTATTTTGTGAATGTTTTACAATGTACATATTAGTATTATAATTATAAATATATATTACTGGGATTGCATGCTCAAACTTTTTTTTGTTTTGGGGTATGTTCAAAAGTTTAGACATTATTAGGCTCAACAACAGGGCAGTTAAGTGTATGTGAAAAAAACTCAAATGGCTAACCCCAAAGAATAATCCATTCCTGGTTTGATATCAAATTAGAAAGAGGTTTTTAGTATAATACTCCAAGGATCCAAGACCACATATTTAGAGCTAAGAAAGACATTAAAGTTCAATCAGTATAAACTCTTCATTTTGTAAAAAAGGGAACTAAAGTCCAGAGACATTATGGACTTGGCCCAAAGTCATACAAATAGGAATGGCCAAAATGAGGATTTGAAACCAGGTCCTCTGATTCAAAATCCAGTGCTTAGCAATAACTAAGATAAAGATTGAATTCTTTCTTACCAAATTTGTGGATAAAGACAAGCTTGGAGGTATACGTTATCTCAATGGGTAGAAACTGCAGGGAGCCAGATTTATGATTGATGAAATGAAAAAAGTCAAACAATCAAAGCCATCCAGAAGTGGATACTCTGCCCCTGGAGCTATCCCTTCCCCAGAAGCTTTGAGCCAAAAGTCCAATGACCATTTTTTGGACATGCTATAGAATGAAACCTAATTCTTATATAGATCGTACTAGGTGGTCTGATCAGTTCCTTCCAAGTATGAGGTGTGAACAGGCAATAATGAATCAAAGTCAACTGAGATTGGGTATCTAACGAAAAATCTTCCACGCCCCAGATCTAGACTGGGCCTTATGTCATTTCAGATTTTTGTTCAATGATTTGGTAGAAAAGGAATAACTACTAAGTTTTTCAAACCCGAATATGACAAAGATGAAACAAATTCGGTAGAAAATAGAATTACACCATTATCTTTATGATTCCACAAAAAAATTCCAAAAGGGTCAAATACCTAAAAATTTTAAAAGTTATATCATTAAAATTAGAGAATAAGTTATATAATTTTATAACTGGATAAAGGGAGAAGGGAATATTAAGTCACAATCAGAAGATATTAAAAAAAAATTTCAATGATAAAAATGAATAACTAAAATAAGGAAAAATATTAATATTTCTCATCAAAATCTGTTATTTCAAATCTATAGGGAATTTATACATTATAAAACTCTTAGAGAATAGGGAATGTTTCTTTGTATTTCTATCACCAGTACCTTGCGTAGTGTCTGTCACATAATAAGATATTTGTTGATTTGGATGATTGACTTCGAATAATTTTCTAATAGGTAAGTGGTCAAAGGATATTTAAAAAACTGTTCTCAAAAACAGAAATGTAAACCTTTGATAGCCACTTGAAAATGCACCCCAAAATCACTAATAAAATAAAAATTCTGGGTTACCATCATATATCTAAATTGACAAAAATGGTAAAAGCAAAATATTTAATATTAGCAGGGATGTAGGAAAACAGGTTCACTAATTTACTACTAGTGGGAATATGAATTGCTTCAACTATTCTGGGAAGCAATCTGAAATTATACAAAAATTGCAAAAAACATTCATACCCGTTGAGGGCTAGCAATTTTACTTTTACAGGTTTATATCCTAAGGAAGTTGTTAAATTGAAAATGCCCCAGCATAAAAATGTTGCAGGACTTTTTTTTTAAAAGAAAAAATGGAAAATAAACTATGTGTCTAATGATTGGACAATGGCTGAATATATTGTGGCATGTGAATTTAATGAAATATTATTGCATCAAAAAGAATGATGAATTTAATGAATATTAAGTTATGAAATGTTAACCATGAAAAAAATTGAACTAAAAAGATCTAATGTTCTCACAGATACATCTTTATCAATGAACAGAAAGGCTGCATTTTATAGTAAGATCTGGACTTAAATTCTACCTCTGACACAATAAGTAGCTGGGTAACCACAAACAAGGTATTAACCTCTCAATATTCCAACCAATTCTCTAGGAGTGTAAGGTACAGATAAGTTACTGATCAAGTTAAATCTTAAAGGAATTTCTAGAGTTAACTGTGCTGACAAAACCATAAATTCCAAGCTAGAAAAAAACGACAGTAGCAAAACAAAACAAAAAAACAACTGGGCGCTGTATGCTAAGACAAGTCCTCTTCACATACCACTGAAAAATCCTGAAAGTAATCAGTGGAAATAAACAGAAACTGAGGAATATAGAGAAGAAAAAGCATAAGAGATTAAATAAACAATTAACTATCATAATTCTGAATCTGAATGAGATGAACTCATAAAATGGAAAAGGTGAGCAGTATGGATTAGAAAGCAAAACTAACAATATGCTATTTATAAGAAACATACTTGAAACATAAAGACTGACAATTAAAATAATGGGTTGAAACAAAATCTATTATTTTGATTCTAACTAAAAAGCACTCCTAACAAATCACAAATAATTCCCAAGACAAATAGTATACATTCTATGAATGTTAACTGGAAAATCAGATGTTCCTGCGAACCTTCTACTATAGTAAAAGGATGACCTTGTACTATTAAAAATCACTTTAGAAACAAGGGTCTTGAGTCTTCTATATGGCAAAGAGACAAATCTAAAATCTATATTAAAGGTGGTTGGGGGAAAAAAACTGAGAAGCTACAACTTAAAGAATATTTGTACATAGAACAGAAGACATCTTTTCAACAAAATCCACATAATGAGTTCCTACCACTACTGATCAGCATCATTTGATAAGACACATACTACCTACAGAACTCAAACTGGAATGAAACCACAGCCTGAAAGGACCAAATCCCTAGCTTTGAAATGATTTTTTAGAATGAAGTCACAATATTTATTATTGTGCTTATCCTCCAAAGTATTTAAAAAGGAATGAATCAATCAGCTCTCAGAAATCAAAAACTGCTAACTAATTTCACAACTATTTTAATTCTTTTTCTTCTCAGAATATCAAAACAATCTTTTGAAAAAGTATTTATAAAACACTCAGTACATGGACATGTTATGTAAATGCCATGCATAAAAGAATGTTTATTAGAAACCTAAATTAAACTTGAAGAATGAGTTCCTATTTGTAAAACATCTTATGGTTTCCAAAATATTCTCTTTCCACTAACCCTGTAGAATGGGTTAACTAATACACAAGTCATTATCTTCTTTTTCGAAGTGAGGAAGTTGGGCTCAGATTAAATCACAAGCTTTAGGGTCAAGTCCTGACCCTATTCCATCCTGGCCATGTGACTCTGAATAGTTCACCTAATGTTAACACTCATACTTACAAATTTCATAGGATCTCAAGGGAAAATAAAGGGTACAACACAGAAACAAAATTAAGACTTCTGATTCCTTAACTAATATTCTTATAATAACTCAAAGAATGTATACTACCTGTTTTTCCTTTCAAAGTTAGTTTAATTATTTCATTACTGAGAGAACTATCAATCAAACTATAATTTCAAAGAAAAAAGACATAAGAGAAAACATTTAGAAAAAAAAATCTGACACTAATTGCATGAAGACAGGTACTTCTCTCTGTCTCAGTTTCCTCATATGTAAACTACAAGCACTATCTACTTCATAAGGATGTTGTGAGGAAAGCAAACTTTAAAATACTTTAAGAATGTGAGTTGATTAGGGAATATCTACCAAAAATCCAGGGACCTCTGATTTTCCAAGTCAAGGTTTTCTAAACAATTTTTTTTTTTTTTGCTTTTCCTAGAGAATTTGGTTATCTCCCTATGTAAAAAGTTAGCTATCATCTTCCTCGGAATACAAAGTGAGAATGTAGTACTCTTTTAGAGATCATAAAAAATGGAATTTTTTTAGCTTCACACATGGAAATATAAGATACAAAGACAGACTTTATATGAATCAGAGATATGAAATATGCCACCATAGGAAAAAATGCAAAATAATATATTAAAGAATAATTTTCAAAAACTCATGCTCTTTTACCTTGCAGGCAACATCAATCAGTCGTGCTTGAACAGCTGGATTCTCTGGAAGTTTAGTGCCAATAGCTAACAGTGTGTCCAGAAGCTGAGCAAGAACTTGATGAGATTCTAGAAGCAAGATGGAATCACAGAATATGAAAATGAGACTCAGCACATTGTCTATTTGGTCATGAGAATTTGGAATTTAAGTCTCATTTTTCCAAATAAGATGTAAGCATCACATGGGCAGAGACTGTATCAAATTATTCTACATTTTTCTTTGCAACTATCATTATACTAAATACACAGCAGATACTCCATAAATACTTTTAAACTGATTGATTTTAACAAATGAAGCATTCTGGGAAAGACAACATATTTAGTGTCTAGAACTGAGACTTAAGGCCAGGAAGGCCTGGCACATTTAAAGTCCTACTTCTGACACATGCCACTCAAACTCTGGGCAAATCTGTCCTGGGCTGCTCTCTATGAACTTAAATGGTAGAGAGCAGAATGGTCTGAATTGGTAAACGTTCTCAAATGGCAAATGGAGCTTCCTCTCCTCAAAGTTCCCTAAGCCAATGAAGTCATAGGTCCAGTCCCTATCCTACAACTAAGAATGCTTCTACTAGAATATGCTAGATTCTCTGGGTGCCAAAACCACTTCATAGGATGTTGTACACTTTCAGTGCAAAAAGCAGAGTCAGAAGACTGTGGATGCCTTTCTAGCTTTACTGCAAATTTGGTAGCGCCACTGCACAGGAATACCTCATTATATGTGAGAGAAAATATTCTCAGACTGGATTACATGTTGTCTATTTCCCTCCAGCTAGCTTCATGAGTCCACTGATGACTTCCCTTCTCACTCAAATTCTATCACTCTATGAATCCAGTGCAAGGACAGTATTAGCAGAAAAGAAATGAGACTATAAAGTGGAGTGCTAGAATGGAAATACTAAGTAATTCAAGGAGAATCAACTGTTCCTGCTAAAAAAAATCTAAAATTCTTGTACTCTTTAAGAGGAAGATGAGTCCTGGACCACATTAATTTTTTTTTCTTTTAAATATATTTTTTAGGAAAAAACATTTCAATTAAAATACAGTAAGTGGATTTTAGTCATAGCTCAGCTATTACAGCTTTCAGTTTTCAGATTCCTCATCTGAAAAGGTTAGATGAACTGAGATCATTCCTTTAAGAACTGTATAATCACATTCTTCCCAATCTCCACATGTGAAATTCATTCAATAGCAACCATCATATTTTTCTATGTGAAAAAGACATTTCCTATACTTGGGCAATAAAATAACTTTCACTATTTAAATAAAAATTTTCCTCAATCTTTACTAAATAATTCCATAGAAGTTATAAATCACAACTGAGTACAAATATTATTATAATATAACTTTAGCATAAGAAAAAAATTCCAATAAGCACTTAAGAATATAAGCACTGAACACCATTCTCTCATTGAATTAGGTCCTCATCACCCTCACTTGCCTTCACCCTAGTTATCCAATCCACAGGACTTGCCATCTCTAACCTATGTTGCCCCCTCACCAATTATACCACCTTAGTTCAGGCCCTTATCACTACTCATCTGGATTATTGAAATAATCTTCTAATTGATCCCCCTACCTCAAGTTTCTCCCTATGCCAACCTGACCTCCATAGAGCTACCAAAGTGATTTTCTTAAAACAGAATTCTAACATGTTACCTCCCTCCTATTATGCTCCCCTGCTCTTCTTCTAGTCAATGAACTAGAGTAGTTCCCTATTAACTCCAGTGTTAATTTTAAAGTCCTCTGCATATTAACTGTCTGCTCCTTTCAACTTTTCCAGTCCTCAGACTTTACAGCTTTCCGTAAATTCTACAATCTGACTACATTGGTCTACCAGCAACTTTTCAGACATGACACTCCATCTCTTACTCTTTTCCATGCTTGAGATGCTTTCTCTCCTCATTTTACTTGTCACCATACAAAATTTTATATAAAAGGAATCAAAAATCTTTCCCCTGTATAGAGCTTTTTTCTTTTTTTTCATAGAAATAAATTTTATTATATATAGCCTTATAGTCAAAGAATGAAACAAACTGCAGTAAAACACATTTAAAATTACAATAAAGTCTTTACATTTGTAAATTATGTTAACTTAATGATTTGAAATTTAGATATTCTTTTTTTGATTCTTTAAATAGATTAAGTGCTTTGATATATTTTACTCTATAGATTTTCAGATTATGTTCTGAAAAGGTAAGATCTCTTTCTTGCTTTATTTCAGAAAATTACCAAGCTCTATATAGTACTTTTAAAAACTATAACTTACTTTCATTCTGAAGGGTGTTAATGGCATCATCCATGATACAGTCTGGTGAAAATCCTGCTGTCTTTGATAACAAACCCAACAATGAAGCTATTTTCAGCCTCACAGATGCATCATTTTCCTAGAACAAAAGAAGTGACTGTTGTTATCTTCACACTATTCTTTCAACTAATCATAAACCTGCAGACTAAAGGAAGCAAAATCTGAGAAGAGCCTCAGAGGACTATCTGGGCCAAAGCTTTGGTTCAGAACTATGGCTATTTTGGAAGAATTTTTCCTGGGGCTTTCTACCTACTCCACTACCTAGCTGCCAGATGAGACTGTGTACAATCCAGGGGAGGGGAGGAAAAAAAAAAAGGTCAGAGCTCTAGGTTTCACAATGCTATGTCCAATTTGTCAGGGTAGAATTGTGTTAATAATGGTTACTACATTTGAAAATTACAATGTTACTCTAAGTTGGTACATCTTTAAAGAGCAGCTGTGGATTTTGCAAGGGCTAATGTTGAAGAATTGTCCACGCATATATTTTGAAAAATAAAAAGCTTTAATTAAAAAAAAAGGCAGCTGTATATGAAACATTTATCATCTCCCAGGCAATAGTAATGGGGATTTCCAATTCTCAGCTCTCCTTTAACTAATAGAATGTGAGCTTGAGGGAATAGACTAGCTCTATTCTCTTTGGCCTAACTGCTTGATACATAATAGGCACTTAATAAATGTTTATTAAAACAAAGCGGTATAGCAGATAGAGTGCAGGATTTGTAGGCAGGAAGACATAAATTCAAATCCTGCCCCAGTTGCTAATTAGCTTGTGACCCTGGACAGTTCATAACACAGTGCCTGGAACATACCAGATGTTTAAATGCTCGTGAACTAACTTAACCTCTCTTAGCCTCAGTTTTTTCATCTGTACAAAGAGGACAAATGCAGAAGACTGAATATGAAACAAGCACTCACCTCCTGGTAGGTAGGAGGCAAGAGAAAGAGGAAACAAGTACTTATTAAGTGACTATTATATGCTACAGGACAATAGTGACTAGAGGGCTGGGCTTGAAATCATAAATATACAACTTCCAGAATTCAAATACGGTCTTAAACACATATTAGCCAGACAAGTCACTTATCCCTGTTTCCTTCTAAGTTGGAAAAGGAAATGGCAAACAATTCCATATCTTTGACAAGAAAATGACAAAAAAGGATCACAAGTTTCTGAAGAAACTGAGACAGACAGGTTAAGTGACTTGCCCATAGTGATACAGCTATTTAGGGTCTGAGACAGGATTGTACCCAGCACTCTAATCGGTGTGCTATCTAGCTTTGAAAAGCATAAGACTGAATAGATCTTCAGCACAAAGACCAAAAGAAGACATTTCATACTTAAATATACAATTATATAATGAATTTGTTCATCTTCTTTAAAAAAAAAAAATTGAAGGCTTGTGACAACTCTGTGTCACATTTTAGTAATTCTTGACACTATTTCTTTTTATTGGAGACAACTGGGATTAAGTGACTTGCCTAGTATTTAAATAGGTTAAGTGCTTTGATATATTTTTACTCTATAGATTTTCAGATTAACTTCTGAAGATTCCAAAACTGGATTTGAACTCAGGTCCTCCTGATTCCAGAGCTGGTACTCTATCCACTGTGCCTTCTAACTGCCCCAATTCTCACAATATTTCAAACTTTTTAATTATCATCCTATATGCTATGATTAGGAAGTCTCAGTTCTCATCTAGATTATAATCTCTCCAATGATACCTGGGATAAAGCTATGAAGACTGAAGTACTCAATGAATACTCATAGAATGAACAAGTAAACTTTACAAGTGACTCAAAGCACTTTGCAGTACAAAGCCTGAAGAAACAATTTCACCTTTCATTCACTTAGCCTATTTTAACTCATTTTGGAGAGCTGGTGTTTCTCACATTCATATCCCAGCCATCTGAACGCCCACAACACCAGTATTAGCCTGAATTATTGTACTTATGCAATCTACCTTGTATTTTGGATACTGATCTGTCTTGCTTTTCCCACTACAAGTGTATCTCAGAGATGTTGAAGGGTCAGTTCCAGACCACTGTAATAAAGCAAATATCACAATAAAGCAAGTCATGTGAATTTTTTGATTTCCCAGTACATATTAAAGTTATGTTTACACTACATCATAGTCTATTAATTGTGCAACAGTATTATGTCTCAAAAAACAATGCACATACCTTAATTAAAGAATATTTTATTGTTAAACTAGGTCTGAACCATCCTCTGAGTCGTCAACGAATCATAGTCTTTATGCTGGTGGAAAATCTTGCCCCGATGTTGTTGGCTGCTGACTGATCAGGGTTGAAAGTTGGAATGGCTGTGGCAATTTCTTAAAATGAGGCAATGAAGCTTGCCACATTGATGGATTCTTTCTTTCACCTGAACACTTAGGGGCCATTGCAGGGTTATTAATTGGCCTAATTTAAACATTATTGTGTCTCAGGAAATAGGAAGATTCAAGAAGGGGGAGAGATTGCTGGTTGATAGAGCAGTCAAAACACACAACATTTATTAAGTTTACTATCTTCTATGAGTACAGTCTGTGGAGTGTGTCTTCCCCACCCCCAACAATAACAACAGTAACAGTAACATCAAAGATCACTGTTCACAGATCACCATAATAGATATATAATGAAAAAGTTTGAAATACTGTGAGAATTACTAAAATATGACAGACATGATGTGAGTACATGCTGTTGGAAAAATGGTGCAGATAGACTTGCATACCTGCAAAGTTGTCATAAACCTTAAATTTGTTTAAAAAAAAAAAGCAGTATCTTCACTATTGTGAAGTGTAATAAAGCAAATGTGCAATAAAATGAGATTTACCTGTAGTCTGTAAACTCCTTGATAAGGGATGTTACTTTACTTATCTCCCCAGCACCTAAGCCAAATAGCCTTGCACACAGAAGGAGCACTCAAGAATTATCTACTAAGACCTCTTTCTTTTATATCAACATTTCCTCTAGTTCTCTCTAGCACCCAATCTACAATTCAGTCCACTGTCTTAAATCAGTCTAAATAGCCAGGCTCTTGTGAGGCTTACCAGTCTTCTGACCCAGACTATAAGGACCCAGACTCCCCCTACACCCCACAACAAGGCTGCCCAGGATGACTTCAGTGGCCATCTTCTCACCTTGTAATAATGTTCCAAGAGAATTCTGACAACTCCCTCTACACTCTCTGCCTCCACTGGTTTCCGAGCAAACTGAAGGAGGTACTGCAAGGCATCTGCTGGTGAAGTGGCTTTGCAGAGATCTATATGGAGTGCTGCTGACTTACTCGGCTTAGTCAGACGGAGCTTCTTGGTTGCAATCTCTTCATGCTGTTGCTGCAATGGATTAAAACAGATTATTTTGGTGAAGGAAAATACGAAAATAAAGAGTACACCCAAGCAATTCTATAAAAACTAATGAATTGTCAAGTTCTATAGATTCTTTGTATCTCTAATGATTAGCAGTACTTGGCACATTAGAGATGCACCCAATAAGGGTTTGTTAAGTGACCAATTCCATGGGACTGACCTCCCCACCAGACCTCACATGGAACTTTGTTTTATATTTCTCTATCATACATATATGTAGCAGCAAGGTGTTGAAGTAGAGCATTATTCAAAGAATCAGGAAGACCCGAGTTCAAATCCAGCCTCACTGGGCAAGTCACTTAACCATGTTTGACTCAATTTCCTCATCTGTAAAAATGAGCTGGAGAAGGAAATGTTAAAAACCATTCCATTATCTCTGCCAAGAATATCCCAACTGGGGTCACAGAATCAAATACTATTGAAAAAATATACTTATGTACTGCTTAAAACTTAGAACACAACCCACTGACTCACTTTTTTTTTTTGGCTGAGACAATTGGAGGTAAGTGACTTGCCCAGGATCACACAGCTAGGAAGTGTTAAGTATCTATTGGCTGTGACCTCTAACTGCCTCTTAACTCCTCCCTTTCACCCTGACCTCATCCAATTAATTGACAAATCTTTTTTTTAAGTATTTTTATTTTCCTGTTTATATGTAAAAATGCTTTTTGTTGTATACATACATCCATTTTTATGTACTTCTATATGAATCATATTAAGAGAGAAAAATCAAAACAAAAGGGAAAAACCACAAGAAAAAAAAGGAAATAGTGCTAATGGTGTTTTCTATCCAAAGTTTATTGGAATTTTCTTGGATCACTGAACCTCTGAGAAGAACCAAGTCTGTCAGAGAGGATCATTGTACAATCCTGCTGTTGCTATAGTAAAATGTTTTCCTGGTTCTGCTTGTTCCGCTCAGCATCAGTTCATGTAAATCTTTCCAGGCCTTTCTAAAATCAGCTTGTTCATCATTTTTTATAGAATATTCCATTACTTTCATATGCCATAACTTGTTCAACCATAAAAAGAGCTGCTACAAACATTTTTGTAAATATGGACTCTTTCTCCTTTTATGATCTCTTTCAGGTATGGATTCAGTAGTGTCACTGCTGGGTCAAAGGGTATGCAGAGTTTTATAGCCCTTCGAGCATGGTTCCAAATTGCTCTCCAGAATGGTTGCATCAGTTCACAACTCCACCAACAATGCGTTAGTGTTCCAGTTTTCCCACATCCCCTCCAACATTTATCATTATTTTTTCCTGTCATCTTAGCCAATCTGAGAAGTGTGAAGTGGTAGCTAGAGTTGTTTTAATTTGCATTTCTCTAACCAATAGTGATTTAGAGCATTTTTTCTGTGATTACAGTTTTAATGTCTTCATCTGAAAACTTCATATCCTTTGACCATTCATCAAATGGGGAACAGCTTGTATTTCTATAAATTTAAGCCAATCTCTATATATATTTTAGAAATGAGACTTTTTTCAGAACACTGTCTAAAAAATCAGTTGACAAATTTTGCTGATTCTATCTCCACATCTCTTCCACTTGCGACCTCCTCTCTCCTCCCAAAACTAGTTCCAATCTCAATATGTTTCACCCTATGCTACAGTAAAACTTCTTCGATCTTCTGATATTCAGGATCTGCTCTCTAATGCCAAAGAGACAATCTCTAGTGCGGAATCACCCTCCTCCCTCCTCATCCCAGAAGGGCATGATTTCGCCTTCCTCAAATATTCCCAGCCCCGACTGACACTGATACTGTCTCCTTCCGTCCCTCAGGAAGCTTCAGGGGCTCTTGGACCAAACCTCTCTTTGGCATTTAACGTTCTTCACAGTTTGCTCGTGCCCTACCTTTAGGGCTATCTGTCCAGGCAAGAGCCACATTCCTGCTCTCTCTAGGCCACGGCCTGGGAAATTAACCTTTTATTTATTTTACACACACTTTATATCTACTATTCTGTGTATTCCTAATAAGATAAAATTTTCAGGACTCTTATCTGATTGACATGCTCGGTGCCTAGGCCTGTGTCGCTCCGTTTGCCCAAGCCGGTTAGTCCAATCAGCTCATTGTAAAGATGATGAACTGACTGAAGCCCAAAAAGTAGGCGTGATTATCACCTTCTCCAAAGTCTAAACTTTCCCCATAGGAGCATAATGTTTGTTGACTACAAATAAACGTGTTGGGATCAGAACTAAAGATGGGATTGAACGAAGCCAGAACTTTCACACAATTAGAGATCCGGAGGTGGGGCTTGTACCCAGGTATAAGATGGGATAGGTCGCCTCTGAAATCCCCCCAACTCAGCTGAACCTTCTTTCACTCGTTATTAGATCACTGTGCCCATTTAACAGAAGAGGGAACTGAGGTCCGGAGTGAGAAGATGGACGCGTTAGACGCGAAATGGCACGACCCAGGTGTTTTGACTATTGCAGGCTGGCCAGATCTCGAGGGATCCCCTCGGAGGTGGCACCCCGCAACCCAGGATCCTGCTCCCCAGATGCTGCCGCGGTCCCTCAGACTGAGAGCCGTTTACCTGCACGACCTTGGTGAACTCTTCATATACTCGCTTCTTGAGGTGCGCGGCCATGGCGGCAGCTGGGACAAACAGCACCTCCACAGCCGCCTTTCTCTTCCGGGCCGGCCCTTCCCGGCCGCCGTAGCCTCGGCCGGGCTCCCACCCCCTTCAGCCTCCGAGAGCCCCGCTGGGTGCGGGCGGGGAAGGGAATGGAGAATAGAGTTAGAATTGGGACGCCAGTATCCCACAATGCAGCGGGGAAAGAGGAGGAGTGGCGTGGATTACGTGCTCTTTCCTCCCCCTAGGCGCTTAGTTTCCCGCGCCCGCCCCAACTACCCCAGCGACGTTTGGGCCTCATGCGACTGAGGGAATGAAAACAAGGGAGAGAAGGGACTGGGAAAGAGGTGGAGAGAAAGCTAGAGGAAGGGGGCGGAGCTCAGGAGGGCAGATAGCCAGTGAACCAGAGCAGACGGCTGCGCCGGTTGTAATTGGGTGAGACCTCATGAGGGCGGGACTGAATTTGGAGAGAACGGGAAAAGGCGGAGCAGGATTTGGTCCTGGAGCTAGAGTGAGAGCAGCTATGGAGCGAATGCGGGACTGAGGGGGGGGCTGGGCCCGGATTGGGCGGGATTGGCCCGGGTTGGCTGAAGGCAGTCAGTCCAGGTGATTCGGGAGATGATACCAACGAATTAGGGCAGAGTTTTTATACAGGGGAAGGAGGGAGAAGGATGTGAGGGAACATATGAAAAGGGTGAATGTCTGAGGGAGAAGAGGGGGATAGGAGAGGGGATGAGGAAATGAGTGGAGAGTGGAGAATGGAGAGGAGGGGATGCTCTGAGGACTTGGGGAGAAGGAGGAAGTAAGGGACGGTAGAAAGTGCGGGGATTGTGAGGATGGGAGATGGAAGGGGCCGTGTAAGGATTTGTGAGGGGAGGTTGTGCAGAAACGGAGAGGGAGTGGGAAGTAGGAAGAGAGGAGGGAGGAGAGGATGTCTGGAGTGGGACATGGAGGAGGAACTGGGAGGACATATTGGGGTGGAGGATGGGATGGGGAGGACATGAAGATGAGGGGAAAAAGAGGATGGGATTGTGAGTGAGAAAGGGTGAGCAGAAATCGGGTAGGTAGAGGGGATAGGAGTGGAGATGGGGGATTGGGAAGTGTAAGGGTAGAGGAGATTGAGGAAAGGAGGACGGGAATGTGAAGGACAGTGATGGACGAGAGGAGTAGGGAGGATGTGAGGAAAAGGAATGTATGGGGAAGTAGGGAGAAAGAATGGAAGATGGGGGATATGTGATGGGGAAGTAGGGAAAGGGGAAAGGATATGTGAAAAGTAAGGAGAAAGAAAGTGAGGGGATAAAATTTGTAAGGGGAGGAAAGGTATGGGGACAAGAAGGATATATGAGGGGTGAGGATAGAGAAAAAGGGAGTGAGTTTGAGGTTGTGGTAAGAGGAAGTGGGAGTATGTGTGAAGGAAATGGGGGTGACGGATCCACGGGAGAGGACTATGTAGGAATCTATGAGTTGGAAGGATTTCTGGGAGAGGAAAGGAAAGATATCCCCCTGATAATTAGATCATGGATTCTTGAAGACTTTTAATGGCAGGACCCAAGCTCTGGCCATCCTGACCTAGCTTCATTGGGCTATCAATAAATTTTGCCATTTGAGAACCCAAATTGGCCCCATCACTGGCAGGAGTGCTCACATTATAAGATGAATCTTAAAATATTTCTGGGGTATTTGCAAACTATATGTATCAGGAGAGGGAGGGGGAAAAAAAGAATCTAGTTAGAAACTATGTGTGAGATCAATCCGAGACAGAAGGAAGAAAACGCTCACCTAAGCTGGAGACAGCAGTGCAGCTTGACTTGGTAATAAGAACCTGAACCTAGGATTCAAATCTCACCTGATGCTTATTTTAGCTAAAAGTCTTTAATTTTAGGAGCTTTGATTTCTTCATCTATAAAATAAGGAAGCTGGACTACTTGGCTTCTGAAGTCCCTTCCCGCTCTAGATTTATCAGTTTTCTAGCATTTCAAAGTAGTAGGAGTTCAGTGCTGCCAGAATTTAAAGAAATGGTGATCAACAAAACTTAAAAGACTGTAAATCTAGAGTCTGAAGGTACATCAGGGACCATTTAGTCTAACCCCCTTATTTTATTGATGAGAAAACGGAATGTGGGAGTTAAATAACTTGATCAAAATTTTTTGGAATCTTTACAAACTACTAACTCATTAGAGTTGATAGATTATTGATCTGATCTTACAAGAAGATGTTTTGGGCCAGAACCTGAAACAAGGTATTAAGTAGAACTAATTGATACAGTGCTTGTGTTCACACCTTTACTCATTGGAGTTCACAAGTATGGGAGTTCTTTTGTCAACTCCCATACTTGTGAACTCCAATGAGTAAAGGTGTGAACACAAGAACCCCCCATACTTGTGAACTCCAATGAGTAAAGGTGTGAACACAAGAACCCCCATACTTGTGAACTCCAATGAGTAAAGGTGTGAACACAAGAATCCCCATACTTGTGAACTCCAATGAGTAAAGGTGTGAACACAAGAACCCCCATACTTGTGAACTCCAATGAGTAAAGGTGTGAACACAAGCATTGTATCAATTAGTTCACTTAGTACCTTGTTTCAGGTTCTGGCCCAAAACAGATTCTTGTAAGATCAGATCAATAATCTATCAACTCTAATGAATTAGCAGTTTGTAAAGATTCCAACAAAAATTAAAACAATTAATCTCAGGTTAGATTCTTAAGGGTTTTGAGTTAGTATGAGGGGGATTGAAAATGCCATTAAAAAAGAGACAAGTCAGGAGGGTCAATAAGATTGGGAGTTCAGGATGAGAAGATTGGAACAGAGAGAAGACAAAGTCTTGGGCTTCATCTACGTAGAAGCTATAGTTGAAGTTGAAAGTGTGCCTGTGCTCTTTGAAGAAATATACTGAGAGAAGAGTGGAGGTGTAATGATTGAATCTTAGTGATTCAAGTAGAGAGCAAGAAATGCCAAAAAAGGATGAGAGGATAGGCCAAAGGTTAGGGAAGCCAAGAATTTCAAGGAGAATCTTTTCTATCCTCACTCCCCTGAGACATCTGGAAAAGCAGTAAGAAAGCAATTAGGCATCAGCTAATTGCTGTAGCCTTGGAATGTCATGGTGAATAAGCTGCCTGACCTTTTTCTGATTCCTATGAGTTCCCATCAGCTTTACTAATTCCCCTAAGCTTCCCACATTTTGTGATTAGTACTTTAGCAGGCAATTGTGTAAAATATGAAAATTGCATTTTAACTTATCTATACAATAAGTTTAGACAAGCTGTTCTAATAGGATCCTGTATAAACTACTTCTGTATAGACTGACTTGTCAAAGAATTTGGAGTTAAAATTCAGTTTATATCATAATTAAGCTTTTAAAATATATTTACGAGGAAAATTTATGAACTGAGTTCATAAGGAGTAGAGTTTTCATGGTCCTAAGAAAGAGCAATAGAAACACCAAAAAGAAAGATTTTATTAAAAAAAAAAAAACTGACCAAAAGAGACAATAAACTAAGGAAAATTCTAATATAATTTTTAAAAGACATTTTTGAAAAAAAAGAGGAAAAAGGCACCCTGACATAGTGTCAGAAACTACATCTAAAATAATACCAAAAAATCCTTAGAGATGTGCTCACATGGATCATAGACTCACTCAAGGAATTAAAAGAATCAAGCATAGAAAAAAGATTACATGAGGAAAACAAATTATCCTTCTTTGCAGATGATATTATGGTATACTTAGAGAACCCTAGAGAATTAACCAAAAAAACTATTAAAAATAATCCACAACTTTAGCAAAGTTGCAGGATACAAAGTAAATCCATATAAATCACCAGCATTTTAATATATCATTAACAAAATCCAACAGCAAGAGATTCAAAGAGAAATTCCATTTAAAATAACTATCTATAGTGAAAGTATTTGGGAATCCATCTACCAAAGGAAAGTCAGGAATTATATGAGCAAAACTACAAAACACTTTCCTCACAAAGTCAGATTTAAGCAATTGGAAAAATATCAAGTGCTCTTGGATAGGTTGAGCAAATATAACAAAGATGACAATACTCCCTAAATTAATCTATGTATTTAGTGCTATACCAATCAAACTCCCAAGAAACTATTTTACTGACCTAGAAAAAATAACAAAATTCATCTGAAAGAACAAAAGGTCAAACATTTCAAAGGAATTAATGAAGAGAAAAGCAAACTAAAGTGGCCTAGTTGTACCAGATTTAAAACTATATTATAAAGCAGCAGTCATCAAAACCATTTGATACTGGCTAAGAAATAAAGTTGATGAGTGGAATAGGTTAGATTCACAGAACAAAATAGTCAATGACTATAGTAATCTAGTATTTGACAAACCTAAAGGCCCCAGATTTTGGGAAAAGAATTCATTATCTGATAAAAACTGCTGGGAAAATTGGAAAGTAGTATGGCAGAAACTAGGTATAGACCCACACTTAACATCGTATACCAAGATAAAGTCGAAATAGGTTCATGATGTAGACATAATGGTATTATAAACAAATTAGAAGAACATAGGATAGTTTACCTTGCAGATTTGTGGAGGAGGAAGGAATTTGATCACAAAATAGATAATTTTTATTATATTAACTTAAAAAGTTTTTGTGCAAACAAAACTAATGCAGATAAGAAAAAGGGAAGCAATAAATTGGGAAAACACATCCAAAGGCCTCATTTCTAAAATATATAGAGAATTGACTCAAATTTATAATAGTTCAAGCCACTCTCCAATTGATAAATGATCAAAGGATATGAATAGACAATTTTCAGATGAAGAAATTAAAACTATACTCACATGAAAAGGTGCTCCAAATCACTATTGATCAGATAAATGCAAATTAAGACAACTCTGAGATACCACTACACACCTGTCAAATTGGCTAAGATGACAGGAAAAGATAATGACAAATGTTGTAAAGGATGTAAGAAAACTGGGACACTGATACATTGTTGGTGAAACTGTGAACGGATCCAACCATTCTAGAAAGCAGTTTGAAACTATGCTCAAAAAGTTAGCAAACTGCATACCTTTTGACCCAGCAGTGTTTCTACTGGGATTATAACCCAATATACTTTCAGCTTGTCTTCCCTTAAAAGAGGGAAAGGAACCCACATGTGTAAAAATGTTTGTGGCAGCACTTTTTGTAGTGGCAAAAAACTGGAAACTGAGTGGAAGCCCATCAATTGGAAAATGGCTGAATAAATTATGGTATATGAATGTTATGGAATACTACTGTTCTGTAAGAAATGACCAGCAGGATGATTTCAGAGAGGTTTGGAGAGGCCTACTTGAACTGATGCTAAATGAAATGAGCAGAACCAGGAGATCATTATATACGAAAACAAGACTATACAATGATCAGTTCTGATAGATGTGGCTCTTTTCAATAATGAGAGGATTCAAACCAGTTCCACTTGTTCAGTGATGGAGAGAGCTACATGGGAACAGTGTGGAACACAACATAGCATTTTCACTCTATCTGTTATTTGCTTGCATTTTGTTTTTTTCAGTTTTTTGCCTTCTTGATCTGATTTTTCTTGTGCAGCAAGATAACTGTATAAATATGTATACATATATTGGATTTAACATGTATTTCAACATATTTATGTATTGGACTACCTGCCAGCTAGGGGAGAGGGTGGGGGAAAGAAGGGGAAAATTTGGAACAAAAGGTTTTGTGTGAGTCAATGTTAGAAAAATTACCTATGCATATGCTTTGTAAATAAATTAATTTTAAAAATTACAAAAAGAAACAAAGAAATTGAATGCAGCTAAGAAATCCCAGAATGATTTTTTTAAAATTATGAAACTAGAAAATAACTTAGATGTGGTGTTCTCTTCTTTTCTAAAATAGGATCATTCTCTGGGAGGAGGAGGTTTCTTGGGGGGCTTCTGGAGGCAGCCTTAGTTTCAGTTCAAAGTAATAATCATCTCAAATGCAGCCAGGGATTAAAGTACAGTCTTTTATTGTCTCTTCCAAAATAGCCCAGTTAGTTTTTTTAGAGGCCTATATCCTTCCTTGTTCCAAGAGTTCTTGCAGCTTGTCTTTTAGCTCTTCCAGCTTCTGCCTCTAGCTCAACTCTGACTGCTGGCTTCTCAATCTCTTCAAGTCTCTTGACTGAAGCTCTAAGAGCTTCTTATATATAATCTCTTAAAGATGTGAATCCAAAGGTTGATTCCTCCTCTGAGAGAGTGGGATTGTGGGTTTCTGACTTGTGAATCTCCCGAACTTATGAACTAATGTGTGAGCTAATGTGTGAATTCTTAAAGGTGTAAACTTAAGCATTGTGTCTATCAATTCTAGTGACTTAACATCTTGTTTCAAGTTCTGGCTCATAACACTTAGAGGACTTGAAAATTTCACTGGATGCAGCCAAAAGCAGAATTAAGGAAGTGGAACAAAAAGTAGCAGATAATGCAATTGAAGTAGAAAAGCAAGATTAAAAAATAATTGAGTTTGTGAACAGATCCAAACTTTCTGGAGAATAATTTGGAACTATGCCCCAAATGCTATAAAACTGCATACCCTTTGATTAGCAAAACCACTATTAGGTCTATATCCCAAAGACATCCAGGAAAAAAAAAGGAGAAAGGACCTGTTTGTATAAAAATATTTATAGCAACTTTTTTCATATTGGTTAAGAATTGGAAATTAAAGAGAGGCCCATCAATTGGACTTTGGCTAAACAAGCTGTGGTATAGGACTGTAATGGAATATTATTATACTATGAGAAATGACAAGCAGGATGATTTCAGAAAAAGCTGGAAAGACTTACATGAACTGTTGCAAAGTCAAGTGCATAGAACCAGGAGAACATTACAGTTACAGTTACAGGAATATTGTTGAAAGAACTATGACTTAGCTATTCTCAGCAATACAATGATCCAAGACAATCCCAAAAGATTAGTGATGAAGCCTGCTGTCTCCTGTGAAGGAACTGATTTTGACTAACCACAGACTGAATAATAGGAAAAAGTCTTATACAATTGCACATATATAAAGTCTGATTGCTTATCATGTAAGGGAAGGTGAAAGAGAAGAAGGGATAGAATTTGGAACTCAAGACTTTAAAGAAAAATATTAAAATAAAAAACTCATCTGTGAAAAGATATGTAAGATTTGCAGAATAGATTATAGATTTGGAGGACTGATTAAGGAAAGGGAACCTCAGAATTATTAGCATCCTAGAACACATTAAGAGTAATAATTGGGTTACTTTCAGAAAATTAGTGAAGAAAATTTTCCAGAATATAATGGGGGCAGCTAGGTGGCGAAGTGGATAAAGCACCATCTCAGAATTCAGGAGGATCTGAGTTCAAATCTGGTCTCAGACACTTAATACTGCCTAGTTGTGTGACCCTGGGCAAGTCACTTAACCCCAATTGTCTCGGGGGGGGGGGGGGAATCCAAATGGAAAATATAAAGAATGTAAAGATATTCAGAATAGAGGAATGTAAAGAAAGATTTAAAACAGCAGGTTTTGAATAAGGATTCATGATTTTATTGGTGTGAATGTACTTTTGATTGACATCTGTCATTGTAATTCCCTCCATAATACAAAGTTTCATGATTTGCTGTGACCAAAAATAATTACTTCATGATCAACCTACTAAATGATAAATCTTTCCAAACTTAGCTAGGCTGATCCTTAAAAAATGTAGCCAGTTCCTAGACCTATATTAAAGCTATTCCAGAACTTGCACTTTCCAGCATAGTTCTCAATAACAGGGTGGCCATACCATGAGAAGACAACAATCATCTTAAAACTTCAGATAGAAAAGGACCCAGAGTTATTTTGTTAAAATGTATTCCGATATGCAAATAATCTGATTCCATGGCTTGCATTTAGTTTTAAATTATTTTTGTTTGCATTTGCTGAGATTCTTTATAATTAAAAGAAAACAATGCCCTTATAATTGAACATTGCTTTTTAAACATATGCAAAATCGATTGCCATATGATTTCTAGCAGTCAAATGAAACTTATAGATTACATGCCAAAAATAGCATCTTTCTCTACCTACCTTGTCTCTGATGAGTCCTGACAGGATTTTCTCAATTTCAATTCCCAAAGATCAGTAAGATTTTAGGAGGCCTTACAAATGTCCCTATCTATAAAATGTTCCTGGTTTGCTCATTTGAATGTTTCTTTAAGGAAAACTTTGGTGTTGTTAAGAAACATTTTTAATGGAATATGATATCAGTAGTTTATGTCTATCTTGAGAAGAACCCTGATTTTGGAGTTAGGAGACCTAGATGTAAATATCAGTTCTCCATCTTATATGATTCTCAGCAAGTTAGTCATATGAATTGTAGGCATCTAGTACTGTTTCCAGCATAAAGATAATTCCGGCAGTTTGTTTTCAGTCATAGATATATTCTTAGAAAAGTTTTGTTTAATTGACAAAGGTTTATCTCTCCAGATATATAAAATTACTTTCCTAGAATCTTTTCTGAATCTTTAACTTTTAGCTGATTTTCCCTTTTATCATAGTTTGTGTATTCTCCTAATTAAGTTGATTGAAAACAGAATTTGGTTTTCTATCTATCTTTATAGCCCTTTCACCTAGCACATTACTTTGCATGTAGAAGGCATCTTATACTTACTGCTTATGCTACGTGCAATAGAACTGTGGATAAAACAATAAAATACAAACAGCCCCTATTTTTAAGGATCTTATGTTCTATAAATGAAACAGACATTCTCTAACAGCAAAGAGCAACCAACTTGACGATGGGATGGAAGAGGAGAGAATAGCCCTCTCCAGTTTTCAGCTCCTCGTGTCCAGTAGGAAGGCATAATAAATGATATCTCCCTTAATCCAAATCAAGGGTCCAATAGTCCAAGTTGGAGACAGATAGTCAGGATTATCTGGTATTAGTTTTGTTCTCTCAAACTCGCTTCTCAAACAATACAATTGCATAAGACCAGTTATGCATCCAGTTGGATGTTAGGTCATACCCAAAACAAGGACCCATATCTATGTTCATACTGGAAGTTAAGTAAACACTTAGAGGAAAATTTTGGGGTTGGGGAGGATAATATATTAGATTTACTCATAGGTTCTACTTTACAAAAGGAACACCATTACTCTTAAGAATTTCCATTAGAATTCTTCTCCACAAAGGGCATATCTTGTTGGTCAGAGACCAGCCCTACTTATTTGCTGCCAGAAACTAAATACATAAACCATGTGTGTTGTCTTATCCTATTCAAATGTGAGAGATTTAGCTTGATTTTGCTCTTATTCTCAGCTTTTAACACAGTGGTCAACATATAGTAATACATTTTTCCCTATTCTACTGTTTATATACAAAATAGGATTCTGGTTAGAGCTGCAAAACAAATATGTACATCAGAGGATGTTGGTGTTGAACAAACTCTTATAAATATTTAGTTCAATCTTTTCAATTTAGAAGAAACAGGCCTTTAACTCTTTGTGAGACTTAGTCAAAATCTCTTGCTAGAAGACTCAGGACTGTGGCATTTGATCATATTAACATAAAGCAATGTTTTCAGATAATTGAAGTTTCTCTTTTCTGAATTCCCTGAAGGTTGGCTTTTTTTGATCTTTTGAAAATTGTCTCCCTATGATGAGAAAAAAAGATAAAGGTATAACATATAACATTTTGCAATCCAAAAGGTATTTTACACACTTTATTTAGCAAGAATTGATTATTAAGTAGTTTAAATGTGCCAGGCACTCTTATTAGGCAAAAGTCATACAACACAAAAATGGATGGGGTCTAGCCTAAAGAAACTTATTAGTCTACCAAAGAAAACAACATATATAAAGATATATAAATATAAACATTGTGCATGTGTGTGATAAGAGGGTACTGGCAATTTAATTTGGTAAGTTTATTTTTTAATATATATTGTTTTATGAATCATGTTGGGAGAGAAAAATCAGAGCAAAAGGAAAAAACCACAGGAGAAATTAAAACAGAAAAAAGAAGTGAATATAATATGTGTTGATTTATATTCAATCTCCTTAGTTGTTTTTCTGGATGCAAATGACATTTTCTGTCCAAAGTCTATTGGAATTGCTTTGGATGACTGAATTACTGAGAAGTACCAAGTCTTTTGTAGTTGATCATCGCACATTCTTGCTATTATTGTGTATAATATATTCCTGGTTCTGCTTGTTCAGCCATTCCCCAATTCTTTGCTACCACAAAAAGAGCTGCTACAAACATTTTTGCACATGGGGTCCTTTTCCTTATGATTGCCTTGTGATATAGACCCAGTAATGGCACTGCTGGGTCAAAGGGTATGCACAGTTTGATAATCTTTTGCGCATAGTTCCAGATAGCTCTCCAGAATGGCTGGATCACTTCATAATTTCACCAACAATGTATTAGTGTCCCAGTTTCCCCACAAACCCTCCAACATTTATCATCTTTTCCTGTCAACTTAGCCAATCTGGCAATTTAACTTAGAATGTCAGTACAGGCCTTCTCTAGGATGTGGCATTAGAAAGAACATAAGGATTTAAGAAGCAGGGGTGAAGAAGATATACATTCCAACATAGTTCCCCATGTTTGGGGAACTACAAAGCAATGATTCACTTAATCTGTATCACAGTTTCTCAGTTTTTGTTACACTTTTATCCAAGTTATTTCAATTTGGATATTGCAAACTAAGCCTCTGTCCTGGCTTCCTTTGTTCATTATACTATCTCATTTGATAATCTCATCTATAAATTAAATTATTTACACAGTTGATTACCAGATTTATAGAGCCAGTCCCAATTCCTATTCTGAGCTCCAGGCTCACATTGTTAAGTGTGCACTGAATATTTCAAACTGGATATCCTATTAATCTCTTAAAACTCAACATATCCAAAACAACTAATCTTTCCCATTTCCCATTCCTTTTCTCATCTTCCTTATTGTTGCTGAGGGCCCCACCATCCCAGTTAGCCAGATCTACAATCTGTGTCAACTCCTCATCTTCACCCCACATATTCAATTATGTCAAATTTTGACATTTTTTACTTTCACAACCTCTTCACACAGCTGCCACCCTAATTCAAGAAATTACCTCTCATCTAGACTATGGCAATAGTTTTCTAATTGGTTTCCCCATTCCAATCCAGTCTCCACAGAGCTACCAGAGGGATTTTCCTAAAACAAAGGTTAACACAGAGGAGTCTCCTGGAGGAAGACTGGGTCAATATTGTCAAGATACAAAGAGGTCAAGAAAGTTAGTAAACCATCGATTTGACAATTAAGAGATCACTCATAATTTGGAGAGTTATTTTAGATAAATGAAGGCAGAAGTTAAATCGCAAAGAGTTGCCAATAATTTGTGGAGTAGGATTTTCTATGAGTTTGACTATGAGTTTCTATGAGAGATAAAGATTGTTAGCTTAAAGGAATGGAATTTCACAGTAAGCCTGTTTGGTACTATAGATAATTGTCACCATTTTAAGGAATACTAAGACTTAGAAATGTTAAGTGATTTTCCTGTGGATTTACAGCTAATTAGGGATGGAATCAAATCAGTAAACAAGTATTTTTGCTGAAGATGCAAAGAAAAACAAAAACATTCAATACCTTCAAGATTTGTATATTCTAATAGGGGAGATAACATGTAAATAACTACATAAAAGCTAGCAATTATATAGTGCTTTAAGGTTTGCAAAGGATTGTACATATGTTATCTTACTTGACCCTCACAACAACCCTGTGAATTAGGTGCTATTAAGAGTTAAATGGTTTGACCAGGGCCACAAAGATAAGTGGAAGGATCTGAACTTGGGTTTTCTTGACTCCAAATTGAACAGACTGTACCATATCACTTCTCAGTAAGACAGTATAGAGCAAAAAGAGAAGGTAAGAGCCATAGGTTCACAGGGTTAGTGAACATGCCATGAATGAAGAACCTATAAAAGAGACTGAAAAATAGTCAGATGCATAGAAAAAGAACCCATTTTTTGATCTCAGGTTTTCCCAATTTCAAGACCAGCACTTTATTACACCATGTTGCTTTTCCATCATTGCTAGAACAATGCTTTGAAACCTTTAAAGAGCTATGAGCTATTGTTATTATAACAATCTTTTGAGGGAAGCATTCTTATTTTATAGATGAAAAAATAGATTTGATAGGTTATGTGACTTGTTCAAGGTGACACACAGTACTTAGCAGAGCTAGAATTAGAGCCCATTTCTTCTAAATCCATCAAATTGTGCTATCTCTTGTGGTTTTGAAGAAAGAACTTTATAAATCTTAAATACTAAATAGCCATTGTTATCATTATTATCATCAATAATCCAACTATTTAATTATATTTTAAAATTATCAAAAGAAAACCCATAAAGCAAAATTTATGAATGACCCCCCCCAAACCAGCCACAATGACTAAATAGTAACATACCATAAACAATTTTATTGCATAATCACTGTGAGCAGAGATTCTAATTTGAAAAATCTCTATCCTTTATCAATTTTATTTTTAAAAAGTCTACAGTTAATAGTACCATGAATAAGGAATCAGTTCTTTTGAACTAGAATTATTTACTTTTCAGGATTCAGAAATTAAAAAAAAATCATAGACTCATAACTACCATTACCAACACATTACTTAAAAACAGAATTTTAGAATTTTCATTAAGATAAGAAAAATATCGCTTTACTTTTGGGCTTTGCTTCACAGTCAAGTCAATGATCTTCCAAAGAATCCTTTTCTGATATGGCTTCTTGATCAACAAATGGTTTGGGAAATGTGTCAACATTCTCATTACCTGTTGGCCTAACATTTTTGCAGCTTTCTATTTTTTACAACCAAAGACAATATTTCTGAGCTGGCACCTATCTGGCCATTCATAGAGGTAGTATTGATTCTATACTATTGGCAAAGTTAGACATGTTTTACTCCAGGAAAAAGGGACACAATTAAAAAGCTTTCAGCAGTCTTTTTACAGAGGAAAAAAAAATAAAGCTAAACGAAATTCTCTTTTTACTGTACTAGCCTTAAAAAAGGCTAGCAATATAAGAATTTCAATGTTTTATATTTATCATTCACATAGACCCTTTCTCTGAAGAAATAAAAGTATTAAAAAATATAAATCATAGTATATCAGTGGTGCAAGGCACCTTAGATTACATATTCTTAGATCTTAGAGGCTCTAATCCAATTCTTCTTCATTTTTCCTACCATATTGTGTGTATGTATATAGATACTGTTGGATTGTGTGTGTGTGTGTGTGTGTGTGTGTGTGTGTGCATGTGTGTGTAATTGGGATTGATATAAAGTCTTTTACTTTGACTTCCAAAAAATCAAGTTCACAAATGTTAAGATGGGGAAAGTATAGCTAGATAATGATTTGAAAATGCATTGTGTGTGTGTGTGTATGTGTGTGTGTATAATTATGTGTGTATTTATACATATGTGTGTAAACATATGAGTATACATATATTTTTTATAGCAAAAAAGTACAGAGAATTGAAATAATATGCCCATTGTTAACAGACAAAATCAGAAAGGGGTCCAGATGTCACTTACTTTTCCTATTTGTCCAGTACTGATTACCAACCACATTATCTTCCCTTTGTCATGAAAACATTCAAAATGTTTATGTTGTAATTTTTACTTTCTTAATTTATTTCACTTAAATGATTTAACAATTTCTTTTTCTATAAGCATCCACCCCTAGCCAAATGTATCAATCCTTAGACTATTGAGGAGGTCACCACCAGGTGAAAGTGAATTTATAAAAATAATCAGAGGACTTGATTCGGAATCCCTTCTCAGCTGCATAGGGCTGGTAAGACACACAGTATCCCTGAGCTTCAATGTCCATTTTGACACAATCCAATAGGTCGGTGATGGCTGGTGATGCCTTCCAGGGCCCAAACTTCACCACTGACCTCTTGTCTGTCTCCAGAGTCTGTAAAGCATCCAGACAGCGAGTGGCATCCTCCTCAGTCCGCACTGCACATACCACCACACCAGAACATCGAGCTGCCACAGCCTCTGCTCTGGCGATCCGGATCATGAGCTCAAGGTTCTCATTGTATCCTGGGACTCGGAGCAAGAACTGCTTCCTGGCTACCTGCTCCCCAAAGATCTGGGGTGTATCCTCTAGAAGCTTGACCAGGGGTTGGATCTCATAGAACTGGGCTTCTCTATATACCTCTGGGATGCTCTGTGTAGGCAGCTGTCCACTACGGAGATATTCTAGGATGGGTCGAAAATGGGTACCTGGTCGGTCAATGAAGATTCTGCCTTGGGAATCAGGCCGAGGAGGCTTGGCTGTGCTGAACATTTCTGCCAGCTTGGAGCCAGGGAATTTTTTCAGGGTGCCCACAGTGGTAGTGTACAGCTCACCCCCCACATTCAGTTCAACAACAAGTGACATCTGTAGATAACCAGAAAGGATCATTAGCACCTTGATTATACCCAAAAATTTCATGACACTTTTATTTGCAAAATAAAATCTATGGTGTGGCAGAATAAGCATCGATTCGAAATATAAAGTTTGGGAATCTAGTATAGATTCTGGGAATATAGCATAGAAATCCTGGGGAAATCACCTAATCTGATTCTTAATTACATAATTTGTTGGATTTTATTTTTTAAAAAGGAGCTAGGAAGGATAAAATGAAATGTAATAGGGATTGATATAAAATCTTACATTTTGATATCTAAAAAATTAAGTTCACAAATGTTAAGATAGGGGAGATAGCTAGATAGACAATGGTTTGAAAAAAATCTAGGGGTTTTAGTGAACTTTAAGCTCAATGAAAGTCAACAGTGTGATATGGCAGCAAAGAAATTAACGCAATCTGAAGCTATGTTTAGAGAGACACAGTGTCCTAAACCAGGTAGTTATGTATCCCTGTATAAAATCTGCCCAAGTCAGACTACATCTGGAATACTGTGTTTAATTCTGGGTATCATACATCAACAAGCTAACTCCCTGGAGGGTCTCAGAATCAGTCAGAGTTAGTTTCAATCAAAGTTTTTGGTCTTTAGAGAGAGAAGTGAAGGAGGCAGGCAAGCTGCCATGAGGCTTGCCAAAGATGTATCCTGGATTCTGGAGTACAGAGTCTCCAGCCCTTCTCCTCCTCTTCCTGCAGCCAAGTGACCCCTGATTTCTCTCTCTCAGCCCGGCAATCCTTGCCTACAATTACCTCATCACAAAATATTCAGCAAGCACCAATGGTGAGGAGAACCATCACATCATCTCATCTAAATATATGTATATAGAGCCATTATCTCACATTGAATAAGTGATTAGCCTTAAGTGCTCTGTTGTCTGATTCAAGCACACCTTTTCAGAGTTTCAGCCCTCTACAATCAGGATGTTCACAATGTCTTACAAGGATCAGTTAAAGGAATTAGGGATATTTAATCTGGAGAAGAAAAGACTCAAAGGAGAATCTATACAGGTATCTTCAAATATTTCAAGGACTGTTATTGAAAGAGGGAATAGACTTTTTCTGCTTGGTCTTAACAGATTTATAAGTAATGGCTGGAAGTAGCAAAGAGAGAAATTCAGATTGAGCAGAAGAAGCTTCCTAACGATGAGGGCTATCACAAAGCTGAACTAAGTGCCCTGGGAGGTCATCGGATCATAAATCTAGAGCTAAAAGGGACCTCAGAGACCATCTAGTATACTCTTGTTGCCCAGAAAAGGAAAATGGAGTTGGCAGGAGTTAAATGATTGGTTTAAAATCACACAGGTTAGTTTCAGAAATAGAATTTGAACTCAGATTCTCTTGACTGCAGAACCTCTTTCCACTCTTCCACAATTCATGGGTTCCTCCTTACTGGAAGCCTAAAATAAAAAATTGGAAGATGTATGGTGTAGAAAGTACATGGTATATGTAGAATATAAGTAGAAAAAGTATGGTTCTTTCCCATTAATTTCTGTGATTCCAAGAATTATATCACTTCATAGGGATATGATGAGGAAAGGATCTTTACCACCCTTTAAGCACTATACATACATAAACCATAAACCTAGATAGTGCTAAGTAGGAACAGGTACCATAATCATTAGTATGGGAAAAAGATACCCAGAGGCAAACTGAGTCACTTAATGCTCCATTGCAAGACAGTATGAAACCAGAACCAGAATCTAGTCCTCCACATCCCAGCCTGAAGGTGATTCTGTTTATATTCCTGGGTCACTGGGTTGCTGAGAATCAAGTGAAAAGGGAATTTTAGTAGTCGTAGGACTTTGTTTGGAATAATTTCTCTTAGTGCAGAGTCAAGAACCAAGCTTTGGGGAATGTTCACAGTCTGAGGCCAGAAGGAGATAAGCCAGCAAACCCAGACACAAAACATAAGAAGAAAAAATGGGGAAATGTTCTATCAGGGAAAACAGAGGTTTCATAAAGGAGGTGGCCAGCAATGCCACACATACGGAATGGATCAAGCAGAAGAAAGGCCCAGGATTTAAGATGTTCCAAGACCAAACAAAACTTGTCATTGCTAAACTAAGTCCTTCTCCTTTCCCTATCTCTGTAGAAGCCAACATCAGCCTCCCAGGCTCACCACACAGGAGTCATCAGGGACTCCTCACCACTTCTTCCCAAATCCACCAAGGCCTGTGGATTTCATCTTTGCAATTATCTGCCTTCCTCTCTTCTCTGCCATCACTCAAGGACCAGTGTTCCTCATCTTATGACCTGATTATTGCAGCAGCTCACCTTAAGTCTCAACTCACTCTAGTCCATCTTCTGTTCAGCCACTGAAGTGCTTTTCCCTCACTGGGGTCTGATTCTGTCACCTCTCTACTCAATAAACTCCAGTGGGTTTCTATTATCTCTAGCTAGAGAATAGACTCAAAGCCTAGAGATGCAGGGTCATGTTTTTCGAACATCATGAAGCCAGTGTCGCTGAATCAGATTGGAAAGTAAGAGGGGGCTTTGCATGCTGAACAGCATGATATTCGAAAAACATGACCCTGCATCTCTAGGCTTTGAGTCTATTCTCTAGCTATCCCCTTTGCACGAAATCATCTCCCTCCTCTGCTCTATTGACCCCCATGGTTCCTTTAAATTCCAACCAAAATTCCACTTAATTCATCCACTTAATATTGGTATGTGGCTAATTATTTTACTACCACACCAAAAATGTATTGTGCTGTAATCCTGCAAATTTGTTTTATGGATGGCTCTTATAGTTTAGAATGTACTTTCATCCTTGTGCTAAGTAGCAGAGAAAGGATGCAGAGAAATATATTTCTGCTACAGTCTTAATAGCTTTGTTCTCATATCCTATTTTCTTGATCTGTGATTTGTTCCTCTGAAATGATATTTCACTTGGCTATTTAGATGATTTCAGTGTATGTATATATACTTTCTTAAAGCACTATATAAACATCAGTTATTTTCTCTATACCAATTGATGTTCTTCACCATTCCAAAAGATTCAAAGTTGCAAGTAACCAAAGCATAAAGAGACATATGGAGGGTGTAGAAAAGCTGCTGCAGGCTCTAGCCAAGAATGCTTTAACGCATTAAAAAAATCAGAAGCAACCTAACTGCTCAGGAGGACTGTGTTGCCATGGGCAACTCTAACTAGCACAGGGTCTAGGGAAGGAAAAAGGGGGTAGTATCTTTGAATGGCCATTTCGTACTTGATCAGGCAGTATGGCTCCCAAGCCACACATTTAAACAATAAACAGCAATAAGAAAAAGAATCAGAACATTGCTCCTCATATACATCCTTCAATTACAAAGCTCAAAGCACTGTCACAGGGTTATTATTCATTACATCCCCTATATGAAATAGATGGGTGAAAGTAGAACACACATTGAAGTCACATTTTAAAATCATAGAATGTTTGAACTGGAAATAAACTTAGATCATTCAGTCCAAACCTTCGTTTTGCAGATGATGAAACTAAGACCCAGAGAAATTAAAGGAGTTGTTTAAACACAGCTATGGCATCTGAGGCAAGATTCAAACTCAGGTACTTCTGACTGCAGGTCCAACAGTCCACACATCCTCCATTTCCAAGAGGAGCAATGCTATCACAGGGTGGTGTCTAGACTCATTTGTGAACTAAATTTAAATGAGACAATTCACAAAGTATACAGCCTCATTTTTTCTTCCAGAGTCATCTGTAGCAAGACAAAAGCCAGAATGGACAGTCATGATGATCTTGGTGTCTGACTAGGCAGTGGGTTTTAGGGAGACCTGGGAAACATGAGTTCAAACAGAACCTCAGGCCCTCAACAGTATGAATGTGGGCAAGCCTCATATTCACCTTAGTTTCCTCAATTGTAAAATGGGATAATACCTACCTCTCTGGGTAGTTGAAAGGATCAATTGTAAAGCATTTAGCCAGTGCCTGGCCCTTAGTAAACACTTTAAAATGCTAGCTTTCATTATATTTATTAGCTATTATTTTTCACATGATAGTCCTTCAAGTACCCAAATATAATTAACAGTCATGTTTCTCTGGATCTTCTCATCTGTAGGACAAAATCCCCCTTTCCATTAATTAGTCCTTTATTTTCATGATTCCCCACCTCTCAAGCTTAGCAATGTCCTCTCTAAAATGTGGTGCCCAGAATTAAGACTTTACAGTGGCTTGATCAGTAGAATGATCACTTCAATTCCTGGGCACTACATCTCTGTTAGATCACACTGTTGACTCACAATGAGCTTTCACAATAGATCCTAGTGTTGTTGTTTTTGTTGTTGTTGTTGTTGTTGTTTGTTTGATTTTAGATAATCTGCTGTTAATCCCTGCCATCCCAGTCTTGTATTCGAGGAGTTGATTTTTTTTTTTTTGAATTCCCATTTATCCCTATGGAGTTTCATTTTGTTGGATGGGACCTATTGAGATCTTTTTTAATCTTTGTCATTCAATGTTTTAGCCATCCCATCTAGCTTTGGGTCGTTGGTGAATTTGATGGTGATATTATCTATGCTTTTACCCAAATAATGTAAAAGCATAAAGCCAGGCACATATTCTTCAAACACTCCACTGGAGACCTTCCAAATTAGGCATAAATCTGTAATGACTTTTTTATGGGTCCCACCATTAAACCACTGCCAAATATACCTAACAATACTATGATTTAGTCCAATCTCTTCCACAAGATTAACAAGTGAAATTTTATCAAGATCATTTAAAACGTTCCATAGCCAAAGTAAGAGAAGGGAATGCTGCTCAGTAGTAGATACTCTGGCAAAATTCAGACTACAAAACATAAAGGAACACTGTGATAAAATCCAAAATGCACAGTGCAAATCTCATGCCATTATTTCCCCTTTTCAAAAGAGTGAAAATTTGCTCTTTGGCATTTCACTGAGAGGCTTCCTACAGTACTTAAGTAATATAAAATACTTTTAGCCACTTCCTTACTCAGGTGCGAACTAGCCAGAGAGCCTGGGGAACTCAAAGGGCCAGAGACATGGATTGGTTGATCCGGCCTCTCTCAGCCCGGCGGGGAGAGGATGGGGAGTCAGGATCTGCTTTTTTCGGAGAGGGCAGCACTCCCTAGGTTGGGTCTATTCTGAACAGGCTGGTAAAAGATTTCAGGAACTGGCGGGGAGCGCGGAGGGTTCGTGCCCGTTCGCTAGAAGGGCAGAGTAAGTGTAAGTGCGCAGGGAGGTAAGTGTGCTCAATCAAGTAGTTGTGGTTGTGTGCGGGCGAGGTACGTGGGAATACGTGCGTGCAGGTGCGGGGGAGAGAGGGGTTGGCAGGGAGCATATGTGAGAGGGGGCGGGGGGAGAGCAGAGCGGTGGCCAAAACCCAAGGTGTGAGGGAACGTCCCGCAACCCGGGCCAAGAGGAGACGAGGGCACAGGTTGGAGCGAGAACAGGCAAAGGCCCCAGACCCGCTCCGCTAGCTGAGCTCACCGTCTGTAACACCGCAGGCTTCCCCGGAGCTCGAGATTCGCCCATCAGACTCATTCCTTTTCCCTGGAAAGGCCCCGGACTGGGCGCGGGCTGGACCGGACTGCTTGGCACCTGTACTGCGCGGACACGCTCTACCAGCTGCTGCTGGTGCGGCCGCGGCTGCCCAGCCCAGCCGGACCAGGTGAGAGGGGCGGGGCCCAGCCTGGCCAGGTGAGAGGGGCGGGGCCCAGCCTGGCCAGGTGAGAGGGGCGGGGCCCAGCCTGGCCAGGTGAGGCAGGGTGGAGTTTAAGGGAGGAGACTGGAGGAGGAAGCAGTTCTGCCGGCCGGGCCTTCGAGTCCGGAACGTCTCGGGAATAAAGGCTGAGGAAGGCTCCTTGGCTGCTGCTCCTGGGGCTAGGTAGGCTAGGTGAGATGTGGGAGCCCGGGGCCAGGGGCCGGGCATCGGCACCGCAGAAGCCGGAGGCTTTACGTCCGAGGCTTGGCTCTGTGACCTTGAACGAAAGTCTGTCCTCTGCCTGTCATCCTCCTCTGTAAAAAGAGCGGGTAGAGAAGGTTCCAAAGTTCCTTCCAGCGCCGTCTTGGGACCTCCTTAACGCTTTTAAGTGTTGATATTTTAGCTACCGGCTTTTCCCCGGCTCTTTAAAGTTTATAAAGCGCATACCTCTCAAATACCCGTTTTAGAGTTCAAACTTTTAAAAGTTATCTAGCCATGGCCCAGAGATGTGGTGGCGGCGCCCTGCTTCCAGCCCAAGCACCGCAGCTATAGGCTGTTGCCTCCCAAAGACAGAGCGCACAGGTCTTTACACAAATGCTGCCTCTCACAGCCCTGATTATCTATCCCCATTTACAGATGAGGGAAAGACTGATCATACTGAGATGAGTACTTGTCCCGAGTCACAGTAAGTAGTTCCATGCCCTGGAAAACTGTCTGGATTTGAAGACAGAGATTCTGGGTTCGAATTTGAGCTTGGTCATCCATTTCCTGTATGAGTTAGAGCAGTTTCAGTCTCTTGAGTTGCAGTTACATAAATCTGTGATCCCGCCACAAGTCTGTGATCCTGGGAGCCTAGGTTTGCATCTGTAGTATAGGTCTCAATTGATTGCGCCAATTAACATTTATTTAGCACCTACCATGTGCCGGTACTGTGCTAAATACTGGGAACAGGAAGAAAGACAAAAGAGAGACCTGCCTTGGCAGGAGCTCACAATCTAATGGGTGGGAGAACATGCAAACTGTTGATTAATGTTTTTTGAGAGAAGTCACATGTCAAGCTATTACCAATCCTCATCATGTTCTTCTGAATTAGTAATGACATAGAGGATAGAAGGCTGGGCCTGAAATCAAGCCCATTGTTATCTACTGTTCTTTCTTTAAATGTTATAAATATCCATCGTTTTATCTGCTTCTCTTTATGTAATACCATAATGGAAGCATGATATAATAGATAAAGCATTTAATTGAGAATTAGGAGACCAGGTCCAAACCTGGATAATGAGAGGGCTGAATGATGACTTCAGGGGTCTGTTTTCAGTACTGACTAATATCCTATAGCTACATTATATGAACATGGGTAAATAACTAAACTTTTCTGCAATAAATACGTTAGCCTTATAATTTTATTGCAAAATTACAAAAAAAAAACCCAAATACTAGTTTCTTTTTTTCTTTTTCTTTATTTTTAATTGAAATTTATTTTTTTTCAAAGCCTTCCATTTTCAAAACATATGCATATATAGCCCTCCATACCCATCCCTGCAAAAGCCTACATTCCAAATTTTCTTTTCTCCTCCCCCCTCCACTCCTCCCAGCTCGCAAGCAATCATATACGTGTTAACCATGTAATTCTTCTATATACACATTCACAATTATCATGCTGCACAAGAAAAATCAGATCAAAAAGGGGAAGGAATGAGAAAGAAAACAAAATACAAGCAAACAACAAAAGTGAAAACATTGTGCTGTGATCCACACTCAGTCCCCACAGTCCTCTCTCTTGGTGCAGATGACTCTTTTCATCACAAATCCATTGGAACAGGCCTGAATCCCATCACTGTTGAAAAGAGCCTCTTCTGTCAGAATTGATCATTTATATAATCTTGTTGCTTTGCACAATGTTATCTTGATTATACTCATTTCACTCAGTATCAGTTCATGTAAGTCTCTTTAGGCCTCTCTGAAATCATCCCACTGATCATTTCTTTCTTTTTTTTTTTGTGATTATTTTATAGTGAGGATTTTTTTTTTTATAACTTTTTATTGACAGAACCCATGCCAGGTTGATTTTTTTTACAGCATTATTCCTTGCACTCACTTCTGTTTTGATTTTTCCCCTCCCTCTCTCCACCCCCTCCCCCAGATGGCAAGCAGTCCTTTACATGTTGAATAGGTTACAGTATATCCTAGATACAATATATGTGTGCAGAACCGAACAGTTCTCTTGTTGCACAGGGAGAATTGAATTCAGAAGGTATAAATAACCAGGGAAGAAAAACAAAAATGCAAGCAGTTTATATTCATTTCCCCTACTGATCATTTCTTATAGAACAATAATATTCTGTAACATTCATATACCATAACTTATTCAGCCATTTTCCAATTGAAGGGCATCTAATCAGTTTCCAGTTTCTTGCCAGGGTGACAGAAACATTTTTGCACATATAAGTCCTTTCAGGTCAGATTTCCTGAAGAAAATAGTGTTTTATCTGGGACTTCAGGGAAGCCAGAGGTGGAGATGAGAATAAGATGAAGAGGAAGAACAATTCCAGGCATGGGAGACAGCTGGAGAAAATGAGGACTGCTGAGAGATGGAGTGTCTTAAGAACAGGAAGCTGGAAGCCAGTGTTACTGGATAAAGGAGAGGGACCTGGTTATGAAGGACCTTATGAAGATTATGAAGCCACCAAATAGGCTTTTGTATTTAATCCTGGAGATGCGAGATAGGGAGATACTGAAGTTTATACTGAGTGGGTGATAGGGTTGGTAGCAGTGGCAGTATTACTCTGATTTTCCAAATATGGAAACAAACTTCTGAATTAACTGAGATTAAGTGACTTTGTCCAAGGTCACAAAGCAAGTACATTTATCAGAGCTGGGATCTGAATACAGGTCAGCATTTTTCTCTAAATAGTATTTTATTTTTCCAATTACATATATAGTTTTCAATATTCATGTTTGTAAGATATTGAGTTCCAAATTTTTCTTCCTTCATATCTCCTCTCTCCTCAAGATGGCAAGCAATCTGATATAGATTATACAATCATTTTATTTTATTTTATTTTTATTACAGTTTTTTATTTATAAAACATATGCATGGGTAATTTTTCAACACTGACTCTTGCAAAACCTTCTGTTCCAAATTTTCCTCTCCTCCCCCCCACTCCCTTCCCTAGATGGCAGATATTCCAATACATGTTAAAATATATATTAAATCCAATATATGTATACATTTCCATACAGTTATCTTGCTGCACAAGAAAAACTGGATCCCGAAAGAAACAGTAGGGCTTATTATATCTCAGCCAAGTTTGTTAAACATCAATGAAACATTCTAATGTTGAATCACCAACTGGAAGCCACACTAATTCCTCTTCAGGGTGAAAAAAGGCCAGTTGCTTGTAATGTTGAAATTTGAATGGCTTCCACCATAATTTGAGTGCCATTTTCAGACTTCTAAAATGATTCCATGGGGTTTCTTAGAAAAAGTGAGGACTAAGTGATGTATTTGGAGTCTGAGCCTGAGTTTTCTCATTTGTCAAATGCAGGGCTTAGACTAGATGACCTCTTAGCAGGCAGTAGAATACAATGAGTGAGTCCTGGCTATAGAGGCAGATCCTGGGTTCAAATTGGACCTCCAAAGTTAACTACCTCGTGATCTTGGGCAAGCCTACTCTGGTCCTGTTTCCCCATTTGCAAAATGAAAGGAGTTGACTAATAACCTCTATAGGCCCTTCTAGTTATGATTTGGACACAAATCCTGGTTTTATTACTTGCTACCTCAGTTTCCTCATCTATACAATGGGAGGGTTTGACTAAGAGACCATAAAGGCTCCTTCTAATCCTGAATCCTATCATCACAAAAATATTTACACATGTATGACATGGAAAATGAGAGAATTATACAAGCTCTCTTTCAGAAGGATGTAAAATGATTTTTTTTTGTTTTAGCTCCCAAACCAGTCAACAACATGAATTGTTAGTCACTTTATTAAAAATTTATTATTCTATCTACTATGCCTCTTAGCTTCCCTAGTGGAATGGACAAATGAGAACAATTATTTCCAGTTGCCATGAAGGTGGCTGAAGCAAGTGCTGTGAATTGCTTAGAGCTTGGTTGGACATTGCAAATGCCAAAATCATCCACTGTATTCCACGCCATCACCAGACAGCTTGATTTCTATTTTGCCTCTGATCTTCAATGATTGGAAGAGAGAGTAAGGCTGACAACTTTGTGCAGCTCTGCTTCACTTAAGTGCAGTTCATGCACAAATCAAGCCATCACCCCATAAAGTCTTTGGTCATCTTCAAAAACAAAGGATGAAAAAACAAGAATAATGTGACCCTCCCTAAATCATCTTGTATTTACTTATTTGTTGATATGCTATATCCCTGAATAAAATGTAAGCTTTCTAAAGACAAGGGACTGATCATTTTTATATTTGTGTATTGTCATCCAGCATCTAGGATATAATAACAATATTTGTATGATGCTTTAAGTTTTGCAAAGTATTTTGCAAATATAAGCTCATCTTAGACTTATAACAACCTAAGAAGTAGGTGCTATTTATTCTCATTTTGCACATAAGGACAAAGAGGCTGACAACGAGTCAGTAATTTGTCCTGGGTCACACAGATAAATAAATGTTGGAGGTAGGATTTCAATTCAGGTATTCCCATTTGGAAGTCCAATATTGTCCTATCAGCTGCACCACCTAACTGTCTAATGGGTGCTTGCTGAATTGGCTTGCATTGCAGGGGTGGAAACTTGACTTGATAGAAGGCAAGCTCACTGATGAAATACTTGAAGAATTGCAGTCTGGAGTAACGTAAAAATCATTGATTGTCTCTGAGCCATATTTTCCTCATGCATAAAACAAGGATTATAACTCTTATTGCATTATTTATCCTCTAGGGCCATTGAGAGGAAAGCATTTTTGTAAACCTTAAAATGTGATAGAAATAAGATCTATATTATTCCCATAGGGAAACGTCTCGCCTTCCTCCTAACCAGGGTAGTGGGTCACTGCCAAGATACAGCATCTCGGGGTTCATAGAGAAAGACTCTTTTGTTGAGGCTGGCTTTCTGTTAACAGGTTGCCTGTGGCAACCTTCCCTCATAGTCCAGACAATGCAAACCCAGCACTCCAGCATCCTATCAATGAGCTAATCTTACTGACTGGTCTGGCCAGCTCAGACACAAGGAATCTTTGTGATCCTGGCCATTGGGTATTACTACAACAATCAACAAAGCTTCTCTTTCTTCAACTCTGTCTCTAATCCTAGGTAAAAGCAGGAAAAGAAGAAACACAGAATATCACAGTTAGCAGGAACTTGCAGAGGCCAAATAGGTCAACTCATAGTTCAAGGATCCCTTCTACCACATACCTTATTCATGGTAATTTAGTCTCTGCTCAAAGACTGCTGGTATAGGACACAAGACTTCCCAAACTTTCCACTTGCGACCCCTGTTTGCCTGGGAAATTTTTTATGTGACCCCAGATGTAGAGGTATATAAAATAGGTATACAAATCAAACATTTACTAATAATAATTTGTAATTTCACAACCCCCACATTCAGTTATAAGACTCCATAGGGATCATGACCTACAGTTTAAAAAACTTTAGTATAGGGACAACCCATTGCATTCTTGAAGACACTAATTATTAAGAAAGTTGTTTTTTCCATTTCTAGTCATATGAAAAAATGCTCTAAATCACTTCTGATCAGAGAAATGCAAATGAAGACAACTCTGAGGTACCACTACATATCTCTCAGATTGGCTAAAATGACAGGAAAAATTCTGGAGAGCAATTTGGAACTATGCTCAAAAAGTTATCAAACTGTACATACCCTTTGATCCAGCAGTGTTTCTATTGGGCTTATATCCCAAAGAGATAATAAAGAAAGGAAAGGGACTGGTATGTGCCAAAATGTGCCCTGTTTGTAGTGGCTAGAAGCTGGAAATTGAATGGATGCCCATCAATTGGAGAATGGTTGAGTAAATTGTGGTATATGAATGTTATGGAATATTATCGTTCTGTAAGGAATGATCAGCAGGATGAATACAGAGTGACTTGGAGAGACTTACATGAACTGATGCTAAGTGAAATGAGCAGAACCAGGAGATCATTATATACCTCAACAACGATACTGTTTGAGGATGTATTCTGATGGAAGTGGATCTCTTCAATAAAGAGAGTTAATTCAGATCAAAGAGGGACAGAAGCAGCTACACCCAAAGAAAGAACATTGGGAAATGAATATAAACTGCTTGCATTTTTGTTTTTCTTCCCGGGTTATTTCTACCTTCTGAATTCAATTCTCCCTGTGCAACAAGAAAACTGTTCAGTTCTGCACACATATATTGTATCTAGGATATACAGTAACCCATTCAACATGTAAAGGACTGCTTGCCATCTAGGGGAAGGGGTAGAGGGAGGGAGGGGAAAAATCGGAACAGAAGTGAATGCAAGGGATAATGCTGTAAAAAAAAAAAATTACTCTGGCATGGGTTCTATCAATAAAAAGTTATAAAAAATAAAATAAAATAAAATGACAGGAAAAGATAATGATAAATATTGGAGGGAATGTGGGAAAACTGGGACACTGATACATTGTTGGCTGAGTTGTGAACTGGTCCAGTCATTCTGGAGAGTAATTTGGAACTGTGCCCAAAAGGTTATCAAAATATACATATCCTTTGATCCAACAGTGTTTCTACTGCTATATGCCAGAGAAATCATAAAGGAGGGAAAAGAACCCACATGTACAAGAATGTTTGTGGCAGCCCTTTTTGTGGTGGCAAGGAACTGAAAACTGAATGGTTGGATGCTCATCATTTGGGGAATGGATGAATAAGTTATGGTATATGAGTGTTATGGAATATTATTGTGCTATAAGAAATGATCAGCAGGATTATTTCAGAGAGACCTGGAAAGACTTAATATGAACTGATGCTAATTGAAGTGAGTAAAACCAAGAGAACATTGTATACAATAAGAAGATTATGTTTTGATCAGCTGATGAACTTGGCTCTTTTCAACAACCAGTTCAGGCCAGTTCTGATAGACTTGTGATGGCGACAATCATCTGCATCCAGGGAAAGGACTATGGAGTCTGAAGGTGGATCACAGAATAGTATTTTCATCTTTTTTGTTATTTGCTTGCATTTTGTTTTTTTCTCATTTTTTTCCTTTTTGATCTGATTTTTCTTGTGTAGCATAATATATGGAAATATATATATAATTGTACATGTTTAACATATATTGGATTACTTGCTATCTAGGGGAGAGGGTGGAAGAAGGGAGGAAGAAAAATTTGATATACAAGGTTTTGCAAGGGTGAATGTTGAAAATTATTTTTGCATGTATTTTGAAAATTAAAAAGCTATTACTAAAATGTGTTGTTTTTTTTTTAAACCTATGAAAGCTTTCTAAAGCTTTTTCTTTTCAGTATCCATCCATTGTTTCTAATTCTGTCCTTGTGGTCCAAACAGTTCTGCTTGGAATAATAGCCTTTTAAATGTTAAAGAGATCTTTTGTGATCTTTCACTTGACTTTCTGGATGAAAGTTTCTTCTCTTCTATACAAGATAACCGACTCTGGCCCAACACTTCTGGAATCCTTCCTTATCCTTGTCCTTCATTGTTTAGTCCAATTCATAAGCCTCCACCCATTAAAGAGTAGTTTGGCTGGATCACTGAGAAGGGCAGACTTCAAGTTACAATTACAAATATTCCCTTAGCCAGAGATTATAGCTTTGAGAATGAGTAGTGCTGAGCTCATCTAGGAGTGGTCAACCTACAGCAAAGACTTAATTTTTTTCTGTAGAAATTATAGAAACTTATTTCCCTCTTCCTTGTTTTTATTAATTTGAGGCATTTCTTTCTTTTCTTTCTTTTTTTTTTCTTTTTTGATGGACACAGCTCTCATCTGCACGACTTAATTTTTTTCTGTAGAAATTATAGAAACTTATTTCCCTCTTCCTTGTTTTTATTAATTTGAGGCATTTCTTTCTTTTCTTTCTTTTTTTTTCTTTTTTGATGGACACAACTCTCATCTGCACTATCTTGAGGGATGCTTTCTTGTACTACATTTTCAAATACTTTTGCCAGCCCTGAATGAAAGAAATATTATTTAAGTTTTGACATAGAAAGCTTCCATTCTTCCCATGTATCTAATGATTAAAGCAATCAATGTATTTGGAGCCAAGAGACCTAATGTCTAGTCCTGGCTCTCCAGTAAATTATTATATAACTTTGGCAAGTTGCTTTATATTTCTAAGAATGTTTACTCATCTATAAGATGATAGTGATAGATGATTAAATAATCTCTAAAGCTCCTTTCATTCAAAGTTCCAATATTATATATTCCAAGATTCCTTTTATCTATAATATTTTATATCCTTAGGTTCTTTGCCAGATCTCACTTTTGTGACCAGTGTAATTTGGAATATGAGATAGGATGAGAAGGCAATGTTGGAAACCAGGCTTCATGCCTACAAATGTGTTCTCTCAAAAGCAATCCCTTGGGCGACATATATACTTAGTTCAATGAGACTATTATTGCTCAAAATATTTTGGTAGTTCTAGAGGCCTATTTGTATAAAATAGAGAAAGAGAAGGTCAATGAATTGGGCTTGCAACTAAAAATGCTAGAAAAGGAACAAATTAAAAACCCCCAGTCAAACACTAAACTTGAAATTCTAAAAATAAAAGGAGAGATCAATAAAATTGAAAGTAAAAAAACTATTGAATTAATTAATAAAACTAAGAGTTGGTTCTATGAAAAAACCAACAAAATAGACAAACCCTTAGTAAATCTGATTAAAAAAAGGAAAGAGGAAAATCAAATTGTTAGTCTTAAAAATGAAAAGGGAGAACTCACCACTAACGAAGAGGAAATTAGAGCAATAATTAGGAGTTATTTTGCCCAACTTTATGCCAATAAATTCGACAACTTAAATGAAATAGAAGAATACCTATAAAAATATAGCTTGCCCAAACTAATAGAGGAAGAAGTAAATATCCTAAATACTCCCATTTCAGAAAAAGAAATAGAACAAACTATCAATCAACTCCCTAAGAAAAAATCCCCAGGACCAGATGGATTTACATGTGAATTCTATCAAACATTTAAAGAACAAATAACTCCAATGCTAAATAAACAATTTGAAAAAATAGGGATTGAAGGAGTCCTACCAAACTCCTTTTATGACACAGACATGGTACTGATACCTAAACCAGGTAGGCTGAAAACAGAGAAAGAAAATTATAGACCAATTTCCCTAATGAATATTGATGCTAAAATCTTAAATAAAATATTAGCAAAAAGATTACAGAAAATCATCCCCAGGATAATACACTATGACCAAGTAGGATTTATACCAAGAATGCAGGGCTGGTTCAATATTAGGAAAACTATTAGCATAATTGACTATATCAATAACCAAACAAACAAAAACCATATGATCATCTCAATAGATGCAGAAAAAGCATTTGATAAAATCCAACATCCATTCCTAATAAAAACACTTGAGAGCATAGGAATAAAAGGACTTTTCCTTAAAATAGTCAGGAGCATATATTAAAAACCTTCAGTAAGCATCATATGCAATGGGGAAAAACTGGAACCTTTCCCAGTAAGATCTGGAGTGAAGCAAGGTTGCCCATTATCACCATTATTATTCAATATTGTATTAGAAACACTAGCCTCTGCAATAAGAGTTGAGAAAGAGATTAAAGGAATTAGAGTAGGCAATGAGGAAACCAAACTATCACTCTCTGCAGATGATATGATGGTATACCTAGAGAACCCCAGAGATTCTACTAAAAAGCTATTAGAAATAATTCATAATTTTAGCAAAGTAGCAGGATACAAAATAAATTCCCATAAATCCTCAGCATTTTTATACACCACCAACAAAATCCAAGAGCAAGAGATACAAAGAGAAATTCCATTCAAAATAACTGTTGATAGTATAAAATATTTGGGAATCTACATACCAAAGGAAAGTCAGGAATTATATGAGCAAAATTACAAAAAAGTTTCCACACAAATTAAGTCAGACTTAAATAATTGGAAAAATATTAAGTGCTCTTGGATAGGCCGAGCGAATATAATAATGACAATACTCCCTAAACTAATCTATTTATTTAGTGCTATACCAATCAGACTTCCAAGAAAATATTTTAATGATCTAGAAAAAATAACAACAAAATTCATATAGAACAATAAAAAGTTGAGAATCTCAAGGGAATTAATGAAAAAAAAATCAAATGAAGGTGGTCTAGCTGTACCTGATCTAAAATTATATTATAAAGCAACAGTCACCAAAACCATTTGGTATTGGCTAAGAAATAGATTAGTTGATCAGTGGAAAAGGTTAGGTTCACAAGACAGAATAATCAACTATAGTAATCTAGTGTTTGACAAACCCAAAGATTCTAACTTTTGGGATAAGAATTCATTATTTGATAAAAACTGCTGGGATAACAAAATTAATATGGCAGAAATTAGGCATGGACCCACACTTAACACCATATACCAAGATAAGATCAAAATGGGTCCATGACCTAGGCATAAAGAACGAGATTATAAATAAATTAGAGGAACATAGGATAGTTTATCTCTCAGACTTGTGGAGGAGAAAGAAATTTGTGACCAAAGATGAATTAGAGACCATTACTGATCACAAGATAGAAAATTTTGATTATATCAAATTAAAAAGCCTTTGTACAAACAGAACTAATGCAAACAAGATTAGAAGGGAAGCAACAAACTGGGAAAACATCTTTACATTAAAGGTTCTGATAAAGGCCTCATTTCCAAAATATATAAGAACTGACCCTAATTTATAAGAAATCAAGCCATTCTCCAATTGATAAATGGTCAAAGGATATGAACAGACAATTTTCAGAGGATGAAATTAAAACTATTACCACTCATATGAAAGAGTGTTCCAAATCACTATTGATCAGAGAAATGCAAATTAAGACAACTCTGAGATACCACTACACACCTGTCAGGTTGGCTAAGATGACAGGAAAAAATAATGATGAATGTTGGAGGGGATGCGGGAAAACAGGGACATTGATGCATTGTTGGTGGAGTTGTGAACGAATCCAACCATTCTGGAGAGCATACTGGAATTATGCCCAAAAAGTTATCAAACTGTGCATACCCTTTGATCCAGCAGTGTTTCTATTGGGCTTATACCCCAAAGAGATACTAAAGAAGGGAAAGGGACCTGTACGTGCCAAAATGTTTGTGGCAGCCCTGTTTGTAGTAGCTAGAAACTGGAAAATGAATGGATGCCCATCAATTGGAGAATGGCTGGGTAAATTGTGGTATATGAATGTTATGGAATATTATTGTTCTATAAGGAATGACCAGCAGGATGAATACAGAGAGGCTTGGAGAGACTTACATGAACTGATGCTAAGTGAAATGAGCAGAACCAGGAGATCATTATACACTTCGACAACAATATTGTATGAGGATGTATTCTGATGGAAGTGGATTTCTTTGACAAAGAGACCTAACTGAGTTTCAATGGATAAGTGATGGACAGAATTAGCTATACCCAAAGAAAGAACACTGGGAAATGAATATGAACTATTTGCATTTTTGATTTTCTTCCCAGGTTATTTATACCTTCTGAATCCAATTCTCCCTGTGCAATAAGAGAACTGTTCGGTTCTGCAAACATATATTGTATCTAGGATATACTGCAACATATCTAACATATATAGAACTGCTTGCCATCTAGGGGAGGGGGTGGAAGGAGGGAGGGGAAAAATCGAAACAGAAGCGAGTGCAAGGGATAATGTAGTAAAAAATTACCCTGGCATGGATTCTGTCAATATAAAGTTATTATTAAATAAAATAAAATTTAAAAAATATATATTTTGGTAGCTTCTCTTTAAGAATGTCACATTATGATCCATGTGGAAATACCAATATCCTTGCTTTATGATCACATTTTTCTTTTAAAAATTTCAAAAAGTGCCACCAGATTGACCATAGTTTTTAACCGGATTTGTCTGCAGCTTACTTTGGGATAAAAAAAAAATGAGGATCTTCAAAAGACAAAAAGATTCACCACAAAAAGGGCATTCAAAAGAATGTGCTATAGTCTCTAAGATTATTCACTCAACAAATACTGAGTATGGATGGCAACAGCAAGATTATAAAAAGATCATTTCTGATGGATGTTGACTCTTTTCAGTAATGAGTTGATTCAGGCCAATTTCAATAATCTTATGATGAAGAGAGCCATCTGCACCCAAAGAGAAGACTGTGGGAACTGAGAGTGGATTATAACATAACATTTTCATTCTTTTTGTTATTATTTGCTTGCATTTTGTTTCCTTTCTCATTTTTTTGATCTGAGTTTTTTCTTGTGCAGCAAGATAATTGTATAACTATATAGACATACATTGGAATTAACATATATTTTTTAACATATTTAATATATATTGGATCATTTGCCATCTAGGGGAGGGGATGGGGAAGGGACAATACAGGTTTTGCAAAAGTCATTGTTGAAAAATTATCCATGCATATGTTTTGAAAAATAAAAAGCTTTAATTAAAAACTAAATAAATACATAAATAAATAATGGGTATGGGTAATGGAAAGAATGGGTATTTGGGAAATCTAGACTATATAGAAACATCTATAGAATGATATCAATAGAATTTTTTAAAAGACAATGTGAAAACTAAGAGAACAGGGAAAAAAGTCCAGAAATATTACATGACATCTTATTCTGGAGCCTTGAATCTAAATTCAGGGATTTGAATTTCATTTGGTTAGACCATATATTATAGATAGTCATTCAAGGTCTGTTTTTAATCAGAGACACATTGCAATGATAATTATTCACATTTACATAGAACTTTAAGACATATTAACTCTAATAAGAAAGGGAAAAGGACCTACATGTACAAAATGTTTATAGCAGCCCTTTTTGTGGTGGTGAAAAATTGGAAATTAATGCCCATCAATTGGGGAATAGCTGAGCAAATTGTGGTTTACGAGTGTATTATTGTGCAGTAAGAAATGATGAGCAGGCAGATTTCAGAAAAATCTAGAAAGGCTTACATGAACTGATGCAAAGCAAAATGAGCAAAAACAGAATATTGTACCCAGTAACAGCAATATTGCACAATAATCTTTTAGAATTCTTACAAGGTGCTAAGTCAGTGGAATAGACAGACAATGATTGTTTAGAAAGGTGCTTAATGGTTCTCTAGAGAACTATCATCTAGAGAACTTATTAGAGTTCCACAAAATTCATACCTTTAAGAGAGCATATATAAGGAGGAAGCCCACTAAGACACAGAGGCCCACTCTCAGAGGCAGAGAGAGATTCATTCCATCTTCCATCTTTGTGCTGGCTGGAGACATTCAGAGCTAAGGCAGAAGCTGGAAGAGACAAAGGACTAGCGGCAAGAGCTCTCAGAACCAAGGAGGGAGAGAGGCCTCTAAGAAAGCTAACCAGGCTATTTTGAAGGAAACAATAAAGGACCTGTACTTTAATCCCTGGCTGCATTTGAGATGATTATTACACTGAACTGAAACAAAGGCTGCTCCCAGAAGCCTCCCAAGAAACCTGCTCCTAGAGAAGATTATATTTTTAGAGAAGACCATTACAATAATCAAATAAAACTGATTTAGTTCTTCTCAGCAATACAGTGATCCAAGGCAATTAAGAAAGACTCATGATGGAGAATGCTATCTGTATTCAGAGAAATACAGATTGAAGCATACTATTTTCACTTTATTTCTTTGGTGCTTTTTTTTTGGTCTGTTTCTTCTTTCATAGTTATAACTAACAAGGAATTCAAACCAGGGTGATGACTGGAGATGGAAAGCAGGGACACATGGGAAGAATATTTTGGAAATCCCAAAGAAGAATGGCAAAAGGAAAAAATTGGTTTGAGTAATGGCAATTTCAGAGGAATCAGTGTGCTGCCTCCCAACAGAAATAGTTTGAAAGAGGAAAGCCTTCCTTTGGAGGCATTGGGATGTACTGGAAAGACTATTCATTCATCTTCCTGTTAGAAGGCCTGAGTGCTAGTGCTAACCATATCACCTACAATTATGTAGCCTAAAGCAGGCCATCGTCCCTTTTTGAGTCTCATTGTCTTCCTCTATCAACAGAAAGGGCTGAAGTGGACCAAGGGCTCCCACCCTTTTTGTGCTCCATGGACTCCTTGGAATATTGTTTTTACATTTATCAAGTAAAATATGTAGAATTTCAAAGAAAACCATAGATAAGTGATAATAAAGATATGATTTTTTTTTCCCAGCCAACTTCAAGGATCCTTTGAAATCCTCCTAAAGCCCAAATTAAGAACATCTAGACTAGATAATTCCTAACTCTCCTCCAGAAATACCATTTTGAATGTAAGTTTTTGATAAAATTGGTTTCTTGTCTCACCTCCTCTAAGTCTTGCCAAATCTGGGATAGAAGCATTTCCTCTAAAAAAAACATTTCTCATAGTTCCTCCTCTATGGAGCCCTTCCTCTTCTCTTATGAAAATGGGAGTTCCCCCTAAGGGTATATCAGACTTCTGTCAAAAGATGGACACACTCTTCCCATTTCTTGCCCTCTAAGCCACTTGAGCTTATGTTGATCATGTAAGAATATTAGTAAAGGCACTTAAAAATGTAAAAAGATGAGAGGCAGCATGGGATAGTGGATAGTGAATTGACCTCAAAGTCAGGAATAACTGGGTTCAAGACCCACCTCTAAAACATACCTCCTGGGTTCCCAGTTCCCCAGGTAATATCTAAGGCTATAAAATGTGGTTCTCTATTGGTAAAGAGAATTTCAGTTTAAGGTTAAAGATCTTAAAGTTATACTATATGAGGATCAGTAGGAAGAACTAGGGATTCCCAGTGGGTAGGATTGTGTATGTGTGGGTGTGGGTGTGTAGAATTTGGAACTGAAAATGAAATAAAACTGGATTAAACAAAAGAAAAAAAGTTAAGATTAAAAAAAAAGAAAAAATTAGGCATACTAAATTTAGAGAAGAGATTTAAAAAGGAAATAAGATAGCTATCTTCAAGTATTTGAAGGACCATCATTGAGGATGACTCATTTGGCTCAGCTTTAGTAGGAAGAACTAAGCTAAGAGTGGGAAATATCAGAAGGGAGGGTTTAGACTTGATGTTAGGAAAAAACTATCTAGCATTTCAAAAGTATCCAAAAATAAAATGGGCTTTCTCAGGATGTAATTAGTAGGTTTCCCTTTACTAGAGGATACAAAATATTACTCTAGGAAAGCAGATATTTTACTGCAGTCCTTTTCTCCTGTTGATCTTGTTCTAGGACCTAAACCACTGCCTTTTAAAAAATAATCTTTTATTTTTTCTCCAGTTAGATGTAAAGGTAATTTTAACATTCCTTTAAAAAATTTTTGAGTACTAATTTTTTTTCTATCCTTCCCCCACTTCTCTCCTCTTGACATGGTAAATAATATAGCTTACTTATACATGTTCATTCATGCAGAACCATATTATAGACTCTAGATTCTTAAACTGAGGGTCTCGATCCCATATCAGTTTTATATCTGAATGGGGGCCACAAAATTATAATTTATTATCAGTAAATGTTTGATTAGTATATCTATTTTATATATCTGTTCCTGGGGTCATATAAAAATTTCTTGGGCAAAAAATGAGTAGAAAAAAATTAAGAAACCTGTTGTAGACCACTTCTTAATGTGTTAAGAAGAGCTATAGGGGAAAAGATTAGACTTGTTTTGCATAGCCCAAGAGGAAGGAATTAATTCAAAGTTCCAAGACATTTAAATAAAGACAAATTGAAGACAACAAGGCAACAAATTCAGGAAAACAAGACAAATTTAAGCAAATCTAAAATAAAGGAAAAACTTCTTAATTGATGAGTGAACAAGCGTTGATTAAGTACCTACTATGTTCCTGGTATTGGAAATACAAATATAAAAGTGGCCCAATTTCTATCTTCAAGGTTTTAAAATGTTATTAAGGAGATAGAAGACCTATAGGCAATGGGCCAAGAAAGAAAGTTTTAATGTGAACAGTTATATAGAAATTGTAAATAGAACTACAGGGCAATAAATTGTCACACTCTAATAACAAGATATCATTGATTTGTTTGCTATTAGCAGAGTAAAAAAAAGAGGCAGGGAAGGAGGTATGTGGGCATAGACAATGTAGTAGGGCAGATAGCCAGATGCTCCCACTGAGTAGGTCTAGCAATGAGAGCTATTAAAAAAAAAAATTGGGCTGCACTGCCTGGGGAAGTACTGAGTTTTTTCTCCCTGGATATCTTTTGGATCGATCCTAGCTTTATTACTTACTATCTGTATGATCCTAGGCAAATCATTTGACCTCTCTGGATCCTGGTTTCTTCGTCTTTAAAATAAGAGGGTCAGATGTATAAAAGAGTAGTCAGAAGAGGATCCTGGATGCTAACCCCCTGGCTTGGATTATCTCTAAAAAGTTGTTGCAAAGATCACTTCTTAATGGAGGTGGACTTAAACCTAGTTGTTCCCAATCTTTCCAACCTACAAAGTTACTGCTAAAGGAAATTGGGGGAAAATATGTGCAGCAAGTTTCTCTGATAAAGGTTTCATTTCTAAGGTTTCATATAAGGTACTAAGTCAAATTTATAAGAATAAAATATATTTTCAATAGATAAATAGTCAAAAGATATGAAGAAAAAATTTTGGAGGAAGGTATCAAAGATATGAATAGCCAAAAAAATTTTAAATGTCCTAAATAACTAATAACTAGAGAAAGTGAAAATTGAAACAACTCTAAAGTATAGCATCACACCCATCAAATTGACTATGGTGACAAAAAAGGCAAATGACAAATATTGGAGGGGTTGTGGAAAAACAAGTACGCTAATGTACTGTTGATGGATCTGTGAACTAGTCCAGTTATTCCAGAAAGAAGCTTGGAATTATGCCCCATAACTGTTAAACTGTGCACACCCTTTGTTCCATTGATCCAGCAACTAGAACTGCAAGCAAAGAGACCAAAGAAGAAAAGATCCTATATGTATAGAGTATTTATAGCAGCTCTTTTTGTAATATCAAAAAATCGGAAATCAAAAGCATTAATTGAGAAATATGTGAATAAGTTATGGTATATGAATGTGACGGAATACTTTTATGCTATAAGTAACGATGAAGTAGATATTTTTTTCTTTCCCAGAAAAACTTGGGAAGATTTGTGTGAATTGATGCAAAGTAAACTAAGCAGAGGCAGAAGAATTTATACAGTACCAGCAATATTGCAAAGACCACCAATTCTAAAAGACTTAATAACTCTGATCAACACAATGACTAGCCATGATTCCAAAAGACTCAAGATGAAACATACCTCCACAGGGAGACCTGATGGACTCAAAGAAGATTTAGCTTATTTTCTTTTTTTTCTTTTTTGGGGGGAGGGACATAGCTAATACAAGAATTTGTTTGCATCACTATATATATTTGGAATGATTTTTATTTTATTTTCCTTCTCAGTGAATAGGAGAAGGGGAGAATTCAGAACTGAAAATAAAGTTGAATTGAGAAAACAAATGAAAGAAAAACCCAACAACAATGTTACTGCCAAGGCTAGAAAAATCCATTTCAGGATCACCATTCAGTCACTTATGTTCAGAGATAGAAAAACAAAGCAGAAGAGGCACTTAGAAACTGGAACACCAACATCAGGCTTGTATAGACCAAAGCTTCTTAAACTTACAGTCCCATATGGGGTTGTGTAAATGAATGTGGGTGTCATGAAATTATGATTTATTGTTAGTATTTGTATACCTGTTTTATATACCTATATACCTGGGATCGCATAAAAATTTCCCAAGAATAAAGAGGTGTATCGAGTAAAAATAGTTTAGGCCCTTATCTGGACCAACACAGTGCAGACACCATTTCTGTCCTGGTGGAAAATAAGATTCCCTTTCCTCCCTTCTAAAATGAGTCTTTGGGAGAATTTGAAGTGCCTTGCCACACCTGACAGAAAAACAATTGCAGACATCATCTTTCTTAATAATGATTAAATGAGGAGCTCTTTTTGCTCTGTTATCAAATCTCTTCAGCACAACACTTCATCACAGGGACCAAACACTATTCTTACAGGCTCTTTAGCAAGAGGCTAAGACCCATGTAACATTAAAAGTAGCCTGATGTTGGGGACCCCATAAGGAACCAGTGCTCCTGGTTCCATGGAAGTGTCCTAGCCAGAGCATAATGGTACTTTCTGCTGATTATCGTCATTACACATGTATTTGTATCCTACTGTCCACCCTACACACACACACCCCACCCAGCTCAGTGTTGAGCACATAGGAGATCAGTAAATGTTTGTTGAATGAGAAAGTGTTGGATAGTATCAGTTACTCCACTAAGGTTTACTTTGAATCATTTGAGGGCAAACTTAAGCAGAAACCTTGGTGCAAATATTTTGATTGTCTTGTGGCTTTGTGCAAGTTATCCTAGGTCCTCCGCCCAGGTACATGCACACTGGCACACTGAAAACAATAGTCACCAGTCCTGAAATACATTTTTTTTCATGTTTGTTTCCCTGACTTGGCCCGCCCCTGTGTGTTCCTGTGGTGCAGTGCAAACAATTTCTTTTTTTCTTGTTGGCAGACCAGGCAGTGAGTCAAGTCATTGTAGATGTCCAAGAATTATGTTGGTTCTGGGAAGAGCCTTCCTTAGTACCTCCTGGTACTAAGTCCAGAGACTGTCCAGCCCATGGCTGACCCCAAGAACCCTCCATGGAGCAAGATTCTGATCTGGGCCAGAGCCAAGCAAGTGGAGGGTGAATTATAAGCAGGCACTGAGCAGCTTGGGGCAAGAAGCAGAATGCATGACCAATATGGCAAGAGACTCAGGTTCCAAAGGCCAAAACAGGCAAGTACGGGCTAAGGTCAGGCAAGGATCCAAAGAATTGTGTGTACAAAGAGATCTGAGCTAATATAAATAAATGGTATATTTCTCCATGTATCTAATTCACCTTAAAAACAAAACAAAACAAAAAAAAAAAAACAAAGAGTCTTTCCTGTATTGAGACCTAGCATTTAAGGTAGGGTTATCTTCCCTATTTCTGTTCAAGGCAACATCATTCTTCTGATTTCCTAGATTCATAATATTGGTATCACATTCAACTCACTCTTTCACCCTACATATGTAGTCCTGAGCCCTGGTCCCTACTGATGTCTCCTGCATCAGGCCACTTTTAATGTAAAATGCATGTGTTCAGCCTCTTGCTGGAGAGCGTGGAAGAATACTGCTGGCTGGTCCCTGGGATCCCAAAATGAGAGGTGATTTTAAAGAAGATTGGTCACTGACCAGGAAGAGCTCCCCTTCCCCCCAATTAGAGAGCCAACACCTCCAATTGTTCTCTCTCTTGGTCAAGTATGGCAAGGCACTTCAGGCTTTTTCTCAGCCTGATGCCCTCCTCCCCAGCAATGGTGACCACACAGACAGGTGCTAGTCTAGACAAACCTGAGACTGATCTTTAAGTTGTTTTATCTAATGCCCTTCTGCTTTGTGCAAGGAACTTCCTCTACTAGTGCAGATTTCCTTTCTTATCACATCCCACTGGCTTAGGTCATACAATTAGTATTTATCAGAAACAACCCTTGAACCCAGATCCTCCCCACTGCTTATAATTTCTTCATTTGAAAAAGGAAAAAACTGAAACCCAGAATAAGTTATTAAAGCTGAGGCTATGAATCCTTTCTTCTGACTTTTAGGCCACCATTTAAACGTACATTCTAGCTGACTTTATAGCTAAGGATGGTTTTTGTGCTAATTCCCCCAATTCCCACTCATGTTTATGGTCTTTTGTGTGGTGTCCTAAAGGGTCACTGATTACTTTTTCTGGGGTTGTTCACAAGCTCCCATGCAATGTGTTCCCCATTGATGATCAATCAGACAGCTAGAATAAATTAGCTTTTAGAAAGGGATGTTTACCAAAGATGGTGTAATAAAAACAATTGGTATAAAATCTCTCAAGAACTGGCACCTTTCCCATAAGCCCATATAGACTCCTGTATGGACCCATTCACAGCTCTTGATTACTAGAAGCCTTTTTATCTCTCTGAAGACCTCATGCATTTCTCCGTAAGTGTTTCACTCTTTCTTCTGGATGCCAACAATCAGTAGGCTCATATGGTCCTGAAGCTTCCTTTCTTCATTGTGTCTAGTCTAAGGTCTTGAGCCTGCAGACTGGAAACTTTTAAAATAATATATTTTGATAAATACATTTTAATATTTTTCATCTTATGTATCATATTTTATGCATTTAAAAACCTTATTCCTGTTATGGAATATTATTGTTCTATAAGAAACAATTAGCAGAATGATTTCAGAGAGACCTGGAGAGATTCACATGAACTGAAGCTGAGTAAAGTGAGTGGAACTCAGAAAACATTGTGCATGGCAACAAGATTATGTGATGATCAATTCTGATGAATATGGCTCTTTCCAACAATGACATGATTCAGGCCAGTTGCAAATGATCTTGTGATGGAGAGAGCCATCTACATCCAGAGAGAGGACTGTGGGCACTGAGTTGGATCACAACATAACATTTTTACTTTTTTTGTTGTTTGCTTGCATTTTATTTTCTTTCTCGTTTTCTTTCCTTTTTGATCTGATTCTTCTTGTGCAGCAAGATAATTGTATAAATATGTATGCCTATATTAGATTTACATATATTTTTACCATGTTTAACATACATTGGATTACTTTCCATTTAGGAGAGGGGGTAGGAGGAAGGGGGAAATTGCAACACAAGATTTTGCAAGGGTCAATGTGAAAATTTATTCTTGCATATGTTTTGAAAATAAAAATCTTCAATAAAAAAATCAAAATAAATAAATAAATAAAAGGGAAAAAACTTATTCCGTAAAAACAGAAGTGTTCATCAATAGAGGATTGGCTAAACAATTTCTGTTAAATAAATATAATTGGAATAGTTTTGTGCTATAAAAAGATAAAGGGGATAGTTTCAGAGAAACCTGGGAAGACATGTTTGAATTACTATAGAGTGATGAAAGCAAAATCAGAAAAATTTATACAATAACAACAATAATGTAAAGAAGTAATTCTGAAAGACTCTGATCTGTGGGGTGTAGGATGAATTCAGAAAAAACTAGTACCTCTGGATCATCTACCAGAGAGTCACTGTAGCTTCAGAAGAAAGAGAGGAACATTTAATATGATGTTTACTGCCTAATAAATCCAGGAGAAATGCCAGGAGCAGAACAAAGATTTGTATACAACATTTTTAGATCTGGCCAAGGTCTTTGATACTGTCAGTTGTGAAGACTTATGGAAAATTATGTCAAAATTTGGTTGTGCTGAGAAGTTCATCAGTAGAGCACATTAATTTCACAATGGCACGCTTGCCTGGGTTCTGGACAATGAGCAATGCTCTTGAGCTTTTCCAGTCACCAGTGGAGGGAAACAAGTGTTCTTGTTCCCGTGCATTTTAGCTTGATGTTTTCAGCCATGTTGTCAAACGCCTTCAATCAGGACAAACATGGAATCAAAGTCAGCTGCTGCACTGATGGTAAATTCTTCAACCTGAAAAGGCTACAAGCCAAAGTGGCAGGAACTTTTGTTTGCAGATGATTGTACACTCAAGGAAGCCTCCAAAGCTGGGATGCAGCAAGGTATGGGTTGATTCTCTGCTGCTTGTGCTAATTTTGGCCTGAGAATTAACACAAGAAAACACAGGTGCTCCATCAGCCAACATCTCACCATCTGTATGTGGAACCATCAGTTAGAGCAGATGGAGAGTTCTGAATGCTGTGGAGAAGTTCTCTTACTTTGGCGTTATGCTTTCCCGGGATGTTCACATTGATAATGAGGTTGACACACACATTGCCAGAGCTAGCTGTGTTTGGGAGGCTCTGAAGGAAAGTGTGGGAGAGGAGAGGAATTAGATTGACTATGAAACTGAGGGTCAAAGAGCCACCCCAGAACTCACTGTTGCCTCCCTGTGAAACCTGGGCAGTGAACCAGCGCCGGGCCAGGAAACGGAATCTCTTCCATTTGAATTGTCTTCGGAAGATTCTGAAGATCACCTGGCAGGATGAGGTAGTGGATACTGAGGTCCTTTCTTGAACTAAACTGCTCAGCATTCTGACTCTGCTGCAGAGATCACAACTCCATTGGGCTGGCTGCATTGTTTGAATGTCAAATGTACACTTACTTGCCAATAGGACTATTTTATGGAGAACTCACACAGGCAAGCGCCCACAAGGTGGTTAGAAAAAGTGATAGAAATCTCTCAAAGTCTCTCAGGAACTTTGGAATTGACTGTATGACATGGAACCACCCAGCACAGCGTGCCCTCATCAGAGAAGGTGCTGGGCTCCGTGAGCAAAGCAGAAGTGAATTAGCTCAGAAGAAATGTGAGACACGCAAAGTGAAGAGAATCCATGCCAAATGTTCCTCGGACTATCTGTGTCCCATCAGTGCAGAGCACTCCGACCTCGTATTGGTCTCATCAACCACAGTCAGGCACACTGTAACTCAGTTCTAACATGGTGATGTCATTTTGGCCCTCTTTGTGAGTGAAGGACAACAGCTACTTACCTGAAAGAGAGCTGACCATTTCAGAATGCAAAATGAGACATAATTTTATTTTTTTTAGACGTGGACAATTGAGAAATTTGTTTTGCTTGACTACACATTTGTAACAGTGTTTTGTTTTCCTTCCTTTCTCAGTTGGGGTGGTGGGAGGGAAGTTGAGAAAGAAAGAAGGTAAATTTTTGTTAATGGAAAAATAAAATTAAAAAATACTTTGTTTAGCTTGTGAGTCCTTAATCTGGGGTCCATAAACTTAAAAATATACATTTCAATAACTGCATTTAAGTATGTATTTTTGTAACCTTATATATTATATTTTACATGTTTAAAAACATTCTGTGGAACCTGAGGAAGTTCATAAGATTTACCAGATTGTCAAAGAAGTACATATAGGAGTGTGCTCTGCTTCTAGAACTGATTAAATTTTTTTAGTATAAAAGCTAATTATAGATGTCAACTTTTTGTCTGTGATTCCTTCCTGCATAGTGTTGTTACCTTGTTTATTCCTTTTTACTTTTTGGTTATTTAGTTCCCTATCTATTTTTCCTCTCCATCAAAGACTAAATCAAGTCTTCCTCTATTTTCTCTTCCCCTTCAACTAATTGTGTTCATTAGTTGTTTTTTTATTTTGCAATTAATAGCAATGAATAATTTTGCAATTAATAAAAATTTGCAAAAAAAAAGCAAACAAAAAATTTTATTTTTTCCAATTATATGTAAAAATAATTTTCAACATTTATTTTTTGTAAGATTTTGAGTTCCAAATTTTTCTCCCTCTTTTCTGCAAGACAGTTAACAATCTGATATGGATCATATATGTATAATCACATTAAACATATTTCCACATTAGTCATGTTGTGAAAGAAGAATCTGTTCATTAGTTGTTAAAAGTTTATTTTTTGCACCTCTTTCTAAAGAGGATTACTCTCACTTTCTTCATCATCCATCCTCTCTTTCTGTCTACTCTATATCCTCATTCTCTGAATCATCACTCCTATTATTATATTGTCTCATTTTCCATTCTCTTTATTCCTCATGGAATCAAAATTGAAGTGTATATTTTGGGCTCTCCCTTCTAAGCAATTTCAGCCAATAACTTGTAAAGTGTGCCCAACAAATTTCCCTTTTCCACTGTACCTCATTCCCAGAATGGTGCCAATTCCTTCAGGTGAAAGAGAGGACAGTGCTTTCATGGTAGGATCCCTTCCCCCTAAAATTGCCAAATATACCTATTTACTGACCTCTCTTTTCTCCTTCCATAATTTAGAAAGTCAGAGTGCACCTAGGAGAGAAGTGCTGCAGTTAGGGCTTTCTCTTTCCCTTTCTTCTCTGTCATCATTGCCTGAAGAAGGCTTCAGTTGCTCTGAGAGTAGCTTGGCTTTGAATTACTTTACTTTATTTTATTTTTATTCTTTGAAACAATGCCCTCGCTTATCCCTTCTGAACATGTACAGTTTAAGTATATAAAGTCTGTTGCAAATGTATATATAGTTTTTGTATATAATAGACTAGTAAGAGAAGGCACTACCCAAAATCTGGGGTCCTGATCTCTTTTGCATTTTAAATTCATCAAAGGGCGTGGATGAAGGATAGTAAAATATTTACAAAATGTTAAACTTCCTTGGAACTTTTGCCAGTATGGTAGAAAAAAAGATTATCCGTTTATCTGTCTGTCTGCCTGTTTATCTAAAAACCTTCTCCCTGGTTACCTTCTTTTCCCATTTGCCTTAAAATGTCCTCCCTGAGTATGCTTTCATATTCCCCTATGTTCCAGTTGCTTCTTAAAATTTCACCTTCTTCCTCTCAAAATAGGATAAGCTTCACATCCTCCAGACAACACTCCCGGAAGTCCCCATCTCTCTTAACCGGCAAGCACATTCATTAGTGGAGCCCCCTCTCATCACTAAAACAAAACCTCCCTTTTCCTCCCTCCCCTCCTCATACACTCTCCTGTAGGTTTTTTCTTCCTTAGAAACAATAGGGATCCCCTTTCCCTCATTGCCAAGCTCTAGATTTAATCAGAGCACTTTACATACTCCTCTGTATGCTCCTACTTCCCTCCCCATTTATATTCACTTCCTATTTTGTAATATAATTTCATTAAAAAAAACCCAAACATTGATTCATCTCAGGCAGGATCTATGAGGTTCTATCCATAATGCCCCAGTTCTGCCTCTCTTCTGTTGTTATTGTTCAGTCGTTCAGTTGTATTGACTCTCTTCATGATTCTATGTAGGGTTTCTTGTCAAAGATAATAGAATGATTAAGGTTAAACTGACATGCCCAGGATCACACAGCTAATGTGTATATGGTCCAAATTTGAACTCAGAAGCAGCACTTTGTCCATAGAACCACATAGTTGCTTCATCTCTACTGTTCTCTCCACCTGAACTCTTCCCCCCACCCCTGTCTCTATGTGTACATTTAGAAAGAACTCTATTATTGGTCTCTTTGTTGTCATTTTGTTGCTCTTGCTATCCTTGGCTGCTGCATCCATTCATCTTTCCTGCATTTCTCTTTTTTGGGATACTTGAGCAGCAAATAATCTCTTCAGGTTTAGTTTTCTTTCAAAGAGTGTACATCCCTTTCCACTTATGCTTAAGCTCAGATTTCAGGGTAGGTCACACTGGGCTGCATTCTGAGCTCCATGGCTCTTCAGTACACATTATTCCATTCTCTTCTATATTTTTGGTGGCTGCAGAATAGTCTTGTGTTATTCAGATTTCATTTCCAGATATGTATCCAATTCCCTAAACCAATTCCAACATAACTCCTACATGATGTCATTTGATTCCATTAAATAATCAAAATATTTCACATATTCAAGGATTTATTCATACCTAGTTTATATCTTTGATGGACTAGTCTATTCAAAAGAAATTTGGGTCTTCTCTGTATTTGAAGATCTTTCTCTTGGTCACTTGCAGAATCTGTTATTTCTGAATCAAATTGTTAAACCTTAACCACTATGCGTCTTGGACTTTGAAGCCTTAAGGTTTTTTGTTTGTTTATGTTTTTTCCCTGGACCCAGTCAATGAATTCTTATAATTATTATTTAATTTTCTGTGTTCAGAAATTCTTAAATGTTTTCTTTTATTATTTCTTGCATTGTGGTGTTTGAGTTTTTTGATTTGTTATGTTTTCCTGGGAGACCTATAATCTTTAGGTTCACTCTTCAAGATAATTAAATTATAATATTCCTTCTGATTCTAAATCCTGAGGTCTCTATGAATGCTGGTTCTTGAGTCAGGAGACATGATTTCAAGGAACGACTCAACTCTGGGACCCTGGGCCACACTGAATCAATAGTTTCCTTATTATACAAATGAAGGAGATGAAATTATATAGAATAATAACTCCACTTCTTGAGCCTAAACATTCTATAGAAATATAAACTATGACTCCCAATTGCTATAAAGCCCATTCTTAGCTCACCAGGAACCACCTTATGGTTGCTCATTCAGAAGTGAGGAGAGATGATTAGCTATGACATCTAACTGAAGATATTAGCCTTCCTATAAAGAAACTGCTATATGAGCTGAACCTCTGCATATAGTGATAAGAAGTATATTGGTTTGGAATAATCTGAATCTTGGAGTCAAATTCTGACTCTAATTCTTAGAAATGTAACTATGGTCATGTCACCTATTCAATTTCAAAGGTACTTTCCTTTCTATAAAATGGGAATAATAGTATCTAGCATTTTGTTCACAAAGTTTTGTATATATCAAATGCATTAATAGAAGTAAAGTGCTTCATGAATCTTAAAGTCAGATAATTAGTACCAATATCAATTAAACATGTGTAAATTCTTTTAAACATATTTCTTCATTTATCATGCTGCATAAAAAAATCATAACAAAAAGGGAAAAAAGTAAGAAAAAAAGCAAACAACAATATCTGTCTTGCCATTACAAAAAAGACTGCCACAAACATTTTTACACATGTGCTTCCTTTCCCCTCTTTTATGATCTCTTTGGGATACAGAAAAAGAAGAGACCCTGCTGGATCACAGTTTGATAGTTCTTTGCACATAGTTCCAAATTGCTTTCCAGAATGGTTGGATCAGTTCACAACTTCACCAACAATGTATTAGTGTCCCAGTTTTCCCACATCCCCTCCAATATTTATCATTATCTTTTCCTGTCATTTTAGTCTATCAGGCTTAGATTATTATAGCTATTTATTTAGTATTAGGCATTATTTCCCACATGTCCTGATAAATTGGTCCAGAAAAATAAATTCTTACTAATGCAAAAAGCATGGCCAGGAAACATTATATGTAAAGAAGACTTGAAAATCTTAGTAGACTACAAACTCATCATGAGATCTGTCTTTGAACCTTTTCCTCTTCCTTAGGACATTTCTGTATAAGTCAATAGATGTGAAATAGAATGAAGTGAACGAATATTGAAAATAAGTTGGAATTAGATTGGCAAGGGTTTTGACTGCCATACTAAGAAGGCAATAAAGTTAGCCAACATTTTTGAGCTGAGTAATGACATAATCAGAACTATTTATTGGGAAAATTGCTTTTGAAGAATGGATTAATATAGCAGAATACCTCCATATCACCAATAATTAGAAAAATGTAAATTAAAACATTACTTTTACATTATATTACAGGGGATTGCAATTGTTGGAAAGTTACACCAATTCATTGTTGGTGGAACTGCAAATTCATAAAACTATTCTGGAAATCAATTTGGAACTAAATCCAAATATGTCACTAAATGGTGCGTATCTTTGGACCCAGTGATATCACTTTTCCAAGGAGATCAAAGAGAGGAATAGAACCAAAGGTTTAAGAATACCCTGTAATAATTCTTTGTCCATGTGGCATGATATGTATGTCATCAGAGATCAAAGAGAGAGAAAAGAGGCCCATGTGTACAACAATATTTGTAACAACTCTTTCTAGAACAAAGAAATGGAAACTAAAGGGTACTCATTGATTGAACAAATTGCTGTGTAGTCTTTTCAGTCATATCTTATTTGTGATTCCATTTGGGGTTTTCTTGGCAAAGATACTGGAGTGGTTTGTCATTTTCTTCTCTAAAGGAATTATAAGAGATTATTTCAGAGAAATCTGGGGAAATTTCTATGTATTGATACAGAGTGAAATAAACAGAACCAGGAGAAAAATTTCATAGAATAGCAACAATATTTGCAAAGAAAAACAACTTTGAAACACTTAAATATATTCAAGGTAGCCATAGCTCCTGAGGTCCTATGACTAAACAAGATATCCCCACACACACACACAGAAGGACACATTGAAACATATTTTTAGATATGATGAATGCAGAAATTTGTTTTGCTTAACTAACCATATTTTACAAGGATTTTGTTTTTCTTTTTTTCAATTTTTTGGGAATCGAGACAGTTGAAGGGAGAACAGAGATAGGCATAGAGTTGCCTTTTAAAAAAGCAGCAGAAAAGTGGTTTATTGAAGAATTTTAGATACATAAAAGAGATTAGAAGGAAACATAAATAGGACAGTTTTGAAAGTTACATATTGAATTTGATACTTGCTTAAAAGAAAAATCAAACTGTTCATGATAGAGATTTGTAGTTTTATTTATTTCTGCTCTATTTTGTATATGGAAATGCTCATATTATTTGGTATTTATGTCAAGAATAAAAATATTTTTTTAAAAAAAGAATGAATTTGGGGCAGCTAGATGGCACAGTGGATAGAACATTAGCCCTGAAGTCAGGAGTTCAAATCTGACCTCAGACACTTGCTGTATGACTCTGGGCAAGTCACTTAACCCCAATTGCCTCAAGGGGAAAAAAAGAATGGATTTACTGTGGGAGAGAGAGTAGGAGACTATTCCAGAATTTTAGAGGAAAGATCTCTCAGGGTGGTATAAGTGGGAGGGAAGATAATGAAATGATGAGTGATATTGTAGGAGTAGAATGCATAGGAATTGGCAGTTAGTTGAATATATGGGATATGAGGGAGACTGAAGAATCCAAGGTGACTAAGAATAGTGGAGAAATTAAGAGAAGGGGCAGGGAAAGAAAGAACAGTTGGATTGGTGGGAGCAATGACAGCAGAGGCATGAAACAATAGAACCATAGGAGCAAAAGCCTGGTCTAAACATCTAAATCTCTATATCTTTCCCTTTTACTGTCTGAATAGGAAGCCAGGCCTTTGCAATCCCAGTCTCTTCCAGTGTACTGTTTCCCCTCAATTATTCTTCTTTTCCCCATGTGACTGGAGCTGACCGATTCAAATGGGGAAATCATCATAGCTAGGGAATAGGACTAGGAAGCTGGAACCCCAAGCTCTTCCTCAGTGTTCAGCCAAGGTTCAGTGTCTTTAGAAAGATTGCTTAATCTCTCTGATCTCTGGTGTCCATTATCACCATAGCTTTTGGCTTGGGTCCTGAAAGCAGACATGAGCAGGGTCCTGCACCTATGATGTAACAATTACTTATTAACACATCTGTCAGTGATCAATATTGATGTACCACGCTGTGGGGAGCAGGTTTCATATCCAAGGTCAAGGTGAGGGTTATGAATTGGTCAAACTGAAACAAAGCCAGCATGATTGATAGGCGTTGCCAATAGCATGATCTGCCAGCCTCAAATCAGATGTACTCATCAGTACTCCCCAGGCCACATCTCATCAGTTAATGTGCTCCCTCAACTTCCCTGTTTTTTTCTCCTGAATCCCCTAATTCTATAGAAATTTATTCTACCATCATCTGAGTCATTCAAGCCCAAAACTTCAATCACTTTTGACTCTTTCTTCTGCCTACTATATGCCAAACACTATGCAAAAAGTTAGGAATATTAAAAAAAAAGCAAACAATCCTTGTTTTCAAGGAACTCAAAATCAAATGGGGGAGACACCATGCAATTATGCTGTTTACTGCTTTTATCTTGTTCTTTCCCACTTCCATTCATTTGTACAAATCAACATCTCAGTATTTTGAAGTCCACAGACTAGATTTCTTTCTTAAAGAAATCCAATTCACTCTGGCTCTCACTGAATGCCAATAAAAAGTCTCAGGTCCAGCCGATTTTGTCTTTGTTTTGGAGTGAAAGTAAATAGCAGTTGTTACTTTTTGGGTCAGAAACCCCAGAAATCCAAAAAACCAAGGTTTTTTCCCTCCAGTTTGATTCCTTTTTTTTTTTTTTTTTTTTTGAAACTGTTATTACTAAGCTAAAAAAAAAAAAAAAAAAAAAAAAAAACATTCTTTGCCTCATTTCTTACCTAGCCTTAATCACTGGGTGGTTGCCTCAGGCAAACTGAGACCTGTTAAAAACCTTAGCTTTAAAAGTCCAAGGTCTCCCATTCTATCCAGGGCCATCTCCAATTGTCCTGATCTATATCTGGCCACTGGATCCAGATGGTTCTGATGGCGAAAATGAGGCAGGTGACCTTGCACAGCCCTCCCTCACTTAAATCCAATTCAGTTGCATGTCAAGGCATCATCTCCCTGAAGTCATGATCGTTTTTGAGAGGGGCAAAAAAACAGATCAATGCTTAGAAATCACTGCCTCCTCATTTCCACAGATCAAAATTTTTCCCTTCAAGTGTCACTTCAGGCAGCAAGGTTGCTGAGGGTGTTGAGGGCAGAAGGGGTCTCAAAAGGCTGGGGTTTCAGACTGGGGTGTCTCAAAAGAATTTGCAGGCTTGAACCCATCTCCAAGTCAAGAGCCAAAGTTTATTATAATTTTAATGCCAGTTGAAGCAAATTAAGTTCCAAAAGAATTTAGCAGAGAACCAGGAGCAAGAAAATAAATTTACAGAATAAGAATTAGAACAGAGCTTCATGTTACTTGAACTGCATGTTGCTAATTTTAGGACTAACAGATAGGTTTGAGAAGTGATCTATTCATTACTGTCTCAGCAACTTGGTTATCACTGACCAACAGATTGTTTATCTGATAGTCACCAATGTATGTAGGATTATACTAACGTATTCCAAAGGCCAGGAGACTTTAGAATCATTGACACAGATTGTTAGAAAAATAGCATTCCTAAAATCGAGGAGGGCCTCAGGATTACTGCTTTATTTTCCCTAAAATCTAGGGGAAGAAACATATAACTAACTATATTATTATATTCCTACTGCCAGGAGACTTCAGAATTACTGTTGCATTTCTCCTAGAAGTTGCACTGGATACGCCCCATCAAGAGTATAAATTCTTCCCCAATCACCCTAGCTGAACAATCTCCCTATGTCTACATTCCCTATGACACTTTGCCTGTATCCTCACTCCACCCTGATCATAGTCTTTTTACTGCCTCTCCATTTCACATTTATCTATGTGTATATGTAGCAGACTGCCTTGCTCATGGCCCTATGACTACTTAATAGCAAAACTAAGATGCAAACCCAAGTGTTACTGAGGGACACAGCTTCTAGGACAAATGTGGCAATAATCCTGAGGCCCCCCCACCTCGATTTTAGGAATGCTAGTCTTCTAACAATCTGTCAATAAGCCTAAGATCTCTACATTAGAAATGTACACTTCTACATAGAAAAATGTTCTACAAACAATGCTGCCTGTCAGATAAATAATCTGTTGGTCAGTAATAACTAAGTTCCTGAGACAGTAATGAATAGACCACTCCTCAAATCTACACAGAAGCCATAAAATTAGCAAATAAGTAACAGGAAACTCTGCTTTCTCTAACTTTTTCCTATAAATTTATTTCCTTACTGTTCATATGGAAAAACAAAAGGTCAAGAATTTCAAGGGAATTAATGAAAAAAAAAAATCAAATGAAGGTGGCCTAGCTGTACCAGATCTAAAATTATATTATAAAGCAGCAGTTACTAAAACCATCTGGTATTGGCTAAGAAATAGACTAGTTGATCAATGGAATAGGTTAGGTTCAAAGGACAAAACAGCCAATAACTTTAATAATCTAGTGTTTGACACTAGACCCCAGTTTTTGGGATAAGAATGCATTATTTGACAAAAATTGCTGGGAAAATTGGAAATTAGTATGGCAGAAACTAGGCATTGACCCACACTTAACACCATACACCAAGTTAAGGTCAAAATGGGTTCATGACTTAGGCATAAAGAATGAGATTATAAATAAATTGGAAGAGCATAGGATAGTTTACCTCTCAGACCTGTGGAAGAGGGAGGAATTTATGGCCAAAGAAGAACTAGAGATCACTATTGACCACAAAATAGAAAATTTTGATTATATCAAATTGAAAAGTTTTTGTACAAACAAAACTAATGCAGACAAGATTAGAAGGGAAACAATAAACTGGGAAAACATTTTAACAATCAAAGATTCTGATAAAGATTCTGATATTCCAAAATATATAGAGAATTGATTCTAATTTATAAGAAATCAAACCATTCTCTAATTGATAAATGGTCAAAGGATATGGACAATTCTCAGATGAAGAAATTGAAACTATTTATAGACATATGAAAATATGCTCCAAATTATTGTTAATCAGAGAAATGCAAATTAAGACAACTCTGAGATACCACTACACACCTGTCAGATTGGCTAGAATGACAGGGAAAGACAATGCGGAATGTTGGAGGGGATGTGGGAAAACAGGGACACTGATACATTGTTGGTGGAATTGTGAACACATCCAGCCATTCTGGAGAGCAATTTGGAACTATGCTCAAAAAGTTATCAAACTGTGCATACCCTTTGATCCAGCAGTGTTTCTATTGGGCTTATACCCCAAAGAGATACTAAAGAAAGGAAAGGGACCTGTATGTGCCAAAATGTTTGTGGCAGCCCTGTTTGTAGTGGCTAGAAGCTGGAAAATGAATGGATGCCCATCAATGGAGAATGGCTGGGTAAATTGTGGTATATGAATGTTATGGAATATTATTGTTCTGTAAGGAATGACCAGCAGGATGAATACAGAGAGACTTGGAGAGACTTACATGAACTGATGCTAAGTGAAATGAGCAGAACCAGGAGATCATTATATACCTCAACAATGATACTGTATGAGGATGTATTCTGATGGAAGTGGATCTCTTCAATAAAGAGAAGCTCTAACACAGTTTCAATTGATCAAGGATGGACAGAAGCAGCTACACCCAAAGAAAGAACACTGGGAAATGAATATAAACTGCTTGCATTTTTTGTTTTTCTTCCCGGGTTATTTATACCTTCTGAATTCAACTCTCCCTGTGCAACAAGAAAACTGTTCGGTTCTGCACACACATATTGTATCTAGGATATACTGTAACCTATTCAACATGTAAAGGACTGCTTGCCATCTGGGGGAAGGGTGGAGGGAGGGAGGGGAAAAATCGGAACAGAAGTGAATACAAGGGATAATGCTGTAAAAAATTACCCTGGCATGGGTTCTGTCAATAAAAAGTTATTTAAAGAATAAAAATAAATAAATAAATGAATTTATCTCCTTACTTCTGGTCCTTTGCTAAAATTCTTTTGGAACGTTGCTCGTTTCAGTTGGCATTACAATTATAATAAACTTTGACCTTTGACTTGAAAATGGGTTCAAGCCTGCATATTCTTTTGAGACCCCTCGAGACTCCAGTTTGGACACCAACCTCTTTGGGGTCTCCTTTGAACGTCAACATTATGACCCTTTGTTCAGATCTCTTTTTACCATTGGCAAGACTAGCTAGGATGCTGGCCAGTTCCTTCATTCTGGTCCCAGCCTTCCAGCTTTTTAAAGGCAGCCCTATTCTGTTCTGGGAACTAATAGGGTGATGCAAGATATCCTCTCTCTCAGCATTTCCCTGGAGGGGCTGACAGCCTTTTCTGAAGGAAGATCTGCTCCTAGAACTACGTGGTCACAATCCCCCTCAGGTGGGGGTTCTTTACTTGGGATAGCTTTGATGTGTTCATCACCAAAATGACGTAGACACCAGATGATGGTGGGCACCAAAAGTTGGGGTTTAGTCATGTGAAAAATCCACAATGGCCATTCTCTTTGGCAAAAGGTAGATTTATTTAAGGAAGAGGTTATAGACAAAATGATGGGATGCAATAGACACCCGGAATGGTAAATATGAAACAGAGTCGGGAGAGCATATGAAAGACAAGTTTCTCAGTGGAACTCACAATTACCCAGTGGAAAGGAGCACCCTATAAGCTTGGGGCATGCCCTTAGCTGGCAGGCTAAATCTTGAAAGGGGTTCAGCACCCTGCAAGAGTTACAGATGTAAAGAGAAGAAGTGGGCTTGGGAAGCATGGTGGAGATGGGAGAGATATCACGCTGCAAGGGGAAGGGGAAGGGGAAAGGGAATGGGGCAGAGTGTCGTGGCGGACTGACCCAAAGGAATGCAGCAGCCATGGAATGGCCCATAAGTAGAATTTACAGGGAAACCTCAGGGACATGACTGGGATTTTTGACAGAACTCGGTAATGAGGCGAGTCCCGAAACTCTCTCACTCTCTCTCGGACTTTGGGGGGAAAGCTTGGGAACTTCCTCAAAGAAGTTCTCCCCTGAGAGACCCGCCCCAGGGAATCAAGATAAAGTTGTTTCATTCTGTTATCTGGGTGGGACCAGTTCAGTATCACTCCTGCTTAGCCAGAGCTGGAGATTCCAACCCCATTGAATTGGAGATTAGCCCAGAGACACTCATTCAATTCCAAATTTTCTGTTCTGATTCTAGCTCAAACTGCACCCAGCCTCCATCAAGAGCTGCCCCAAGCTTCTAGCCTAGGTTTCAATTATAAAAAAGCCAACTTGGGGCTCGCTCCTTGCAGAGGACCTAAATTCCATGCCATGCTATGCCAAGGAACCTCTCTCTCCCTGGCATAGCAGCAACCTCTGCCTGCTGAAATGATATTCTCTTTCAGCATTACCCCCCCTTTAATCTCTTTCTCACCTATTTCCCTAATAAGACTTTACACCCTTCTGTCGGGATTTCTCTGCTAGAAACTTTATTTTTCTGTCAGGCCTTGCCACCAAGAAATTCAGTCTTTCTCTTCATGCATAGCAAAGGCTGACTTCCCAATGCCAATAATAAACTTCTTTTTATCAGTTTAGCTTTTCAGGTTCCTAAATTCCTTTTACAAAGAACCCCCACGCCAACCAAAGGGGTTCCCATAACTCCCCGCCCTGCGCTGAACTTCATCATTTGGGGACACAACCCTGAACCTCATCAATGACAAAGTGAGACTTCTCAAGACCCCTACAGAGGGTGGGTCTCAGGCATTTTACATAATCTGAATTTCAGACTGAATGACCTCCCTGATCTCTATCAGTGACTTCTTCCTGCTTGTCTCAAGGATCAATTATTTAGTTTCTCTTTGTCCAATACACCATTCAGGACCTCATCGGGGTCAAGGGATCCATGAACCTGGATAGAGCAAAAATACATTTTTAATCCAATAATGTTGCCTCCTTTTTTGTATTTTATATATTCAGAAACAATTGTGAGAAGAGATTTACAGGTTAATGATTTTATGCTTTCAGGTATTCTTTAAAGGAGTGTTTGAGTCTTTTGTATTTGAAGAATTTCTTTTATGGTGGAGGAAAGAAATAGCTAGTCTATCCCTGCTATCTATTTTGTACTTTAAAAACTTCTCTTAGAAGGGACCTGTTATTGCCTTTCAGGGAGACCTTAAACAGGAGCTACACCAAAGTTTTGTTTTAGAGATTTCCCTAGAGTTTCCGTCCAGGATAATGAACCAATAAATGTGAGAAAACCCTGGTTCTCACCTTTGGAGTCAGACCACCACCCCACATAAGTTTAGCTCTCTGTGGGACTAGAGCAAAAGCCTCTTTTCTGGAAATGGACTTTCTGGGCCCTTTTGGATGCAGCCACTTCTGGGTGAGCGAAATGAAGCTCAGAGATAAACGTTGCACTTCCCAATCAAACAACCAAGAGTCAAATTCAGGACTACTGACTCCATGTCTACTATCTTACTATAATTTATTACGCTTCCCAACTGTGACCACTGCGTGTAAACCCATGAAGCTGTTCTGGGTGTTTTTGAGGAAGATCCTACCTTGTGTCAGCCTGAGAGAATTATAAGTTTCCTAGAATGTTGCTGAAGAAGCTGGGAGTGGAAAACAGGGGCAGAACAGGGAAAGTTGCTTTTTTCAGCCCCTCCTCACTTGGGTCTTCACACTGAGCTTTTGTTTTAGGTTCTTAAGGGAATTCTCAGAAAGTCACTTACATCCTTATTCCTGCTTGAGCACAGGGCCAGACCTCGCCTGGGCAGAATAGGCTGCTGGTTCCACAGTCTGACCCAAGGAGTGGCCCCTTCCCTCTTGGGCCCCTGGCCCCACCTCCTGCAGAATTTTAGTTCTGTTCTTCTGGAAAGCTGACTAATTGTGCTCCCCAAACAAGGCCCCAGAGGGCTTTGCACCAAGTGGATGAGAAGTAACTCAATACTGTGGAAGAGGTAACTCAATACCACTGGGAGAGGATTAAGACCTAACTGGCCCCAAGTTGCCAGCAGCCTGTCTGTGGCTGAAGCATGTTGTTTCTTCTCCCTGGGTCTCAGTTCCCTCCTCAGTAAAATACTGATAATAATATGCTTCCAATCTCACTCTTGTGAAGATCAAATGAGATTTGTGTAGAGAGAAGTGCCTGGTAACAGTAAACCACCACAGAAACACCCCCCACTAGTAAGGCTCTGTAAAAGAATAAGGTTCTAAGAAGTGGGGCTCAGAAAACCTGAACTCGCATCTAAACTCCGCCACTCACTGAATGGTCAAGTAGCCTCCTTCTTTGGGCCATTCTTTACTCTTTTTCTAGAATGAAAAGATTGGACTAGATAATCTATGTGTAATAGGCCTTCCACCTCTAACATTTTATTTTCTAAGGTTTTATGTTTTTACCTGCTAGGGCTCTTCTAGTTCTGACATTGTGTTCTAAGGACCTTTCCTGTCCTTATTCTATGTTCAAGGGGGTTCCTAGAGCTGAGATTTCATATTCTAAGATCCCTTCTAGCCCTGACATTCCATGTTCTAAGGGCCCTCCCAGCTCTGACATTCCATGTTCTAAGGGCCCTCCCAGCTCTGACATTCTTTTTTTTTTTTTTTTAATAACTTTTTATTGACAGAACCCATGCCAGGGTAATTTTTTACAGCATTATCCCTTGCACTCACTTCTGTTCTGATTTTTCTCCTTCCCTCCCTCCACCCCCTCCCCCAGATGGCAAGCAGTCCTATACATGTTGAATAGGTTACAGTATATCCTAGATACAATATATGTGTGCAGAACCGAACAGTTTTCTTGTTGCACAGGGAGAATTGAATTCAGAAGGTATAAATAACCCGGAAGAAAAACAAAAATGCAAACAGTTTATATTCATTTCCCAGTGTTCTTTCTTTGGGTGTAGCTGCTTCTGTCCATCATTGATTAATTGAAACTGAATTAGCTTTCTTTATCGAAGAAATCCATTTCCATCAGAATACATCCTCATACAGTATTGTTGTTGAGGTATATAATGATCTCCTGGTTCTGCTCATTTCACTTAGCATCAGTTCATGTAAGTCTCACCAATGCTCTCTGTATTCATCCTGCTGGTCATTCCTTACAGAACAATAATATTCCATAACATTCATATACCACAATTTACTCAACCATTCTCCAATTGATAGGCATCCATTCAATTTCCAGTTTCTAGCCACTACAAACAGGGCTGCCACAAACATTTTGGCACATACAGGTCTCTTTCCCTTCTTTAGTATCTCTTTGGGGTATAAGCCCAGTAAAAACACTGCTGAATCAAAGGGTATGCACAGTTTGATAACTTTTTGAGCATAGTTCCAAATTGCTCTCCAGAATGGCTGGATGTGTTCACAATTCCACCAACAATGTATCAGTGTCCCTGTTTTCCCACATCCCCTCCAACATTCCGCATTGTCTTTCCCTGTCATTCTAGCCAGTCTTACAGGTGTGCAGTGGTATCTCAGAGTTGTCTTAATTTGCATTTCTCTGATTAATAATGATTTGGAGCATATTTTCATATGGCTATAAATAGTTTCAATTTCTTCGTCTGCAGCTCTGACATCCTGGGTTCTAAGGGCCCTCCCAGCTCTGACATTGTGGGTTCTATGGATGTATACTAAATAATTACCTTAAAAGCAATTGCACTCCACATCTTAATTGATGACTAGGCTTTTTTTGGGGGGGTTGAGTTGGATCATAACATCGGAAGAGTTTGCTTTCAGTGACCTCTCCCTCTCAGGAAAGCCCTGGCAGGGAGCCTGAGAGTCCTCGAATTTAGCTCTCACGTTTCCCAGCCGGGTTTGTGCAAAGTCCACAGCCAGGACATCAGGGGCCCAGGCAGGGCCGATACTCAGTGCTGCCCCACTCCAAACCTCCAGGGCTTTGACCCCAACTCATCAAGTGGCAGATGTGGTCTGAAACACGGGCTTTGAAACCTTCAGGAGTATGGGGAGCTTTCGGGCTGAGGAAAATGGGCAGAAGGGGAGCTAGGGAGAACAAACGTTTATATAGGGAGAACAAAACGCCTACCATCTGCCAGGAAATGTGCTGAGCACTCTAGCAAGTATATGGACTTCACCCCCCATCTCAGCTATCTTCTCACCCTGGAAGATCCTTCCTCTGCCCTGGCCCCATCTCCATTAGTGAAACCTTCACTCTGAAGCAAAGCTGAAAGGGGTCGTCCTTCCTTCCTCCCCAAAACTGTCTTCTGACTCTGTCCTCAGCTACCTTCTGCTCCCAACTTTCTGGGCTTCCTTGCATAAGTCTTCTTCACTTGTTAGAATGCAAGCTCCTTAAGGTCAAAGGCTATTTTTCTTGTATTTGTATGCCCGGTGCTTAGCACAGTGACTACCATAATACATGCTTATTGACTTGACTCTTGATAGACAAAGGGACAAAATTCTGTTTTCATGCAGAAATGCCCTTCTACATATATATATATATATACACATACATATATATATATATATAATATCATATAGGTATAAGCATTAAACATAAAAATAAAATTCTAGTAAAACTACTTGGGCATTTCAATATATTTTAATAACTATTACTTTTTAAAAAATAAAAGTTAAAATGTTAAAAAAATTTCAAAAATAAATTTAAATAAATTTAAATTTCTAAAATTCAATAAATAATTTTTTAAATAATTATTTTATTCATACAACTAAAGATAGATCTAAACAATTGGAAGAATGTCAAGTGCTTATAGGTAGGCTGAGCTGATATTAAAAAATGATAATTGTACCTATATTAATCTACTTATTCATTGCCGTTCCAATCAAATTGTCAAATAATTATTTTATAGCGCTAGAAAAAATAATAACAAAATTCATGGAAGAACAAAAGGTCAAGAATTTCATGGGAATTAATGGGAAAAATGCAAAGGAAGGTAGTCTAGTTGTACCTGACCTAAAATTATATTATAAAACCATTTAATACTGGCTAAGAAATAGAGTAATGGATCAGTGGAATAGGTTAGGTTCACAAGACACAATAGTCAATCACTATAATAATTTAGTGTTTGGTAAACTCAAAGACTCCAGCTTCTAAGAACTCACTATTTGGTAAAAATTGCTGGGAAAACTGGAAAATAGTATGGCAGAAACTAGGCATACATCCTACACCCTACTCCAAGAAAAGCTCTAAATGGGTTCATGATTTAGACATAAAGGGTGATACTATAAGCAATTTAGGAGAAAAAGGGATAGTCTACCTGTCAGGTCTGTGGAAAGAGAATTTATGTGAAAGAACTAGAAAACATTGTGGGAAAAAATGGATAATTTTGATTACATTAATTTAAAAGCTTTTGCACAGACAAAACTAAAGCAGCTAAAATTAGAAGAGAAGCAGAAAACTGGGAAGGAAATTTTAGTCAATGTTAAGACTTTATTTCCAAAATACAGAGAAGTATGATTCAAATTAATAAGAATGCAAGCCATTCCCCAATTGATAAATGGCCAAAGAAAATAAATAGACAATTTTCAGATGAAGAAATTAAAGCCATTTCTAGTCATATAAAAAAGTTCTAAATCACTGTTGATTATAGAAATGCAAAATAATAAAACTCTGAGGTACCATTACACACCTCTCAGATTGGCTAAGATGACAGGAAAAGATAATGATGAATGTTGGAGAGGATGTGGGAAAACTGGGGCACTGATACATTGTTGGTGGAATTGTGAACGGATCCAGCCATTCTGGAGAGCAATTTGGAACTATGCTCAAAAAGTTATCAAACTGTGCATACCCTTTGATCCAGCAGTGTAACTACTGGGCTTAAATCCCAAAGAGATCTTAAAGGAGGGAAAGGGACTCACATGTGCACAAAGTATTTGTAGTATCATTTTTTCTTATGACAAGGAACTGGGAACTGAGTGGATACACATTAGTTGGAGAATGGCTGAATAAGTTATGGCTTATGAATGTTAGGGAATATTATTTTTCTATAAGAAATGATGAGCAGACTGATTTCAGAAAAGCCTTGGAAGACTTACATGAACTGATGCTGAGTGAAATGAACAGAATCAGGAGATCATTGTACAGAGCAACAACAAGATTATGTGATGATCAACTGTGATGGACTTGACTCTTTTCAATAATGAGGTTGATTCATGGCAATTCCAATGGACTTGTAATGTAAAGAGTATGTGGATCAAAGTATAGAACCTCCCCTCCCCCCTTTTGTTGTTTGTTTTTTTATAGGATTATAGTTTCTTTTGATCTGATTTTTCGTGTGCAGCATGACAAATATGGAAATATGTTTAGAAGAATTGCACATGTTTAGCTTATATTGGATTGCTTGCTGTCTGGAGAGGGAGAAGGGAGGAAAGAGGGAGAAAAATTCAGAATAAAAGGTTTTGCAAAAATGAATGTTCAAAACTATCTACATGTATTTGGAAAATAAAATATGATTTATTTACTTGAAAAAAGTCTTGTTAATAATAAATATTTAAATAAAATATATTTTAATATTTTAGATAAATGTTTTAAGAAAAAAATTAAATGAACATTTTAATGAGTATGGTAGTATGATAGTTTATTGTATAATATATATGTGTATATAGAGTATATTTTATATAGCATACATATTATATAGTAATAAGCAATGTAACGTTATAGTATATAAGTATAGAGTTTATAGCTTAGTATATTTTTTAAAAGATACTCCTGGCAAGAGATTAAACTGTTCTTTCCATTCTTACAGGTTTTTCCCTCTTCTGGACAGTAGTCATTTCTCTTAGGCAATTGTTGGGCTTCACAGACAGGGAGAACGGGTGGGAGACACTCCTAAAGGAAGATTCAGGTGCAAAAATGGAGATCAAGCTATGGTAGGGACCAGTGATGATCCATAGGAAAAGAATCAGACTCCACAGAGGAGACTCAGCCTCAAGTTTTGGCTGCTTTACTCGAGCCCTTTGTTTGACTTGGCTGAAGACCTGTTGGATAACTGAGAGTTACCTCTGCTCATGAAACCTATCTCAAGGTAATTCTAGGTCACATTTTAATGGTCTGCCCAGATGCATCACATCCTATAGTTAGAAAGTTTTAGAATCATAAAGTTCAAGCTTTCACATTTCAGGCCATCCTTAATGTCATAGATGTGAGCAGTTCCTCCAGTAGTGAATATAGCAACCCCTCCAAACCTTCTTATCTTGTAGACTCTTCCATAAATCCTCCATAGGGTATTTGCAAACTTAGAGCTTAGAGGACTATATTAGAAGTATTTTGGCATAATAGATTGGGTAGTGGACTTATTGGCATGAAGACCTGAGTTCTAATCTCACCTGAGACATTTATTAGATATATGATTAGGCACGTCACTGAACCTCCTTACACTTCGTTTTTTTTTTTTTTTTCCATGTAAAAAATAAGTGAATTGGATTTCATGGCCCTTAAGGTCACTTATAACTCTAAATTGTCCTTATCCAGTTTCCTGGTTTTACATCATTCTTGACAATTATTCATTCAGCCTGTCTTTGAATATTTCAATTGATGAAGTGCTCCCTTTCTCACAAGGCAGCCTATTTTATTTTTGAAAACTTCTTATTATAAGGAAGTTCTTCCTAATCTCCTTTTATCTACTTTTCTATGACTTCTCTCCTTCTCCCAGCCTCCTGTAGTTCCTGTTCTCCCTATTGAAACCACTCAGAAAAACCTCATGACAACCTTTTAGATGTTTTTCTTTTTAAAAAAAAATCAATATTTTATTTTCCCAGTTACATGTAAAAACAATTTTAATATTCTTTTTTCAAATTTTGACTTCCAAATTCTCTCCCTCCCTCCCTTCTCCCTTTCACTGAGAAGTGTCTGACATAGGTTTTATATATATGTGTTTGTGTGTGTGTGTGTGTGTGTGTGTGTAGTCATACAAAACATATTTTCATGTAAGTCATGTTATAAAAGAAAACATAGACAAAAAACTTTGAGATATTTTAAGACAAGCTCATATCTCCCTTAAATCTTTTCTGCTCTAAGAGAAACATACACATTTACTTCAAATATTCCAGTTGGTGAGAGAAAATAACCTTTTCTATTTGCTCATTGATTTTTACAACTTTTACAAATTTTTGCTCACATTATTTTCAATTGTTTCAACAACTCCAGGATTACAGATGGAGCCAGTATCATCAATTCATTTTGCAGATAATATAGGAAAGTGAAATGATTTAAAAGTACATGCACCTGCTTCTTAGGAAGTCAGCATTCAAACCCAGATCTCTTGCGGCTAAATTCAGCATTTCAGCTTGCCTACAAAAGTCAGGTTGGATACCTGGTGGTCCCAAGGCTTGAGACTGGGGTTACGACCCAGAAGTGAAAGAATGCAGAGACAGACCTGACTTAGGAGAAGAAGAGGAGTCAAGTGGCTTCATCCTGTGTTCAGACATCTACCTTTCTATGACATGTCCTCAGAGGAAGATGAGGAAGAAGTAAAAACATAATAAGATTCTGCCCTGGTTAGAGCCCATCCAGAATCCCAAGTCTAGTTCTTGTACCATATTTTAGGAAGGTCACAACAATACATCTTCTGAACTTCAGTGGATAATAATCATTGTAATCACTCACACTGACATTACCCATGTATCTGTTAACATGTGAATCTTACTTCAGACAGTTACTGGACCCAGCGGCTCTGGAGGGGAAGGTGAGGCAGGTGACCTTGCCCAGCCCTCCCTCACGTAAATCCAGCTCACCTGCATGTCCTGACCTCACCTCCCTGATGTCCTGGCTCTCCTCCAGAACGAAGGACAAACAATAATAATAACAAGAATGGCTGTGTGACTCTGAGCCACTCCCTTACCCTCTGAACTTTCATTTCCTCATCCATAATATCAGTATAATATATCCTCCTATCAAGGTCATCATGAAGATTGAAGGAGATCATATGTGAAAAGCACTTTGCAAACCTTAAAGTTCAATCTAAATGTGAATGACCCCATCATCCCCTTCTCCTGAAAGTTTTCTATTCAACTCCCTTCCTGGCAACATCCCATTGATTAAATTGTTCCTAAAGCACTAAAAATATAGTGCTCCATAAAGAGCACTCCATAAAGTGCTCCTCCATAAAGGAGTTTTTTGGTTTGGTGAGGCAATTGGGGTTAAGTGACTAGCCTGGGGTCCACAGCTAGTAAGTGTCTAGTGTCTAAGGGGCCAGTGTTCTGGCCACAGTCCCATCTAGCTGTCCCATGTGTAGATTATGTTCATGAAAACAATTAATGACATTAGAAAGGATATACCTGTACAACCACTACAGTGATCCGGGGCCTCTGTAATGAGAAGCTTGAGAGGCAGTGGACTCAACCCCCGGACTGTTAGCACAGTAGAGTCAGAATTGAATAGAAATGGGGACCACTAATCCATACATAAGTATCTCTCCTGCCCACATATTTAGTTTTGAAATGTAATATAAGTTGAGCAGTTAGCTGGCACAGTGAACAGAATGCCAGGCTTAAATCAGGAAAACTCATCTAAGGGAGTTCAGATCTGGCCCCAGACACTCACTAGCTGTGTGACTCTGGGCAAGTCACTTCACTCTGTTTACCTCAGTTTCCTCATCTGCAAAATGAACTAGAGAAGGAAATGGAAATCTCTGCCAAGAAGACTCCAAATGGGCCACAAAGAGTTCACCAATAACAATTATCTATGTTGTATTGCATTTGTAATTTTTTTCAAATATTTTCCAATTTCATTTTAATCTGGTTTAGTTAACACTCAGAATATTGTAGGCAGCACATGGCCAGGGGGCCATGTATGTGAGATGCTTCTCTGCTCTAGACCATTTGTGATTGGTCCCTTGCAAAAAAAAAGATCATTATTGCTGAGATTAAAATAATAATAACTGAAACATTGGAATTTTGAATAGTATTTGACTAATATCTTCTATTTTTATAGCTTTTATGCTGATGGTCATGGATTATCAAAACTATAAAGGCTCTATGTACGTAAAAAGTTAGAATTAGGAAAAACAGAAAGAGAGACAGAGAGACAGAGAGACAGAGAGAGACAGAGAGACAGAGACAGAGACACAGAGAGAGAGACAGAGACAGAAAGACAGAGACAGAAACAGAGACAGAGACAGACAGAAAGAGACAGAGACACAGAGATAGAGACAGACAGAAAAACAGAGAGAGAGACAGAGAGACAGAGACAAATAGAAAAACAGAGAGAGAGAGAGAGAGAGAGAGAGAGAGAGAGAGAGAAGAGAGAGAGAGAGAGAGAGAGAAAGACAGAGAGAGAGGGAAGAGGGAGGGAAGGAAAAAAGAGGGAGGGAGAAAGGGAGAGGAAGGGAATAAGGGAGGGAGAAAGAGAGGGAAACAGAGATAAGAGAGAGACAGAGGTGGAGAGACAGAGAGAGATAAAAACAGAGAGAGAGATAAGAGAAAGAGAGATACATATATACATACATACATGCATACATGTACGGATAGATCTTTGGAGACCATTGGGATGCAGCATATTAGGATTGTTAGGGATTAAAAGAGTACAATGCTCAAGCTGGAATGGACCACAGCATCATAGGATTTAGAGATGATAGACGCCTTTGGGATTTAGTTTAACATTTTCTTTTTACAGGTGAGGAAGCTGAGGACTGAGAAAAGGATGTGACTTATGTAAGACTACACAGGTGGTGAATGCCAGAGGCAGCTCTCCTGACTCCAGCTCTATTGTTCTAACTACACCTTGATGCTGCCTCTCCCCCATCCCCAGTCTGGCTGCCTCAAAGTACTCAGTGTTCATCTGCTTCCAAAATTACAGCACATTAGAGCTTGAGGAACAATAAAATCAGTTAGTTCAGAGGGTCTTAACCTGGCTTCTGTGAACTTGTAATTTTCCCCCTATTTTATTACTATATTTCACTGTCATGATTTTATTATGAAATCTCGTGTATTTTGTCTTATGCATTTAAAAATGTGATTCTGATAAGAACACGATTCATCAGACTGTCAAAGAGGCCCAAGACACAAAAAAGTTTCCAAACCGGTTCCCTAATTTTTCAGATAAAAATGCTAAGATGAGATCATTTGTCCAAGGAAATAGTAACAGAGTGGGGAGATGTATTATCAGATTTGATCAGGAAAAGTTTCCTGATCCCAGGCTAATGTATTGCATGCAATGTAGAACTGAAAATCTTCCATCATCACTGTATTGCAACATAGCCTCAGAACGCAGGGCATGCTGGCCAGAAGCCCTGGTCTTCTGTTTACAGGCAGAAGGTTGCCAGGGAGAGAATGGCCATCTGCTTTATCAAGACCAGAATGGTTCAGTCACCTGATCCTACGCTGGGGTTCTTCAGATTGGTTAGAGATAGCGAGGTGTTTATCCACTGGCTAAGATTAATCCATTCCACTCGCCAGTGCCCTTTGTCAGCCTCTTCCCTCTGCCCCCAGATCACCCTAAACCTTGGAGAACAGCCTATAAATAACCAGGCTATTTGCAAATCTTCAAGCATCTCCCTGAGCAGTAACACTGGAAGAACCAACGATGCAGGTCCTAAACAGACCCTACCCCCAAAACTGCCTGCTCACCGTTATGGACAGGTATTCAGCTACTGTGAGGAACATGGAGCAGGTGATCATGATCCCCAGCCTCCTGAGGGATGTGACCCTGGAAGACCCGGGCCATGAGACCCCCGCAGGTGAGGCAGGTATCCATGACCTCTACAGCTACTACACTATGCTCAAATCCATCCGAGTAGATGTGGACAACGGGCTGCTACCCAGGGACAAGTGGAACGCCAAGCTCGCCAGCTCAGATGAGGAGGAGGACGAGGAGGAGGATGCAGAAGAAGGGAAGAGAGGGGAGAAGCTGGATCTCGAGGCTCAGTTTCATCTTCATTTCTCCAGTCTCCATCACATCCTCACCCATTTGACCCTGAAGGCCAATGAAGTGATAAAGAAATACCAAGAAATAACTGGGCTGACAATATAGACCCTGGTGTCCGGCTCTCTCTTAGGTGAGTCACTGAGTCCGACCCAAGGGGAGTCTGGATGGAGACCACTGTCCAGGAGAAAGGAGAAGTCTGGGAGTGGAGTGTGGATAATACATTCATGGGGGTCTAGCTCTTGATAGCTTCTTACAAAGCACTTTCTTTACAGTCCCTTTATGAGGTCAGAAGGACAAACATGACCCTCATTTAATAGAGGAGGAACTTGAAATCCAAAAAAGTTTTTCCAAGGTCATAGAAATCATGTTGTAAAAAGGACATTGAGATGCCATTGAGCCCTGTGAGACCTTCAGGATCTCCAGGATTTAGGTTCCTGTCTGTAAAATGAGGGGTGGATGACCTCTGAGGTCCCTTTGATCTCTAGTATTCTGCAATCCTCCCCTTTCTGTCTGTCTCTCTTTGTCTCTTTGTCTCTGTCTCTGTCTCTCTCCCCGTTTCTCTTTGTTATTCCCAGTCTGTCTCTGTTTCTCCCTGTTGCGGTCTCTGTCTCTGTTGTTCCCAGTCTTTGTCTCTCTGTGTGTCTCTGTCTCCTCTCTGTCTCTGTCTCCCCCCATCTCTTTCTCCCTGTGTATCTTTGTCTTCTTTCTGTTTCTAGCTTTGTCTTTGTCTCTCCTTGTTACTGTCTCAGTCTCAGTCTGTTTCTGTCTCTCTCTGTCTTTGTCTCTCCTTGTTGCTGTCTCAGTGTTAGTCTCTCTTCCTGTCCTTGTCTCTCTCTGTCCTTGTCTTTTTCTGTCTCTCTCTCCTCTCTGTCTGTCTGTCTCTCACTCTCTCCATCTGTCTTTCTGCCTTTGTATCCTCTCTCTCTCTCTCTCTCTCTCTCTCTCTCTCTCTCTCTCTCTCTCTCTCTCTCTCTCTCTCTCTCTGTCTCTCTCTGTCTCTGTCTCTCCCTCTCTCTCTCTCTGGTGCCCTTAACATTTCTGTACAATGGCTAGGACTAAAGATCCCATGGCAGCCCTGACTCCCACGGCCTTGGTTGTATTCCCACTCTTCCTGTCAGTTCCATGGGAGCCTCTGCTTATCTTTGGGCCTCCAGCACTCCCAGAGGCGGCTGCATGACAGCAACAAGCCCGCCTAGATTAGACTCAGGTCCCTCCCCCCCTCCCCTCGGCAGCCCTTGGACCTTCAGCCATCTCAGGCTTTCTCCAGACCACGCGCTTTCCTGCTGTTGCTCAGTTAGCTAGGTTCCTCCTGACTGCCCCTTAATCCTGCCTCCTACTCTCAGGAGGCCCACAGGGTGGGTGGGATGGCTGAATCCTCCCAGCAGATATTGCCCTCATCCCCACTTTGGGAAACATCAGTGGTTCACAGTCAGATAGGCTGTTGCCACACTTAAAATGATATATTTGTGGGTTTCCTTTTCGTTGAACTAATAAGTCTTTTGTGCAAGGAAATAAAGAGCTCAATATCAGAAGTAGGAAGATGGGCACTTAAAACCAATGTACAAGTGGAGTTTGAGACAAGGCAGGAGTTTTTGTCTCCAGGTCACCTGTAAGTGCACACTCACACTCACACACACACTCACATTCTCTCACACACAATCACACTCAACACACACACTCACACACACACACACACACACTCACATACATACACTCACATTCACACAGACACACACACATTCACATTCACACACACACACTCATACACACTCACATTCACACTCTCACACACACTCACTCTCTCACACATACTCACACCCACAAACACACACTCACACACACACTCTCACACACACACACATTCACATTCACACACACACACACACTCACACACACTCACACTCACTCTCTCACACATACACCCACAAACACACACTCACACCCACAAACACACACTCACATACTCACACACACACACTCACACACAGCTGGGAAATGATTGAGGGGCCCTCTTCTATGAATGCATTCTCACACGGTGCTCTTTCTGTCACTTTATACAAAAGCAGTGACATAATTATGCTTCCTATGGACACAGACCCATTCCTTTCTTCCTGGGTATTCATTGTGCCATTTGTGTAACTCTCACCAGGGACGATAACCTTGTGGTCTGGACAGCTGAGCTTCCTGTATGGCCTCACTATGTATTCACACATTTGCACGTTATTTTGGAGCAGCTGAGCTGCCCAGTGCTTAGAGCGCTGGTTCTTCATCCAGCTTTAGACACTTCCTAGCTGTGTGACCTTGGGCAGGCCGCTCAACCCTGTTTGCCTCAGTTTCCCATCTAAAAAAGGGGCTAAAAATGGCCAATTCCGTATCTCTGCCAAGAAAGCCCCAAATGGGGTCACAAAGAGTGGGATGCAACTGCAGCACAATTACCAAGTGCCTTACATCTATTAGCTGTGTAGTGGGGAAACACCCGTGCAAAGGGACCCAGGTTTAAGTTCAACTCCATTCAGTCAGTCAATAAACATTTATTAGTGAGGGGCACTATGCTAAGCACCGGAGACACAAAAAGAGGCAAAATCCAGCCCCCGCCCTTAAGGAGCTTACAATCTAAGGGGGAGGCAAAATGCAAACAATGCATACAAATAAGCTCTGTGCTGGATACGAGGGAATAACCACAGAGTCCCTGCAATGAAGAGGACTGGGAAGGCTTCCTGGGGAGGATGGGATTGAAGGGAGGGCTTGAAGGGAGCCAGGGAGATCAATAGGTAGAGTGCTCCAAGGGGGTGGATGGCTCCTCTCTGGGGGAGAAGCCCAGAGCCGAATGATGAGGGTCTAAGACATTACTGGCTCTAACTAAGGTTAGGTAATAGACTTTTTTTTCCCCAGGCAAACAGGATTAAGTGACTTGCCTAGAGTTACATAGCTAGTAAGTGTTTGAGGCTGAATTTGAACTCAGGTCCTCCCTAGAGCCAGGGCTCTACCCACTGCACCACCTGGCTGCCTCCATTTAGACTTTGTGAAGTTCAGTTTCCTTGTCTGTAAGATGAGACTAATAACACTTGTGCCACTGGGAAAGCACCCTCAGCACCATGGAAATGCGAATAATCATTACTGAATTGGATCCTTAAAACACCTGTGACATTGCCTGGGTCTATGTGCTTATTTCCATTTTGCTGGTGAGGAGGTGAACCCCAGAGTTGTTCCAAGTCTTGTTCAATAACTTGTTCCAAGTCAGATAGTCAGTAAGGGACAGAGGAAACTAGATGCTGAGTCTTGACTCCAAGAGGAACACTGTTTTCACTATTCCACCCTGACTTCTAGAGGGCAACAAGGCTCTGGTACTGGGCCTTGCACCGGGGTGCATAGGGTAAGGGGTTGGAGATAGGGTACTTTATGGGCTGGGGGGGGAGAGGGGAGAGAAATTCAAGATCCTTGTTGTTGTCCAGTCATCTCAATCATGTCTGACTCCATGACCTCATTTGGGATTTTCTTGGCAGAGATACTGGAGCAGTTTGCCATTTCCTTCTCCGGTTCATGTTACAGATGAGGAAACTGAGCTAACAGCGTCAAGTGGTGTAGCGTTTAAAAATATTTGAGAGATATAATTTCTGGGTAATTTAATCATTTCGTTAATAATGCCAGCATTTTAATAATAGCACGGTCATTTGGCCATCTCTCTCTCAAAGACAATGATGGTGGAGGACTCAAGGCTTATGTGCTTATTAGAAATGCCTAAGGATGGCAGTCAACTACGATTGGTTAACAATGAGAGAATATTACAATAATTTTTGATTATGTCATTTACTTCCAAGTTACCCCCAGTCTTGGGCAATCTATTCAAAGAATTTTTCTTTATCTAAACCTGAGTAGGACACAATGGTTTCTCCACCTGAGTGAGGTCTGGATAGAAAACAAGATTAGTTCAACCTTCAAGAGACTTGAAATGAGGGAAAAACAAAAAGGGGGAAATCTGAATTTCCTCAAATCATTGGTTATTAATAATCCTTTTTTTCAATGACATACCTAGTGTCTCACAGCTAGTAAATATTTGAGGTCAGATTTGAACTTAGGAAGATCTATTCACTGCACTGTGTAGCTGCCCTCATTTATGATCCTTGTTGTTTTTCAGTATTATGTCTGTATTTCCAAAATGATGATTCTCCCCTCCCCAAATCACTATTTTTTATTTCTAGGTCTTTCAGTTTAATTTGTATATGAATGGGAATCCTTTGAGTAATAACCCTTAAAAGTGATCAGAGTCTATCTGAAGACCTCCAATGACAGTGAATCCATTATCTTATGAGACAGCCCATGGCTTTTAGAATAATATGTGGGGTGCTATAAGGTTTGAAAAGAGCCTTCCTCATGCCTTCTGGTGTTTTGCCCAGTCTTGGCATGTAGGTATTTAATAAATGCTTATTGATTAGTTGACATCCTTTTGAAGTAAGGAATATATCATTACCATTACCCATATCATAGCATATTTTTAAAAAATCATCACCTCATTTGACAAATGAGGAAACTAAGGCTCAAAGAAGTTGAGATTGGCTAATGTCACGAACAGATGTTAAATATGGAATTCAAAATCATTTCTCTTCTGACTCCATGTTTTCCTTCTATTCTACATGGACTTGGGTTGTCAGAAAATTCTCCTTAATTTTGGACTGAAATTAGTATAATTTCTCTATAATAAATAGCCCTTCAAATATTATAAGGGAGTCATGCTATCCCCTCTCCCCACAAGTTTCCTGTTCACCAGGTGCAAACATCCCGTCTTCCCAGTGGATGTCCAGAAAACATGTTTTTGAGCTTCCTCACATCTTCGTCAACTGCTCTGAATGTGTTCTGGTCTATCAATGCCTTTTTTTAAATAGCATTCTAGCGTCTCCCAATGGCCTACAGGACCAAAGAGGGCTTTCAATGCTCTTCACAAGCTGGCCTCTTCCTCCCTTGTCCATCTCCTCAGCCTTTGCTCCCACCATAGACTCTGGTGTCCAATAACACTTGCTGCTCTTAACTCCGACATTCTTTTCCAGGACTTTACACTGGCTCATTCTCTTCATCTTCATCTCTTGACATTACTGCCCTTTTCCAGCACTCGGCTTAATTGCCATCTTCTGCAGGAAGCTTCCCTATAATCCCATCCACTTTCATGTTATCACTACCATTAGTACCTTAGCTTCTTGAGGGCAGGGACTGTTTTATGTATTTTGTCTCTCTTTGTTTCTTAGTACTTAGCAGTTCCTGACCCTAATAAATGATTATTTGATCTTTTTTTTTTTTTTTTGATTGAGTGATTGATGTGGTCTGATAAGGATTTGATTCAGGCATGATGAAATGGATTGAGGCCTGCCCTCGAGTTAGAGGGTCTGAGTTTAAATTCCAGTTTTGCTATTTATTAGCAGTATGATTGAAAATTCTGTAAACGGGAAATTCTGGTAGAGAAAGTAATGAACAATAAAAAATGGACAGAATGTAAGAGGGGAGGAAAACAGAGAGGAAATGAAGGTTACGAGGCTTTTACTACTTCCTACCCATGTGTTCTATGTTATCATTATCATCTATAAATGTAAATCATTTACAGATGTATTTTCTACAGATAAAGCTATGGATATAGGATCTCCCTCATCTTTTAGAATGCTCTTACTTATCATGGCTAAAACATATGCCATAAATAGTTCTCCTAATAGCTACTCCTATGTAACATCTTTTGGTGGAAGGTACTTTCCCAACAATAAAATATATAATGTAAGTGTATTAACACTATTTTATAGATGAAAACATAGAAACTGAGAAAGAAGGCAATCTGTCCATATTTCTACTTACAGCAAATGGCAAAACCCAAAAGGGACCTCTGACCTTCTGATTTGATGGTCAGCATTCTTTCCATTTCATCATGATCTTCCTGAATTAGATCAAGCCAAACTCTTGGCAACAATGCATGTGTGTGAGTTGAAATTGGGCATTAATCAGTGTCTGATCTTGTCACATGAAGGAAAATACTGACCTATGTGTTCTTTTTCATTGAATCCCATAGAATACTCCACAACTCATTCGACCGGATACAGCAGCCCCAAGCATGAACAATGAAGGCTCGTGGGTACTGTAACATTTTGTGCCAAGAATTTGCTGGGGCTGCAGATGGAGAAAAGACAACTTTGTTTCTTCCCTGGCTACCCATCTGGGACATTCTCCACTGACTTATCTGCCAGGAACCAGCTCCTTGCCAACACCTTTGAAAACCATGCAATCCTCACTCCCCTGGGCAAATTAGTGGGGGTTGGTGGATGGTTTGCAGAAGATAGAAAGAGACCATCTCATCTTCATTTTGTCTGAAGCTGCTTTCTTCCCCATCTTACCCATGTTCTGCAACTTTTGCCTCTCCTCTATTTCCTAATGGTGGCTGCTCTGAGTTAAAAATGGCAAGATTCCTATAAAGTAAAGAGTTAGGAAGGCCCACCAGCTCCCCCTTCCAGAACCACTGATCTTCTGTATTAAGGGAGTTATAAGCTCCTTCTTACCTCTGTGTCTAAGATCCTCCAGTAGTGCAACGTGTCTGGGTAGATTTGGGGCAATGTTATACTTTTCTTGGCTTGAATCTTCCTTTACAAATTTGGGGACATACTATCTGCTAGACAAAACATTTCCTTCCTCTGAGGAGATGGACTAAAAATATGGAATGTTGCCTACAGTAAGCCATAATTGATATGTTTGTGTTGCTGGGGCTTTTTTTGTGGGGGGAGGGTGGTTAGTGGGAAGGATGAGGAGTTGGGGGAAGGGAGAAAATGTTACAAAGGGGATTCTGTTAGGTGAGATTACTAGAAAGTGACAGTGAAGCAAAAAACTCCAAAAAGTTAAAAACAAATACAAACTTTTTAAAAATCAAAAAAGATGTGTCTGTTTTTTTAAATTCCATTTTATTTTCAGTTCCAAATTATCTCCCTCTCCCTCCCCCATTTCCCATCTATGGAGAAGACAAGAAAAACAAAATCCATTACAAATATATACATATGGGGCAGCTAGGTGATGCAATGTATAGAGCACCAGCCTTGAAGTCAGGAGGACCTGAGTTCAAATTTGACCTCAGACACTTAATAAGTCCTAGTTGTGTGACCCTGGGCAAGTTACTTAACCCCAATTGCTTCAGCAAAACCAAACAAAAACCAAATATATACATATCTGTCATGTGAAAGAAATCCCTGCATAAGCCATGTCCAAAAAAAGAAAAAAAAGAAAAGAAAATACATTTTAATCTGCACTCTGAGTTCACTAGCTCTATATCTGGAAATGCACAGCATGTTTCATCATGCATCCTCTGGATTTGTGGTTGGTCGCTATATTGATCAGTTACTAAGTCTTCAAACTTCATTACCTTTATAACATTGTTGTTATTGTATAAACTATTATTCTGGTTCTGCTTACTTCATTCTACATCAGTTCACACAAATCTTGCCATGTTTTCTGAAACTATCCCATTCATTATTTTTTATGGCACAAGAGTATTCCTTCATATTCATCCCATAACTTGTTCAGCCATTTTCCAATTGATGGGCATCCATTCATTTTTGTACATATGTACCTTGTCCTCATTCTTTGATCTCTCTAGGGCGTTAGCACCCATAAGAATATCACTGTGCAGAAGAATGTATACAGTTTAATAGCTTTTGGAGCATTGTTGATATGGTTTGTAGTTTAAAAAAAAATCTATCTGCTGGATATCTTGAGAGAATGGCACAAATTTTCTACTTGAAAACATACTCCATAATCATCCATCAAAAAAAAATTTATTAAAAGGAAAGAAGCAATAAGTAATCCCCACATCTGATAAGTCCCCATATTCAGTGCCCCTCCCCCCAAGGTACATTAGTGTTTAGTATAATAAAACACTGTAAGAGAGAACAAAGGGGATAGGAGCAGAGAAATGAGGAAAGATTTGTATGAGTTGATACTGAATGAGATGGAAAGAATAGAAAAATAATTTATAAAATAACAGCAATATCGCAGGATAAATAACTTGGACTTAGGAGTGCAGTCAACACAATGCTCTAACACAATTCCAAAGGACTCAAGATGAAACATGAAAATTACCTCTTTTTAGAGAGATGATAAACTCAGAGAACAAATTGAGGCATATTTTGAAGGGATATATCCAATGGCTATTTTTTGCTTGACTATATACATTTATAATAGGGATTTTATTTTCCTTGTTTTCTCAATGGGGGAAGGATAAATGGGAGAGATAGAATGTAGATCTGCAAATAAAATTCATTAAAAAAGGCCCATATTCCCCTCTTTTTCAATGGAAAAAATATTTATTAAGCATTTACTCTGCACTAGGCATCCTACTAGGAAGTGGGAATACAAAGACAAAAATGAGACAGTCCTTGCCCTCAATGAGCTTACATTTTAATGGTGACAATCAGCATATATGTGTGTGTGTGTGTGTGTGTGTGTGTATAGGATAAATATAAGGAGAGTAAATACAAAGTGGTTAAAGGAGGGAGGTAAAGAGGTAAAGAGAGGGCATTATCAGTTAGGGAAATCAGGAAAGGCTAATGTAGAAGCTAATGTAAGTGCTTCAGTAAGTTTTTCAAGGGAAGAAGAACAATGATAAAAAAGTAAGGAGGGAGTTCATGTTGGGTGTGTAGAAGGGCCAGTGTTACTAGCAAGGAGATGGGAAATGGAGTATCCTGCATGAGGAAAAGAGAGGTCAGTGGAGTTGGATCCCAGATTGCGGGAGGGGGAGTAATCTCCAGATAGGTTAAAAAGACAGACTAGGGCCAAGTTGTAAAAGACTTTAAGGTTTAAAAAGAATTTATATTGTATCCTAGAGTCTTATGAACTTGTATTGATCTGATCAATCACAGTCAGACACACTCTACCTTGACTCCAACATAGTGGGACCCTTTCAATAACAAAAAACTACAACCAACCAACCAGAGACAACAAGGAGCCCGTGGAATTGATTAAGCAGGGTCAGATCTGGACAAAATGTAAATGACTCTGGCAGCAATGTGGAGGATGGAGTGCACTGGGGAGAGGTGAGGAGACTCATTAGGATGCTCTTGCAATGATCTAGGTGAGAGACGATGAGGGCCTAAACCAAGGTAGTGGCTGTATTTAGAGGGAAGGGCTCAGAAACAAGAGATACTGTGAAGGCAGAAATGGCAAGTTTTGGCAAGTGATTGGATGAGGGAAAGTGAGAAGTCAAAGATTGTTCTTAGATTATGAATATCAAAGAATGGATGGTAGTGTGACAGAAACAGAGAAGCTTGAAAGAGGGGAGGGGTTTGGGGAGAGATGAAATCACTTTTGTTCAATTCATTTACAAGTTTCTTCTGCAGAGTTCACAGATCTAGCATGAGGTTCGAGGGATTCTTTCTTGATTGTAGCCACCCTGTCCGCATGTATTGAGACTCATGCATCACAACTAAAACTGTCCCATACTCCATGAGAGTATCCCATACAGACTCTGGTGGCTTGCCCTACCTCTGATATCCTTTCTATTTTTCAATATTAAGTTTAGGTGACCCTTCCTACTAGCCCAGGGCTTTGGATGCCTCAACTCTTCCCCAATCCTCTATCCCCAATCACTTGTTATGTTGTATCAGTCAGATCTTATTCTTCATGACCTGATTTGGAGTTTTGTTGGCAGAGAAATGGAGTGGTTTGTCATTTTCTTCTTCAGCTCATTTTGTAGATGAGAAAATTAAGGCAAACTGGGTTAAGTGACTTGCTTATGATCACACAACTTGTGTCTGAGGCCAGAATTGAACTCTCAAAAATGAATGACTCTTGGTCCATCACTGTGCATTATGGTGCTCCTCCCCTCCCCCTGCCCACTCACTTAATGGTCTCCATCTAATGTGATTTTAACCCTCCAGTCACTTAATGGTATTTAAATCACATTGGATGGAGGTCTATCTCATCAATGAGTGTACCTGTCTTTGAGATTTCCCTTTGAGAGTAAAAATAAATAAAGCCTGATTTTATTTATATTAATTAGGGACAGCTAGGCAGTGGGAAGAGCACTGGACCTGGAAGTTCAAATCCAATTTCAGACACATACTAGTTGTGTGACTCATGGCAAGTCACTTAACCTGATTGTCTCAGTTTCCTTATCTGTAAAATAAATTGAAGAAGAAAATTGCAAAGCACTTCAGTATATTTTGCCAAGAAAAGTGCAAATATGGGAGTGAAAAGTTGGACACAACTGAACAACATAATAACATTTATTTTAACTGAAACACAATGTCTCAGAACTCTCAGGAAGAAGAGAAATAAAATTGAATAACACTAAAAAAGGGAACTTTCATGATTAAATACCCAACAGTGAGACAGGTCTAGTTCAGCATTCATATAAATAATAAATGTTTATTGACTATAGACAATACGAGTATGGAAGATGGTATATCATTAGGCATTTGTAGAATTAGAGCTGGTGGCTTGCCCTTAATTTGTTGTGCTTTTAGAGAGGTTGATGTTACTGCAGAGGACTCTGCAGGCTAGCTAGGCCTTGCTACCCTAAAGGAGTATGAGAAATTTTTATTCCCATGAGAACCCTTTCTGCCTTTAGCTAGAACAATGGAAAGTACCTACTCAAACAGCTGCAATCAATTATTCATAAATATATAACCTTTTTCTCAGAATATTCCCCAAACTCCCACTTAGCTGCTGAGCTTCACTGACTATTTTGTATGCTTTCATTTTTCTTCCAACATTGTATACCTTCATTAATCTCCCAACTTTGTACCACCTTCATTTAATTTTTTCTGTTCTCAAAAAATTAAAAACTATTCAAGTATTCTTTAGCTCAGGTCATTTGGCTAAGACATTTGATTAGTGTATCCATAACCTGGGCCTTTCCTTTTGGCTACACATGATAAAAATACTTTGGTAAAGCCAGAGAATGCAGAGTGGTAAATTAATTCTTCAATAATCTTGGTGCTGTTACTCTGACATATGTAATTAATCTCAAATTATGATGACCAGGATTGGTGGGAAGGAGCTGTCTTCCTATGTCAACATTCCAGGACCCATTTTGGTGAGGGCTAGACTCCTTGCTAGACTGCCTCAGTTGGACTGCCAAACAAAATCAAGTTTGGTTTGGCTTGATGCCGTCATCTTCTTCTTCTTTTTTTTTTTTTTTTAATTTTTAATAGCTTTTTATTTACAAGTTATATGCATGGGTAATTTTTCAGCATTGACAATTGCCAACCTTTTGTTCCAATTTTTCCCCTCCTTCCCCCCACCCACTCCCCTAGATGGATGGAGGCCCTTCTGGAAAGGACCTTGGTAAATCCCTGCTGGGATTTTCCTGTTTTACTACAAGATGTAAGCTAATTCTGGGGGTTTGAGCCTAGTCCTTTTAGTTTGAAACTAGCTTGTGTTGTCAATACTTGATAAGTCTTTATTAACTGTTTGAGATGTATAATAATAACAGCTAGTATTTATATGTATTGGGAGCTATGCCAAATGCTTTACAAATATGATCTCATTTGATCCTCACAATACCTTTAGGAGATAGGTGCTATTATTATCCCCATTTTACAGCTGGAAAAACTGAGGCAAATAGAGATAAAGTGATTTGCTTAATGTGGCACGGTGCCTGGCACATTGTAAGTGCTTCATAAATTGATTGATAGTATCTTGAATACAGATCTTTTTGATTCCAGAACTCTATCCATGTGCCATCCAGATCCCTCTGACAGGGTGCAGGAAGGCTTTGAATTTTCCCCGATGCTGTGTAGGAGTCTGTTTCTGGTGATTGCATTTAAGTGAAATTTGCTTGAAGGGGTCTTGGTCTTTGTGGGTAAACTGGCTTTGGTATTCACTGAAGGTCTTAAGATCTGAGTTTAACTATAGCTTTTTTCTCTTGACAGTGCTGGTGTCCATTAGTTTTGTTTGAGAACCCTGGAATTTCCTGTTCCTGGATGCTAGCTCTTGGTCTGTCAGGGTATAGTCAGCTATGGCCGTCTATCTTTCTACTACATCTTCCTGATTTGTATAAAAATGATCTTGTAGCACAAGAGGAGGTAGCACTAAGTTAAATATTTCTGCCTAACTGAGAAAGATACTGCCAGCTTATTATTTGTATACCTTATTCATTTTTAGAGTTATTATACTTAGAATGATTCTAGGAAGGTCCATCAATCTGGATAAAAGATGGAAACTTGAAAAAAATTGCAAATTAAAAAATAAACTATTAGCAGAAAAGGCACTAAGGTCGCTCCTTAGATAGAGCTTTGAGCCTGGAGTCAGGCAAACTGCAGTTCAAATCAGCCTCATATATTTCCTAGCTGTTCTGGGCAAGTCACTTAGCCCTGTCTGCCTCAGTTTCCTTATATGTAAAATGATTTGGAAAAGGAAATGACAAAATAACTTCAGGATCTTTGCCAAGAAAACCCCAAATGGGGTTGTGAAGAGTCAGACATGACTGAAAACAACTGAACAACAACAAAATTATAATCACAAACACTTATATATGATTAACTCCTGCTAATCAGTTTCAAAGAAAAACAAGAATTTTCCTAATTTAAATGGAAGTCTTCTTTTCCCCTAATCTCGCTACTCCAGGGCTAAAATACATGTTAATTGCCAAGAGAAAAAAAATACTTTATTTAAATATTGAAAAAACATACTTCATTTAAGATTAAATTTATGATAATATGTATTTAAGAATCAAATAAAAATGAACTTTTGAATATGAACATGTGAATAATAATGGAATAAAAATCAAGTTTATACTGAATTTCATAGTGAAGTTTTTCTCAGAACTTAAAGATTGTTAAAATGGAAATTAAGAAATTCAACTACTTTTATTGAGGTTATTCTTTTATTCTCTTTTTTTCATGCATGGAGACAGTGGTAAAGGATTCCCTCAAACTTTGTACTGTATTCTCTTTAAAATTTTTATTTATTTTGTTAAATATTTTCCAATTATATGTTTTTCCTAGTAGATTTATTTCTTTTTAATATATATTGCTTTAGGAATCATGTTGGGAGAGAAAAATCAGAGCAAAAGGAAAAAAAAAAACATGGAAGAGATCAGAACAGAAAAAAGAAATGAACACAGCATGTGTTTTCATTCAATCTTCATAGTTCTTTTTCTGAAAACAGCATTTTCTGTCCAAAATCAATTGGGATTGCTTTGGATCACTGAACCATTGAAAAGAAACAAGTCTTTCATAGTTGGTCATCGCACATTCTTGCTGTTATTGTGTACAATGTATTCCTGGTTCTGCTTGTTTCACTCAGCACCAGTTCATGTAAATCTTTCCAGGCCTTCCTAAAATCAGCTTGTTCATAATTTTTTTAATAGAATAATTATGTTCTATTACCTTCATATACTACATCTTGTTCAGCCATTCCCCAATTGATGGGCCGCCATTCCTTTTCCAATTCTTAGCTACCACAAAAAAAGAACTGCTACAAACATTTTTGCATACGTGGGTCCTTTTCCCTACTTTATGATTTCCTTGGGATACAGACTCAGTAATGGCACTGCAGGGTTTCAGCTATTTTTTAATACTGAATAAGGATTTTTGCAGATTGAGTCCCAAAATTGAAAGTTCCTTTTACTTGTCACTTCTCAAGACAAACTGTTGATTTATTATGAAAAGCTATTTAGTCTCTTCCTCTTCCCTATAGTAGCTCCTGTCTTTTAATTTTTCCTCTTTAAAATAAGAAATTTTTTGGAGGGGAAGAGTAAATGATTTGAGTAAATGAGTAAATGATTTGGTGGCACGCAATCATTTAGCCCATTGAAGCAAAATATATACAGAACTAACTGTAACTATAGTACTGTAGCACCTGAAGGACAATGGATAGAAAAAATAAAACTTTTTGGAAATCTGAAGTTTTCATTTCAGATAACCCAATAAAGTTATGTGATTGGTTCAAGAAACTTTGCAAGAAGCCAGTGCAGTTTGAACACCAGCAAGTTTAAAAATTAAAACAACAAACTTTTAAAATGGTTCTATCACATAAGTATATTAAATTGCAAGACATGCAGAAACAGTGGGAAAAGAAGAAACTAGATCTAATGATACATTGAAAATTTGGAAAAGTGAAACATAGACAAAAGGAAGTATTTCTTAGTTATTCACAAAACTGAACAGTAACATCAGTGTTGGAATGAAGAGAGAGAAAAGCTTCTATTTGTTGCCAGCTGAGCAAGCTTTCTTTCTTTCTTTCTTCTTCTTCTTTTTTTTTTTATTAAAGCTTTTTATTTACAAAGCATATGTAGGGGTAATTTTTCCAACATTGACCCTTGCATAACCTTTTGTTCCAAAATTTCCCCTCCTTATCCCACCTCCCTCCCCTAGCTGGCAGGTAGTCCAATACATGTTAAATCCAATATATGTATACATATTTATACAGTTGTCTTGTTGCACAAGAAAAATCAAATCAAGAAGGGGGAAAAAGAGAAACTAAGAAAGAAACAAAATGCAAGCAAATAACAACAGAGAGAGTGAGAATGTTATTTGTGATCCACACTCAGTTCCCACAGTTCTCTCTCTGGGTATAGATGGCTCTCTTCGTCATTGAACAATTGGAACTGGTTTGAATCACCTCACTTTTGAAAAGAGCCATGTCCATCAGAAATGATCGTCGTATAATCTTGCTATTGCTGTGTTCAATGATCTCCTGGTACTGCTCATTTCACTTAGCATCACTTCATATTAGTCTCTCCAGGTCTCTCTGAAATCATCCTGCTGGTCATTTCTTACGGAATAATAGTATTCCATAGCATTCATGTACTATAATTTATTCAGCCATTCTCCAATTGATGGGCATCCACTCAGTTTCCAGTTTCTTGCCACTACAAAAAGGCTGCCACAAACATTTTTGCACATGTGGGTCCCTTTCTCTTCTTTACGATGAGCAAGCTTTCTGAAGAGATAATTTTTCTCAGTTCAGAAGGGAACACAATTTGGAGCAATTTTGTTTATATCATGTTAAATTTAATATATACTTCAAAGACTATATAATAGAGGTTCATGATTTCATATATAGTTCTCTTTATGTTGCTTGTATTTTAAACAATTCACATTTATTACATTTATAATTTAAAAAGATATTAAAAGAGAAACAATTGTTTCTCAGAGTTTTGGGGAGTTTCCTAATGATTTCCCATCCTAATTTCACAAAAACTGGTATCTTTATATGGATTTGGAAAAGAAAGCTGGAATCATGGAGCAATGTTAGACTTAAGCAATTAAAGTTCAGAATTATGTTGCATCTGATAAGATTAGTTGGGACAATTATCAGTCATGGTATAGTTGACCTGGGCTGTGGATAGTAATTGATGGACAATAATATTTTTGCAGTGGTGGCATTATTTATTGTGTATTGTTTTTTCTTATATTTTATTTTTTCCATTTATAGAGACAATTTTCAACATTCATTTTTTGAAAGATTTTGAATTCCACATTTTTTCCCCTCTCTTTCTCCTTCCTTTTCCTTTCCTTTCCCCAAGACAGCAAACAATCCAATATAGACTATACGTATTATGCTGGTTTATTTAAAAAAAAATAATGGACCCATTATAGAATGCCAAATTTCAGAAACAAGTGCATGTTTTTTTGATGTAGAAGATTTGTAAATGTAGTCAATTAAACTGGTATTTGATGGAATTAAGCTGCTATGTTTCGCATTTCAAATATTCATAAGGTTGTTTACACTGATGCTACTTAAAGATTTCAAGAATTATAGTTAAGTATTATAAGCTATGTTATTAATGTTTGGGAATACCTAGCATATGATGCTTCTATTATGTTAAAAATATTAAGAATAGTGGGTGGTGAGAACCCTCTTTCATTGGAGGACATATGAGAACTTTATGAATTTGAACCTTCACATATTAGAAACATTTCTCTAGGAAACATGGTGATCTCTTTGGTTAATAATAAATATTTAAATATATATATGTTAATACATCAAGAATTACTGGTTTTGGTAAAGTTAAAAGACAATAAGAATTGTATAGAGATGGTCTATATACTGAAAAAAAAATAGAAAAAAATTTACCTACAGTTGGGAGTGAAGCAGACATTAATCAACCAAGACCCTAAATGGGTAACTTCTAGTAGAAAGGACAAGTGTATTTATGGCTCATAAATTCAGGTGGCTGGAACATTTCATAAATTTTAAGCCTAAAAATAAACTGAAGCAAGAAAGGCTATCAGTAGTCCTCTAGACTTGGTAACTAGAAAATTGGGTTTGTATTTTAAAACTTCAGATTATGATAAGAAAGCTTCATGGATTAATAAAATTTATATGAGATATGAATGTTGTACAAATTATCAAAAGTTTTCCAAGTCCCTTTTTTCTAATCCAATGGGAAGATGGAGCTCTCCAGTGTTTATTAGAATCTGTTTAGTATTCATTCAGATTTTCTAATAACTATTTTTCCTCTGTAATAATGAATATACAGTATCAACTTTAAGAATATAAAAAGCATAGTTTGAAGACCATATAGTAGGACTATATGGAATATTACCAAATCTAACGGCTGCTTATATTGAAAATTTGGGTATTTGTTTCCTGGCAACTGAACTCTATTGAGTGAACTGTTTGTCATCTACAATGCTCCAAACAAACTTAAGTATCTCCTGATAAGAGGTTAATTTAAAGATAATTGTACCTTATTTTAATTGAAAGAACTTGGACTTTGGTAAAAGTGTTTTTTTGACAAATAGATAATTCATTCTGCAAAGACAAAATGCCAATAGCTGCCAAATGTAAATTGTGTAATACATCCATAATTAAACCAATTCCTGCCACAAAACCGTGCGTAGCCTTTGATCCAAAAGTGTCTCTATGGGATCTATATCCCAGAGATCATAAAAGAGCGAAAGGGACCCACATGTGCAAAAATGTTTATGGCAGCCCTTTTTGTAGTGGTGAGGAACTAGAAATTGAGTGGAGACTCAACAGTTGGGGAATGGCTGAGTAAGTTATGGTCTATGAATGTAATGAAATATATTGTTCTATAAGAAACAATCAGCAACATAATTTCAGAGAGACCTGGAGAGACTTACATGAACTGATGCTAAGTGAAGTGAGCAGAGCCAAGAGAACACTGTACACAAGATTATGTAATGATCAACTGTGATGGACTTGGCTCATTTCAACAGTGAGTTAATTTAAGGCAATTCCAATAGATTTGAGATGGAAAATGTCATCTGCATCCAGAGAGAACTATGGAGACTGAATGCAGATAGAAGTATAGTATTTTCACTTTTTTGTTGTTTATTTGCTTGTGTTTTTTTTTCCCTTTTTGATCTGATTTTGCTTGCAGAGCATGACAAAAATTAAAATGTTTAGAATTGCACATGTTTAACTTATATTGGATCGCTTGTTATCTTGGGGAAGAGCAGGGGGAAAGAGAGAGAAAAACTTGGAACACAAGTTTTTGCAAAAGTAAATGTTGAAAAATATTCTTGCATGTATTTGGAAAAATACTATTAAAAATTAAACCAATTCCATGTGAATGTAGATTACGGAAAGGTCAGGAAGACAATCTCATGAAGGCAGTCATAGAATCTCATTGACATATTTTCCGTTATTTATCTCTTCTATGAATAGGTTTTTTACCTTTCAGACCACACGTATTGAGTAATGTGAAGTAATGATGCATAAATCAATTGTTCCATAAAAATTCCCAACTTTTATTCACAATTAGTTAAGACAGCTCTGCTCCCACATACCTCTTAAAGATTACTCTGCTACTTTCGATATGTACAGCAAGGAGATATCCTCAAATCCTTGTTTGTTCTCACTATATCCCTGAACCCACAATGGGGGTTCAGATTTCAGCCTGTAAATCTATCTTGTTCTTTCTTGTCTCTAGAAAACTTCCTTCTTCTCTAGTGAAGTTCAACACTCATGCTGACTCCTTTAAGTGCACTGACTTCTGCAGTTCTCCCAGTCCTCAGTTTCACACTCCTACTCTCCATCTTGCCATTGCCCCACACACGTTCCAGCTCCACGCTCATGAAGCTCCCTTATCTGATGATCGTTTGCCACGGCAGCTCTTCCTCTGTCCCAATTCTGTTTCACATTCACGCTGTAATCTCTGGTGTGTCTATGACTGTTCTGTCTGAAGCTGTAAGCTGTTCTTGTTGCACCACCTGGCTAGGGTACCCTGGCTGAACCCTGGCTCACCTATCTTGACTTCAGTGCCTCAATCCAATTCTATCCTTTACCTCTGAACTCCCTGCTCTCTCTTTGCACTATTGATCACACTTAGCCAAAACCCAACCCTGGATGACTCGGATCAAGGATCTATGCTGGATGGAGCGGAAGGAACTACAGAACCAAAGTGATTTGGCCCATGGCCCATTACAAGTTTATTACAGAACCATAAAGGGGTCTTCAGCCAATCCTTTTATAGCACTCCAATTGATTTGTTATTCCCCTCACCTTAAGGCCTTTCCAAACCTTCATCATCACCATCCTTCCAGTTCCCAAGGCCCACAACCTTGAACCAACTGTGATTCCTCACTTGCACTCACCTCCATATCCAATGTGTTGTCCAATCTTGTGATTTCTAAGGCACGATCCCTTATATGGATATTTCTCTCCATTCACATGATAATCACCATCGTGAAGGCTCTCACCATCTATACTGGATTGTGCAACAGCCCTTCAGGGAGTCTCTCTGTTCTAATCCATTCTCTCCTCAGGTGATGTGATTTTCCTAAAGTGTAAGTGGGACTGTGTTTCAGGCACCCCTCTAAACTAAAAAGGCTCCAAATTGCCTTCATGCTTTGTGAATGCTCTCTTTGGAATTTAAAGCCTCTCACTAATTAACCTCCTCCCTTTGCTGTCTTCTTCCTATACAGTCTCTTATCCAGATAGTAAATTAAGCAACTACATTGCTCTACTTACTATTACACCTACAACACTCTATTCCATCTGTGGGCCTTTTTACAATCTGTCTCCTAGGCCTGGAATGCCTTCTTCCTCTGCTCTCCCTCCCAGCTTTCCTACTTTCCTTCAGGGATCAACTCAAATCCCACCTTCCTTAGCATTACCAGTTCCATACTGTTCCCTCCAAGATGACCTTCCAGTTATTGGAACATTGTCCCCTCCACTGGGGCATCTAAGTGACACAGCAAATAGAACATCCATCAGAGGACCCGAGTTCAACTCTGACCTCAGACATTCACTGGCTGTGTGACTCTGGGCAAGTCATTTAAACCGGTTTGCCTTTGTTTTCTTGTCAGTAAAATGAGAAGGAATCACTACAGTATTTTTGCCAAGAAAATCCTAAATGGGATCACAGAGAATTAGAAAAGATTGAACAGACTGAACAATAAATTCCTCCATCAGAATGTGAGTTCCCTGAGGGTAAGGACTGTTTTAGCTTTTCTTTTTACCTCATTGCTCAGCAAAGTGTCTAGCATGTAGCAAGCATTTCATAAAAGCTGACTGTGAGTCCTTATAGGTTGGCCTTGGTTAATATCACTTTGTATCAGTGCATGAGTTAGAATGTAAAATGTCTTTTCCCCAAGACAGATGCACTTTCTTTTAAGTAACTCTTAAGATGTTCTGAACAATCAAGCCCCAGAAAGTAAGAGATACTTGGAATCTAGCAAGGGGCCTTTTGGAACCCAAACAGTCACACACAAAATCTTAACCCCATACTTTGCTATATGTACTAAGGCATAACATACATAAGAGGGTAGATAATTGAAATAGTCCATGTATTCATGTCATTCATTTAATAACAAGACCGTAAGTTTTTTCATTATGCATGAATTTGAGATATATTAGAAATACATCCTATTAAGTTCAATAACAAAAGCTCTTGGGAAAGAGATAAAAGCAGGCAGTGGGAGAAGTTTCAGCGAATTGGATGGAAGTCTTCAAGAATTTCAGCATAAGTTTTCTTTTCTACAAAAGAAAAGGATATTATAAAATAAGTCCTTTAAGTATTTTCATTAGAAATTTAGTTTAAATTTTCCTTGAATATATATATTAGATAGGAATACACATAGAATATACAGTGCCACTAAGAAATTTTCCAGAGCAATCAGAAAAACTTTACTGTTGCTTCCCTTTACAATACTGAGTTGGAAGTGGTAAGGCTATTAGAACAACTACAGTGCTGCTGTGTGGAAGACAGAGAAGAAGGGAAAAAAGCAGCACTGACTATCAGTCAGGAGAGGGCAAGCAGCCAGACACATCAAATGTCTTTTGAGCTCTTGTTTCCAAAATGAAGGGCTCATAGCTATCAGCTATTCAGAACTACTGTGGGGCATGATATTTATACCAGATTTTAAACTGATCTTTTAGCTTTCTCAAACTAACAAAACCCACTAATCCCACAATTCTATTCTATAAATCTAAAGATGTTATCAAAAAGAGAAAAAGCCACTCAAATCTGGATCCCATGCCAGGCTGCAATACAACATGGTGATGGGATCTTGGGGAAATTACTTTAGTTTTGTGAGACCTGAATTCCATCATCTGAAAAGTGAGAAGCTACCCACTGACCCACAGCTACATAAATTATGGCACATGAATGAGATGGGATATCACCAAATCAGCACAAGTGGACAGATGCAAAGAATTTAGTGAGATATCAAATAATCCAGGAACTGAGGCAGTATCAGGAAAACAACAAATACAATCATTACAATAATGCAAATGGAAAGATCAATAAAACTGATTGCTATGTAATTCAAATTTTGGCTCCAGAAAATAGTCAAGAAAAGCATTTTCACTCCCTTCACACAATTTAGGAGGGACTTTATTTAAAGATTATTCTATACTGTCACACAGTTGATGTTTGAATGGTTTTATAGGCGTTTTCCTATTCCCTCCCCTCCCCCTTTTTTATTTTTTAATCTTTTTTAAAAGGAAAGACTCATGGAGTGAGAAGAATAGATCTGGAAATGAATGGGATATAAGAAAACATGCAGTAAAAAAACTCAAAAAACCTGACAAGGCCAAATCGGATGATAATTAAAATCTTTTTTAGCTCTAAAATTGGCTAACTACCCATTAACAAGAATATTGAGAGTGATAAGGCAGTGAAAAACTGGACACCTAAATGCCCAAGAATGGGAAATGATGGAACAAAGCAAATTATGGACCATTACTGGAATGGATAACTACACCACTATTAAATATGATGAATTTGAAAGGACACAGAAAATAACTAAAGTGGAAGCAAAAGAACTTTATATACACTAAGGTACAGAAACATAAAGAGAATTATATACTGAATATTGCTAGAGATTGATTTGTTTACTATGTTAAGTTTAAAAATTTTTTCTTAAAAAGACTAGCATTTTTTGTTTAAACAAAAAATACTATGTATTTGTTTGAAAACAAATTTAACATGCTGGATTGTATAATTACAAAATATGGGTTGTAATTCTTGTTCCAGAACTTATCAGATGTGTGATGTGAGACAAGAAAATCAATCTGAATCTCAGTACATTACCTATTTTGCAGTGCTATTGTGATAATTAAGTCAAATGTAGCTCATGCTCCAAAATGATTCTGGGCTCACAGAAATCAATATGATTTGGGGAATTTCTGGTGTTAACTTGGACCTAAATCATTTTATAAGTATCCTGGCAAATTCAGGCTAGGAAGGATCTTGGAAGAATAAAATATTTATTCAGGACAAAGATTAATAGCACTCCAACAGAATGCAAATAAAATCCACATTCCCAGGGAATCTAGTCTCATTCTTCTTTTTACTTTGGTAGGAGCAAAATATAAGGCCCTGGTTAGTCAGTTCAGGGGACTATTGCTTGACCCCATTTTTTTTTTTTTTGTTATATTCTGCCCATTTATTGTGTATGAAGTGTAATTTTCTTATTAGTAATGATATGGAACAATTTTTCAAGTGGTTTAGATGATGTAAACTTTGGAAAACTCTGCTCAAATTGTATAACCAGGATAGAACAAAAGGACTTTATTTCTATAACTTATATATTTCATATCATATCATATAGTCTCATATGTAGTTACAAATTACATATTAAATATTATGTAACTTCAGCATTTCTTGAAATTTGAAATACCTACCTTCTTCTTTGTAATCCTCTGGATGCAGTCTCATATATTTAAACATATCACGGTCCCTTTCAGCATACTTAAAGTCTTGGCGTTTAATAAGATAATATCCCACAAAAAAGAATGAAGTGACATACAGGAGCTGGCGATGTAATCCTGCAATTCATGAAAAATCAAAACCAAAAGATAAATGGAAATCAGATTTTGTAATGAAGAAAATATTGCATTTAAATATCATGCGAAGGGCAGTCATTTTTTCCCATTACTCTAAAAACACATAAATAAAAAATCTTCTAATTCATTCATTCATTCTTGGGTATTTGCTGTGCTAGGCACTATGGAAGTTATAAAGATGACTGGCATAGGAAAAAGGACACAAATAGAAGCCTGATTTTAATTCCTGCTCCAATATTTCTCTGCACAACCTAACTGGGGTAATCCATATGAAAGCCTGTTTCCTTATTTTCCAATGAGAAAGATAGATTAAAATGATCTCTACAGTCACTTTTAACTCTAAAAGTCTATCTAATCTGTTCATATCTGATTACATGAAATTTTCTTCTGGGGAAACAATACAAAACACAAGAATTCTTTTGAAATGGAGTAAAATTTGTCTGCAAGTCAAGAATGTGTGTGTATGTGTGTGTGTATGCTTGCGTGCGCAAGTGGAGATAATCTCAATGAGAAGACACCAACTTTTAGAAATCTAAAAAGGATGAGATTTTAGCTGAAATCTAAAGGATGTGAAGGAAGCCAGGAGGCAGAGATGAGAGAGCAAGAGGCATGGAAGACAGTCAGTGAAAATGTTCTGAGTCTCAAAATGGAATGACTTGTTCAAAGCACCTCAAGGAAGTCAAGGTCACTATCTGAAAAGTCCAAGGAGGGGAGGAAGGTGCAAAGGCAAAAAGGGACCAGCTAATGAAAAACTTTAAAAGTCAAAGAGAAGATTTCATCTTTGATCCTGGATTCAATAAGGGAACCTACTTGAGTTATGGTGTCAAACACAAACAGAGGCTACTGAATGGTATATCAAGATCTCTGCAGGTTGCATACTGATCTAAAAAACCAAATATTGATTTTCTAAATGAATTTCTAATAATAATAATAAATAAATATTAAACAGCAATACTATACAATGATCAATTGTGAATGACTTAGCTCTTCTCAGCAATACAATGATCCAAACCCATCCCAAAGGACTCATGATGAAAAATGCTGTTTCCTCCAGAGAAAGAACTGATGTCTGAATCAAGACTGAAACACACTCTTTTCCACTTTATTTTCTCAGGATTTTTGGGTCTTTTCTTTCATAACAAGATTGATATAGAAATATGTTCTATATGACTGCACATGTATAATCTATATCAAATTGCTTACCAATTCAGGAAAGGGGAATATTTGAGAGATTTTGAAAAGACGAAATCCTATGGCAACAAACTGGATGAGGGAGTAGGGTGGAGAGAAACTTGTGTTTTTGAAAGAGATAATGAGGAGTTGAAAATGACACAAGCCTGAAGAGACTGGAAAAGCAATGCTGCCTTTAACAGTAATAGAGAAATCTGGAAGAATAGAAGGTTTGAGAGAATGATAATGAGTTCAGTTTTTGATATGACGAGTTTAAGATGTCCTAGGGACATACAGTTCATCCAGGCAGTCAGAGATTGAGGTCAGCAAAGAAGTTAGGGTTGGATAAGAAGATCTATGAATTATCTATATAAAGATAATCTGAATCCATGGTAACTTATGAAATAGCATAAATAAAAAATAAATAAATAGCACAAAAGAATAAGAGAAGAAGTTCCAGGATAGAACTCTGTTTCAACTGCTGTTGGGATGTGGTCTGAATCCAGCAAAAGAGACTGAGTATGAGAGTAGGAGAAGAGCCAGGAGAGAGGGACAGTCTGAAATCCTTGGGAAAAGATTATGGAAGAGGGGGATAAATAGTGTCAAAGACTGCAGAGAAATATAAGGACTGAGAAAAAGTTAAGGCCACTTTTTAAGAGCTTCTAGTCTCTAATTCTCTTTCTCTTGTATCACTCAGATGCTTTCCCTCATTCTGTCCTTTACTTAAATGTCAGATGAAGAAGCCCTTTTCCTTGTCAAGGAAAACCCTCTTCAGGTACCCTTGATCTCTCCTTCTCCCATTTTCCAGCAGATTGCTTTCAGTATCATCCTCAATCTCGTCTTCAAGAGATATCTACTGTGCCCTTTTCCAGTGTCCAAAAACACAAATATATCTCCCCATACCTTAAAAACCCTTACTTTAATTGACCATTCCTGTTTACCATTGCCCCTTTTGTCTCTTTCCCTTTCAGCCTAAGCTCCTTGAGAAGGCTGTGCTCACCAGGTACCTCTACATCCTCTCCTCTAAGCCCTGGCCTGTTCTCAGTCCTCACCCTTCTTGACCGCTGTGCAGTATCCGATCCTCTTCTCCTAGATATCCTCACCTCTCTACTAGGGACAATGTTCTCTCCTGAATCTCCTCAATCTCAATGTTCTTCACTCTCTTTTACTGGATCTTCATCCACATCATGCTCAGGCTCTGTTCCGAGCCTCTCCTATTTTTTCTCTATCCTATGTCATTAGCCCCTTATGGAACCAATGATCACCTCCAAGGAGATGACTCCGAAATCTATACATCTAGCGCATCACTCTCCTGAGCCCTAGACCTTACACCTCAAACTCGACGTTCCATAGGCATTTGAACTCAATATAACCCAAACAGAACTCACTATATTTCCCCTCAAACCTTCACCTCTTTGCAACTCTCTTATTCTGGGACTCCACCACCTGCCCAGTCATCAAGGCACCTCATTTACCCCCTTTCTCCACGCCCAGACTATCCCAGTAGCCTTTCCCTCAGTCTCCCCGTTTCCCTCCTTTCCTTACTCCAATGTCTCCTCCGCTCAGCTGACAAGATAATTTTCCTAAAGCTCAGGTCTGACCATGTTATAACTCCATTACTCAATAAGCTCACTGCTTAGCACGGTGCCCAGCACTGTAAGAAATCTGACCAAATAAAAGTCTTCTCCTGGCACTTAAAACTCTTCATAACCTGGGAAACGCAAAGGAAGAAGCAAGAATATTCCAGGCCTGCGAGACTGTCACAAGGCACAAGGGCAGGGGATGGAATGTCCCACGTGAGTGACCCCAACTTGTTCCTGTAACTGGTCACAGAGTTGCTGGAGGGGGCCCACCAAGGTAAGGGCGGCCCGGTGGCAAGGTGGACAGAGTGCCGAGCCTGGTGTCAGGAACACTCAATTGTTACACAGACACTAGCTGGGTGACCCTGGGCACGTCACTTCACCCTGTTTGCCTCAGTTTTCTCATCTGTAAAATGAGCCAGAGAAGGAAACAGCAAACCACTGCAGTCTTCGCCGAGTGGGACACAAGTGAGCAACAATAACAAGACCCAGACAGAGAGGCCCGGAAGGGGACAGAACTTTCGTGATGTCACAGCTCCCCTTCCAATACCAGATCCCTTCTCCCAGGAAGAAAAGCGGGAGAGAAGTGACTTAGCCAAAGGCACAGATGGGAGCCGACACTAGAACTCGGGGCCCCTGAGTCCAAAGCCAAGGCCCCAGACCCCAGAAGCCCAGACTTTTAAAGCATCTCTCCCGCCCCCTCCCCGCCGACACCCGCATGAACTGAGCATGCGCATCGCTTGGTTTTTTGTTTTTTTCCCCTCCTCCTCCAACCCCCAGTCAAAGTGCACACGCCCCAGGCCCCTCGTCTCGTGCACGCGCGTCCCGTCCTCACCAGCGACCAGCACCGGGCGGCGGTGCAGCAGGTTGTCCAATAGCCCAGCGCAGTAGCCCATGAAGCCCGCGTAGAGGATCCGCGGGTCTGTCAGCTTCGGGGGTGGCAGGCTCCGGGCCTCATCGGGCAGGAACTGCAGGGGGATGGAATTGATCCTGAGGCTCATCTCGCCTGTACCGGAGCCGCCGCCGCCGCCGCCTCCTTCGGCTGAGGTGAAGGGCACCGCGAGGTGTGCTGAGCAAAGGCGTCCCCCCGGCCACGCAACGTCCGGGGCTGCGGCTCCAAGGTTCCGCCGTTCTAAAAGGCCCGCCCCCTTCCCCTTCGCAGTCGGAAGGGAAAAGAAGGCGACCGGCGGTGGGTCTCCTGCGAACTAGGAGGGACGTAAAGCCTGCAGAGGGCGGGTCTTTTGCCCGAAGTTACAACTCTTATAGAGTTGGCGCAAGACCAAGTTTCCCGATTCCTAAATCTAGACTCTTAAGGAAAAAAAAATCCCATTCTGCTCTGTATATCATTAACTCGGGGGAACCCTCAAGGTACATCTCTTTACCTACACAAATGTTTGTGGAATGAACAGCTAAACATTTCAACTAAGAATTTTGATGACATTAAAAAACAATATTTAAACAAGAACTTAATCACTAACACACACGAACATTTCAGTGGACAGAGAAGAGCAGAAAAAGTACCGTTCTGTTCCGCCCAAAGACTGACCCTCGTAGCCTGACTCCCTCATGTCGGGACTCGTTCAGAGAAAGAATCCCCAGGAATTCCCGAGGGGACAAGAAGGATTCGCCTGGTCTACCCTGGAAGATTTACACCCCCTCCCCGCCCCCTCCACCTAAGCCGTTTAATATTTTACTTTGTAACAGCTTGAGGTACAAGTAACACTCAAAAAAAAAAAAAAATTCATCTTTTAAAAGACTGAAAGTTCTGTATAATGCTTGCTCATGTACTAAACCAAAAATTTCTATAATAGTTTATAATCTGATTAACATCCTTGTCTACAAGTGAAATTAATAATGTAACAAAAGCAGGCATGGTGATGGTAAAAGTAGTATATTCCATTTGGATAACTGCTAGTCATCTGATAGAATAATTCCCCTACCTTCAGCTAAACACAGGTCCAAAACGTTGCAGAAACTTACTACCAAGTATGAAATTATCGAACAGATCAAAAGAAACTTGTCCCTCTCTGAAAGTCCATGACTTTCCATTTCTAAAAGTTTTATCCAAGTTATGTTCTACACAATTTGTTCTTTTCTTGAAGGAGGTAGGTGGGAGATAGGAAAGGAGCACATTTGATTCATTTGAACATAATAGTCTTTGACATTAACAAAATGGATAGGGGTTTCATAAAACAAAATCCTTTAGGAAGAAAACATGGACCAGATGCTACAGGTAGATATCTTAAAAGAAAAAAAAATTCAGAACATCATTCTTTTCCTTCAAGATCATATTTTTTCACCATATATATTTAGTTAGCTGATATCTCATGTAACTTACCCTCCAAAGCACAATTAGAATTTGCTTTTAAAAATCATTTTTCATTTCTTCTGGAAGACCTTTGAAGGAAGGAAGGGGGAGCCTACTCCCTCACTGTTGGAATCCTTACAAAGTGTTAACTCATTAGAGTTGATAGAGACAATAATTATCTAATTTAGCATGATTCAGTATGATTGATCTGATCCTATGAGGAGATGTTATGGGACAGAACTTGAAACAAGGTACTAAGTGGAATTGAGGAGACAATGTTTAAATCTAGTTTAGCATTGATTTAATCATACAACAAATAATGATTTCCCAGTGATATAATGATTGGTGTGTATTCAGTGAACAGCATATAAGCAAGAAGCTCTCAGGGCCAGAGAGCCCTCTGAGAAATACAGAAGCCCACAAGCCCACTCTTGGAGGCGGAGTTAGATTCATTCCATCTTCCACCTTTGTACTGGCTGGAGGCTAAAGAAAGCAGAGGTAGAAACAAAGGACAAGCTGCAAGAGCTCTTGGAACCAAGCAGAGAGATAGGCCTCTAAGAAAGCTAACTGGGTCCAAGGAAAGAGAGAAGAAATAAACATTTGGATTTTATCAGCTGGCTGTATTTGAAGTGTTTATTACTCAGAACTGAAATTAAGGCTGCCTCCAGAAAACTTCCCCAAGAAACCTGCTTTCCCAGAGAACGATCATATTATGCAAAAGAAGAGAACACCACATTTTGGCGCCCAACGTGGGGCTGACAGGATCCTGATCTCAGATCCTGAATTCAGTGGAAAAGTCTCCTCAACCCAGAAATTAGGTTGAGTACAATAAAGAAATTTTGCTAAAAGAGTTAAAGTAGAATTTCAGCTAAGATGGGACAGATGTTTAGAAAACAGTCTTCTGTTTCTGTTCAAGGAAAATGTTTAGAGAACATTGCCAAGGTTATGAAAAGCCAAGGTTTGATTATAATTTTGCAGTGGATCACTGAACTTTTAGAAATTGTAAAGAACATATGTCCTTGTTTCTCTATGGAAAAAGAATTGGATTTAGAGGAGTGGAAATTAATAGGAGAGGATCTTTGTCAATTCTACAATAAAAATGGACCTGACTCAATTTCCAAAGACATACTTAATACATATAATTTAATACAACTGGCTTTAGGAAATTATTTAAGTGTTAGAATAAGGAAAAAGAAGAAAGAGCAGGAGGGGAAGGTGCTAATTAAACTAGGTGAAAAGGAGGAAGAATCAGATAAGAATAGAGTTAAGTACAATTTTGAGTGTGATATATAAACTGCTAGCATTTTTGTTGCAAGGAGAAATTAGATCATTCCACATCTCATGACCCTCCCCCCTCAATTAACCCTTCATGGGTGGAGGGAGAAGGAGTAGGGAGAGAGACAGAAACACAGTCAGCGCCTCCTGTGAAGCAGATTATGACAAGATTAGAAAAGGCATTATTTATGGCAAAAAATGAAGACGATATATCTGATTTTATAAATGCATATCCTGTAATTGAAAAGCTTGACTCTTCAGGTCAAAAAGAGAGAAAATACACTCCTTTTAATTTGGAAAAAATCAAAGATTTAAAAAAGGGTTGCACTCTTTATGGGGTTACATCATCTTATGTTAAGATGTTACTAGATAATTTGTCTTATGAAATTTTAACCCCAAATGATTAAAAATCCATGAACATGTTTAGAACTGGGACAAAATTTGTTGTGGCTTTCAGAGTATCATGAATTATGTAGGATTCAAGCCCAATGCAATAGGCAAACAGGAGCTATTGTATAAATCATTTTTGACCATCTAGCTGATGAAGGTCAGTATGCAGAGAATTCAGAACAGGTTTATTATCCCATACTAGTGTATGAGCAAATTTCTTTTCTTTTCTTTTTTTTAATAACTTTTTATTGACAGAACCCATGCCAGGGTAATTTTTTACAGCATTATCCCTTGCACTCACTTCTGTTCTGATTTTTCCCCTCCCTCCCTCCACCCCCTCCCCCAGATGGCAAGCAGTCCTTTACATGTTAAATAGGTTACAGTATATCCTAGATACAATATATGTATGCAGAACCAAACAGTTCTCTTGTTGCACAGGGAGAATTGGATTCAGAAGGTATAAATAACCCGGGAAGAAAAACAAAAATGCAAGCAGTTTATATTCATTTCCCAGTGTTCTTTCTTTGGGTGTAGCTGCTTCTGTCCATGCTTGATCAATTGAAACTGAATTAGCTCTCTTTATCGAAGAGATCCACTTCCATCAGAACACATCCTCAAACAATATCCTTGTTGAGGTATATAATGATCTCCTGGTTCTGCTCATTTCACTCAGCATCAGTTCATGTAAGTCTCGCCAGTCCTCTCTGTATTCATCCTGCTGGTCATTCCTTACAGAACAATAATATTCCATAACATTCATATACCACAATTTACTCAACCATTCTCCAGTTGATGGGCATCCATTCATTTTCCAGCTTCTAGCCATTACAAACAGGGCTGCCACAAACATTTTGGCACATACAGGTCCCTTTCCCTTCTTTAGTATCTCTTTGGGGTATAAGCCCAGTAGAAACACTTGAGCAAATTTCTAAGGCTGCAATAAAAGTTTGGGATTCTCTCCCTGGACAGAAAGATGGATGTAAAGCCTTCACAAAAATAGAGCAAGGTCCCAATGAACCTTTTGCTGATTTTGTGGGACATTTGCAAACAGCTGTAATAAGAACCATTGGAGATAATGCTGCTACAGAAATAATGACCAGACATCTGGCTAAGGAAAATGCCAATGAGGTTTGCAAAAGAATTATATGGGGACTAGACAAAGATGCTCCTTTAGAGGAGCTCATAAGGCACTGTGCCACAGTGGGCACAAATGCTTATTATACTCAGACTATGATGAACATGGAAAGACAGGGTCCCTCTTGGCAAGGGATTTCTAGAGAAAATTGTAGATGTTTTCAGTGTGGAAAAATAGGAGATCTTAGAGCCCAATGCAGATACAGAGATAGAGTGAGAGGACAGGGTGAGAGAAGACCTAAAACCCCACATCCAAAATGCAACCAAAGCTTCCACTGGGCCTCTGAATGTAGATTGACCCAGGGAAATGAGAGGCAGAGCCCAGCCCCAAGATATCAATCAAAAGACGGGTGGGGCATGATGGCAGCTGAGGTTATACCCAGAGAAGTTCAGGACTCTGATGTGATCAACCAACAGAAAAGCAATCAGGATTACAGTTGGGAAGAATACAGGCCTTTTAACCCAACAGGGCAATATCTAGTGCAAACAGCTCCAATGTAATTGCCAGATGATGAGGAGAAATCCCAAAAGTGGTAAATAGAAGGGAATTCGATAGGTTAATTGCCTGGGGAAGAGGGTTTGCTTGTATTTCTAAAGGTGGAGAAAGAATCAGATGGGTGCCAACAAGTACATCTCCCAGGTTGTGGGCACTATAACAGCTCCAGAGCAGTTGAAATAACGTACTTCCATTGTGGTTGGTGGCAACTGAAAAAGTTTTGTTCCATCCTGCTCCTGGAAGAGTGTACTGGTCACAAGTGTTTTCATTAATAACAATAGCTAACCTTTAATGCTTTCTGGTTACAAAGTGCTTTAGATACTTTGTTATTTGGTTTTCAGGATAATCTAGGGAGGAAGCCAGCAATGGTTTGGGGGGTGGGGGAACATAGAGTGTCAGAATCTAGAAAATTTCTAAGCATTTGATAAAATCCAACACCCATTCTTATTAAAAACACTAGAGAATATAGGAATAAATGGACTTTTCCTTAAAATAGTCAGTAGCATCTATTTAAAACCATCATCAAGCATCATATGTAATGGAGATAAACTAGAACCATTCCCAATAAGATCATGGGTTTAACAAGGTTACCCACTATTACCATTCAATATTGTATTAGAAATGTTAGCTTTGGCAATAAAAGAATAAAAAGAAATTAAAGGAATTAGAGAAGGCAATGAGGAAACCAAATTATCACTCTTTGCAAATGATATGATGGTACACTTAGAGAACCCTAGAGAATCAACTAAAAAACTCTTAGAAACAATTCACAACTTTAGCAAAGTTGCAGGATACAAAATAAATCCACATAAATCATCAGCATTTTTATATATCACTAACAAAATCCAACAGCAAGAGATACAGAGAGCAATTGCATTTAAAATAACTGTCAATAATATAAAATATTTGGGAATTTATCAGCCAAGGCAAAGTCAGGAGCTATATGAACACAACTACAAAACACTTTCCACACAAATAAAGTCAGATCTGATCAACTGGAAAAATATCAAGTGCTCATAGGTAGGCTGAGCAAATATAATAAAAGTGACAATAGTATGTAAATTCATCTACTTATTCAGTGTCATACCAATCAAACTCCCAAGAAATTATTTTACAGATCTAAAAAAAAAAAAAAACAAAGTTCATCTGAAAGAACAAAAGGTCAAGAATTTCAAGGAAATTAATTTCTTTAATTGATAGGAGACAAGTTTTAGAGATGACAATAGTGAAGTTATATCATTCATACAGACTGATTTCAAGGTGTAAATCCATTGCATAAGAAATTGGAATTAAAGTATTATATTGGGTAGATAAACTAATTGAATCTGGGAAATATACAATAGTGTTCTTTGTAACATTTAATTTTCATTTGATCCAATGGAAGGAATTTCACCCATACATTTATCATTCTGTCTCTTAACCTGATTGATCAAAGCCCTACTAATAACATTTTGGTCAACTAACAGAACATATTTACCATGATAAAGGGCAGACTGAATAAATTCCAACAATATCAAGTAATAAATCAGATTTTAAGTTGGAAGGAACTATAATGGCCATTTAGTCCAACTCATATACAAAGGAAATACTCAACAAGTAGTCATCAAAGCCTTGAAGAAGATTCTATTTGAAGACTTCAAGAAGAGGAAACCTCCCAGGAAAGATCACATAAAGTGTAAGTGCAGGAGTAAGGAAGACTCATCAAATCTGGCCTCAGACACTTACCAGTTCTGTTGCCATAGGCAAGTCACTTAAGCCTGTTTGCCTCAGTTTCTTCATCTATAAAATGAGCAGAAGGAAATGACCAACAACTCCAGTATTTTTTACAAGAAAACTCCAAATGGGAACACAAAGAGTTGGACATGACCGAAAATGACTAAACAACAACTGCTAGGAAGGTTTTGCTGAGCTTGAATTTGCTTCTATTGTACCCTCTAGAGCGAGACAGAATAAGGCTAGTTCCTCCTGTACACAACATGCCTTTGCATACTTGAAAATAGTGACCATATCTCCGGTGTTTTCTCCAGGCTTAACATTCCCAGTTTCTTCAAATAATCCTTCTAAGACCTGGACTCAAGCCAGGCCCTCTTCTGTATGAGCTCTAGTTCATGAATATCCTTATTAATCTGTGGCATCCAGAACTAGTGGGCATTATTTGAAAGGGGCATGACGGTATTCACATTGCCTCCAAGAAAACCATAAAACAGCCCCTGAACGTTAACAGACCTGAAGTTCACTATGCCTATGCAGGAATTCACACAGAGGGACCTTATGATACAGAGACATCACTGGCCCAGATGATGCAACAGAAGTATCAATTGATTCAACATCATATGGGCACTGGACTTCTTGACCTCCTGCAGCCCATCTGCGTAGTATTGGTAGCATCTCAATGCCACATGGACAGTATACATTTTACAACAAATATACATATTTTGGGAGCTCATAGTAAATACTTTTTTTTTATTTGAAAGTAAAATCTAAATAAGTTATTGGGCCAAGACAAGTCACAAAATTATAAGGATTGTCAGAGAGAATCTTGTTCAACCTCCTTTTTTTCTGAGGAACTTGAAGTCCAGAGAAAAGTGACTTGCCCAAAAATGTTTGTGGTGGCCCTCTTTGTAGTGGCAAGAAACTGGAAACTGAGTGGATGCCCATCAGTTGGAGAATGGCTAGATAAATTGTGGTATATGAATGTTATGGAGCATTATTGTTCTGTAAGAAATGATCAGCAGAATGAATACAGAGAGACCTGGAGAGACCTATGTGATTTGATGCTGAGTGAAGTGAGGAGAACCAGGAGATCATTGTGCATGGCAACAAGAAGATTATATGATGATCAATTCTGATGGACGTGGCTCTTCTCAGCAATGAGATAATTCAGGCCAGTTACAATGATCTTGTGATGAAGAGAGCCATCTACACCCAAATGTAGAACTTCATGTGAATCACAACATAGCATTTTCACTTCTTTTTGTTGTTCACTTGCATTTTGTTTTCTTTCTCATTTTTTCCTTTTTGATCTGCTTCTTCTTGTACAAGATAATTGTACAAATACATATGCCTATATTGGATTTACATATATATATATATTTTTACCATATTTAACATATATTGGATTACTTGCCATCTAGGACAGGAATTGGAGGGAAAGAGGAAGAAATTGGAACACAAGGTTTTGCAAGGGTCAATGATGAAAAATTATCCTTGCTTATGTTTTGAAAATAAATATTTCAATTTGGAAAAAAGAAAAAAAAGTGACTTGCCCCAATGTACACACCTAGTAAATTTCCACTATAATATTCTGTCTCTTCTAACCAGTGTTAATATTGGTAGGATAGCTGGAAGGAAGTTTGGCAGAAATTAGTTTTAGACCAATGTCTCACATAATTTACCAAGATATATTCCAAATGGATGGATACATGACCTAGCTAGAACAGGTCATATGAGAAACATTTTAGAAGAACAAGGAATTTATCTGTCAGATCAATGAAAAAATGACAAACTCACAAGCAAGCAAGGGGTAGAGATTACAGATAGTGGAGAGAGGAAAGGAAGAATAATTTATTAATTACCTACTATGTGGTAAGTACTGTTCTAAGTGCTTTACAAATATCTCACCTGATCCTTATAACATCAATAATGATAAAAGACAATTTTAATAACAAAGTTTAAATTTTTGCACAAATAAAATAGGGACAATTAGAAAGGAAATAAGTACTGGGAAAAATCTGGGAAAAAGATTCATCTTTCTGAGTTTAAATGTGGCCTTAGTTATTAGATGTGTCATTCTGGGCAAGTCACTTAATCCTGTTTGCCTCAGTTTCCTCATTTGTAAAATGAGCCTGAAAAGGAAATGGCAAACCACTTTAGTATCTTGGCCAGGAAAACACCAAATGGGATCACAAAGATTCAGACATGACTGAAACACAATTAACAAGGTAGAGATTCAAATTTATTGCAAATAGCAATTTGTCGACTAATAAATTATCAAAAGATATGAGTTTTCAAAGGAAAAAATCCAAGTTATCACCAGCCATATTTAAAAAAATTCTCTACATCTATTAACTATGACTGTATAAATAAGCAGGAATATACACCATTGTAAAAATGATGAAAATTACATAGACAGACCAAAAAAAAAAAAAAGTTAGTATAAAGGATCATGTTTGTATGTGTCAGAACCAGAGAAATTTTAACTTCTAGGGGATATTTAAATTCAGGATTTAAAAGCAATGTGAGACATCTCTCTTATCCAGGAATGACTATCAGAGAAAATTGCATTAAATATGTCACCATAAATACAAAGAAGCTGGAAACATACTGTTATCTTTTATATCAGCTTGTCCAGAAGAATTAAGTATCTCTAGCTAAATTATCTACAAATCAATTTTATGCATACAAGACAGATAGAATTATCCAAGTTGTCTGTATCAGTGGTTCTCAAAGTGGTTCAGAGGATTTTGAAGTCTCTGAAACCCTTTCAGTTAGTTTTTGCTTCTAATAAGATAAATATCTATTAATATAACCCATGTAAACTAAACTCTTTGGACAGATCCTCCTATAAAATTTAATAGTAAAAAAATGCTGAAAACAAGTTTGAGAACCATTGGTCTATTTATCTTCTGTATTTCAATTTAAGGGTAACTACCAAGCCTGGGGGCAGCTAGACAGCAGATGAAGAGTGCCAGGTTGAATCAGGAAGACTCAGCTTTCTAAGTTCAAATCTGACTTCAGACACTTGCTAGCTGTATGATTTTGGGCAAGTTACTTCACCCTGTTTGCCTCAGTTTCCTCATTTGTGAAATGGGCCAGAGAAGGAAATGGCAAATCCCTCCAATAGCTTAGCCAAGAAAACCCCAAATAGGGTCACAAAGAGTTGGACAAGACCCAAATGACTTAATATCACCATGTCTAGTCTGCCTTTGTTGGGCAGAAATGAGCCTTAAGTGCCAGGATTTCAGCAGACACTGGGGTCATCTCCAGCATAATTAGCAACAAAAGCTGCTGTTTGATGTCAAACCTCCATACTTTTTTGTTCTTTAAAGAAGAAATTTTACATGTAATGGCCCAGCTTCACTAAGTGGGAATGATTTCTTGTTCTAGATTTTCCCAACTCTATAAAGTTCAAATTGAACTAAATTGAAGATGAGCATCTTAGTTTAACCATTTTCACTATTTTTTCTGGGGGGAGGGGAAGGAGAAAGGAAAGAAGGCTGAAAGCCATCTGTTCTTTTCAGCAATGACTGAATGATGAGGCATTCATCAATATTATGTTACTTTTCTCAAATATAAGTTATAAAACATAATTATAATTTGGTCTTGTCAGAAAGAGAATCCAGATGCAGTTTATGACACAATCATCTTTTTCAGTTAGGTTTTGACATCTGGACATTTACAGGCAAAATGTGACCAATTAAAATAGGCAAAAGTCTCTTGCCTGACAGTGTTCACACTGGTTCACATTTAAGGAACAACCATATATTCTGGTTGATTCTCTTCAAACTGAAGTTCAAATTTCTCCAATTGGCAAAATGCCCTTATGTCATTAATAGCTGATAAGCAAGAAAAGTAATTTGGGATATTTTAATAGGTTTGGGTCCTTGGAAATCTGTGACCTCTTTGTGTAATGTGAGATAAAGCAAAGTTTGGCTATGCTCTTTCAAAGGTATATGATAGGAAATGTGGTGGATGGGAGTGCCAGGAAGTTAAACAGACCTGGATTCAAGGACTGAAATATTAGTTATGTGACCAAAGGCAAACTAGAAAATCTTTCACAGTTCCAGGCATTCTTCAAGGATTTTGGGGTATATGTATTGTTTTTATATCAGAAGGGTCCCATATGAATGAAATTACAGATCTGGACTGAAAGAAAAAATTCAGAGATATTCAAAAGCTTCAAGAAAAAAAAATCTGAAGGTAGAAAAGACGATAAGACAATATCACAGAATTTGAGGAAGAGACCATCTAGGACAGAAATACATATTACTTCCCTGACATGGTTTTCCAAATTTCAACATTTACTTTTGTAAGATTTTGAGTTCCAAATTTTTTCTCTCTCCCTCTCTTACTTCCCCCTCCCCAAGACAACAAACAATTTGATATAAGTTATACATGTACAATCATTTCCAAGTTTCATAGTGGGGACATACAAAATCTCAAGGCAATCATTTTGGAATAACTTTGTTAGTGTTCCCATCAAGTCTAATCTGCCTCTTTACACTTTCTAATCGCTGCTCCTACCTTTACCCTTGGGGACAAGGAGAACCCCTCTTACATATTCTGGTCTTTCAAATGCTTAAAGGAAATAATGATGTGACATCCTCCCCTCATTATCCTATGTCATAACTTTAGTTGTTTCACAGTTGATTTGATCAGACTGTTTTTAGTGTCCCCCTTTGTCAATGAAGAGCTGTGTTACATTGGATAAGCCATTTAACTTCTCCAGATTTCTCTTCTATAAAATGAAGAATTTAAATAGATACCTTTCAGCCCTAACACTGTGTCCTCAAGTTCCTTCTAGCTCTATCATTCTATGATTCAATGACCATCTTTGATGGGCTGTGCTATGTAAACGTTTGAGAAAATAACTGTTTCCACAGTGTGCTCCCTCTACTGGCAGCATGACCCAATAGCAAACTGTATTCTTGATTTTACACAAACGGAAAGCCAAACTTAACCTGATTTATTTCTTGCCATTCTTTTCCTAGCTAACCAGTTTATTTAAGAAAGCCCTCCTCCTTCCACCATATCCCTCCTTCATTTGTATCATGCTATTGTTTCATTTAAAGGACTCCTAGAATGAGGGGTCTGTGACTAGACCACCATCTGCTTATATATGTCCCAATGGGAAACCTAACTGTCAATGAGCCAAAAATTTTAACATAGAAATATAAAGTAGTATTTTATTTAGCTCTGCCCCTAGTGTGTGGTTGTAATTATATTTTCTATCCTGACAGTAATTATTTTGCGGGCTATAAATAACTAAGCTGCTTGGATTTGAACCTATTATTTATCTTGAGCAAGATTTATATTCAGCACAGCAATCTGCATCTCTCCAACAGACAATTTTAAGGGAGGCAGGGTTTCTGTTTCATAGCTTTAGAAGGGCAAGTGACTTCTCACCATGGTGATAATCAGGTTGCTGTGGTGGGCAACACCAGTATTTTTAAATTTAAAAAAAAAAAAGGAAAGAAAATAGAGCCTCTCTGAATGAAAAACATCAGTGGGTAGTTTGGAAGAATGGTGCAGACATGTTCAAAGCAGGACCCACTGAAACGAATGGCTTCTGCCACCAGCAACCTTTTTCAAATGCTGGTTAATTTTCCATGAGGTAATTGCCTGGAAGTCATCCAAGCAGTCCCTTTATTCATTGTAGCTTCGCCTTGCCGACAGCAGGGCCAGGCAACATTGAAATAGACAGTCTGAACCAAGCATATGTGATGCCTGCTGCACAATATACTGAAGTCAGGAACAAAGGAACGAAGGGGTACTTTAGCTTCCAGGGGGTGAAAGGAAATACAAGTTCACAGCAGATTTCCAGAGGCCCCAAGCCAAGGAGGTAGATGGTTTCTATCCAATTAAGAAGTTTTTCTTTTCTATAGGAAAAAAAAAAGAGTTAGTTTAGGGCTGTTTCTTTAGTTGAGTGAATATTTTTCCAATTTAAATTTCCAAATTCCACTGTCTGGAGGAATAAAATAAGAGAAACTGTATGGCGTGAGGCAAAAATTGCTAGGGTAGGAGCCAAGCTTCTATGGTAGGCTGCTTCTGTCCTTGGCTCACTAGACCACTTTAAGTCAATTACCTCCTTTCTTTCAGCCTCGATTTCCTCTTCTATAAAATGAAAATGTTAGATTAAATCTCTGAGATTCCTTTCCTTTTCTGTGGGAATGTGAAAATAACAATATACATTTATATAACACATTAATGTTTTACAAAGCACTTTCCTCACAACAGCTCTATAAAGTAGGTAAAATAAGCATTATGTTTCCCATTTTACAGAGAAGGAAACCGAGGCTCAGTAAAGGCACTTGCCTAGCACCACATAAGTACTAGTTCAAAGACTCTAACCTAGCTTTCCCCATTTCAAATCTAATATTCTCTAAAGCATCAAGTTACTTCTGGTTTCACATATGGAAAAATGGTTGACAGAATAATATCAATGGTAAGCCATAAACACTCCTCAGCACTCTCAATTTAATTCCCATATCACCCAAGCCCAGTTTATTATAATTCTGCTGAAAGACTAGTAAGGGGTTGGTTGTGAGCTATGGAGATGGAGGAGTCTAATATCTATTAGAGATACTAGATCAGACTTAACCAACCCATTTCACAATCACTTACCTATTCAGAGAGATATGAATTTTGATAGATATGAGTTACAACTGAGTTTATGATTCACTAAAAGAGCACTTCCCTCCAAACTCTGCTTAAAAATAGCTCTAATTCATAATGTACTGATTTTGGGCAAGGATAAATTTAATCATTTAAGAAGTAGCATATTTTATAAAATTAACTTTAAGTAATTAAATTTTTTTTAATTACCTGAACAAAGTTTTCAGTGATGAAAAACTATAAACAGTAAATAGTAGCATGAGTAACACTTTAATTGGCAATTCTAAAAAACAAAACAAAACAAGAGATTACATTCATTCATCAATACGCATTTATTAAATGTCTACTATATATAAAATATCACTACTTTTGGAAAGAGGAAAAGATAAGAAAAGCAATATTTGTATCCTTAAGGAATTTATAATCTAGTGAAGAGATAAAACACAAAAATGTAAGCATAATGTACAATACACTATTATAAGCGCATTAGAAAGATAACAAAGTGTTATGTGAGGTTTAAAGAGAAAAATTGGTTGTAACTGTAGGAGGAGAGTCAATCAGGACAAGCTTCCTAGAGGAGGAAGCATTTGAATTGGGTTTTAAAGAATAGGCAGGCATTCCAAGCAGGCACTGGTTCTGTGCTAAGGTTAGAAACAGGGAAAACACAGGGTATGTTTGGTGGATAGAACTGATCCCTCTGGCTGGGCTATGGGACTCTGGCAGAGTGATAAGAGAAAGCTGAAAAGTCAGGGGGCTACCAAATTGTAGAAGCTCTAAATGCTTTTCTAACTGCTGCTCAGTCATTTCAGTTATGTCTGACTCTCTATGATTCTATTTAGGGTTTTCTTGGCTAAGATACGAGAGTGGTTTGCCATTTCCTTCTCCAGGGAATCCATTTTGTCAGGCAATCAGAGATTCTGTGACTTGCCCAGAGTCATTCAGCTAGGAAGTGTTTGAAGCCATACTTGAACTCAAATCTAATCGACTCCAGGCCTGGAACTCCCCATACTGTGCCACCTCATTGCCCTTATTTATTTTTTTAATAGCTTTTTATTTACAAGTTATATGTATGGGTAATTTTACAGCATTGACAATTGCCAAACCTTTTGTTCCAATTTTTCCCCTCCTTCCCCTCACCTCCTCCCCTAGGTGGCAGGATGACCAGCAGATGTTAAATATATTAAAGTATAAATTAGATACACAATAAATATACATGACCAAACTGTTATTTTGCGTACAAAAAGAATCAGACTCTGAAATATTGTACAATTAGCCTATGAGGGGCCCTCATTTTAAAGCTAAGGAAATGGGAATTTTATTCTGGAGACAAGAACCCAGTAAAGAATTCTGAGATATATACATCTAGATATATTCTTGATAACCTATAGATAGATATACTATTAGTTATAACTTGAATAACACTATTCCTACCAACATAATTTTATGAGTTCTGTATAGTATATATCATAAGTATCATTTTAGTTATATTCTAAGTTAAATTCATCATGATTTTTTGATATCCTAGGACACTGCTCTGGAAGGTAGCTGGCTCCTTTAGCTATCACTAAGTCTTGATGAATGGAAGAGAATGGGGAGTCTGTCTGATCAGAAAATGGATGCTACATAGAGATTTTACCTCTCTTCACCCACATAGAGAAGAGGTTGCGAAAGGAGTTTGAACATGGTAGAATCTCACAATTTTTCCATTCTTCTCCAAGCTTTTTTAGTTTAAATTTTCATCACCAAGAAATGGAACTTTTAGTTTAATTATCCTCTAGAATGTAGTTTTATGTAAAATATGAGATTGTAGAAAGAGCACTCTCTCTCGAGTCAAGAGGATGTGAGCTCAAAGACTGTCTCTGACATTATTTGTATGATTTGGGATAAATTTGGGATATTTAACTTCTTTGCATCTCAGAAAGTTGTACTGAAACAGTCCCTGAAATGCCACCCAGCTCTAGAGCTGCAATCTAAAAGGAAGGTTTTCATAAAGTACATTTCACAGTGCAGGAGAGAGGCAATGACTGTTACTTTGATTATGCATTTCTGTGGGAGTACAAGGTTTTAAGGGTTAGGGGTGAACTAGAGGGTGTGCTAGCACCATAGGATGATTCATTGCTGAAGATAGCAGCCAGACTTCCTTGTAATGCCCCTGGACCGACCGTTTATGTTAAATGAAGACAAAGCATTAAGCCAGAATGAGTCTTACTACAAAGTGGAGGTTGGTCAAACCACCAGAAGTAGGAAGCCCACTTACCTGGGGCTGTGAAGAGCAATGGGAAGAGGGAATAATGGCCGGTTGTGGTCAGAAGCAGATAAATCCCAGCATCTTGTGGCTTTCCCACAGACAAAAGACTGGAATAAAAAAGTCTCATGTTGATTAACTATCCCCTAAATATCCCTGCCCCCCCAATCTCTTTTAAAGAATATGAATAACGAATGTTCTACACCCCAGTCAGGTCACCTGGGCTTGAGTCTGGGCCCTGCACCAACAAGATCCAACTCTTAAGCTGAAATTTACTTAAACTCTCAGATCTGTGGCTTCCTCATCTGGAGAATGAAGATGATAATGCTTGCCTCACATGGTGGTTGTGCTCTAATAATGTGAACTGTTATTATTTTTTGTTCATGCAGATAGATAACATTTTTTCAACATGACAAATTCAGTAGACTAATTTTTCATTTATTCAACATTTACTGATTATTGAGTGTTTTCCACCTCTTCCACGAAGCTTCTCCTGATCTCCTTGGCCAATAAGCACCTTTGTTTTTTTAAACTCTGTAATGCACTTGTATAATATTGTCTGTTCCAGGCTACATCCAATCTCTCTACCAGAGAGCAGAGATGCCATTTCATTGAATTCACTATTACCCCCAATCACGTAGGCATGGGGCTTTGTACAGAGTACTTAATAAACCCTTGCTGAGTAAAGACCTTCTCTCAGATGTTGGATGTGGTAGAGGTGGGAACAGTCAAGGATGACACAAAGATGAACTCACCATCCAGCAAGGGAAATAAACCACCCATACAAATATACTACAAGGCAGAGAGTAATAGATTCATGAGAGAATTACATAAGAATTCAGAGAATGCTTGCTGTTGTTGACATTTCTGGGTAGGGCTACCCAGGATTGGGGATGGGCAAGATGAAAGATCAACAGAAGGACAGCTGATTTCATGATCACTGTCTAACTATAAAATAAAGAGAAAGTTGCACCTCCCCCCTTTACCATAGGATCATAGATCTAGAGCTGTAAGGGACCTTAGAGGGACTGGATCTAGTCCAATCCTCTCATTTTAATGATGAGAAATATGAGCCCCTGAAAGATAAGCAACATTCCAATGGCAGTAAGTGATATAGGGGGATAGAAGATTTACTTCTAGATCACGAGTAGCCCAATGTAGGGAGTAGCTCCCTAGGGGAGACTTGAAATTATAGTCACATTGGCTAATTTAAGCCCTAGTGGAACAGAAATAAAGGTACATGAAAGTACACAGCCCTTCGATCTTTTGAGATTTCCTGTTTTCAGCCAGCTTAGCAGGTACAAGATAAATGTGATTTTTCCCTCCTCTGAAAATTGCAGGAGAGAATTTAGAGGTGGGAAGATGCAATAGTCAAGGCAAGAAGGCAGCAAAGGGCCTGTTCCAGGGAATAAAGAGGAAATGTATGACAAAGTAAAGAGAAGAAGGAAGACAAACTGAGAAATAAACAGAACAAATCCTCTCCAGAATGTTAAGGTCAATAACTCAAGTGAATTTTCGGTTCTCACAGATATCATTTATCTCTAAAGTATGAATCACTATAGAACCTCTCTTTAACATTCAGAATCTCTGAGTTCAAAGCTTCTATAATAAAATTGACAATGTTTTTTCTTAATAAGTCTCAGATATTTTGAACATGTGCTTAAATACAGCTTATTTATTCACATGCACTCAAAGAAAATAACATCTTACTGAAGTATAACATTTTATAGTAGTCAAAATACTTTTATATCCATTTTCTATTTAGTTCCTGAATTTTAGAGTTAGTGAAAGGCTAAGTGACTTATCTTGGAAAGTGGATGGCAGACATTTACCAATTGATAAATGGTCAAAGGATATGAACAGATAATTTTCAGATGAGGAAAGTCATTTCTAGTCATATGAAAAAATGCTCTAAATCACTATTGATTAGAAAAATCAAATTAAGACAACTCTGAGATACTACTTCACACCTCTCAGATAGGCTAAGATAACAGGAAAAGATAATGATGAATGTTGGAGGGGATGTGGGAAAATTGGGATACTAGTGCATTGTTGGTGGAATTGTGAGTACATCCAGCCATTCTGGGAGCAATTTGCAACTATACTCAAAAAATTATCAAACTGTGCAATATCCTTTGATACAGCAGTGTCTCTATTGGGTCTGCATCCCAAAGAGATCATAAAAGAGGGGAAAAGACCCACATGCACAAAAATGTTTGGAGTGGCCCTTTTTGTAGTGGCAAAGAACTAGAAATTGAGTAGATGCCCATTATCCACTTTCTGGCTGAATAAGTTAGGGCATATGAATGTAATGAAATATTATTGTTTTATAAGAAATAATGAGAAGCCTGATTTCAGAAAAGCCTGGACTTACATGAACTCATGATGAGTGAAATAAACAGAACCAAAAGAACATTGTACACAGTAACAATATTATGTGATGATCAATTGTGATAAACTTGTCTCTACAAAAATGAGGTGATCCAAGATAATTCCAGTAGATTTGTGATGGAAAGTGCCACCTGCATGCAGAGACAGAACTTTAGAGACTGAATGTGGATCAAAGCATAGTATTTTCAGCTTTTTTGTTGCTTTTTTTTTCTTTCTCTTGTCATGCACAAGCAACATAACAAATATGGAAATATGTTTAGAAGAACTTCACATATTTAACTTATGTTAGATTGCTTGCCGTTTTGAAGAGGGGGGAGGGAAGGAGAGACAGAGAGAAAAATTTGGAACACAAGGTTTTACAAAGATTCGTGTTGAAAACTATCTTTGCATGTATTTGGAAAAATAAAATACTATTTTTAAAAAAAAAGAAAGTTGATGACAGAGCTAAAACTATATTGAGAATTACTGAATCTTCCCATTAGAAGGAGCAGAAGGTGGATTAGATATAAACTAAAAGTAGAAGAGGAAGTAGAAAATGGCCTATACATTTCTATTAATGAAGGTAACACAAAGTACCAGGCACAATGTAGGAAGAACATCCACAGGGAAGATCAGTAATCCACAGTAGTTAATAGCTATATAAGAAGATACCTAGAAATAAAAGCCACAGCCTCAAATGCAAAAGACAGTCCTCATTCTCATAGAGTTCACAGTTTAATGTAGACAAGCTACAAGAAACCATGTACATAAAAGATCTAGACAAGACAAGTTGGAGATAATTTCAGAGGGAAGACACAAATTAAGGACATTCAAGAAAGGTTTCTTGTAGAAAGTGAGAATTCTGCTGAGATTTGACGAAAGATAGAGAGCTCAGCAGTCTGAGATGAAGAAGGAATTGAAACTAAGATAAATTTCCCTCAATAAGCTCAATTCACTGGAAGTGAATGAAATATATTTTAAGGTATCAAAAACTGGTAGACACAATTTCTGGGCTTCCACCAGTGACCTCTACAAAATCATGGAGAATAAAGAGAGATACTACAGGATTTAAAAATGAGAAATATCCTGACTTTCAAAAATGTATAGAAGAGAAGTGTAAAATTCTAGAGCTTATTAATAGTGGAATGGGAAATAGATGAAGAATCAGCTTGAATTCTAGAACATTTCATACCAGATAGTGAATTTTATTTTTTGTCAGGGTTCCTATACTGGTAGATCAATCTATAACTTGGTCTTCCTGCCTCCACCCCACCCCTATTTTCCCCACAAAAATTAATTGGTGTAAGTACAGAAAGACAATAATTCAAGCAAAAAAGATCTGACAGTTTTGCCCTCCTTACTGTTAGTTTTATATGTGTCAACAGTGGGACCTAGCAGTCAAAAACATCAATGTGATCTTAGAATTTATAAAGGCAACCATATTATTCAAAAAAAGAGAGCTGATAATTCCACCATACTCTGCCTTGGTTAAGCTATATCTGGAATAATGGTTTTAGTTCTGGTGATTACCTGTTAGGAATGATGGGAAAATGGGAATCTGCCTTAAAGAAGGTAATTAGAGTGATAAAAGACAAGAAATCATTTCATTTGAGTGATTACCAAAGAAACCAGTAATGTTAGCTTAAAAAAGCAATAACAGTTGTCAAAAAGTATAATGAGTTGTCACCAGGAAGTAGTGGGGAGATCTGTCACTGAAGGCCTTCAACCAGTTGCTGCCTAAATTACTAGATAAAAATGCTCTTGAGGAGATCCTATTCAGGAAAGAATAAAAATAATATGCCTTCTGAATATTTCTTCAACGCAGAAACCCTGAGTATTTTTTGACTCCTTGCAGCACTGTGCAAACTTCTCTTATAATTTACAGTTGTATTATCTTATCCATTGTATTAGGCTGTTAGGTATATAAGGGAAAGGATAATGTCTACTTCATCTCCATATTTCCTCCCAAATTTCTAGGATGGAGTAAAGACTCAATAAATACTTGCTGAATGAAATATTGAATAAACCGGGACTAACTATTGAAGGAAGTCTACCTTTGTACTTTCTAACACATATATTTGGAATGGGAAAATCAAACGGATAATAGTTTCATTATGAATTTTAGCAATAAAAATATGAACAAAGGGTGGGCACAGATGTGAAGTGTGCTTACCTCATTGGGAGAATTGCTAGGAGTATTGCTTTTTCATGAACATGCCACCCAAACATGAAGGAACTTAGCGCACAAACAATTAGACACCGAAGAAAACCTCTGGGCCCTTGGGGTTTAAACCAAAGACAGAAAACAGAGGGCTAGAAACAATAGGCAAAAATGAGACTTCAGTATCATTTTTAATAAACTTTTAAGTAACATTTTTCAGGCTGGTTAAATGTTTGCATAATCAATAAGATACTATATAATTCAGACAACTGTCAATCCCCCCTTCCCTTCCCTCCTCCCGGAAGAATTGAATACAGTTTCAACAAATTGTTACCAAAAAAACCCCACCATGCAAAATATTTCTTGTCAAAAGTCAATTATAATCTACTCTCATTAACATCTGAGAAATCTAGTATAAGTCTCTGCCACATCTCCAACTGTAATTTACTTATTAAATCTCATCAGAGCCCAAAAGTTCCTGGGAAGCTTAAAGAAATAACAATATAGGAATACATTAAGCACTTTCCTTATAAAAACACTTTAAGGTAGATAATGTCCACTTATGATTCTCCATTTTTCTAAATGAAGGAACTGAGGTTCAGAAAAGTGACTTGTCCTTGGTCACACAATTAGAAAGTGTTAGAGGCAGGAAAGAAACCTTAGGAATTTTAAAATTAGTTGGGTAAGAATTACTGAGGACTTATCACTTAGGAATACTAGATTGGAAGTAGGTAAATCTAGATTCAAATCTCAGCTCTATTATTCACCAATTATGTGCTGGGCAAGTCACAATCTCTCTGGGCCTAAATGTTCTCATCTGTAAAATTAGGGAGTTGGACTATATCATCTCAAAGGATTTTTCTAGCTTCAAAATACTTTTTGTTTAGTTGTTTTTCAATTATATCTGACTCTTTGTGACCCCATTTTGGGTTTTTCTTGACAGTGATACTGGAGTGGTTTGCTATTTTCTATTTCAGCTCACTTTACAGATGAAGAAACTGAGGCAAGCAGGGATTTAAGTGACTTGCCCAGGGTCAGACACTGACCCAGTGTGTGAGTCTGGATTTTAACTCAAGTCTTTCTGACTCCCAGGCTAGTGTTCCATTTACTGTTTCTTAGCTCCTTTCCTAAGACACTTTGATTCTATATAATTGAGTTTCTAGTTTTGTGGGTTAGAAAAGAAATATCTTCAGTCACTATGACTAGAGAACTATCTCCCTTATATACTTTTGTATTATTCTTTAAGTATTTATCATTTTCCACTTGTATTACAATTATCTGTGCAATTATTCCTCTATTGAGTCTTAAGCTTTTTGAGGTCAAACAGTATCTTATTTATCTCTTTCTCTGACCACTCTCCACCTCCTTCCCCCCAGCTCCAATACATAGCACAAGGTAATGCAAAAATTATTAGGGAACTTACATAAACAAATGTATCAATACCACAAACTTACTTCCTTTCATTTTTTTCAAAATAATAAAAGAATGCATTTATATAACCCTTTATAGTTTACAGAAAGCTTGCTTCCACTAACTAGTGTAATAGATGGTGAAAGTATAATTATCCTCATTTTACAGAGAAAACAGGCAATAAAGGTTAAGTGATTTGCTGGAAGCTACTAAGTAGCAGAACTGGGATTTGAATTCAGATCCTGATGTCAAATCTAGAGTTTTTTCTCATATATTACATCTTGTTAATATTCCTCATTCCCAAGTTACCAGTACAAAAGTATTTTATTATATCACAATTAAAGCTATATTTAACAAAATGACTAAGGGAATTTTTTTATATGACTGCACATGCATATTGGACTGCTTACCATTTTGGGGGGGAGGGAAAGAATTTGGAAATCAAAAAACAAAAAAAAAAACAAATCAAAACAATAAAGACAGGCTTAACTATTGGGCAGATTCTGATCAGTTTTTCCTATCTTAAACTATGATTTTCTTCTAACAATATAGTTCACAAGTCTTCTGTATCTTTTTATACCAAGAAGCTTTTATTTGCGTTTTCTCAGATTACTCACAGGGGCTCATGCAATATGTGGGAGATCTTCCTCTAGATCTTTTAATGTTCTGTGAGCAGTAACGCATTGTGGCCTGTATCACCTCTGGTCTACATTATTACAACAGCTTCCAAACTGGTCTCCTAATTCTCTACCTATTTTTCAGTCCGTTCAATACACCATTGCCAAAGTGATTCAGATATGACCATATGATTCCTCCACACAATCAATTTTAGGCTTCCTATTACTTCTAGGATCAAATAGAAACTCCTTTGTTTATTTCTTAAAACCGAACTCAATCTATCTTTTTATTGCCACTGGATGTTTTTCTTCCTCCTCTTCCCCCCAATAAAGACTGGTCTTTTCTCTGTTCTTGATTCCCATGTTCTTTCTCCCCTGCTTCATACTTACTGCCTCAATGGGTGGCACATACTTTCTCTTCACTTTTGTCTCAGAGGATCCCTCTTTCCCTCATCACCCTAACTGCTAGTGTCATCCCTCCCAAATTACCTTATATTTAACTTGGTATATATTCACTCTATATTTTCGATGGCTATCTATATCTGTCTATATGCCCATGTTGTCTCCCTCATCATAATGGGAGCTCCTTCAGAGTAGGGCTTGTTTCAGTCTTTGTACTTGGATTTCCAGTGCTTGTTAAAATGTCTGGCATATCATAGAATTTGATAAATGCTTGTTGATTGACTGAATTGTGTAATTGTGAAGATACAATCTGTTCTGGAAGATTTTTAAAAAGTCATATTATTCCTTCCTAATATTTTCATCAAGGTTGACTTCAATATCTTCATTCTCAAATTTTGTAGAGATAAAAAGTAGAAATATGGGTTGGTAGGTACTGTTTTCTCATTCTTTCTGAGAACTGATCCCTCAATGACTTTAAAATTTTGTCACATTCATTACAGACTGCCTTTGTATATAGCTGGTCTTATCTTGTTACTCCTCCTAGCTTGTTTTTATGATCATTTCCACTTTCTCATACTTACGCTTCCAACAGTAACAGAGATTATAGATCAAATAGAGAGTTCCTGTTATCATTGATGAAGATAATAAGTTTATCATAGATGATGCTAATAGACCTATTAGATTTTTCATCCATTGTTTTTTTCCAACATTATCTTGAAAAGCTCTTGGGATGATCTTGTTTTTGTCCTAATGGTAAGCTTTCTGAAAACTCTTTTTTTTCCTTTCCATGGCTTTGCACTGTTTCATGGGGTAATACTTTCACAAACTTTGATAAAGTTTTGAAAAATGTCTTTCTGTTCTAAATCAGGGATGGAGAATCATTTTTTCTGCCAAGGACTATTTCAATATTTATAACAAAATTCGCAGATTATACAAAATTATCAACTTAAAGAACTCAAGCAGTAGGAGGTGGTTGTACCTAGATTTCAGCTTTTTATTGACTCTAATTGGCATGACAAAGGATTCTTTGGGTTTTATATGGTTTACAGGTTTGATATTCCCCACCTCTGTTCTAAACAATAACTGAATCTGGCTGCCATCTCCTGCCTGGCAAAGATATCAAGTGTTTCCAGCAAAGGAAGCTTCTGGCATTTTTTGTTCTGCCCATAGCAACTGCTTTATATTCAGTTAAATTTTCATTAGAAATCATGACAGTGGCTAGTTACTGCTGTTAATGCTCAATGTTAATTTGGCAGAAAATCTCTAATAGAGTGCTTAGGAACCTGTGCTATTTAACATAATCAAAGGCATAGATAAAGGCATAAATGACAAGTTCATCAAATTTTTTGCTGACATAAATCTAGGAGAAATAGTTAACTAACCGTATGACAGAATTCAAAAAGATCATGAAAGGCTAGAAATTAAGCTAAATCTAATAAGATGAAAGTCAACAGTATTAAATGTAAAAAGTTCTTTAGAAATGACTGCTGTAATTTGTTCTGTTAAAATAGTTAATTTCAATTTTTTGTGTGTAATTTGATTTGTCCAGTGCCTTCTTACTTTCTTCTGAAAAAGAAAAGTATTCAAGATATACAGGTATGAAGTTTTTGTATAATCTATAAAACTTTGGACTCTGTGGTCTCTTAATCCTGAAATACACTTTTAAACATTTTTCACTATCTTCCACTATGTCCATCTTTGATAGTTTGAAGTATTTTACTGAATTCTTTGTGAATTCCTCTACTGCTTCTTTTCCTATGTTAGATTTTGGCACATAAGGTTTAACTACCTTCATGGTTATCCCTCAGGATGGAATTTTAAGAATCCTCTGTCCCCTGCTGCTATTATTATTATTGTAGAGATGGAAGGAGCTCCATAGGACTGAAGAATATTTTAATTTTTTTGTCTGTGTTTCGTGGATGTCATGGCCAAAAGAATTCATCATTTGATGGCTGATCATACAGGAGATAAACTTCTCTGTACATAAATTGGTCCACGCCCAAACCACTCTAGCTTGATAGATCATGTAATAGCTTGTACTCTATAGCCATAGACTTCAAGATCTCAGGATCACCTTTCTTTCACACTATGACATTGGGATAGAACTTTTCTGCTATCAATTAATATATACTTATGAAATACTACTAACAATTGCCAGATACTACATGTTACTTTCATTGAAAACCTTTTTTGCATATATTACAAATGAAATGTAGCAAAAGTATGTTATCCTTAAGTTATTTTCCTCTACAAACAATTGCTAGGGTATCTGCTTCAGATAGAAAGCAAGACAGATCCATACAAAGATCTAGTTTCAGAAGCAAAAACAAATAAGTGTCTTAAAGTTGAAGTTTAATCAAATAAATAAAAGAAAAATAAAAAACTCAAGAAATTATTATTATTATTATCTGTTAAATGCTTACCAACATGGCTATCACAGTGCAAAGGAGAGTTGCTAATGGAGTCACAGAGGGGAGGACTGTGTGTTGGAATTGCTGAACCAAACCACTTGTCATTGAGGCCTTGGGAATCTTCTTGGGATCAAGAAGATTAAACTTCAAACCTGTGAAGGATATAAGGCATTTTGCTGAAAACAGACATCACAGTATCAAAGAAAACCATCAGTTCCCTGAAGAAACAATTTTATTTCTTAATGATGCTACAGTCAAGATTTCACAGATAACTGAATCTGAAACTACATTGCCTAGTTAACTGTATCATCACTATGGTGAACACACATGGAATAGAGTAATGTAAAACATAGGCTGCCCAGGTATCCATAGTAGACGCCAGGAAACTGGATGAATGAATGGCAATCTACCCAAGTCATTACTTGTTACAAACTTTTCTAACACCCATTCCTAAAACCAAAGCTTAGGAAAACAGAACTTCTTTCTGCCTCATTCCAGGCAAACTAACAACATAAGGGGAAAGACAGGAGAATCTTGGACAGTTTATAAACCTGTTTGGCTCTCCTGCCTATAGAAATGAAAAGCAGAAATAAATCAGAAAAACTTAGACTACTAATAAGAGAATAGTAGCATAATTTCCACAATACTTGACAATTCACAAAGTGCCATAGCTCTGTGAGGTTTGTAGCATAGTACCTATGTTTTATAAAAGAGGAAACTAAAATCCATAGATAATTTTTTTAAATTTTATTTTATTTAATAATAACTTTATATTGACAGAATCCATGCCAGGGTAATTTTTTACAACATTATCCCTTGCACTTGCTTCTGTTTCAATTTTTCCCCTCCCTCCCTCCACCCCCTCCCCTAGATGGCAAGCAGTCCTATATATGTTTGATATGTTGCAGTATATCCTAGATACAGTATATGTTTGCAGAACCGAACAGTTCTCTTGTTGCACAGGGAGAATTGAAATCCAAAGATAAATGACTAGCACCAGGGTCAGAAAATTAGGACTTGAACCCCGGTTCAAGAATTTTAGGGCTCTTTCCCCTGGTCACAGTGTCCTCAACACTCCACTCTTTCCCTGAATTGAAACCTGAACCTGAAGGTTGTCTAACCTTCTTTATAGCAACATCTCGCAAACTTCTTGAAGATGCAGAATAAAATAGGCTTGAAAAATCAGGATTCCTACAAATGAAGATCCTAACAGTAATTATGAATAAGTCTCATAAATTTAAGATGTTATGTTGAACATTAATGTATGAAAACTAGATCCTGAGGATAAATTCAATGCATCTAATCTACAAGAGAGTATGGGAATCAGTATGGAGGAATGATTAAACACACGAAGGGGAGCTTTTTAATGTGTGGCTGTGGAAGAGTTACTGAATTTGGCAGAAGACAGTATTATCCAAGATCATGCTTGACTGAATAATAAGAATCTCCATCAAAGCTCAGGATATAGGGTAAACCCTAGGACTTGCTTTGATCACTGGAGTTGTAAACCAGCCAGCAATGATCATGGCAGACTAACCTCATTTCCTTTTGTGACTAAGTAACTAGACACAGAACAGGGGGATGTTGTATATGCAATATAGTAAAACATTTGATATAATCTCTCATGTTTTCCTCCAAAACAAAGAAGAATGTATGGACTAATTAATAGTAGTTAAATAAACTAAAATCATATTGAATGACTAGATCCCAATGTAATTGTCAACAAATCAATGTCAACTCAGAATTCAGATAACTTAGAAGAGTTACCACGTAGAAAATTACAAGGATTCCCAAGATGAAGCAAGGCAAATAGCTCAACACCAGAAATGGATATGGCTTTTTATCAGTAGAAGTAATAATAAAAATGCATAATCACTTGCTTTATCAATACACTGCAAGACCAATGGAATCTCTCCATCTGGCTCCTATATGTGTTGCTTCCATCTAGAATGTGAGTTCCTATGCAAACAGTAAAGACTTAATAGTTTCTTCCTTCTCTTTTTCCTTTGTTCCCTCTCTATCTCTTCCTTCCTTCCTTCCTCACTTTTTCCCTCACTTTTCTCTTTCTTTTCTCCCTTCACTTCTTTCCTCCTTCCTTCTTCCCTCCCTTCCTTTCTCTTTCCCTTCCAAGAGAACTATCCAAAAGTGTAACAGGCTACCTTGGGAAGCAGTAGGTTCCTTTCACACAGGAGGTGTACAAACAAAAGCTGTAAGATCATTTGTTGAATATGGCATAGAAAGGGGATTCTTATTCTGCATGAGTTGGACTAGGTGACTGACCTCTTGGGTCACTTCAAACGCAGGTTTTGTGATTATTAGGAACTGTCACTGTGGAAGTGTTCTAAAGTATTCCACCAAAATTTATTGAAGATAGGGTTGCCTTTGCTTCATCAGGAACAGGGGCAACCACATCAATGACTACACATGAATATGTGGATAAAAGAAAGAAGGAAATAAGCACTTATTAAGTATTTCCTACTAGTCATACACTGTGCTTAGTGCTTTACAAATATTACCCCATTTCATACATCACAACAACCCTTGGAGACATATGCTATTACTATACCCAATTTACAGTTGAAGAAACTGAGGCAGACAAGTCAAGTGACTTGCTTGGGGTCAAGTAGCCAGAAAGTATCTGAGGATGGATTTGAACTCATGTCTATTTGACTTCAGGCCTAGTGCTCTATGCCATGCACAACCCAGCTGCCTGAATCAATGCAGATCATTCAGACAAATTGGTATTATCTCTTTCATTTGAGTTTTTTAAATTTTATTTTAAAAACAATTAATACTTCTTGACTCAATAGCTTATTGCTGTCCTGATTCATTGTGTTGGCTAGCAGAAATTTTCTGGTGGTAGTAAATTAAAAAAAAAACAACTTATTTATATATTATTATGTTATGTAAAGGCTGAATACTATGTATGCAACTGCTAGAAGATATCTAGTCAATGCATCCTTATCAAGTATAATTTTATCTAAGAAATCCAAATTGAAGCATATCACTCAACTTTCCTGATTCTTCTTGTTTCATGCTTTAGGATAGCTAAAATCCTCTACATGTTTAAGAAAATTACACAGAAGCACAATTTATTAAGACTTAGAACCAGAGCACACTTATTCTAAATATATGTTTTTTCGACCAAAAATTGACTTTTAAAAGAATGTTAAAAATGCTTTTATCTCCCAAGTAGAAAATCAATAGCCTCACTTCTATCAAGTTTTAGCAGGGATATTTCTCAATATGTTGCTTACTGCACACCCTTTTCAGTTCTCAATTCTAGGAGTCATTTCCTCTGATAATCTAATAGCTCTGTCTGGACATTTGTAATTTGGTTCATGCTCCTGTATGATGCCAGGAAATAAATGGCTGGCATCCTCTCCCAAACCACAGCATTTCTCCCACAGCATAGGCACAAACTAAGCAGCAAGACTGTTAAGCGAACCATACCAATAATGGAGAGCATCTTGTCCAAAGCATTGTACAAAGCCCAGAAGTTTGGAGCCCAATAGGCATGGCAGAGGCCCCTCTTGAAAGGGAAAAGCCTCAAAACTATTTGAGGCAGCTGGTTCTGTGAAAAGGAATAAGAAATTCATTAAAAACGGGGAAGCAACGTGGAGACTGTTGACAGGATGATGAAGCAAAAAGTTAGGAAATCTTGGCTATACTTTAGGCGTATACCTTAACCTCCTTTTGCCTCAGTTTCTTCTTCTTTTGAGCGCCGACAACAGTACTTGCCTTGCCTATTCCTTGAGTTGAAGAGAATCAGGAAGTAAAGGGAAGAGAGCTGGACAGGGAGCTGGGAGAGCCAACTCATGTCATGACTTATGCACCATGTGACTATGGGAGCTGCTGTCTCAGTCTCCTTCTCTGTACTCTAGGATGATAGTCACTGGACTGCTGAGAGGGAGTTTCCTTCTAGTGCCACGAAGATGAAGTCAGAAGGAGACAGTGTTCTTCTGACACTGCAATGACTTGATATGGGAATTTTCTAAAGAGTAAGTGCTATGAAAAAGTAAAGGCTCATTCCTCTTCCCTGAACTTTGGGGTCATCAAAATAAGGACTCAGTGTCCACAGTCCCTCAAAGTTGGGGCTGAGAAGGCAAAAGAAGCAAAATGCCATTGCCATTGGTATTCCCAAGATGCCTGTTTTCTCAAGGGAGGAATAATCAGTGAGCAATGTGCACGGTGCTATAGTCTATGAGAATGGGACAAGCACACAAATGCTGAAAAGATAATACTCAGCTTATAACTCAGCAATAAAGACAACAACCAAAAAAAAATCAAGGATAATGCCTGATTGGAATGTCCCTAAGCCAACCCTGAGGCTGAAATCCTCAGCATGGCCTGCCTGCCAGGTAGTCTTCTAGGTTCTGCTTGAGGCAGAACCTTGTGAGGAAGGGAAGCTAAACTGTTTCTCAGGTATCTGGTCCCCTTTGAGATGGCTCTCGCTACGAGGAACATATACTGACATGAAGCCTAAATGTGCTTCTTTACAACTTATCTCTATAGTTTCTAGCTCTGCCTTCTGGGGTCCAATCTAACCCCTCTGACATGCAATAACCCTTCTCACAGTTCTTGCATTCAATAGGGCATTGGACCCACCAACACTGGAGTAGTGACGAATCACAGGGATTTCACTGCTATAGTGCTTCCTCCATAAATGCAGATCAAAGCGCTTCCATCCTTTCATTACTGTCTTTATAAAATGTTTTGGTTGAAAAAATTACCACTGGTGAGACAGAACCAAGATGGAGTAAAGGCAGGGATTCACCCGAGCTCTCCCCCAAATCCTTCAAATACCTTTAAGTAATGACTCTAAACAAATTTTAGAATGTCACAATCTAAAAAGACTGAGAGGAACAGTTTTCCAGCTGAAGACAACCAGCATAGTCTTGGCCCCCGCAAACCAGGAGATAGCTTTGGGAACCCCTGAATCAATAGCAATAGTGGCAGTAGTGACAGCAGCAGCTTCTGGAGGTCCCAGCCCATAGAAGAGGAGGGCGAACAGCTGGGCAGAACATGACAGGGATCTCTTTTCTTGCACAAAGGCAGGACTCGGTTGCTTTACCCATATTCAGATTTGGGTTGCAATGCCTAGAAGTAATTCTGAAAACAGCCATACAAAAATCCTGAAGCATGGGACACTACCCCCTCCATTCTGGAAATAAAGCCCTACTTTAACAAGGCTGGGAAAATGAGCAAATAAGATCTTTGGTCAAAAAACCTTCAACCTTTTTGATTAGCCACTCTGCATTTAGTGTGACCAACAAGACACACACAAACCTGCTCTCAGCTTAGTCCAAAGCTTCTTCCAGGTTGGTAGGATGGCTTCTAAATGGCATGGTGGGTAGAGCCCTGAGCTTAGGAAAATCTAAGTTCAAATCCTTTCTCAGATACTTATAGCTGTGTGAGCCTGGGTTAAGTTGCCTTACTGTGACACTCTGTGCTTCCTTTCTACATATTTAAATTAAGGAGCTGGAGTCAATGGCCTGTATATATAGAGGCTAATTGTAATTGCTCTTTATGTCAAACTGACATATCAAGTTGTAAAAAGTAGAAATCACCAGTCCAAAGACCTATTTTCAACATGTTGCTATAGAAAAAAGGAACATGGATCCCAGAGCTAGATTCAAAATTCTGACAAATTACTGTACCTCAGTTTTCCTCATTTTTAAAATGGAAATCAAATATTTCTTTGCACTTGTCTAGTGTAGGTGTAAGGAAAATGTGAGAGATATCTGCCTACATGCAGTGGGCAGAAATGACATCAACATCTGGATCTTGATTTTTTTTTGTTGCAGCAAGATAACTGTATAAATATGTACACATATATTGTATTTAACATATACTTTAACATATTTAACATGTATAGGACTACCTGCCATCTAGGACAGGGGATGGGGGGAAGAAGAGGAAAATTTGCAAAGGTCAGTGCTGAAAAATTACCCATGCATATTTTGTAAATAAAAAGCAATAATAAAACAAAACAAAAAACAAACAAACAACCAAAAAAAATCTGGATCCTTGCCATCAAGTTTGAGAGTTTAGGGGCTCACAATAGGATCCTCATTTGTGAAACTTTGTTATGTTAGAGCAATGGAAAGGCCTTTTGGTCTTTCTGATTTGGAGTCAGAAAACTAGGCTTTAATCCCAGCTCTGCTATTTCTCCTGTAGAAGCCCAAATAAGGGATTTACCTAGATCAATGGTATCACAATTAGAAACAGGGCCATATAGTTGGCAGTGTTTATACTGTATTGGATTTTAATTTATTTTGTTTAATATTTCCCAATGTAATAAGCATTTATGTAATACCTACCAGTGCCAGGCACTGAGCCTAGTGTTTTATAAATATTATCTCATTTGTTCCTCACAATAATCCTGCAAAGAAGGTGCTGTTAGGATCCTCATTTTCCAATTGAGGAAACCGAAGCAAGCAGAGGGTAAGTAACTTCTTTCAGTACATAGCTGAAGTGTCTGACATCAACTTTGAACTCTGGTCTTCCTGACTTCAGGCCCAGCATGCCATGCAGTGTCATCTACTTGATCTCTAAAGTCTCTTCTTAGCTTTCTACACACAATGTACTAATATGTGTAATATGCAAATTTTTCTCTCTGTATTTATATGTATATGTATATATGTGTGGTTTAAAAACAAGATAAGGAAGATACTTACCAAGGCTATAAAAGGACCCAAAGAAAGGGCAGAAACAAAGCAAACTATGAAACCCAGGGCAATTAGTCGGTGAAAACTGAAACTGCTCCATCTGACAGAGCCATCTATGAAAAAGAAACATTATCATTAACAAAGAAGAAGGGATGTCAACGCTGAAATTGGTATTAAAATGATCTGTGAGCTCATCTTATCTCTCCAACTAGCCTGAAAGCTTCTTGCAGGTGAGAGCCACTTTTATTTATCTTTGTTATAGTAGAAACTTAAACATCTTCATGAAGCTTTTCCCCATATCTCACTTGAGTCAATAAACATTTAAGTACCTACTTGTATCAAGCACTGTATTAAGGGTGGAGAGTATAAAGGAAAACAAAAAATAGTCCCTGTCCTCCGAGTCATCAGGTTAATAGGGCAGACAAAAGGCAAATAACTATGAACAAACAAATATAAAACAGGATAAATGAGATAATCAATAGGAGGTCACCAGCATTAAAGGGGATTAGAAGAGACATCGCATAGAAAATAGGGAGCCAGGAGATAGAGATGAGAACACTCTATTAAGGGAAGACAGACACTTTTATTTATCTTTGTTATAGTAGAAACTTTACTTCCACTTGGGAGATGAGTGTATTGTGGGAGGAGCAACAAGGAGCCCAGTGTCACTGCATATAAAGTACTTGGGGTACAAGTAAGATTTAAGATGACTAGAAAGGGCAGGCTGTGCAGGGCTTTAAATGCCCAAAAGAGGATTTTATATGCAATCCTAGAAGTTTTAGGGAGCCACTGGAATCTATTTAATAAAAGGATGGCATGCTAAGAACTGAGCTTTTAGAAAATCAATTTGACATCTGAAAGGAAATCAGATTGGAAGAGAGAAAGGCTTGAGACAAAACCAAAGACCAACAAAAGTCTATTGTAGTAATATAGACATGAAATATGAAGATCTAAACTCATAGTGTTAGAGGAGAGAAGGGCATCTACAAAAGATGTCCCAAAGGTAAAAACTGATAGGGCTTGGCAAAAGACTGGGTATGGGGGTATGAGACAGTGAAGAGTTAAGGATGACAATTGGGTTTCAAGCTTGTGTGCCTTGACAGTAATAGGGGAGTATGGAAGAATGGAAGGTTGGGGTAAACAGGAGTTCTGTTTTGTGCATTTTGAATCTAAGACTTTAAAATGTGCCATTGTCATTAGGAAAGATGCAAGTCTAGAGATGAGCAGGACTGGATAAGTAGATTTGAGAATTAGTAGCATAGAGATAATCACTGAAACCACAGGAGCTAATGATAATGAGGTCACCAAATGAAACAGAATAGAGGGGGGGAAAGAAGATTGCCAAGGACTTTCCACTGCAGTGCTATGTTCTACACTTTATAATACAATTACAATATAGAATTTTATAACTTAGAACTGGAAGAGATATTTGAGGCAATCTAGTCTAACCTCTTTGTTTTACAGAGAAGGAAACTGAGCTCAGAGATGTTAAGTAATGAGTAGGGTCACACTGCTTATAAGCCACATAGATGAGATGATGCTATTTTTTTTACATTATTTAAAATATATTTCTATTATTAAATTAAATTTACAATTATTAATTATAATTAAATTTATTATTAAAACAGTTTTAGTTATTATTGAATTATTAAAATAATTATTATATTAAATATGTATTTTATTATTAATATATATTTTTATTTTCAAAATACATGTATAGTTTTCAATATTCACCTTTGCAAAACCTTGTGTTCCAAATTTTTTTTCCCTCCCTTCTCCTAGAGAGCAAGTAATCCAATATAGGTTAAACGTGTGCAATTCTTCTATACATATTTACACAATTATCATGATGCACAAAAAAAATCAGATCAAAAGGGGAAAAAATGAAAAAGAAAACAAAACACAAGCAAACAAAAAGAAGAGTGAAAATCCTATGTTGTGATCCACACTCAGTTCCCACAGACCTTTCTCTGGGTGCAGATGGCTCTCCATCACAAAATCATTGGAACTGGTCTGAATCATCTCATTGTTGAAAGGAGCCACTTCCATTGGAATTGAGATGATAATTTTTTAAAGTTATTTTAAGGGTGGCAAAATGCTTTGCATGTAGTAGTGCATTTGATCCTCACAATAACAGTATGAAGTAGGTGCTATTATTCCCATTATATAGATAAGGAAACTAAGATTGAGAGAAGTTAGTAGCTTGCTCAGTCATATGGCTAAGTATCCACTCTTCCATCCAGTTATTAGGATTTTCCGGAGGACCCCAATCATAGATCTGATGTGTAATTTTGTATCACTTTGCTCCCTGTGTCTTATTCCCCTTTTATGAGGGGAAGCCTCAAATTTTATCTTAGTTTTTAATCAATAATAATAATAGCTGGAAGTTATATTTATTATGTAGTGATGAAGGCTTACATAGGAGTTGTTCATCCATTTTCTTCTTCTTTAATGTATTTTTGTGGGATACATTTTAAATTCCAAATTGTCTATCTTCTTTCTTCTCTCCCAAACCCACACTAGAGAAAGCCGCCATTTGACACAGCTACCATGATGTAGAGACAATAGAAGGAAGAACAAGCAGATGAAAAGAGCAAAGAGTAGATTGAGTTACAAGTTAGAAGATGAAGTCTAGCTCAGGGTAGAGTTTAATTCCTAGGTCTTTATACTTTTTAGCTTGATGTTTTCAGCCATGTTGCCAAACGCCTTCAATGAGGACAAACATGGAATCAAAGTCAGCTACGGCACTGATGGTAAATTCTTCAACCTGAAAAGGCTACAAGCCAAACTAAAGTGGAGGGAGCTTTTGTTTGCAAGTGATGGGTGCACTCCATGCAGTCTCTGAAGCTCAGATGCCACAAAGTATGAACTGATTCTCTGCTGCTTGTGCTAATTTTGGCCTGAGAATTAACACAAGAAAATACAGGTGCTCCATCAGCCAGCATCTCACCATCCGTATGTGGAACCATCAGTTAGAGCAGATGGAGAGTTCTGAATGCTGTGGAGAAGTTCTCTTACTTTGGCGTTATGCTTTCCAGGAATGCTCACATTGATAATGAGGTTGACACACACATAGTCAGAGCTAGCTCAGTGTTTTGGAGACTCTGAAGGAAAGTGTGGGAGAGGAGAGGAATTAGATTGACTATCACATGTAACAACAGAGCTGTTGTGCTGACCTTGTTGTATCCTGTGAAACCTGACAAGATTTCATGTCCATGAAATGACAGCCATGCTGGGAAACTAAATTGCTTCCATTTGAATTGTCTTAGAAGATTCTGAAGATCTCCTGGCAGGATGAGATAAGACACACTGAAGTCCTTTCTCAAACTAAACTGCCAAGCATTCTGACTCTACTGTATTAATGTATTAATATATTCTGTCGGAATGATCACACTGTTTGAATGCTAAATGTATGCTTGCCAAAAAAATTATTTTATAAACCACTCACAAAGAGTAAGTGCTCCCAAGGTGGTTAGAAAAAGTGATACAAGGACACTCTCAAGGTATCTTAAGAGATAAAGTTCTTAAGAGAACTTTAAAATCAATTGTTTGACATGGGAGACACACTGGCACAGAGCCATCCAGCATGGCATGCCCTAATCAGAGAAGGGGCTGTGCTCTATGAACAAAGCAGAGTTGAATTAGCTCAGAAGATGCGATGTGCAAGAATTAGAGAAGCTATCTCAAATGTTCATCTGGATTCTTTGTGTCTGAACTGTGGCAGAATTTTGGGTTTATACTGGTCTGATCAACCACAATCGGAACATTCATTTTGGTCCTCTTTGAGAACTAAGAACAACAACTACTCAACCAATCACAGAAAGTCAGTAAAAAACAAAGAAACCAAAAAACAATGTTGATGACTCTGAAACTTGCCTGGTTTATCTGTAGTGAAACAGTAAGATCTCAGCAAATAGATTCCATAAGCTGGGGCCACATAAAGGTAGATGTGCTTAAAATGCAGGAGAATGGCAAAGAGAAATGCTCCTTCCAAATGCCTTTTCTGGGAGATTTAAAAGAAAAAAAAAATCACCTGAATGTATAGGAGTGGTTGGTGCTGTGCAATTTTAGCTAGTTTTATGTACTGAATTTAGTGGGTGCAATTTTGATAAATACCCTCTCAGTAGTTCCGAGAATGCAATCCTCCTCACTCCTTCTTCATAGCCTAGCAAAGTTTATTTTGTACTGCATATCACTGTGGTGTCAAGTCTGGGGGGGGAATAGGTGAAAGAGAAAGAGAGAAAGGGAGAGAAAAAGATACATGGAGACAGAGAGAGAGAGAAATAGAAAGGAAGGAAGAGAGGGAGGGAAGGAGAGAGAGGAAGGGAAAGAGGAAGGAAGGGAGAAGAGAAGAAAAAGAGAAAGAGGGAGGAAGGAAGGGAGGAAGGGAGGAAGGAAGGAAGAAAAAGGGAAAATGGGGGGAGACAGAGAAAGGGGAGGAAGAGAGAAAGAGGGAGGGAGAATGGGAGAGAGAGAAAGAGAAGGAGAGGGAATCAGAGAGACAGAGACAGAAACAGAGAGAAGCATGATTATTTTGATGGTTGGGGGCATACAAGTGGCCCAGCCAACAGAGAAGGTCTTGGATGTAGGGGAGTGAAAAGGTTCAGGGTGAGGTCATATATAAAATTGTATTATTAAGAACCCATTACATTCTTTCCTTTTTTCTTTCCTGTTCTACATACCATCTGCTGGGACCTGACTCCAAACTCTGCCTTTCCATAATCTGCCTTCTGCTCTAAGTGTTCCCGAATGTATTTATCATTCTCTTCCTCCTTCTGAAATGCCCTGTCTTCTATGGAGTTTTTCCAGATTTCCTCAAACAGAAATAATTTTTTCCTTATTCCTCCCACAGTATTCTGTGCCTTGTTCATGTCCTTATCAGGTTATGTTTTCTATTACAACTGGGTGGGGTCATATCTCATTTTTGAGATTATAAATTCTATCAGGGCAAAGATGATATTTGATGTTTGCTTTATAGCATGGACTCAAGAAGCAGAAAATATACTGGACAATTTCTATAATTACCTCAAGTAATCAAGTACTAGCTTGGTACCTTGCTATGCTGGGAGTGAGCTGAAAAGTATCCCTCCTCCCAGGTTTCTAAAAAAGAGGTGAATCCTGGAATTCAACAGTTCTAAAACAAACAATGAGATTTCTTATTTATTCTCATTCTTCTGTCAATTTGACCAAAATAAGATAGAGAAGTACAAAGAGAAGAAAATGGGAAGCTTCCATGTCTCTTTTCACTAATTTTATGATTTAGACTAATAACTTAGTTTTAGAGACAAAATGACATACTTATAAAAACAACTTTAAAAAGATAGCTCATAAGAAGAATAATATCTAGGGGATTTGGATAACAAACAACCCAGGTCTTGGTTTCTTCCAGTGTTCAATATCTCCTGAAGATATTGAATGCAAAAGAAGTACAAACCCAATGGTATTCCTACTCTGGCATGAAAACTCTTTATAGTTCAAGTTCCTATTCTCAAAAATGAGGAATTTGTGCGAAACTGAACACTGCGAAGGATAGCCCATCAAGAGTTCTGCAAATTTGCTTGAATCCACTGACTAAATTTTTTGAGCATCTTCCATTCTGGAGCCTCTAAGAGTTAAAAAAGGCTTATGTGTATTTAAAAGAAGAAAAATCCATTTTCCTGTCCATTTTGTGGTTACCTGAAATAATCGAGCAATTGAAAGCAGCATTAATCCAAATAAAAAACCATTGTATTGAAAGTGAATATCTGAATTTTGGGTGAAGGAAAGAGCGAGGGAGATCTTAAATTCAAAATGAATCATGCCATTATGCCATTATGCCTAAAATAATGGAGAGGAATATGAACAGTAATTAAAAATGCTTTTTAAGATGATCTTAAACACAAAACCATTAGCATTAGACTAATTACAGAAACACTTGACTTTGAATCCTGATTGACTAGTTTGTGTTTTATCATAAGAATCAGAAGAAAACATACTAGATTTGGACCAAAGTTTAAATGCTTATTCTTCTCCTCATAAATAAACCCCAAACAGTAAAGTCATGGGAAGGTCATTTAATTTAAAATGAAAGGGTTTGGACTAGATGATGATTACTAAGGTCCTTCACCTCTAATTCCTATGATTTCTTGAATCCTAGTTGTTGTTGTTGTTGTTTTCCAACATGAGGACAATAATTAAATAATCTATATCACAGGACTGTAGTGCGGGTGATGCTCTGTCAACTGTAAATACTATTTAAATGTGAGCTAAGACTAACTTTACTTTATTAATTTCCTTGAAAAGCATTTTGAATTATGGTCAATTATCTTAGATTTCAGTTCAGAGAAGAAAAAAGTTGAAATTTTGACTTTTTAAAATTCAGCATCAATACATTATGATTTGTCAAAGTTTAAAAATTTTTTTTGATTCATAATAAGCTTTTAATATATGTTTGGGCGTAATCTGGTTTTAACTTTCTATTTAAACAGCCTCTTCAGATGCTTAAATTTATATCATCATTTATGACCTCCATCAACTGTTTCTAAATTTACTGCTTCCTTCTAGCTTGATTGATTTGATCTGAGTGATCATTCTATTTGTCATTCAGTTTTGAGATTACAGGGTGGACCATGACCAAAGCCTTACAATGTAATAGAAAGAACTGAACTTGGGATGAAAGAACCTGAGTTTAAGAATTACCTTGGCCCCAGATAAAACAGATGGTAAATAGCAATTAACCTCTTGTCACACTGATCACTCTTTTGGATAAATTACTTAGCTTTTCCCTCTCCTTTGAGCTGATCTAATAATGATAATTCATGAGGACCAGGATGTCTTAACCAAAATGGTTTTAATCTGTTGTTTGAGGAGTAGCCTACATAATCACAAATAAGCGCCTAACCAAAGAAGGGTCAGGCACAGCAATTCATGAAGACCTTTCTCTGCTAAGCAAGAATCCAGTCATTTTTCAATCATATCTGACTCTTTATGATCCCATCTGGGGTTATGTTGGCAATTTTCTTCTCCAGTTCATTTTACATATGAAGAAACTGAAGCAAACAGGGTTAAATGATTTGTCCAGACTCACATAGCTAGTTAGTGCTCGTGGCACAGCTAAATGAAAAAAAAAACAGCTCTGTTCATTGCAAAATTTTGGCTAACATAGGAAATCACACATACGAGCTCTGCATTTGGATACTGAAATTTTGCTTGCTATAGAATTAGACTTTGGCCTTACCACACATTCTTTATATAGCTCATGTTTCTATTTCACTTTAATATTTATATCAAAAGCATTCTTCATAACTTAGGTGGAGAGTTCAGATATTATTGTCCCCATTTTTGGCTGAGTTGCCAATGATCAACCAGTCAGTAAGTGTCACAGCTGGAATTAGATGTGAAAGTTAGTATTCTGGCCTTAAACCTCATGTAAAGGGCCATGCAGGAGGGATACAATGCTCCTAATGCTACCTTGCATATTTTTTATTGAAAGAGGAAAAATATTTGTTGTGTATTCCTTCTCATAGGTCAACTACTCTTCATTCTTAAAATTTAAAGATTGACAGAGAAGAGAAATTTGTGAATAACTCTGCTCCAACAAGACAACACAGAATTACAACAGGATGACTCCACTTTGACCCTGTCACCAATCAACCGAGAAGGACGATGCAATGGGAACACCAGCAGGCCTAGGAATTTGAGAGAAATTATTAATAGCTTACATTGAGATAGCACTTCATACCTATACTATCCTCATGACAGTCCTGAGAAGTAGTACAAGTATTCATTATCTTTGTGCAAGGGACAAATCTAAGGCAATTTGCCCAGGGTTATATAGCAACTAAATCAGAATTCAATTCAGATCAACTGAAATCAAATGCAGTATTATTCCTGCTAATAGCTAACCATAATAATAACTTATTAAGCTAACATTTATGTAATACTGAAAGTTTGCAAGGCTTTTTATGTGTTATTTTAATTGATCCTCATGACAACCTTGGGAGGCAGGAACTGTTTATCTCCATTTTACAGATGAGAAAAGTGAGATTCTGAATAATTTTAAGTAGCCTGCCCAGAGTCACACACTTCCACACGGTACTCTATTCACTATGCTCCATTATATCAGAAGTTTTGACATTGGACTTCCTCATGCAACTTAATGACAGGAAGAAAACATATTTGCTAGATTTGCATTAGATTTTGGCAATAAAATTTTGGACATAAACATAATGATGAGAGAAAACTGAAATTTATTCAATCCTACTAAACCTAAATAATTCAGCAGAAAAAACTCAAATTTCACCACAATCATTAACAGAAAATATTAATCTTGTGTCCAGTATGTATGTAAGATAAAAGAAGAAAACATATACAAAATTAAAAGGATACGGTCCACAATTAGCAATCCAAAATTCCATAGAAGTAAAACAGAAAGAATAAATGTTGGCTTCTCTGTAAGTTCTTTTCCAGCTTTTTTCTCCTCTATGCATTTGCAGCACCTATAGGGAAATATTTGGAAGGAATAAAGCAGAAATATCAATGACTTATAAAAATAGACATTTTAGAATTTACAGGATAATAGAATTTTAGAATTATAAGTAAAAACAAATAACTCATATTTCTGAAGAGCTTTTGAAATTTATTTCCTCTCAAAAATTCTGTATAAACAGTACAAATATTATTATTCCTATTTTGCAGATGAAAAAACTGAGTGATTTGTCTAAGGCAATCAATAGAGTACAGAAATGTTCAAATCCAGAGTCTCAAGTCTCCTGACTCTCAACTCTAGGTCTTTTTTGTATTAGGTCTTTTACCACATTAACTCTCAAGAGATTTTCCAGTTCAACCTATATCCAAATCATGAATTGTGAACAAGGAGACAACCAACCTTTAATTAATTAAGATACAAATGCTTATATGGAACCATAAATGCTTAAATGGTAGTCTAGCAAAAAAGGCACTGAAATTGAGTATTAAAAAAAATCAAAGAATCTAAGAGTGATAAGGGATTTAGAGGTTACCTAGTCTAATCTGTACTTGACTAAGAATTACTTCTACAACCCAAGAAGAAATTATTTAGTCTTTGCTTGAAGACTTTCAATGAGGAGAAATTTACTACTTCTGAGGGGGTCCATTTCAATTTTGGATTGACTTAATTTTTAGTTTTTCCTTATATTAAACCTAAATTTTATTATATTTATCTATTTATTATGTAAATTATTATATATATTTATTACATTTGTTATTATATTAAATTCTAAGTTTTTCCTTATATTAAACCTAGTTTTACCTTTCTACAATTCTACCCAATATTCCTTTAAACACTTAAAAAAACTATTATTATTTCCCCTCTGAGTCTTCGGTTAAATATATTTAGTTCTTTCAGTCAATTCTGGAAATTGAAATCAAGCTTTTTGGTTTAAAATTTAGACTCAACTCTCTTCCCAGGACATTTGTTCTTTTTAGGCCTATAGCATTTCTCCCACTCTCCATGATTTTCAGTGATGAGCTAGTAAAGTTTTTTAAAATTTGCTTCTTTATATTCCCATTTAGCTCATATATCTCCATTTAATCCATATGAATAGTAAGACTGTATAAAATATCTTGCAAAGATCTAAGCATTTAACCAATATCTACAGCATTTTACTGATTTACAACAGTTGGATTACCTATTCCAAAGTAGAAATGAGATTAGTTTGGTTTGATTAATTCTTGATAAAGCTATATACTACTTTTAATGACCACTGATTCCTCTGTTTCTAAGTACTCACAAATCATCATAATACTGTATTCTGGAATTCTACTAGGAAAAAGTCAACCTTTGACCAATGAAGAAAAAAGAAAAAGTATCGTCATCCCTTCTTTGTTCAATATGTAGGGTCTATGAGTTTAACACTGAATGTACTATCAGATTGTCTCTTGAAGTTCTCAATCTAAGATAAAATGCTCTAATGATGCTTTAGTTAATTCTGTCAAAGTTTTTTTTTTTTTTTAATTCTTTGTTAGAGGCTATGAGTCTGGGTAAGGGAAGAATGACAGACTGAGAAATAAAGATAAAGTAAAAACTAAAGATATCACTACATTTTTTTAAAAAGGCAAACTCACAGTTCTCTAATTTATAGAGTTCACTTTTTATTCCTCTTTTGAGAAATGGGACATTTGTCTTTCTTAAATATTGTAATGTGTCATTTTCAAAAATTTAGCAATTACCAACTAGCTTAGCAATCCCATCTGTTTATCTGGGCCTAATGCATATAAGGCAGCATATGAACTGTATATGAACACTAGTGGGTGTTCATTATCTCTTAACTATTTTTGTTCTGTTCTTTCTAGAATAAGGATTAATTTCCTTAGAAGAAAAAACAGAGAATAAATATATATTTCTGTCTCACTGTTTTCTATTATTTATTGTCTATCTAAAGCAGTTATCCTGTTCTTTTTGATTTTTCTTTTACTTTTAATAGAAGTAAAAAAAAATCCCCAAACCAACCCTTATTGGTGGAATTGTTACCAGCTTTTGCTTTTTCTGTTTAGCATTCATATAATTCTTACAAGGTTACTTGTATTCATTCTTTGTTACTTTATATTTTTAAATATTTTTATATTTTATCTTTATATCTTTTTTAGATTAAATCTTTTAAAAAGATTTATATCTTTATATTTTTAAAATCCAAGTTTGTTGATGGATTCTCCTGTACATCCCCATTAGTTTCTTTAGAGAATTCATCCTTTTCTCTCTTCAATAGAGTAATTTCTGCTTGTGAAGTCAGAGTTTCAGTTTAAGAGAGTTTCCTATTCCACTTGGGAGAACTTCTTGTGAAAATATTAGTCCACACAATACCAATAAACTTGGGATGGAAAATGCTAGCCACATCCAAAGGGAGAACTGGAGACCAAACATAGGTCAAAGTATAGTGTTTTCACCTTTTTTTGTTGTTTGCTCATTTTATTTTTTCATTCTCATGATTTTTTCCCTTTTGATCTGATTTTTCTTCTACAACATGACAAAAATGGAAACATGTTTAAAAGAATTATACATATTTAACCTATATCAGATTGCTTCCTTGCCATTTTGGGGAGGGGAAAGGTAAGAAAGGAAAGAATAAAAAATTGGAACATAAAGTTTTACAAAAATGAATGTTGAAAAACTACCTTTATATGCATTTGGAAAAATAAAATACTATTGAAAAAAATTGTTCTCATTTAAAAAAAAAAGAAAATACTAGGCTAGAGGTGTCAAAAAGTGGCCCATAAATTACATATAATGTACAATACTTCCACATGTAACCCACACCAGATTCAAAAGTAATGGGGATAGGAGCAATAAATAAGAAAATGCAAATAATATTAATATAATCATTTTCTAAATTAATAAGCACTTAGCAGGGATCCAAATTTATGGTATGGTCCCTGAATACTTTTAGGTTTGACACCACTGTATAAAGCTACTAAGCTTTCCTTATCATTTCTTTGAATCCTTGAAAATCAATTCTATTCTTTTTCTATTATGAAATCTATGATAGAGTGGTCACTTGCTTCCAAAATTCATATATTCAACAATTCCTATTTCTTTTTTTTTTTTCTTTTTTGCTGAGGCAACTGGGGCTAAGTGACTTGCCCAGGATCACACAGTTAGGAAGTATTAAGTGTCTGAGGCCAGATTTGAACTCAGGTCCTCTTGACTTCAGGGCTGGTGCTCTATTAACAATTCCTATTTCAACAACAAGTTTAGCTTCTTGTTAGTGAAGAGTAGGTCTTGTTGATTCCTCTACCTTTTGAAAAGTAAAATTATCCTCAAGGTAAGTTACACATTTATAAGCAGCTCTGCTCTTTAGTGATAGTTTGGAGAGATTTCAAGAAGATTTATGGATACCTAAGTCCTGGTACTTAGATTCAAATGTTAGGTCTGCTATTTTCTACTTGTATGATCTGTCACAAATCATTCTTATCATGAAGCTTCAATTTCCTGATCTGGAAAGTGAACTAGGTGGTTTCTAAGGTATTTAACAGCAATAAATACTATTATCTAAGTGAATTACTTCTTTAAAATTAACTCTTTCATTCTTTTACTCTACAGATTGGACACATGGAGTCTCCAGGATGATATGAAAAGATGACCTAACGTCATAATTAGTCATAATGGAGCCTGAAAAAAACCTCAGAAAGAGTTCTACTTTATTTTCTAAGCTATGCTACTTCTAATGAACATCTTCATTTTAGACCTTTTTATTTTTAGGCTAACCATAAAATTCTGAGAATTTGGAGGGCACAGTATGTTTCATATCTTCTTAAAAGTGAAAATGTGGAAAAATTGGCTAACACAGGCTACTTTATGGTTATATTAACCAAATTAAGAATAGGACAAACTGTCAACTCTTGATTACCTGAATAATATCCAATTTACATACTTGAAAGTAGAATGGATTTTTGTACTTGTACATTCCAGAAACTTACATATTTCAAACAAAATAATATGACTATTCATTAGTTTAATTATTTCCACTTTCTCCCTTGCTTAATTCATCCTAACTGTTGGGTAGTTTTTACCCAACAACATTTAAAGTTATTCAGGGAACAAAGGTTGCTACCTTCTCCATAAAAGCCTTGCCTAGATTCCTCTAGTTAGTAGGAGCATATGACCCTTCATTCCCCCTTTTGTAATTTCCTAGTACAATCATATTCTACTTTGCATTATAGCTATCTGTGTCTCTCTTTTATCTTCCTTCTAGATTATATGACCCTGGAAGACAGATACCATATCTTATTTATCTTATTTTCTTCTTCAATGTCTAGTATAGGATCTCACACATAGTAAGCTTTTAAAAATACCTGTTGAATGAAAATGAATGAGAATTTACTGTCTGATGTACAATTTCTCAAGTAGGTAATCAAGATCTCTGATTTAAAAAAATAATAGCTTTTATTTATGTGGTGTTTTAAAGATTTGTAAAGCATCATACATACTTGATTAAAATATTAATAGCTAGCATTTATATAGCACTTACTATATGCCAGGCACGATGCTAAACTCTTTATAAATCTCATTTGATCCTCAAAATAACCCTGGGAGATAGAAGATATTATTAGTATCACACCCATTTTACAGATGAGAAAAAGAGGCAATTGGAAATTAAGTGACTCACATCGCTAGTAAGCATCTGAGGCTGAATTTGAACTCAATTCATCTTGGTTTCAGGCCTAAGGCTCTCTCCACTGTACCTAGCTGCCTCAATCTCATTTGAATGAAGAAAAAAAGTTCCAACTCCACTCTCTTCCAGCTACTGAGAGGTTGTAAATTGAGACGTAAATTGAAAGGAAGATTTCTCTCTAAAAAAACAGATGATGCTATTAGCCAAAGCTGACTATACTTGACTTTTTATTTTCCTTTGTGTTTTTTTTTTTTTTTTTGGTCCTTTTCACTCCAGTTCTCCAAAAAAACATTCTCCACCTCTCTCCCCACTTCCCCAGGAAGAAGTTGTATGGAATACTTAAAAGGGCAATGTGTTTAGAATTCCAACATAGGTTCAAATTTTATCTATGTTATTTACTATGTGTCCAGGGGCTGGACCATGGGCAGTTTCCCTTTTCTGGGTCTCTGTTTTCTTCTATGCAAAAAGGGGGTGATGGGAATATACTAGATGTTTTCTGAGGTCCGTTTCAGCTCTAGGAACTCCAAGTTAAGATCAAACACTATAATAATTTTCCTGTCTTGGACTTTACACAGCACGTTTCTCCTCTATTTCTTTTAAGTCCCTGTGATTTCTTATTTTGAATATTATTCAAGTTTGTGTCACATCTTTCAGTAGGTTGTTACTTTCACTTACATCTGATACATCCAGGCTTCTAGCCCGATACCCAGAACAGGGCCCTACACCAAATACATACTGAAGGCTTCACCAAAAAACAAAAACAGAACCCCCCCAAAAATATTTACTTCAACATGCATCATACAATTTAGAATTTCTGGAGCCCTTGATGCCACAGGAACTTTGTTATTAAAAAATAAAACATGAGAACAAATTAAACTGGGAAACACTATTTTCCCCTCTACCACACAAGTAGATAATACTTTAACTTACTCATAGACTGCATATATAAAAAGGACATCTGTAAAGATGACAGAAAATCTCTGGAAAAGTACAGTTCTAGGACTGGCATAATTCAAGTTTTGTATATTCAGCATCTCTGGATCAAAAACTTTGGCAATGTGTGACAATGCATATTCAAACCATGCAAAAAATGGAGGGTAATCCAAAGTCCACTCTGAAGTTGCCTAAGAACAAAGGAGAGAGAACACACAGAAACATAAACACCCAAAGTCATAGATGAAAGCGATAAAAATAAAGTAAAAATCTTTAAAAAACATCACTTTTTAGAAAGCAAATTTAAATCAAAACATCTTATTTTTTCTTTTTTGCTGAGGCATTTGGGGTTAAGTGAAAATCAAACTACCTTTAAGTAGTATATAAACCAATATAATGCAAGCTCCTCATAAAGTAAATGCAAATGCCAGGACATGGTTCTCAAAGTGTGGTCCAGAAAATCCTGGGGGGGTCTCAAACTCTTTCAAAGGGTTTACAAATTCAAAATAAAATTTTTACTACTAATATGGCAAATACCTAAAATTATAACCCACATAAACAAAAACTCTTTGGACAGAGCCTCAATTTTTTTTATTTTTAATCAACTTTTTAATATAATAAAGAAACTAAGAACTAAAGTTTGAGCACTACTGCTCTAGGAAGGTTTTCCTGATCTCACTTGGTGACATCTTCCCTTTTAAGCACCAGAGAATACTTGTTTATAACCAATGCACATTTCAATTATAATGGTTCTACATGTCTACAACATAGGGCACTCTAAGACTTGGCAAGCAATATTTTCCTCACACCTTTGTTTAGTAACTAGTATAAACAGTATTTTTCTCATATTACAAGTGAAAGAACTAAGGCTATATGAATTATCTACTGTCACAGAGCTGCTAAGTATTTGAAGCAGGCCTTAAACTTAGTTCTCCTGACTTAGTCCAGCTCTTTCCATTATACTACATTTTCTTATATGCCTTATTACATTATAAAGTCCCTGAAAATAGAGAATATGTCTTATTCAGAATTTGCTAGAATTCAAAATTATAGTAACATTTTTTTAAATTGAATTTTTTTTCAATGATCAAGAATTTATTTTTTCTACTACTCACCTTCCCTCTTTGAAAAAGCATAAAAAACAAAATTCTTTTAACAAATATACACAGTCAAGTAAAAAAAATTCCCATACTGTTCATATTCAAAAATGCATGTCACTAATTCACTGTTGGTGGAATTGTGAACTAGTCCAGTCATTTCATCAATTTGGAAATGTATTGAAAATATTATTGAATTGTGTACACTTAAATCCCATGAAAATGCTACTAAGTCTATGCCCCAAAGAGATCAGAAAAAGAGTGACATGTACAAAAATATTTATTATGCCTCTTTTTTGAGTACCAAAGAACTGAAAATTGAAAGGATATCCACCATTTGGGGAATAGCTGAATAAATTATGGCATAGGAATGTGTTAGAATTCTATGGGTGCTGTAAGAAATGATGGAAAAATGGTTTCAGAGAAACCTAGGAGGACTTACGTGAACTTAGACAAAAAGATAATCAACATTGAGTCTGTGAAAGAAAATAACCATCAGCAACTTCAAAGGACTCCTAATGAAACATGCTATCCATTTCTAGATAGAAAGATAATGGACACAGAAAAGATAAAACCATATTTTGTTTTTTTTCTTTTTTTTGGATATGGCTAATACAGGAATTTGTTTTGAATACTATACATATCATAATGCATTTTTTTTCAAGTTTGTTTTTCTAGCCTTCTCATGTGTTTTCTCATGTGTAAAATGAAGCAACTAAACTAGATTCTAAGGACTTTTTTTTAATAACTTTTTATTGATAGAACCCATATCAGAATTATCCCTTGCATTCACTTCTATTCCGATTTTTCCCCTCCCTCCCTCCACCCCCTCCCCCAGATAGCAAGCAGTCCTTTATATGTTGAATAAGTTACAGTATATCCTAGATACAATATATGTGTGCAGAACCAAACAGTTTTCTTGTTGCACAGGGAGAATTAAATTCAGAAGGTATAAATAACCTGGGAAGAAAAACAAAAATGCAAGCAGTTTATATTCATTTCCCAGTGTTCTTTCTTTGGGTGTAGCTGCTTCTGTCCATCTTTGATCAATTAAAGCTCTCTTTATCGAAGAGATCCACTTCCATCAGAATACATCCTCAAACAGTATCGTTGTTGAGATATATAATGATCTCCTGGTTCTGCTCATTTCACTTAGCATCAGTTCATGTAAGTCTTGCCAGTCCTCTCTGTATTCATCCTGCTGGTCATTCCTTACAGAACAATAATATTCCATAACATTCATATACCACAATTTACTCAACCATTCTCCAATTGATGGGCATCCATTCATTTTCCAGCTTCTAGCCACTACAAACAGGGCTGCCACAAACATTTTGGCACATACAGGTCCCTTTCCCTTCTTTAGTATCTCTTTTGATTATATCAAATTGAAAAGTTTTTGTACAAACAAAACAAATGCAGACAAGATTAGAAGGGAAACCCAGTAGAAACACTGCTGGATCAAAGGCTATGCACAGTTTGATAACTTTTTGAGCATAGTTCCAAATTGTTCTCCAGAATGGCTGGATGTGTTCACAATTCCACCAACAATGTATCAGTGTCCCTGTTTTCACACATCCCCTCCAACATTCCATATTATCTTTCCCTGTCATTCTAGCCAATCTGACAGGTGTGTAGGGGTATCTCAGAGTTGTCTTAATTTGCATTTCTCTGATTAATAATGATTTGGAGCATATTTTCATATGTCTATAAATAAATGTCAATTTCTTCGTCTGAGAATTGTCTGTTCATGTCCTTTGACCATTTATCAATTGAAGAATGGTTTGATTTCTTATAGATTAGAGTCAATTCTCTATATACTTTGGAAATGAGGCCTTTATCAGAACCTTTGATTGTAAAAATGTTTTCCCAGTTTATTGTTTCCCTTCTAATCTTGTCTGCATTTGTTTTGTTTGTACAAAAACTTTTCAATTTGATGTAATCAAAATTTTCTATTTTGTGGTCAATAGTGATCTCTAGTTCTTCTTTGGTCATAAATTCCTCCCTCTTCCACAGGTCTGCAAGGTAAACTATCCTATGCTCTTCCAATTTATTTATCATCTCATTCTTTATGCCTAGGTCATGAACCCATTTTGACCTTATCTTGGTATACGGTGTTAAGAGTGAGTCAATGCCTAGCTTCTGCCACAATGATTTCCAATTTTCCCAGCAATTTTTGTCAAATAATGCATTCTTATCCCAGAAACTGGTGTCTTTGGGTTTGTCAAACACTATATTATTAAAGTTATTGGCTGTTTTGTCCTTTGAACCTAACCTATTCCCTTGATCAACTAGTCTATTTCTTAGCCAATACCAGATGGTTTTAGTAACTGCTTCTTTATAATATAATTTTAGATCTGGTACAGCTAGGCCACCTTCATTTGATTTTTTTTTCATTAATTCCCTTGAAATTCTTGACCTTTTGTTTTTCCATATGAACTTTGTTGTTATTTTTTCTAGTTCATCGAAGTAGTTTTTTGGGAGTCTGATTGGTATAGCGCTAAATAAATAGATTAGTTTAGGTAGTATTGTCATCTTTATTATATTTGCTCACCCAATCCAAGAGCATTTAATATTTTTCCAGTTGGTCGGATCAGACTTAATTTGTGTGGAAAGTGTTTTGTAGTTTTGCTCATAAAGTTTCTGATTCCTAAATATTTTATACAATCAGTAGTTACTTTAAATGGAATTTCTTTTTGTAACTCTTAACTGTTGGGTTTTGTTAGTGATATATAAGAATGCTGATGACTTATGTGGGTTTATTTTATATCCTGCAACTTTGCTGAAGGTGTGGATTGTTTCTAATAACTTTTTGGTAGAGTCTCTGGGGTTCTCTAAGTATACCATCATATCATCAGCAAAGAGTGATAATTTGGTTTCCTCATTGCCTATTCTTCCTTTAATCTCTTTCTCAACTCTTATTGCCAAAGCTAGCATTTCTAATACAATATTAAATAGTAACAGTGATAGTGGGCAACCTTGTTTTACTCCTGATCTTATTGGGAATGGTTGCAGTTTGTCCCTGTTACATATGACGCTTACTGTTGGTTTTAAATAGATGTTACTGATTATTTTAAGGAAAAGGACTTTTCCATGTTTAGATTTACTTACAAATATTTGAAAAGCTGGTATGGAGAAATTGGAACTGCTCTTTTGGTCCCAAAGTACAGAACTAGGAGCTACATATAAAAGTTGCATGGAGGCAAAATTGGGCTTGATGTTAAGAAGAATTTTCTAAAAATCTGTCAAAAGTAGAATGGGCTGTCTTTGGAGTAAAGGGGTTTTCCATCACTGGAAGTTTTCAAGTAGTTCCTAGATGGCCACTTGTGAATATTTTCATTCAGATGTCAACTAGAAATCCCTTTCACTCAGAAATTGTCAAGTTCTGTAACTGAATTAGATATTCCTGGAAACTATTTTCTCCTTATTGATACATATATTTGAATCAAATTCCCCACTAGATACTGTAAAGAAAGATACTGTATGCTTAACATTAAAAACAAAATAAAACATATTTACCTCATAATACCATTGTGATACTGGTAAACTGTGGGTGATAGCAAGCCAGTTCCTGTGTACTTCAAAATCTGTAGAATAACTACCAAAAAAGAAAACCAACAAATCAAAACCCTTTCATTATAATAAATTATCTTGGATTGTACTTTGTTTCATATTTCCATTCTTAAGGAACTGAATATTTCCTAATACAAAATTTATTCTCCTATAAGAAAGGCATTAAATAAATATAGTTTTGCAATATAACTTAACTCACTTATATAAAGGTCAGACATGAGGCAATGCCAACATTCTAAAACCTAACCATAAACCCAAGAGTAAAGAGAAAAGGCCTCTATCCAGACAAAATAACTAACATAAATCCAAGGCATTGCATATTAAGTGAAGGGTTTTTACTCAAAGGCTAGTACACTATTTTACATACAATTCTTACAAGTTTATTTTTTTAGTATACAGTAAACTAGGGGAAAAAAATTGCTGCACAGAGAAGTGTCAGATGACAATAAATGGATAGGAAAGAGGATTGTAAAATTAGATGTAAGAACCGAAAGCATAGCACTCTGGGGTTATCTTCATGTTGGGGCAAGTAGGCACTTCAAAAAACTCTGGAGACATATTTACAAGATGAATAAAGTTGTATAAGGTTTAAAATAGGAAATAATGCCTCAGCTGTGTTTTTAAGGAAGTTAGGGATTCTAAAAGAAAGATATTAGAAAGGAGTGGAGATGGAGATATGGAGAATTGTTTGTTCAGTTATGAAAGTAGGAGATAGAACTTGGTACAAGAGAATTACCTAGCAAGTCAGTCTGACTGGAACTAATGGGGAATAATGTGAAATACAACTACAAAGGCAGGGTATGATAGATTGTGGAAGCCTTTAAAATATGCCAGAACAAGAGACTTCTATTTTATTCTGGGGGGCGAGAGATGTGACATAGTCAGATATGGTTTTAGGAATATGAGTGTGATAGATATGACAGATATCATGGAATCCAATTAGGATGCTACTGCAGTAGCTAGAGATGATGAAGAAACCAGCTAGGATGGTGGTGGATGTTTAAGTGAAATATATGGATGCAAAAGACATGGAAAAGATTTGACAACTCATTAGATGTGGAGGCTAATAGAAAGAGAAAAGTCATGGATGATGCAAAAGATCATCTAAGTCAACACATTTTACAAAAGAAATCGTGGCCTAATGAGGTTAACCATATATGTGGGTTGGCTTTAAGGCCAAACATGAACTATTCTAGTTGGCATTTAAAGCTCCTGATGGTCTGGCTCTAATCTATCATTTAAGGCTAATTAATACATTACTCCCACCTACACTCTGCAATCATTTAACAAAGGTGTTTGATAAATATTTGTTGACTGATTGGACAGAGCTGGAAGGGTCTTCTGAATACAGTGTGAGAGCTGGGAGGGGATTAAGAACATGGAATGTGAAAGCTCAGAAGGCCCTTAGAAAACAAAATATCATGTATTGGTCAATGGGCCATTTGGGGGAAGGAGGGGGGGAGAAGGAGGGGAAAAGTTGGAACAAAAGGTTTTGCAATTGTCAGTGCTGAAAAACTACCCATGCATATATCTTGTAAATAAAAAACTATTAAAAAAAAAAAAAGAACTCAAAATGTCAGAACTGGAAGGATCCTTAGAACACAGGAGGTCAGAGATGGAAGGGCCCTTAGAACACAGGATGTCAGAGCCGGGAGGGTCCTTAGAACACAGGATGTCAGAGCTGGGAGGGCCCTTAGAACACAGGAGGTCAGAGCCGGGAGGGCCCTTAGAACACAGGATGTCAGAGATGGAAGGGCCCTTAGAACACAGGATGTCAGAGCCGGGAGGGTCCTTAGAACACAGAGTGTCAGAGCTGGGAGGGCCTTAGAACACAGGAGGTCAGAGCTGGGAGGGCCTTAGAACACAGAATGTCACAGATGGAAGGGCCCTTAGAACACAGGATGTCAGAGCTGGGAGGTCCTTTAGAACACAGGATGTCAGAGCTGGAAGGGCCTTAGAACACAGGATGTCAGAGCCGGGAGGGTCCTTAGAACACAGGATGTCAGAGCTGGGAGGGCCCTTAGAACACAGAGTGTCAGAGCCGGGAGGGTCCTTAGAACACAGGATGTCAGAGCTGGGAGGTCCTTTAGAACACAGGATGTCAGAGCTGGAAGGGCCCTTAGAACACAGGAGGTCAGAGCCGGAAGGGCCCTTAGAACACAGAATGTCAGAGAGGTCAGAGCCGGGAGTGCCCTTAGAACACAGGAGGTCAGAAGTGGGAGGACTGTCAAGAGCTAATTTCATCTGTGCCCAGGCCTTCATTGATGCCTGCAGATAGCATGGGACAGAACAGTTGCAATGTGGCGGAACTTGGAGTCAGGAAGACCCGCATTGAACGCGGCCTCAGTCCCTCAGGAGCGGAGTGAATGAGTTACGTCGCCTTCCTGTCTCGGTTTTCCTTCCTGTAAATCTAAGACTTAAGACTCCACAGCCTCTGATCTGAACCCAAGATCTCCTGGGCAAGTGAGGCCGGGATCCCCGAGTGCAGACACTAGTGCAGACACTAGGGCAGAACCGGTTCGAGGGTCTCCGTCCCTACATCTAGATGTCTCTCCCCCTCGCGGGCCGCCCCCTAATCCCAGCCTTCCCGCCCGATCTCCCTCCGAGCCCCTTACTAGGCGGGTATGAGGAGGCATTTGAGCAGGGACACCCCGAGCGCCAACGACAAGAAACCCAGCCCACCGCCGCTACGGCCGACGCCTCCGACAGCGGCTCCGGACGCCGCCATAATGGCCCGCTTTCAATCAACTTTATCAGCACCACCCAAGAACACAAACAGGAATCTAGGCAACTTCGTGAACGCATGCGCAAAACCATTCTTAGCGGGTGTGGGGAGGAGAGGGGGATGGGCTGCTTCGAATTTCCCGCGTTGCCCTGCCTTCTTCCTCCCTTCTATCCTGCCCCCAGCCCCTACTTCCATGTCAGAGAAGGGCTTCACTGCGCTTGCGCTGTCTCTGGGAAACTGCTGACGTTAACTGAGTCCTTTCAGTGTTCTCTGACTATGCTCCCGATTCCCTTCGATCTACTCACTCATCCCCACCCTTACAGCATCATAGGTTTAGATCTGGAAGTGTCTTTAGCGCCCGATTGGGCCAAACACCTGATTTTACACGTGAGGACACCCAGGCCCTGCTTGCCCAAGGTCACACAGAGAGTGAGGAGAAAAGCTCCTGCCTCTCGGTCCTGACCCCTCCCTCGTCGGCTCTTTGTCCGAGAAAGCGCTTCCTCCTTTCTTGTAGAAGGGAGATGCGGGGTAGTTGGGACTTTACCCTTCACCCCAGTGCCCACAAACGTGCCTTTGTATTTCTTCGTATCTACCGTGACTCGTACGGTGCAGGCACTCAGCAGGCGCTTACTAAATGCTTACCGACTGACTTATAGGCTGACTGATAGATGGTTGCAAATTCGGGAAAATTCTCGGAGGTGACCATTCAATACTCAAACCAAAGGCATTCATGCAGAGGATGGGAGGCTGAAGCCTGAGCTCCTAATATTCCTCTTTGACGTCAGCATGTGCTCAGGGCTCCAATTCCTGCCAATTTGTTTTTACTTAATAAGCTGGCGCACATAAAGCACCGCCTCGCTGTTGTATGTTTTCAGTCGTACCGGACTCTTCACGCCCCACTGGGGATTTTCTTGGCAGAGCGGTTTGCCATTTCCTTCTCCATCTCATTGGACAGGTGAGGTCAACGTGGCGAAGGGGCTGCCTCGGGGTCGCACGGCCAGGAAGACGTAGCTATCCCCAAAAGGACTATATTAGATGGAGGTCTAGCCACTTTCTGGAAGCTTCCATTATGTCATGGACTGCTTCCGGGCAATGGAAGGCTTAGATCAGTTAGTAATGGGCAGGCAATACTAGGCATTGTGCAAGTATTAAGGATACAAATAATAACAATAGTCCCTGCCTTCAAGGAGCTTATACTCTAAAGGGGAAGTCAGCACATAAAAGGGGTCTGAAATGGGAGGTGGGTGAAGATGCCCCAGGGCCCAGAGGCCAAGTCCAGAGTCGGAGATGCTGTAGGGAGAGGAATGAAGCATGACTAGCCTGAGTTCATCCCAAGATGGACTCTTCTTTCCCCAAAGAACTCATCACTGGAAGAAGGAGGCCGTGTCATGGTGGAGGAATGCCCCAAGAGAAGGCTGTAGAGTTAGAAACACAACCCATATACAAACACAATAAAAAATTGTAATTAAAGCCGAATATAATTATATAATTAAATTCATGTAGTCCAAATATATTTTCCTCTGATCATATATGTCAGTAATGTCCTCAATGATCCATCTCCTTTGTACCTCCCCAGACATTTTTTTGCACCTCTTTAATGCATTGGGATTATAATATTGTATATTCTTTCTTGAGGTGGATCTTTGTACTATATAATTTTCCACTAGCTTCCTGGTATAATTTTGTAGATGATGGTACTGTGCAACAAAGCCCCAGTCACCTTTTCTTGGTTATAGCTCTCCTAGGCTATGAACTCCATAAAGTAGGTGCTATGTTTTAATTAAAATTTTATTTTTCCTCCAAAACATAGCATAGAGCTTTGCACAGAACAAGCATTTAACAATTTAAAAAAAATATTTAATTTCTGATCACACAGTCCAAAAATTGAAAAACCTAGATGCCCTTGACATATAACATTTCCATTTATTCAACTCCAGGAATGTTTATTAAATGTTATGGCACAGCAACTGTACTATAGGGGTCCCAAAAATGTGCTCCCAGATTTCAAGAAACTTGCTTTTAAAAGAGCCAGAGAGAAAAAAAATATACTTTGTGTGAAATAACTATCTTAAGATAATAGCCTACAAGATGGGATAGTCCTTAGCAGTATTTGGATAGAAGGTCAATATTGGACATGCTTTCAGTGTGATGGATTGATCTCAAAGGAACACAGCAAATGGAAAGTTCGAATTCTAGCTTCCTCTAAGTCCCTTTGGATAACATACTCAAGAATATGACATCATTTTAAGGAGGCGGGCTGGCATTTCTATTGAAGCTGCAGATTGTTAAAAACCTTCATAAGTAGCTCCCATTTCCCAGTGCTTAAAGGTTTCTGAAATTCTTTTCTCAAAATGACGGAAGGATGTAGGTCATGCATTATTATTTTCCTTTTACACATGAGAGTCTGAAGCTCATAGCAGGGCAGAGTCTTGATAGTAAATGACGGATTCAGGTTTCAAGCCCAAATTTCCTGACTTCAGATACAAGAATCTTTCCAATTAGAGCATGTTGTACTCATACTCCTATTGCTTTGTTGTGTACCAAAGACTATACAAGACTCAGGGTTAAAGAAATTTGTGCTTGAATCCTGTTTCTATCACTAGCTGTGTGATTGTGGGGAAATCACTTTCCCTCTCAGAGTCACAGTTTTTTCATATGTAAAATGGTGATAATGATGCTTGCACTAATCTTCCATAGTGTATTATTATAAGTAAAAGAGCTTTGTAAACCTTAAAGCCCCAGGAAAATGGGACTATTTAATATATAAGTTTTAGGCTTTTGACAAAACACCATGATTCCATTTGAGTTGTCCATTAGTGGTAACACTGGCTTCCACATTGAGGGACTTCCCTTTTGGTCTTCTCTGCTCCCCTGATTGGGACTGCCCCAGACTACTTAAAAGCTGATGTGGCAGCTCTATTCTTTCCAGTGGCATGGAAGACCATCATATCTGCCATCTGCCCTACTATTCTTCCTCCTCAGGTCCTCCAGGCCTTACTGTCTCCCCAATGTTTATGCCCATTTGTCCTGGAACTGTTATCTGACTCACAGATGTTCTGGAGCCTTGTCATTTGCCCCACTGCTGATCCCTTAGTTTATCTGGGCTCTCTCTCATTCACACTGAACTTTTTTTTTTTTAATGTATCATATCCCCCAATTTGAGTGTGAGCTCCATGAAAGCCGGCACTGGTATATTCTTTTCTATTGTATCCTCAGCCTTTAGTGCAGTGCTTGGCATATAATATGCACTTAAGAGGTGCTCATTCATTCAGTTCAGTGTTCCTTTGTGAAGAACCAAGTAGTCTAGTAATAGTTTTCTGCCAGCAGTCTTCATGTTTAAAAAGAGCCAGAAAGAAAGAGCTAGAAATCAAGAAACAAATATTGAGGCTAGAAGGAATCTCAAAAGTCCAAACTTTTTGTTTTACAGAAGAAAAGTGCAAAGCCCAAAGATGAAATGGACATTTTATTCAGATAAAGATTCTACTTTTACCTATGGTGCATAATACATAATTTCATACAATATCCCCTGAAGGATAAATTCTATTATTATTTTCATTTTATAGTTGAAGAAGCTGAAACAAACAGAGATTCAAAGTCTTGTCTAGGGTCATTCAGCTAGATAAGTATCTGAGGCCGGATATGAAGTCAGGTCTTCCTCTAGGACCAAGACTCTTAACTAAATACCTCCCTTCAAGGAATCAAACCTTGGTCTATATGTGACAGGCTGGGTATCTCATCACTATAGTAAAGAAAAGTTTGGACAAAATGCTTCCTAACTATAGTAACTGCCAATCCCTGCCTTTTGTCACCCCTCATTTAGAGCATTGACCACCAACCACTAGTGTCCTTCTCCAGGCCCGTCTTCCTCCATAAGAACTTTGGAGTTGAAGGCAATAATTTTCCAGCACGATTGCACCTGCAATGGAACTTTCCTGTGTGCTTCCATCCTTGACTTTGGTGCAGTTATGGCTACTTATAACTCTATTACAAAAGCATGGAATCATTTTTATATGCATTGGGGAGCATGAGCCAATGTAGGTTTCATTCTTATATGTGTGATAAGCTGCCTAAGATGAATCTTTGTGTTAGTGAATCTACTTCTGGAAATGGGTAATGGAAGGGCCCTGTTCAGCTGGCTTCAGAGCATGTGCAGATCCCCTCTGACATCATATTTCCTTTGGGTATACTACTTGGTGATGAAAACCCTTCTAACTGGCTGCATATGAAAGGCTTCAACCTACATACTCCTCCCTCTCTGCTCAGACAGCATTCACTGAACCAACAAAAAACAAAGAATACTTGTGCAGTGTCTGAAGCTGGGAGGGAAAGGGCCCTGACATCACCTACTTCTGAAAGCAGGCATCCCAAACCATCCTGTGGGTTGATACCATACAAAGCCTAGTGAACATGCTTTAAAGCCCTCACTGTCCAAGGTCCTTCATCACATAGAGATTTTTGTTTTAAGGATTTGGCTCTAAGCTATTTAGTCTGTACAATAATTTTCCCAAGCCTTCTCCAGTATTTATTGAAAAATTAGAAATGAGACTGCTTGAAAGTTATCCTTGATATGTTTCCAGTGCATCTAATTAATGTCAGCTTCCCATCATTTAGCAATTATTTACTGAGCACCTACCAGGTACAAATCAGTGCTGGACGCTATGGGGATACAAAGATGACATTTGCAGTATCATCAGATAATTTAGGGTAATGGCTTTTATGATGAAGATTTTCATTTAAGGATTGCCCAAAGCTACATCTCCCAATTCCCTCTTCCTTCCCCTCCCCAAGAACTCAATAAGATAGGGAATATAGAGGATGTTATTCTCATATTACAGATGACAAAATCATGCTTGAGGCAAGTTGAGTAACCTGCTTAACATCACCTGAGTAACAATACTATGATTCAAATTCATATTTCTTAACTCAAATTCCAGGAAACTGGACCATCTGACTAAAACTTATAATAATCATTGGTCATAAATCCAGTTTTTCTACATCATTTCAAAACAGTAACAAAATTCTTTGAAGAATGAAATAGTATTCATAAAAGAAAGAAGAATAAAGTAAAGAAGAAACATTTTGCAAGAAATTTAATAGAAAAAAATTTAATTTAGTCATTAAAAGAGGCTCCAGTAGTCAATAACTATTATTTTTTAAATTTTTATTTATTTATTTTTTTGGCTGAAGCAATTAGGATTAAGTTACTTGCCTAAGGTCACATAGTTAGGAAGTGTTAAATGTCTGAGGTCAAATTTGAACTCAGGTCTTCCTGATTTCAGGATTTGTGCTTTATCCATTGTACCACCTAGCTGCCCCCCAATTTTTTAAATTAAAAAAATTATTTTTAAACTTTTTATTTTCAAAATATATGCAGAGATAATTTGACAACATTGACCCTTGCATAGCCTTGTGTTTCAGATTTTCTTTTCCTTCCCTTTACTCCCTCCCCAGATGGCAAGCAATTCAATATAGTTAAACATGTTAAAATATATGTTAACTCCAATATGTATAAACATGTTTATACAATTCTCTTCCTGCAACAGAGAAATCAGATTAAAAAAAGAAAGTAAATGAATAGAAAAACAAAATGCAAGTAAACAACAACAAAAAGAATGAAAATGCTCTCTTGTGATCCACACTCAGTTCCCACAGTCCTCTCTCTCTGGGTGTAGTTGACTCTCACCATAATCATTGGAATTGGCATCAGTCATATCATTGTTGGAAAGAGTCACGTTCATCAGAATTGATCATTGTATAATCTTGTTGTTGCTGTGTATAATGATCTCCTGGTTCTGCTCATTTTTTTTTAAATTTAAATTTTATTTTATTTAATAATAACTTTGTATTCACAGAATCCATGCCAGGGTAATTTTTTACAACATTATCCCTTGCACTCGCTTATGTTTCGATTTTTCCCCTCCCTCCCTCCACACCCCCCCCCCCCAAGATGGCAAGCAGTCCTATATATGTTAAATATGTTGCAGTATATCCTAGATACAATACATATTTGCAGACTGGTTCTGCTCATTTCACTTAGTATCGTTTCATGTAAATCTCTCCAGGCTTCTCTAAAATCCTCCTGTTGATCATTTCTTATACAACAATCACATTCCATAACATTAACTTACCACAACTTATTCAGCCATTCCCTAATTGATGGGCATTCATTTAATTTCCAGTTTCTAGTCACTACAAAAAGAGCTGCCACAAACATTTTTGCACATGTGGATCCGTTTCCCTCCTTTAAGATCTCTTTGGGGTATAGGCCCAGTAGAAACAATGGTGGATCAAAGGGTGCACAGTTTGATAACCCTTTGGGCATAGTTCCAAATTGCTCTCTAGAATGGTTGGATTTGTTCACAATTCCACTAATAATGTATCAGTGTCCCAGTTTTCCCCGCATTCCCTCCAACATTCTGCATTATCTTTCCCTGTCATCCTAGCCAATCTGACAGGTGTGTGGTGGTATCTCAGAGTTGTCTTACTTTGTGTTTCTCTGATCAATAGCGAGTCAATAACTATTTTGGAGTAAAAGAAAATACCAGAAATAGCTAATATTTATATAGTGTTTATTATATGCCATTCATTGTGCTGAATGCTTTGTAATTATTATCTCAATTGATTCCCACAACAATCTTTCCAGGTAGGCGCTATTATTATTTCTATTTTATAGATGAGGAAACTGAAGTAAATGAGTTTAAGAGATTGAAGAGCTGATAAGAATGTAAAGTCACATTTGAGCTCAGGTCTTCCTAACTTCAGGCCCAGCTCTATTAGAGATGCAGTGCTTAGGAATATTGCAGTAATAACTTTCAGGTTACTTGGTCTAGGTAATGATATAGTAGAAACCTCAATAGTATAGAGATCCCATTACTTTTCAAGTCTTGGGAATGATGTAGCCACTTTAGCAATGTAGGTAGTGGGAGTGATAAGGCACAACCTTGAAGAATGTGTATGACAGAAAGGGAGTGGGCCGGATAGCTTTTACTTCACTAAGTCATATTCAAGGAGGCCTGATTTGTCATCCAAGAATCTGGCTTGCTATCTCTCACCTGGACTTACACAATGAATACTTCTTAGTCTCCTGAAAGAAGAAAGGGGATTGTTGTTAGCCCCCATTACCAAATTTCTCACCAGTCATATGAACCCCAACCCTATGATGTCATTTACCCAACTCTGTTCTTTGTTCTGTACTCCCCAACTCCACTGCTAATAGTTCTTCATATAGATTTACTTGTTTGCCCTCCGCTCTTTGCTATCTGCCTCTTTTGGCATTTAGCTCACTTTAATTAGCATTACAATTATAGTAAAACTTTGCCTCTTGACCTAGAAATTATACTTGCAACACTAATCTAGAGCTCTAATATATTTGGGGGGTCCCACTGTACCACAGCATATCCACTGTGCCAACTAGTTTCCCCAAGGAGAAATATTTAGAAGGAAAAGACAAGACTGTCAACAGCTACGTTTCCAGAAAAGATAATGTACAGATTTCAAGAATCTACAGAGTGATTTAAAATTATAATGAGAAATAAAAACCTAGTATTTATAAGGTAACAAGTAATATTGATGAAGGAAAAATTCAAGAAGATGAACTTGATAATTGGCAAAGTAGAAAACAGTGGAAAGAAATCAATGACTCAGGGGAACAATTAGGAATAGCCTGGTCAGGCAGAATGAAAAAATACAGAAGTGGATAAAGAATGAAGCAAAATGTTAAAATAACAAAACTGAAAGGAGACCTCAGATTGATATGAACCAAAGCAACACTGCTAGAGGACAATCCAAAAAAATTAAACACCTACTATGTGCCAGGTACTGTGCTAAGGAAACAAATTAATAAAAAGACTATCCTTGTCCTAAAGGAGCTTATAATCTAATGATAGGGGAAATAATATATAAAAGAAGGGAGGAAAATAGGGTGGGGGAAATTTAAGGGGATACCTAATATGGGGATGTCTTGGTCTGTGAAAATGAAATCAGGCAAAAGAGCAGATGCAAAATGAGGAAGTAGTAGGGTAGCATAAAGCTCCAGAAAATGAGTTATTGGTCTCCCATTTATACAAAAGTGTTTAAACAATTTTTCTTTTTGTGGTTATGGTAAAAAATTAGAAATTGAAGGGATGTCTACCAATTGGGAAATGCTGAACAAGTTGTGCTATGTGATAATGATGGAATACTATTGTGCTATAAGAAATGATGAACTGGATATTTTCAGAAAGACTATGAAAGACATGAACTGATGCAGAATGAAGTGAGCAGAATCAGGAGAACATTGTATGCAGTAAGAGCAATATTGTACTGTCAATTGTATTGTATAATCAGTGACTATAGTAATCTAGTGTTTGATAAGTCAAAAATCCCAGATTTTGGGGTAAGAACTCTCTATTTGACAAAAATTATTGGGAAAACTGGAAATTAGTATGATAAACTAGACATTGATCTACATTTATCATCCTATGGGTTCATGATTTAGCCACAAATTATTTAATTTATTTAAATATTTAAGCAAATTAGAAGAAGAAAGGATAGTCTACCTCTCAGATCTGTGGAGAAGGAAGGAGTTTGTAGCCAAAGAAGAACTAGAGTTCTATGGAATACAAAATGGATAATTTTGAGTATATTAAATTAAAAAGATTTTGCGCAAACTAAACCAATACAGATAAGATTAGAAGGGAAGCAATAAATTGGAGAAAAAAAAATTTTTTTTAACATCCAAGAGTTCTAATAAAGGGCTTATTTCTTATTTAGATAGATAATTGAGTCAAATTTATAAGAATTCAAGGCATTATCCAACTGACAAATGGTCAAAGAATATGAACAATTTTCAGATGAAGAAATTAAAACCATGTATAGTCATATGAAAAAATGCTCTAAATCTTTATTGATTAGAGAAGTGCAAATTAAGACAACTCTGAGGTATCAGTATACACCTCTCAGACTGGCTGTGATGACAGGAAAATATAATGATAATTGTTGGAGGGGATGTGGGAAAACTGAGATACTGATACATTGTTGGTGGAGTTGTGAAATGATTTATTTTGGAGAGCAATTTGGAACTATTCCCAGAGGGCTATAAAATTGTGCATACCCTTTGATCCAGCAGTGTTACTGCTGGGTTTATATCCCAAAGAAATCTTAAAGAAGGGAAAGGAACCCACATGTGCAAAAATGTTCGTGGCAGAAACTGGAAATTGTGGATGTCCATCAGTTGGAGAATGACTGAATAAGTTCTGGTATATGAATGTTATGGAATATTATTGTTCTGTAAGAAACGACTAGCAGGATGATTTCAGAGAGACCTGGAAAGACTGACATGAACTGATGCTAGGTGAAGTGAGGAGAACCAGAATTAAAAGCAAATAAAATTTAAAAGATGATTCAATGTTAAGGTGGAATAAGAAGGATAAATCCACCGAAACTTTCAAATCCCATATAGTAAAGGTATCATTCAAAAGCAATCTAAAAATTTTGAGGGAAGATTTCTTTTTTCCCCCTTTTTTATGGTATTTTGTTTTTTCAAGCATATGTAAATATAGTTTTCAATATTCATTTTTGTTTGTGTTCCAAATTTTTCTTCCTCCTCCACTTACTTCTCTCCTTTGCAAAGACAGTAAGGTTAATTATGTACAATCCTTCTAAATGTGTTTCAATATTCATCATGTTATGCAAGAAAAATCAGACTAAAAGGGGCGTTTACGAGAAAGAAAAAAACATCAAAAAAACAAAAGGTGAAAATACCGTTTTGATCCACATTGAGTCTCCATAGTTCTGTCTCTGGATGTGTATGATACTTTCCATCACAAGTCTATTGGAATTACTCATTGTTGAAAATTACTCATTGAATCACTCATTGTTGAAAAGAGCCAAGCCCAAAACTGTTGATCACCACATAATCTTGTTACTGTGTATAATGTTCTGTTGATTCTGCTTATTTCATTCAGCAACAGTTCATCTAAGTCTTTCCAGGCTTTTCTGAAATCAGCCTGATGATCACTTCTTATGGAACAATAATATTCCGTTATCTTCATATACCATAACTTATTCAGCCATTCCCTAGCTGGTGGGCATCCACTCGATTTTCAGCTCCTTGCCACTACACAAAGAGCTGGTACAAACATTTTTTCACAGATGGTTCCTTTTCCATTTTTTATTATCTCTTTGGGAAACAGACCCAGTAATGACACTGCTTGATCAAAGGGCATGCAGTTTTATAGCTTTTTGGGCATAGTTCCAAATTGTTCTCCAGAACACTGAGTTCAAATTCAGTCACAGATACTTACTAGCTGGGTGATTCTGGAAAAGTCATTTAACCTTTTTTGCCTCAGTTTTCTCATCTGTAAAATGAGCTGGAAAAGAAAACGCAAACCACTCTAATCTCTTTGCCAAGAAAACCCTAAATGTGCTCACAAAAGAGTTGGATACAACTGAACAACAAAATCCCTTACAAGAAGTCATCCAAGCTTTACATGAAGAAGCCGAAGAACTTACTACATCCTGACATAATTTGCTCTACTTTGGAGTAGCTCTAATTATTAGGATTTTTTTTTCTTATTTTGAGTCAATATTTGTTGCTGCAATTTCTACCCACCATTATTAGTTCTTTCATATGGGGCTAAGGAAAACTTCTATATATTATTCTTCAAATACTTATAGACAACTATTAAAATCTTTAAATTAAATCTTAAATTTTTAAAATCTTTTAATCTTTTTTACTTAAGCATACATAGTTCCTTCAAGTGATTCATAATTTCTGGTGCCCTAGACATCCTCTTACAATTCACCAATATTCTTCCAAAAAATGTGGCACCAGACACTGAATAAAGTACTCATGATATGATTTAAAGAAGATGCAGGAAGATGATTACTGGTTCCCCCTCCCTCATTTTGCAGCCTAGCATAGAATTCACATTTTTTGGCAGTCAAAGCACCATGCTGAATCATGTTCAGCTTATGGTCCATTAAAACCTCCAGTACTTTGTCTGCATCTCTCTCCTCTTGCCACTATTGCATTCTATCATTTATCTTACCCATTTGTATTCATGGTTTTATACCTCCTGGTCAATTGTACACCCTTCAAGGTCAAGAATTATATTATTTTCATCTTTGTATTTTTAGCATCAAATACAGGGCTTGGTACAGAGTAGATCCTTAAAAAAGACTTATTAGAATTGAATTAAAGAGATGAGAGATCATTCAGCTTTTGTCCAAAGACAACTAGGAAAGGAAGGGAAAAAAATCAATATTTTTTCAAATCAATTTTTAGGAACATGTCCTGAGATTGAACCTAACTTACCTTCTATCAACATCAAGGGATTTACTCCTTGATCTGACCTTTGGGACAAAACAAAACAAAATCCTTCCATAAGATAGTCTATTGAATACTGAAAGAAAGTTCTTTACTTTCCCTATCTTCTTTCCTCTAGAATGAACATACTTAGTTTTTTTCATCTAAAATTTTTAATGACATAAATTCAAAGCCAATCGTTTTCCTAGTTGCCCTTTCTAAAAGTTCACCTGATTAGGGGCCTTCCTAAAATGTGGCGTTCAGAATTAAACATTATACTTTAGATATAATTTGATCTGAAGAGAGTACAAAGAGACTAGCATCTCATTCCTGGAAGCTGTTTTTATTTTATTTACTTATTTACTTATTTATTATGTTACATATTAATATATAGTATTTATTTAATAATAATAGTATTATTAATAACAAAATGTGTTCAGAGAAATTCTATCCTTGAAATATGCATTGGTTTGCCCTGCCCTCTCTTTGTTCTTTTAGTGTATTTTTTCCAGTCTGGGAAACTAGTCTAACATATCATCCTTTGTGAGCTCAGAAGAACATGGGTTCTTAGTGGAAGCCAGTTGATTTGTGTGTGTCTGGGGGGAAGTAGGAGTGATTATCAGCAGTTGTTGATATGAAATGGTTCAAGATAATTTGAGCAATTTCTGAAAGTGTCCCTCTGAGAGACATAGCAGAAAATGCATTGATATTGTAGGCAAAACACCTAAATTTGCAAACTGACTCTAATGTTTATTACATAACCCTAATTAAGTCATTTAAAATTAGTTCACTTGCAAAATAGGAATGATAATAATAATTGTATTGTCAATATTCAAAGAGCTGTGAGAAAATCAAATTGTCAATATAGAGAGGTGAGCTATAATCAAGGCCCTGATTATGTCTTGCAGTAGGAGTAACTGCCTAAAAAGAGGGAGTAACCTCATAGTATACTGTAAAATATACCCTCTTCCTGAGGTTAGAGATTATTTTCTTTGTATGGACCAAAGTCAATTTTGTCCTTGAAAAGGCTCAGTAAATTCTTAAAGATGATGTGAAACTGAATGGGATAATTAAATCAGTTCAAAAGTACCAAGATCTGAAAAAATCTCAGCAGGAAAAAAATTCCAATTAAATTTAATAGCAAAAAAGTAAAGCTTTATGCTAAGATTCAAAACACTAGCTTCAAGTACAAGATGGAGGAGATAGCTAAATAAGTTTGTATAAAAAAAAATCTGGAGATATAAGTGGGTCATAAGCTCAAAATGTGTTGACTTCACATAGTAGCTCTCAAAGCTAAAGCTGTCCATGCTACGTTCAGAGAGACAGTGTCCTAAAACCTAAAACCATAACTGGAATATTTTATTAAGTCACAGTGTGGGGAGGATATTGGCAAGATGAACAGTGTTTAGAGGAGAGTAACTAGAATGCTAGAGATATTCATTAAAAGAACATTTAAGGAGGTTATTGGGATATTTTGATAAATTGAGCCTAATTCAGTTAACAACTCTGTCCAGTACAGATCACAGAATGATAAAGGACATTAAGATCATTCCATTTAAAGATTGTTGGGGAAACTATAGATGTTTGCTTGTAGAGGAAAAGATGTAGGATTTTGAATTTGAAGTTACCTCCAAGCATCTAAAGGATTTTGGGGAGAGAAACAGATTAAAATTTCTCTCCTTATACATTTTCTCTCACTATCTTCTGTAGCAGACTGTTCCTACTGTCATCCCACTCTATCTTTTATCTCCAATCTCTTCTATCTATTATTGCTTTTTTTCCTCCTTAGTGAAACCCATGTCTCCTAAGAAACTCATTTGATCTGACAGTTCCTGCTTGCTATCATCCTGACAGTCTCTCAGAAGAGAGGTGACATTTCAGCTACAATTGAGAAATCCAACTGCACCAGTTCCTGTCCTTTCATTTCATTCTAAACCCCCTGTGATTCTACTTCTGACCTCATCATTCAACTGAAACTGTTCCCTTCAGAGCTCCCAGTGGTCCCTCAATAGTCAAAATCAGTGGCTTTTTCTCAAGCCCCACTCAGCCTTTTTGACCTCTCTGCAGCCTGTGACACTGTTGGTCACCATCTCCTGTTGGATGCTCTCTCTACTCTTAGTTCTTTTAATGGTCTGACTGCTTCTTTGGGATCTTTTAACCCATAGGCATCTCAAACTTAACATATCCAAACCAAAATTTATTATCTTTCTTTTTTTAAATTAATAAAAATCCATTTTTATCTCTTCCCCCATTTTCTTCCCATTGGAGAAAAAAAGGAAAGCAAAGTCCTTGTAACAAATATACATAGTCAAGCAAGACATTGGTCATGTCCAAATGATATGTCTCATTCTGCATTCTTACTCTATCACCTCTTTTCAAGAGGTGGGTAGCATGCATCATCATCAATTTTTTTGGATTCATGACTTTTCTGAGACTGTTATAGCACATTAGTATCCCATTATATTCATATACGCTAATTTGTTAAATTACATTTAGTAAAATTAACAAGTGCTTTTTTTCTCTCCTTCCCCTCTCCCATTGGGGGCATAAACTTTGTAATGATAAATATAGTCCAATAAAACAAATTCCCACATTGGTCTGTTCAAAAATATACATCATCACCTCTTAGAAAGTGGATAGCAGGCATCATCCTTGGGCTTCTGAAATCATATTTGGTCAAAGTTCTTAAATCTTTCTAAGTTATTTCTCTTAACAGTGTTGTTTTTAGCATTGTGCAGGTTGTTCTAGTTCTGCTTCCTTCTCTCTGCATCAATTCCTAAAGTCTTTCTAGATTCCCCTGAAATCATCGCAGTCATCATTTTTTAAAGCAAACAGTGTCCCACATACCATATTCATATACCATAACCGATTCAGACATTTCCCAGTTGATGAGCACCCTCTTGGTTTATAATTTATTTACCATTGTTGAGGTGTGGGAATAAGGAGGAAAGATCCCCTCTGCTCAGAGACAGGTCAATTGTGAAAGAATTCATGAACCTGAAATCTGTTTGCGGGCAAAAGGAAGTTTTATTGTTGGCTAAGAGGGAATTCCCTTAGTGGGCAAATTCTTAATGAAGAGATTTACAAAGAGTATGTGAACAGCAACCTATTTTATGAGCAAATCATGGCCAGAGATTGGGGGCAGTTTGAGCTGATTATCAGACCAAGATCTCCCAAATGAATGAAATAACTTTGAAGACTTTTTTCCAGAATTTGGAATTTTCTGAAGAGGGTCTGGGCTACCTTCAAAAGATCAATGGAGGATGATTTGACTAAGATTTCCAATCAAATAAAATCATTTTGAAAGCTTTTCCTCAGACTCTGGAATTTCCTGAAGATCTGGGGCCACCCCAAAAGATTAATGTAGGATGCTTTGACCAAAATCTCCAATTAAATGGTGCCACTTAGTTTAGAAACAGCTTGTCTGGAAAATATGCTTTTTCTCCCAGACTTTTTGGAGTCTGAGATCTAATTTCAGGGTTCACTCCTGCCACCACCACAGAAGGAACCAATATAAATATTTGAGTATATGTAGATACTTTTTTTGGGGGGGGGCAGTCTCTTTGGTGATGTAGGCCTACTAGTAGTATCAGTAGGTGAAAGAATGTGTAAAATTGAGTAACTTTGAGGGCATAGTTTCACATTGCTTTCCAAAATGGCTGATCAACACACAGCTCAACAGTGCTTATTTTCACATAGTTATGAAAGGTAATTTTTCTCACTCCTTTTGTTTATTAGATCACCCTTTTGGTTTAAATCATATACCCATTTGGAGCTTATCTTGGAATGTGGTATGAGAAGTTGGTGTATTTGTAGTTTCTATCATATTTTGTAGTTTTCCCAATTTTTTTGTCTAATAGTAAGCTCTTACCTTAGTATTTGGGGTCTTTGGGTTTAACAAATACCAGGCTAGATGTTCATTTACTTCTCTATGTTAAGTACCTATCCATTCCACTGAACAGCATATCTATTTCTTAAGCAGTACCAAGTAGTTTTTGAAGTTTACTGCTTTGTAGTATAGTTTGACATCTGGTACTATAAAAATCTTTTCCTTAACATTTTTCACTATTTCCTTGTAAAAAGTTATCTTTCCCTCTAAACCCTTTCTTTTCCCCAATTTTCCTGTTACTACTGAGGGAAACCTAATCTTTAACAATCATCTAGGCTCAAAACCCCGGTGTCATTCTTGAGTCCTCATTTCCACTCACCCACAAATCTAATTTGTTGTCAGGTTTTGTTTCTACCATTATAACATCTCTTCTATACATACCCTGTTCTCCAGTCATGCAGCCTAATTCAGGGCTGCATTGATTCTTGCCTGAATTACTGCAATGGATCCAACAAAAACTGGACAATCAGCTGTCCAGGATATTGTTGAGGAAATTCCTATTCAACTTGGGACTTGACGAGGTAATCATTTATTTTCCTTCTGATTCTGAGATCCTATAAATGACTGAATGAAGGTGTTATGGTAGAGTAGAAAGAGAGAAGTTATGGAAAACTCTTGGCCATCCATAAAGTACTCTATTATCATCATCATCTTCCTCTCTAATAATAGCAGTTAATATTTATAGGATGCTTTGCAAAGTCATTAACATAAATTATCTTATTTGATGCTTACAACAACCCAATAAGGTAGGTGCTAATTGTTGCTCTTACTGTAAAGTGAGGCAACTGAAGTTTAGAGATGCGGCAGCAGATAGAGCTCAGGCCCCGGTGGCAGCAGAACCCGAGTTCAAATCTGGCCCCCTCACACTCCCCAGCTGTGTGACTATGGGCACGTTACTTAGTCCCAAGAGTCTCCAGCAAAATAAAAATAAGAGAATCACCTAGAATTCACACAGCTAGTAAACATTTAAGTAGGATTCCTGACTCCAAGGCCAGCACCTTATCCACAGAGCAGCCGAGTTTCCCACTAAAATGGTTATTGCTATTGCTATATGTGATATGTACATTAGAGAAAGGCAAGCAAAGTGTTACATGAAGAATGGGGGAAGATCCTATCAAAATAGGGAAGATTTTCTGGAGGATGAATGAGTAGGCAGCTGATGCACATGGAAGGAGGGAGCCTGAGGTTGCCAAGAGCAGAAAAGACAGGCATTTCCTGGTAACTGCATTGTTCACAAAGAGACTAAATGTTCACCTCAAATTTCTTCAGCTAGAGCCTGAACAGAAAGACTCAAAGGCATTAGAAGAGTCTCTGAGGTTTAGCGAATAGCATTTACCCTGAAAATTGTCTTCTTCCTCCTCTTCCCATCCATGGAACAGATTCTGTTCTCACTGCAGCTCAGCTTTTGCATATTAGTGCACACCATAAAAGTCACCTTGGATTCTAAAGAAAGGACTCCTTATACAATTAACCCTTTAGAATCATTTGAGGAACTGGGGATGTTTAGTCTTTAGGAGAGAAAATTGGTGGGGGATATGATAACTATCTTTAAATTATTTGAATTCTTGTGACTGACAGATTGCATCTGTCTTGTTTGACCAATAGTGAGAGAGAACTCAATTTCTTAGGGCAATCCATTTCTCGTTGAGATATACTAATTATTAGGAAGTTTGGGACTTGCTGAGTTATGGGACCCTGCTGAGAGGGAGTACCAAGGCCACCTTGGCCTTTGTGCACAATAGGTTTTGTGCTGCTTTGCAGAAACGCCCTTGTTGAGCAAGGAGAAGTGATTTGTGATCCTGGGAATGAGTGTAAGCCAAAGGGTCACAGCTAGTGACTGTGAACAGGGATGCCTGAACAGGGCCTCTCACCTGTGAGTGAGCTGCTAAATTGTTGGAATGGCTCTCCTCCATTGGCAGATACCATGCATAGCAAAGCCCTTGAGCTACTTCTCTGAATGGTGATTGGGGATTGCCTACTGTCCACGCGCTGATCATGCTTGCAAAAATGTGTATCAGCAAGTGTATGGCATAATAAACTGGAGCTCTTTTTCATACTCTATGAGTTTCCCGCCTCTGAGATCAAAGGGCTCATATGCTTTGAGCTCTTAAAAGATGACCTCAACAGGGACTTTGTTTGGAATTGATCTAATTATTTCCTTAAAAAGAGTCTAAATCTTCCCCTTGACAACAACCACCCAATACTCCTATTTGCCCAACCAAGTCAAACCCATAGCCTCAATTTGCCTACTTATAAAATAGAAGCACCCATTCTTTCACTATCTCACAGCTTTGTTGGGAGGATAATGAATGGATATAAAGTGCTTTATAACTATAAAGAACTATAAAATATGATATATAAATATAATCTCAGTTTAAATAACCATTTTCACAGAGATTTTGGAAAATACTACTATATCTTTAGAGAAAGGAAATGGAATCTTGAGAATGTAATGTTAATTTAAGTATAACAGTAATGATTTATTATGATTTTATTAATGTGATTTATCAGCACATTGATTGAAGTAGAAAGGTAGAAAACCATTCACTGCAGTTCTACTTCTGCCAAAGTTTCCACATGGAACGCAACTGCTTTGTCAACACAAAAATGATCATAATGGTTGGTGATCAGATAAGGAATGGAATTATTTCATGTGCACAGGATAGCATGCAGTTCCTTCCCCAAACTAGGTTTTGTGCTAGAACTAGCTTATTCAAGATTTGATTGTCATATTTTCAGAGTGAGTATTTATACCTCAGAAAGTGGTGATTCAAACTAGGATTCAAACTTATTGCTTTTTTGACTATCTGCACTTTAAAAAGTGATGAAGAAAATATTAATAGTGCAGATTAAACTTAAAAGTATGTCATGCATGCATTTTTTCCCATGAAGAGCTGGTTGTTAAATATTTACCAGCATATTTTTGCCCCCATCCATCCAAAGATAAGATTGTTTTATTATACTTTGTGGTTTCCTAATACACCTCTCCCTGGACAAGAACCTTCACTTCCTAGTTTTGTTTAAAACTATGACCATAATGTCTTCCATAGGCAATGTCATTTCTTTTCTAGATCATGGATGAAATAGACAAGATGGTGTTTATATGCTGTGGAGGAGCCAATTTGTTGCTCTTTTCACAGCATTCTCTATCTCTTGACTCAATGCCTTTGCATTGGCATGATTTCCCACTTATAGACTTCTCTGAAGAATCAGTTTAATTGCCATTTTCTTCAGTAGACCTTATCTCTACCTTTGTACATTCATTCCCTTTTCTGATATTACTTTCCATCTATTCTGAATATATCTTTTATGCATTGGTATTTGTATGTTGTCTCCCTTATTTGAATGTGAACTACAAGAAAGCTGAGAGTGTTTTTGTCTTTCTTAAATTTAAATTTGAAATTTTCCCCCAATTATATGTGGAAGCAATTTTTAATATTTTTTAAATTTAATTTCCAAGAAAAATAAAGAAATTAAAGGAAAAGTATGTTTCAATCTGCATTCAGACTCTACCAGTTCTTTCTCTGGAGTTGGACAAAATTCTTTTTCATAAATCTTTCAGAATTATTTTGAATCATTGTATTGCTGAAAATAGTTAAGTCATTCACCATTGATCATATGACATTGTTGTTAGAATCTACAATGTTCTGGTTCTGTTCATATCGCTTTGAACCAGTTCTTGTTAAGTCTTTCCAGCTTTTTCTAAGAGCATCCTGCTCGTCATTTCTTATAGCACAATAGTAGTCTATCCCAATTATACACAATAATCTGTTTAGCCATTCCCCAATTGATGGACATTTCTTCAATTTCCAATGTTTTGCTACTACTATAAGAGCAATTATAAAAATTTTTGTACATATAAGTCCTTTTCCTTTTTCTTTTTTGACTCTTTGGAATGCAGATCTAGTAGTGGTTTTGTTGGGTGAAAAGGTATGCATAGTTATATAGTCCTTTGATTACAGATCCATACAGAATGGTTGAATCAGTATACTACTTAACCAACAATGCATTAGTGTCCTAATTTTCCCACATGCCCCCAACATTTGCCATTTTCCTTTTTTTTTTTTTCCAAAAAAAGGTTTTTAGCCACCCTGATAAGTGTGGCAGCTCAAAGTTGTTTTAATTTACATTTCTCTAAAATAATAGCAATTTAGAGCATTTTTTTCATATGATTATACCTATGTTTGATTACTTTGTCTGAAAAGTGCCTATTCATATCCTTTAACCATTTATCAATTGAGGAATGGCTCTCATTTCTACAAATTTGACTTAATTCTTTGTCTTTATCAGAGAATCTTGCTGTAAATGTTTTTTCAGTTATTATTACTATGTCTTTCTCTCCTTCCCATTTCCCCCTGTTTTATCTAACATTCGTTCTCTTCTTACCCTGTTTTAATTGTTTCTTTTTGGCTTATTGTAATATTTTTTCTTTGACTTGTGAGTTTTGGAATTTGGCTATCATATTCTTGTGAGTTTCATTTTGGAATCTCTTTTAGGAGATGATTAGTGAATTCTTTCAATTTCTCATTTACCCTCTGGTTCTGGAATATCAGGACAGTTTTTCTGATAATTTATTGAAAGATAATATCTAGGATCCTTTTTTGATTTAAATTCTTAAATCATTTCTCCTTGACCTATTTTCCAGGTCAGTTGTTTTTCCTATGAGATGTTTCACATTTTCTTTTATTTTTTTGTTATTTTAAATGTTTTATTGTTTCTTAATGTCTCATGAAGTCATTAAATTCCATTTGTTTAATACTACTTTTTAATTTCTTTTCTTTAGTGAATTTTTATACCTTTCCCCCCATTTATCCAATTTTGTTTTTTAATGAATTTTTATTCAGTGAATTTTTGCAAATCTTTAACCATTTATTCAGTTCATCTCTTCATTAGATTTTTGTGTCCTTTTTTTATTTTTTAACCATTTGTCCTATTCTATTTTTAAAGGTGCAATTTTCTTCAGTGGTTTTTGTGTGTCCTTTACCAAGTGGTTGATTCTTTTTTCATGATTTTCTGACATCACTTTCATCTGTCTTCCCAATTTTCCCTCTGTGTCTCTTACTTCATTTTAAAAATCTTTTTCAAGCTCTTCCATGACCTGAGATCAATTCCTATTTTTCTTTCCGGATTTGAATGTAGCAGTTTGTGTTTTGTTGTCACCTTCTCAATTTGTCTTTTGATTTCCCCTGTAACCATAATAACTTTCTCTAGTTAGGATTTTTTTCTTGCTATTTACTCATTTTTCCAGGCTATTTCTTGACTTTCAACTTTATGCTAAAACGGGGCTCTGCTTCTGGTGTGGGGGTGACAATGCCCTAAGCTTCAGGGTTTTGTTGTTGTTTGTGCAGCTATTTCAGAGATCATTCTGGGAACCTGTAAGATTTTGCTTCTTTTGAAGTATTACAACCTTGGAGGAGTTATGTTTACCACTCTCCTGGCCTATGCTCTGGTCTGTGAGTGAGCACAAGCACTCTTTTCTGTTCCTCTGTAACCCAAGTTCTGGTGGGCTAGTGCTCCTCCTCACCCACCCAGCCCAGGAGTGATCCAGGATTATGATCTACATCTGAGTATAGATAGTGCCACAGAGACTTGCCTGTGGTGTTAACATAGGGATCCCTGTGATCTCTTTCTGACAAGTTGTCTGACTCCATATGTGTGGGCTGTGACCCTACAATGTATGGGTTGAAGAGTCTGGAAACCACCATTGCCACCATCGATTTAGCCACTCCTATAATTTTGCTGGGACTCAGCCTGTGTTAGACTGTGCTCCCTTCTCTCTGCAGTGCAACATACCTTTCCTGCCACTTTCTTAGTTGTCTCAGGCTGGAAAATTGCTTCACCCCATCCTTTTGTGAGTCCTACTCTGAATTATTTAAAAGTTAAAACAACTTCATTGTTGGAAGGAGTTTAGGAGATAGATAAGACATATTCCTGCCTTTTCTCTACCATTTTGATTCCGTTCCTGTTTTTGTCTTTGTTTGTATCCCCCAAAGCTTAGCACATGGAAAACAGTAAGGGCTTAATAATGTTTGTTGCTGACTGATAGTAGATAGTTGGCCAAAGAGCAATTATTCACTATCTATCATAAGCCCCCAACCTCTGTGTTTACTTTAGCTTGCTAACCAGAAGATATGCTAATTAGAAACAAAAGACTTTCTTTGAAAGTATTTCCTTTCTTGCACATGTGGATATACTCTCCCATGGGTACTATACTATCAATGGGGAAGAGTGCATATGTAGAGAACATATGTGACCAGGGAATACCCAGGGAGGGACATATATAGGAAAGGCTTATTGTTAAGGAACTCTTTTACAGAGGACATTCTTCTACTGAGATAAACTTCAACCCCAAGATTCTCTTTCACTAAGTTAAGAGAAAGCTTTGATATATCCATATCTATATCTATATCTATATCTATATCTATATCTACCATTATTAACCCCCATTTTCTGTGCTAAGTCCTCTGGTAGTATTTCTCACTAAACTTTGCTCAAATAAAATAAAAACAGTCAAATACTCAAATAGATGTGAGCATTTCTTTCATTGTTGAAGACCACATCATATTTATGGTTGTCCAGACTATATGACACCTGCTCATGTTCTACCATAAATTTGCCAGAAGAGGCCCACTCAATTTTTCAGACATCTTCTTTATTTTCCCCTCACATTATGAGGATATCAGTGAAACACTTGGGATGGCTGCATATTATGTCACATCTTCACCATGTGACCAACCTTTCTTTCTTTTATTTTTAAACAAATAACTTATTGGTATAACAAGTTCCTTATTATATGGTACAACCTACTCAAGTGATCAAAAAAAGAAATGTGGGAAATAGTTACACAGATTTTTATAAGAATTTTTTTTACTGTCAAGAATAGTAATGTCATCAACACTTGGATTCTAACAATATAATTCTGGATATGCTCCTGCCCCTCCAGATATGCTTATAGAGGTAAAAATGTAAAAAGAAAAAAGACTGGGAAAATTATCAGCATTTTCTGTTGCTGAGGTATACAATTATTGAAAGCACAGAAGAATTGATTCAGAAGAGCTAGGGCAGAAGAAGGAAAAATTAAAAGAGGGTTCACAATTGGTAGATAATAACCATTTGCCAGATTTTCCTTTTAGGGAGGTAGTACAGTAATCAAGGAAACCCAGTATAAGATGCCACTTTTCACCTAATGAAGAATAGCTGAAGATGTGTGCCTCTAGGAGATAATCTTAAGGAATGTCACATTAGAATTTAACTACAGTTAAATGCAGCAGCGCTGCAGTGCTCAGTGGTCCAGCTCTCCCATTTTAAAAATCTGCACATCTAGGACTCTTGATCATATTTTGAGGCTGATAGGACAAAATCTTAGGCAGCCTCCATATCGGAGACACAGCTTAGAGTTCCTTGAGAAAACCTATATTATTTAACTTTCTAATATCAGAGAAATAACTCTCAGCTGGCAGAGGGAAAACATGGAAGCACATACAGCTCCCCAATCACCATTTTAGGTGTTATCATTCTTGGTGATATACTCTTTCCTAAACAGCAGTCAGTTTTATTTCCACTGGTAGTAAGTTTTTCTCTTCCTCCTTAGATAGGCCACCCCATAATTATGGTGTAATATAGTTAGATTTAAAAAAGCTTAGTGTTGCCCCTTACCAAGTGAAGACTCAGTAAGCTGTTCTTAGTCCACTCAGCAAGCTGTTCTTAGTCCCACCTCTGCCTCTGGCCATGGTACTAGTTACCTGTTTCTTTCTGGGTCCTAATCTTGAGGAGATGGGCGTTTTGTGTCTTCAGCATAGAAGAAGTTTTTTGTTTTTGTTTTTGTTTTTGTTTTTGTTTTTGTTTTTACAGATTTCTGACTATTTGTAAGCAGGGATAAATGGATTCAGGAGTGTATCCTCAGCTATTTAAATTACCAGGTATGACAGTTAGAGATAGATTTAATCCCAACTTAATCGATAGACAAAAGTCTCTAGATTGTTATATAAATTTATGTTCTAAATCCCTTCTGTGTTCAAAGACAGGACAATCACAAAAAATACAGTACCCTCACATCTACATGATATAGTAAGGCAAAAATAACTCACAGACCATATGTAGATATACACAAACTTGAAACTTGGAAACACTAAATCTTAGGGATAAAATCAATGGGGATATTATCAGGTTGTTTTTTTCTTCCTCAGTCCATATAGACCAATATAATAAATATCAATAATAGGTGTAAAATATTTTACAAAACTTTAAGCATTATACAAATACCAGTTTATTATTAATGACAATATATTTTACAGCATTAAAAATTTTACAAAGTTCTTTGCTCACAATAATTCAATGAGGTAGATAGTACACAGATAAGGAAACAAATTAAGTGATTTGTTTGGAATTATGAAATTAGTAAATGTTAGAATTGGGACTTGAGTCAGATTTCTTTTGACTCTTAGTCCCCTGTTTAATGTACCCATTATTCTCTCCCTCAAAGGTACATGAAATCAGGAAAAATATCATATCTACATTTTTCATCTCTCCCAGCACCTAGAGCGATATGTTTGTACAAAATACATATTTGATAAATGCTTGTTGACTTGAATTATAACTCACAATTCTATAGTGTCTTGAGATTTAAAAAGTGTTTTCCTAGAAACAGCCTATTAGAAAGATTGTATAAGCATTATCCCTATTTTAGAAATGAGGAGACTGAGGTTTAGAGAATGTAAATCAAAAATCTATTAAAGTGCTAAATCCAGAATTTAACATGTATCTCTAAATGCCAAATCCAGTAGACTTTCCATTATATTGTATTGTGAGGAGTTTGATATGTGTTGGTGCATTCTATTTCTATAATGTTCTGCAGCTAAATTCAGGGTAGCGAGGTGGCACAATGGATAGAGTACTAGGTCTAAAGTCAGAAGAATTCATCTTCCTGAGTTCAAATCTAGTCTCAGATACTTACTAGTTGTGTGACCTTGGGCAAGTCACTTAACTCTGCTCAGTTTCTTCATCTGTAAAATGAGAGGAAATGGCAAATTACTTCAGTCTCTTTGCCAAACAAACCTCAAACGGGGCTTCAAAGAATCAGACACAACTGAAACAACTGAACAGTAACAACTGCTACATGCATGTTTCTAGAACTTGTTTGGGTCTACTGCCATTACTCAATAAGCTCCCATTTTCAACACCATCTCATCTTAATCTTGCTAAAAGTTAACATATGACATCATAGTAAGATAAAAGGACATTTACTCAAAACAGGTTGCAAAGTAATTAACATAAAAAGCAGACACTACTACTGGTATTCTAAACGTATCTGTTCCCACACTCCCAGTACTGGGAAGTAAGGGAAGAGTCCCTAATCTTAGTTCTTAACATGCTTTATCATTCACATAAGGTTACAAGTTAGCACAGAATTCATGTCATGACTTGCCCAACAAATGGCTTCTGAGTCTCAAGTTCTGACAGTTTACTTGTCTAAAAATTACTGCATCTCAGCAGAACTATAAAGGAGGTACTTTGCAAGTAAAATGTGGCTTCTTAAAATGGGAATTATAGTTAGTAGCCTGTAGCCATAGCTTTCTGGCAAAAATGATGGACATCTCAGTGTCCAAAATGCAGAAAATACTGAGCAGACAATCGAAGAGAGGAGGCACCCTAGGGGGCAGGGTCTATGCTTTTAATCCCTAACGCAAATTCCCCTCCCACCACTGACCCTCATCCTTATTGGCTGAGGATCTTACATTCTAAACGTGGGAACTATCCAAGAAATCGAACTTCACCAATAAGTACACAGTTGCCCATATTTGGCTGAAATAGGGAGGATAACAAGAAGGGGACTTAAGTATGCCCTTAGAGGGATAACAGGGAAGGGATAGCAGGGAGGAGACACTTTAAGTATGCCCTTGACTTAATACTTAAAGTCCTTCAGACCTATTCAAACTTTGCAATAGATGAAGCCTTACTCGATTTTCACAACTGTCTTGAAAGATCTCATTTTATCTTGTTCACCAAGATAAGTGGAAGATACATATAAAATGGATACATGATTTAGACAAAGGATATCATAATTAAATAAATGGAAGTAAAAGAAATTATCTGTCAGAACTATGAAGAGGGGAAAAGTTCATGACCAAATAGAAGATAGAAAGATTTATAGCAAGTAAAATAGATGATTTGGTTATATAAAATTAAAAAGTTTTTGCACAAACAAAAACAATGCAGCTAAAATTAGAAGAAAAAAAGAAAATTAGAGGAAAACAGCCAGGAGGAAGGGAGGAGAAGATCTTTGCTACAACTTAGTCTCATAAAGATGGCATTTTTAAGATTTATATGGAACTGAGTCAAATTACTAAGAAAAAAGGGTCGTTCTCTAATAGATAAAGAATCAAAGGAAATGAATAGGCAGTTTTCAGAGGAAGAAATCTAAACTATTAACAGCCCTATGAAAAATACTTTAAATCATTACAAATTAGAGAAATACAAATTAAAACAATTCTGAGGTAATACTTCACATCTGACAGATTGCCTAAAATGAAGGGGAAAAAAAAAGGAAAATTATAAATCTGGAGGCCCTATGGGAAAACAGATACTCCAATACACTTACTGAAGCTGTGAACTAGAAAATTTATAGTACAGAAAACAAACTAGTGACTTTTCAAGTTCAGTAGTTGAAAGAGTTAAACTGAATTATCTCTAAGGTCTTCTTTAGCTCTAGATCCCTATAAATCTTTGATACTATGATTCTATAATCTTATGATTCTTGTAATTGACTAACCTTCGAAAATGTAAAAATGATTATTCAGGCAAGAACCTAATAGATATTGATTTATTTTAAAATTGTTATATTTTACAGTAAGAAAAAGAGAAAAATGTAATTGCCTTATATGTTGATCTTTAGACTGTAAAGTTTAGTGACTTCTACCCTATATCATAACCAACAAAATTCTTTGTAAAATACTGTATAGTCAAGGAAATGTGAATCAAGTCAGAGAATCTCAGAATTTTAGAACTAGTCTAATCTGTATCTCCTTTTTTTACACCAGTCCTGACAAGTGTTCTTCTAGTTTCCTCTTGAAGATATGCAGTGATAAGATCATTTTTGGGATGTTGGAGTGGGTAGATAAGTCATCTTCCTGAGACACAACATTCATCACGTTCATTTTGCTTTTACTTGACTTGTAACATGTAAATATTTCCATTTAACTAATGGGGAATCCCAGCCAGGTGTTTTTCCTCTTTGATTGCTTAGGAACTATTACCAGGGATTCATTTAGCTGACTCATCTAGATTGTTCCTTTAGAGAGAAACCAGCACTTTTACATTGGCCATAGTACAAAATAAAATGCAGTGATTTCTTTGCTTGAGAGAAGTAGGGCAATAGTTACCAACTTTTTTTGATCTTTTATCTAGCTGAGCTTCTGATTTGCATGGAACATGAGAGATATAGGTGGGCAAGTGTTGAAGAAGTTTTCTCCACCATAATTTTACCCAGTTCCTTTGTATTGCTCTAATTGGAGTCCTGGGAAACAATTTGCTTGGATTAGAGGTATAAAATGAATTTAAAAGGATTTCTCTGATCATAACTCAGATAAGAGTTAAAATGAGAGAGCTAGCGGCAGCAGAGAAATAGGCACATTTCAAAAGGCAAATTTAAAATGCTTATAGATGTAAAAACTGATTTAGCTAATTGATTAAGTTTTAAGTAGATGATTTCTGAATCTAAATAGCATAATCTGGAGCTGTGGGGTCTACAGAGTTTAGACTCAAGTAGCCAGTGAAGGAGGCCAACTGTCAATGGGTGAGAAGAAAGGAAAGTTTTCTGAATATGTCCAGCTGTTAGAATTGGTTAAGAAATTTGAGTCTAAAATTTGGAACTATGCCCAAACTGTTCATACCTTTTGACTCAGCTATACTACTACTAAGTCTATAATCCAAAAAGATCACAGGAAAGGGAAGAGGACCTACATATGCAAAAATTTTTATAGTAGCCCTTTTTATGATGCCAAAACATTGGAATTTGAGGGGATGCCCATCAATTGGGAAAGAGCTGAATAAGCTGTGGTATTATGGATATAATGGAATTTATATATTCCAATATATTTAGAAATTATGAGCACACAAATTTCAGAAAAACTTGGAAAGACTTGTACAAACTGATGTATAACGAAATGAGCAGAACCAGGAAACCATTGTACCCAGTATCATCAACATCGTGTGATGATCAACTATGATTGACTCAGCTCTTTTCAGCAATACAATAATCTAAGATAAATACAAGGGATTCACAAAAAAAAAAATGCTAAATATAAGCAGATAAAGAACTGGTGGATTTGGAATGCAGTTTAAAGCACTTTGCCCCTTATTTTATTCTTTTTGTTTTTTTTTTCTCCTTTGATCTGTTCTTTCTTTCACAATATGTAATATGGAAATAAGTTTTACATGATAGCATATGTATAAACTATATCACACTGCCTACCATCTTTGGAAGGGGGAGGAGAGGGAGGGAAGGAAGGAGAAAAGTTTTAACTCAGAATCTTGTAAAAATTAATGCTAAAATTCTTCTTTACATATAATTAGCGAAAATACTATTTAAGAAATTTGAGACTAAGAGATCAATCAGAGAGAGACTTGAATAACAAGTAAAATTACTTTTAATTGGCTCCTGGTTGTTTCCAAACATAGAGATTTTGAAGGCAAAACAAGAGGTTATAGTGGATCATCCACTGCAAGAGATGAAAGTAAATCAGCTGAGAGATGGGCAGAGGGCAGAGCTATTTCTCCCAGAAGGAAAAAAAAAAGGAGAGGGGGTAGTTACAGAAGTTACAGAATGAGCAAAGTTTAAAAAGACCAAGATCTTTTGATACACTACTAAGGATCTTTCACAAGTATGATGTCAACAAATGGGTAAAGCACAAGGCCTGAAAGTCCAATTGGAGATTACTAGAAGATTGTGAGGATTTAGCCCTTTAACAACTTCATGAGATCACTTAGCAGATGGCTGGCCTTGATAGGCAGACTACACAAGAGTGACTGCATCTTCAGAGACAGGTCGATTAGATAATGAAGCAACTGCATAAAGATCCCATCTGTAGACTGTCCATGAAACTATCAAGTGGATTTGGAAAACAACTGCTGCACCACATCAAAAGCAACTCCCATTAATAATTCTCATTACACCCAGTAAGTAAGAGGTACAGAACTCCTCTCTTGTCTACATGGCAGTTCTTAACCCTGATGGCAACAATTATGTTCCTTCTAAGTCTTCCTTTCTTTCTGATTCTCAAAGAGAGTCAAATAAAATGGACTGTTAGGCATTAGGAAAGTGACCTAAAGCCGAAGGCAAACTTTCTGATCTGAAGACCCCTTGCATGAGGAATGACTATTGTGAGATAACTGCTTCATTCTTGTCTTCTTGCCATTCTGAATCAATCCAACAAGTATTTATTGAGTAAGTTCCTGACTACAGAGGCAGCAAATGCAGCTCTTAGAGTGAGCATTACTGAGCAGATGTTGGTACCAATGGACACTCTGGAATATCAAAAAGCAAACAACGAAGTTTTGTAATGAAAACACAAAGCCAGTGTAACAAAAATGCAAGTAATGACTTGCTCTGGAAAAAAATCAGTACCTAAAAACCGAGGTCAGGAATTCTAAAGGAATGCCCCACATGAGAAAGCTAAAGTCGGGTATGGAGGAGGTTCATTTTGAAAAGAAACTCTTAGGAGATTCAGGAGACATTTCCCAGGTAGCTGTTAAATTCTTCCCTTCCTTGCAGCAGGATCCTTCCAGTGAAGGATTACTTCCTTCTTTTCCTATCCATACAAACCATCCATCTTTTTAGCATTGTGTTTCATTCATACTTTAGGTAGCACCTCCCTTTTTGCCAGACTCTTTTTACTCCAATTTACAGGGAGCGATGAACATTAGAAGCTTTATATTGCCCCTAATCCTATAGTTTAAGAATTAACAAGAGAAACCAGAAGACAGGATCCTTGGGGAGGAGACAGTTTAGTGCAGTGGTCTGGGTCCACATGGATCTCCTCTTTATATAAGTGTGTGTGCTCTGCCTGGAAGCTTCCTATCTGGGAAGGACAACCAACAGAGCATGTAATGCATGTGCTTTACATAACTGAAATAAGAAAGCAGAGATTATCCAGTGTCCCGAGTTCAATTGGCTGTGTGCTAATTTCTGAGACCCTCTAGCTTCCTTCAGGTATAACAATAGTAAGCCAGGAACTCTTGTCATCCTGACCCATAATTTTTTGTACCTTATAACCTAACTGCAGCATTCCACTTGACTTGAGTAAAGAAAACTGAATGAAGTCCTAGCTCAGGCTGTTGTAAATACCGTCATGCAAAAAACTCACTTCTCAGAACTTATTATCTATAAAACAAGGTTTGAGAGACATTAAGGCATTTCATATAGAAAGCCAGACTTGGAATCCAAACGACTTGGATTCAGAACCTACTTCTAACCTGTTCTAATAGTGTGATGTTGTGGGAATCACATAATCTTCCCTTAACTATAAAATCTGGATAATGTTAGCACCTATTTTACAAGACTGTTTTGAGGATCAAATGAGATAATATTTGTAAAGCATTTAGCATAGTACTTGGCATGTACTTAATAAATGCTTTCCCCTTTCTCCCTAATTTTTAATGCCTTAAGTATCTCACAAAGACTTTTAAAATTTAATTCCTTCCTTGACCCCTGATTACATTAGAATTTTAAAGGGACATATATATCATCTCCTCCTTTCAGAATGCAAATTTTTCATCTTTCTTTAGCTTTTCTAATTGTTTAATAATGTGTGCTGGTTTATATTTCTCTTGACATCCATATGTTTAATTCAAAATATCTAGATAGATCTTATCTTTTCATCAGAATGCTTGGAAGGGCTTTATTTTCATTAAGGGTTAATTTTTTTCCTTGTAGGATTATGTTCAAGATTATATTTTTCTGGATAAATTATTCTTGATTCATATGATATGATATAGTATTTTATCATATTACTAGCTCTCCACTTCTTATAGTGGTAGCTGCTAAATTTTGTATGAATATAAACGTGGCTCCTTAGTACTAGAAATAATTCTTTCTTGCTACTTGCAATATTTTTATTTGATCTGGAAGCTCTGGTATTATGCTCCTGAGGGATCTTCATTTGGGAGTTTCTTTTAGGAGGTGACCTGAGGATTTTTTCTATTTTCACTTTATCCCTGTGGTTCTGAGAGATCCAGGCAGTTTTCTTTCACGATTTCTTGAAATATGCTGTCTAGGTTATTTTTTGGTCTTGATTTTCAGATAGTACAATAATTCTTAAGTTCTCTCTTCCTTTTCTGTTTTCTAGGTCAATTTAAAAAAATGCATTACGTTTAATTTTTTAAAAAAAATCTCTTGACTTTATTTTAGTTTTTTTGTGTTGTTTCAGAGTCATTAATTTCTGTTTGGTCCATTCTAATTGTCAAGTAATCTGTTAGTTAGATAAGATTTTACACCTCTTGGGCTAAAACTGATTCTCTTTCCAGTTCTTGTCTACAAAGCTTTTATTTCTTTTCCTTTAGCATTTTTAATTTCCTTATAAAATCATTTTAGATTTTCAAAAACCCTCTTGATTTTTTTTCTCCAGAAATTCTTGTAGAACTTATTTCTAAGCTTTGTTTTTCTTTGAGGCTTTATGATTTGGAGATATTTTGAAGTAATTCTCTTCTTCCAAGTGTCTTAAATATTCCTATTACCTAAGAGTTTCTTATGGTAGATAGGTGTTGTTTTGTTTACCTATTCTTTCAGCATTATGTCCTAAATTGGGACTTTGTTTTAGATCCAAACTTTGTGTATTTTTTAAAAGAATGTCTGGGTCGTGTATGATGCTGATTTGTATTCTCTGAGGGTCAAGCCAATGTTTTCTCTGAGTATTATGTCCTCCTGTGCTGTTCAAGGATATCAGGGACTTGTAAACTATTAGTCAGCCCAAATAATTGGATTTAGGTCAAAATCTGATTACTGCCCTCTTGGTATAAGCTATGCAAATTTGTAACTTTGATTCGGATCTGGGCAACAAAAAAGTAGGCCTGTGCTGGTTGGAGCTACACAGTAATAAGCTGCTGATCTCAACCCTTTATCAGTAAGCTAAATGGCTGTATGGATTTAGAGTAAAGGAACTTCAGGTTTCCTCTTCATCTGAGCTTCTTTTTCTGGTCACTCTGCTGCTGGCCTCAGACAGGACGGTGGGGGCTAACTCTGTGATTTCATTGCAGGAACACAGCATATATAGCTCTTGCTTGATTCTGTTTCTGCTCCTTGCTTAATATATAGCCTCAGGGGGACAGCTAAGTGACACAGTGGACAGAGCACTGACCCTGGAGTTAGGAGGACTTAAGTTAAAATCCAGCTTCAGACACTTAACACTTATTAGCTGTGTGACTTTGGGCAAACAACCCCAATCATTTTGCCAAAAAAAAAGGGAAAAAAATATAGATTCAGACCTAGAATATTTCTTACCAAATTAGTTGACCATTGGAAGACCAGGTCTTCTCCTTGGTATGAACCTTATCTGTGATGCAACTTGGGGGTATGAGCAACAGAGCTGCCCCTTGATTTCTGTTCCTGCTCCTTGGACAGCATCAGGCTCATCCCTGCTGGATCCCAGACTACTTCTTACCTTCCCCACGTGGCCCTGGAAGTGTCTGCTGCATGGCTACCACAGCTCCAAAAAAACTTCCAGAATCAAATAGAGAATCCTCTTTCAGTGATGAAATTTAGGTTTTGGGGTTCCCTTTGTCAGGGAACCAAAATATGATGAGGTCTAGATTTAGGGTTGTTAGGGAACCAAATGATGAGATTAAATTCAGGAAATCAAAATGAGATTAGGGTTTCTGGTGGTCAGGGAGTTAAATGATGAGGTCTAGTGGCAGGTTTGGGGATCAGGGAACCAAATGCAGAGGTTAGGCTCCCTTACACCCCCTTGGGATTCAGCACAAGGATAGGGAGGTTTGGGAACCTCCTTCTGGCAGTGCAGAGATTCTTCCTAAAGGAATTTATAGACCTGAAAAAGCTAGACTGAAAAAAGAGGTTTATTATTGGCAGAGAAATCCTGATGACAGAGAAGCACAAAGTCTCATTAAGGAAATAGGTGAGGGAGATAAAGAGAGGGTAGCACTGGAAGAGAATATTATTTCAGAGGGCAGAGGTTTCCTTGGCATAGCATGGCATGAGATGGCATGTTAGGACCTCTGCAAGTTGTTCCAAGTTGGCTCTTTTTATAAGCCTTGGCTACAAGCTAGGGATTGCTCTTGGTGGAGCTGGGTACAGTTTGAGCTAAATTGAATAGATCTTCAATTCAGTAGGCTTGGAATTCTTTAGCTCAGGACCCAACCAGCCCACCTAGATAAGCCACTTTATCTGATTTCCTGGGGCAGATCTCTCACTGAGGCAGAGTTGAAGGAGATTTTCTCCTTCTAGGAGCTTCAAGTGCTTTACCTCATGGCTCATTCCCAAAGTCAGAGAGAGAGAAAGAGAAAGAGTTTGGGGGCTCCCCTCCTCATCAGCACTTAATGTCCTGAATAATTTGGAGGCTTTCTTTCTTTCCAGTGTTCTTACACTTTATTCCCTTCTGAATACTCTGTGACATAGTGACGATGGCTTTTTCACTGTTCCTCAC